>NW_026575052.1:26576071-27188928 GCF_905146905.1 Nyctereutes procyonoides | reverse complement strand
GTGGCAAGAAATTCAAATGTTGCAAAAAGTAAATCATGAACACCTTCCCCCACCACACCCAACTCCCATCCTACCACAAGAACATATGAAAACTCTTTCCTCCCTTGGAGGAAGCCATGGTTAAATTTGGCATATATCTTGTGGAATTTTTTTCTTCACATTTACTAACATCAAGATGATTTTTATTTTTACAGAAATGTAATCAAACTATACCATCTTTTTTTTTTTTTTGCAACTTGTGCTTTCACTGAGTTGTGACAATTTCACTGTTAGCACGTAAAGATCTACCTCACCCCTTTTCATGGCTGTGTGGTGTTCCAGTGTGTGATGTACGACCTGCAAAGCAATCCCTTACTGATGATTGACTCTATTACCAGTACTGCTGCAGTGAACACATTTGCACATAACATTTTTACACAGTTCATTGTGTTTGTGAGATAAAATCTTTAAAAAGAATTACTGTGCTCTATGCTTTGTTTTGTTTTAGAAAGAGCATTGCTATGATTCAGAGAAAGCAGTCTTCTTTTCCCTTCTTTCACTGGTGTAGGTCAGAACCGTGATGCCTTTAGCCTTGGAATTCTTGTGGGGCCCTGTTAGGCACTTGAGACACGGTGTCCAGAGTCTTTGAGCTTTCCAGGGAAACAGGAATGTTTGAAGCCTGAAAAAGCATTGGTGCTCACATAAGAAAGCTACAAAGTAAAAAATCAATAAATGTACTTACATGTCTTTCCAATCCTATGAGCCTCATTGTTATTTGCTTTAAAAAATTATTTTTCTCATTATGGTGAAGTGTCACAATCACAAAGTCAAATAATTTCAAAAGCAATCTTTTCAAAAGATCAAAAAGATCTTTTCAAAAAAATACGAGAAAAAGTTACCTTAAATATGAAAAATGGCTACCTTTTAATATGTTTGAAATGCTGTAGGGAAGCCTTCAAAAGTAAGCATGCAGGGGGACAGCAAATGTTCTAAAATATCCCTGGACAGAGGGGTGGGTATGGAATGGATGAACACTTTGAGGAATATTCAGCAAGCTTTTAAAATGTACATCTCAAACACATTATAAAAGTGAAGAAGCCAGACTCAAGGCTACTTACTGAGTGATTCCATTTATATGACATTCTGGGAAGGGCAAAATGTAGGAAATGGAGAACAGATTTGTGGTTGCCAGAGATTAAGCATGGCCTGTGGCAGAAGGAGGGGGGTGATAATAGGAGGAAATGTGAGGGCTGATGGAATTGTCTGTATCCTAATACGGAAATGGTTATATGACTTGGTGCCTTTGTCAAAACCACACACACACACACACACACACAAATTTTCTGTATGTGAATTAAAAAATAAATTTTAAAAACAATAATATGCTAGGGCCCAACAGAGTCCCATTTGAATTTCATCTCAGATGAACAGGAGCCTCATCTGCCTACCACTGGCTCTTCAACTGATGTTGTCAGGGCTGATGGTCTTTGGGTATAACCACTGGTGCTGGCGTGCAGTGGTTCTCCATCCACCAGCTGAACACCCAGTTTCAAGGCTCTCTTCCATCCTTGTTCCTAGGAAAAGGGTGATTCTCCAGGTACAACTACTCTCATTGCTAGACCTTCCCATCCCTATCAGCAAGGAGGGTGGGGCATAAACTCTATCTTGCAGTGTGGCAAGTACTTCATGTCTCTTGGAGGAGACTAGTGTTCAGAGTTCCTAGGGTTTGACATGAATAAACACTGTCCATCAGATTCTGGTGTCTGACCAGAGCCTTTGCACACTGAAAAGGATGCTTATAATTACTGGCATTTCTAATAGTATCTTAGTTATTAAAGCTGTACATTTAAAATCTAATTTGTGTTTTTAACATTGATTTCCAAGTCTTGTTCTAACTACAAACTAGTTGGTTTTGTATATAAACACTTTTGCTTATTCCTTGACTGATGGTTCAATCATCTCAAAACTTAATGGATTAAACTGTAAATATTGGGATCCCTGGGTGGCGCAGCGGTTTGGCGCCTGCCTTTGGCCCAGGGCGCGATCCTGGAGACCCAGGATCGAATCCCACGTCGGGCTCCCGGTGCATGGAGCCTGCTTCTCCCTCTGCCTGTGTCTCTGCCTCTCTCTCTGTGACTATCATAAATAAATAAAAATTTAAAAAAATAATTAAAAAAAATAAACTGTAAATATTGTTTGTACATTGAATCTAGTCTCCTTAGATATTTCAAAGTCAACCACATACCCAATCTGTTTGAATTCCACAAACATTTCCAATTGCTAATAGGGAAGACCTAAAATTAGATGAAGTTTTCCTAAGCATTCAAATATGAACATATTTATGTCTAAACTCATATATTTAATAAATAAAAATCTTTATTTTTTTAAATTTATGATAGTCACACAGAGAGAGAGAGAGAAAGAGAGAGAGAGAGAGGCAGAGAGAGAAGCAGGCTCCATGCACCGGGAGCCTGATGTGGGATTCGATCCCGGGTCTCCAGGATCGCGCCCTGGGCCAAAGGCAGGCGCTAAACCGCTGCGCCACCCAGGGATCCCCATAAATAAAAATCTTTAAACATCAAATGCTTATATACTTACAATTCTTCGACATTGTTAAAATCACAGATCTAATTTCACATTCCTTTAAGCATTTAAAATTAAATTCAACGTATCAGATTCTCTAATACATTATCTTAACAAAATATCACAATAATCAGAAACTTATTCCTCAATTTGACATAGATTACTGATAACCAGGGTTTTAATTTACTTGCCATAATCTCTGTGTATGTTTTGATATCCTACCAAGGTAACATATTCTATCTAAACTCAGGACTGTGATACATTCATGGTTAGAGATTCTGAGCTGGTCATGTACTAGTTGCTACTTCTGCAATGGTTTCACCCAAATTTCAGGTAAACAAACTAAGCCCCTTGCAGTAGTAATGGGGTTTTCAAGGCCACCCCTATGTTATACCTTACTTGATGAGGGTTAGGATTATGTTACCTGTTCTAAAACTCTTAATGGCCTATTTGCATCCTCACCAACTACCCAGATTGGAATCCCTTTACTGTCTCAGTAAGCTCTGCTTCCTCTCTATTTATTAATTTTTTTTAACTGACCCACTCCATTCTAATTAGAGAATCATTGAAGGAAGCAACTAATTAGCAAGATTTCTCTTGTGTTTTGTCATTACATAACTCCATGTTGATGGAAAGCAATCCTAAAGAATTTTAGTGCTTAAATGCATTTTTCTGTGAGAGACACATGGTTTTAGGTTAATTTGGTCAACATTACCTTTGAAATGAAAATAAATGTCAGAGGTGTCCTTTTGGCTCTAGTCTACTCATCCATCCATTCATTCATCGTGTGCCTGCCATGATGGTGGTACTGGGTAGGTGCTGGGATACAATGCACAGAGATACAATCTGCACCTGAAAAAAGCATACCAAAATTAGGTCCGTAATGGAGCCAACTCACTAATTCATGCTCTCCAAACCTTTGATCAAATCATTTTTACTGTAGCCAAGGTCATGATCACAATCATCTTTGAAATCCAATATAAGGAAGAACTGAACACAGTTCAGGCAGACACTTACTGAGAATGGGTAGTTAGGAGAAGCAAATGGTTTCATTTTCTCCATCAGCTTGCTCGTTGATTGGCTATCTGTTCAAGGCACTTAGGCCCACACTCACTTAAGGTGTTCACTTTATTTGAGGAGAATGCATGGTTAATTAGAGAAATGTGAGCAGGCAAATGGTCTAGGTGAGCCCTAATTCAGAGTAGAAGATCTCTATTAGCTGGATGGCTGTGGAGCTGCTGAAACTAGGAGAGACAGAGCCTGTGCTGGATCTGTAGTAACCAGGACCCCAAGTCTGTGACTCTGATTCCCTGAATCAACACATACTTACTGCATTTCCACTTTATGCAGGCACTTGCATTGGGTATTGGGAATACATCAATAGGCAAGACAGACCAAATTTTTTCTCCTAGAAGATCAAAATCAGGGGAAAGGAGACAGCAATAAGTAACTATATAGACTATGACGTGGTGATTAGTGCTGTGAAAAAAAATAAAGTGGGGTAGGGGGTCCATTTCAGGTTGATTGTCAAAGAAGTCCTCTCTGATGAGGTACTATGTTGAGTTGAATAGTGTCTGCTCAAAATTAATGTCTACACACAACCTCAAAAATGGGCACTTATTTGGAAATAGGTCTTTGTGGATGCAGTAAGTTGAAAGCCTCAAGATGATGTCATACTGGATTAAATGTGGACACTAAATCCAATAACTGGTGTGCTTATAAGAGGAGGGGACACAGGAAAACTATGTCAAGATGTCAGAGAGACTGGAGTAATGCTGCCACAGGCCAAGGAACAGCTAGGACCATCGAAAGCTGGAAGAGGCAAATAAGGATCCCTAAAAATTTAATAACAATGAAGGGATAAATTGTTCACTGGCCTAAAGTATATAGAGTTCCCAGAAGTCATCCAAAAATGATTATTTCATATAAAAAATTTTTTAGTTTCTATCCTAATAAGATCCATATATTTCCCCCTCTACCATGTCTGGAAATTCTGGCTAGATTGTTCACAGGGTTGCTGTGAGGATTAAATGATTTAGTAAAAGCTAAAGCTCTTAGTATAGTGCCAGATACCTAATGAATGCTCCACTGATCTTAGCCATTTGTAGCTGTTTTGATGATGATGTTCACTACAAACTCCCTTTTCCGTAGCCACAACACCCAGACCAGGCCTGGGCATACGGTATAATATGGAGGTAGATGCTCAGTGAGTGATAGATAGGTCTCCAGCATTTGGGATTTCTTCCACACGTGAAATATCAGAGCTTATTTTATGTCTTTTAAAAAATGTTCTTAAAAAAATAAAATAAATAAAAAATGTTCTAAGTATTAGTTGATTTTTTAAGAACTGTTGAAGGACTCCTGGGTCGCCCAGCGGTTTAGCGCCGCCTTCAGTCCGGGGCATGATCCTGGAGACCCGGGATCGAATCCCACATCGGGCTTCCGGTGCATGGAGCCTGCTTCTCCCTCTGCCTGTGTCTCTGCCTCTCCCTCTCTCTCATGAATAAATAAATAAAATCTAAAAAAAAGCAAAAAAAAAAACAAAAAACCCTGTTGATTCAACTCAACCAACTCAACTTTATTTTAATTTTATTAACTTCTGCTTTTATATATATATATATATATTTTTTTTTTTTTTACGATAGTCATACAGAGAGAGAGGCAGAGACACAGGCAGAGGTTGAAGCAGGCTCCATGCACCGGGAGCCCGACGTGGGATTCGATCCCGGGTCTCCAGGATCGCGCCCTGGGCCAAAGGCAGGCGCCAAACCGCTGCGCCACCCAGGGATCCCACTTCTGCTTTTATATTAATATTCAGGCTTTGTTTGCTAGTGAATTCCAGGTAATGTTTTCCCGAGGGCACTGGTTTGCATCCCACAGGACAACACGGTGTATATTCATGTGACCCTGTTGATAATCAAAGCAGTGATGCATATGAGGCAATGAGCCCAGTGAATGCGCAAGAGCGGTCGGCGGCTTTAACCTTGCCCCGACGTTCTCCGAACACCAGGCAAGCCGCTGCTTACCAAGCACCTTCCGCGCCTTTCTCCGCTCCGGCCCCTGTAACTCCTCCCAGTCCCTCCGGGGCGGGGGCGGGGGCGGGGCCAGGCCGTCCGGTCCCTGACCCCGCCCCCGCCACGTTTCCTTGACATCTCGCGGGTGCGCCGCACCTTCTGCAATCTCCCGTCTTCTTCCGCCTTCTAAAGCAACTCAGGAGGACTGAGATGGGAAAAATATTCCCTTGACAACAGAGTTCTTTCCACCCGGGCCCAAAAGCGGAGGGACCGGAAGCCGTGAGCCCGTGTCAGGATTGGGCCGCGCGCGCTCGGGGGCGGGCCAAGGGGGCGGAGGGATCCGTTTTACGCGGCGGAAGGTCCGCCGCCTCCATTTAGGGCGGGGAGAGCGGCGCGGGCGGCCGTTGCTGTGGTTTCCGAGTTGAGGTTTTTTTTTTTTTTTTTTTTTTTTTTGCCTTCGGGGAGCTGAAACTGGAGGACGTGGCGTCTCGCGTCCAAGTTTAGCCGCAGGTGACTACAGAGCCGGCGGCCAGGAGCGCAGCTTCTCCTTCGGACCGGGGCCGGCCCTGCCTTCCCTTCGCCCCTCGGCGTCCGTATCTGGGTCGGCTCCGGCGCGGCTGGGAAGGCCGCGGGCGAGATGTTCAAAAACACGTTCCAGAGCGGCTTCCTCTCCATCCTCTATAGCATTGGCAGCAAACCCCTGCAGATCTGGGACAAAAAGGTCAGGATCTGGGGGCGCTGGCTGGGCGGGGCGCAGGGGCCGCGCCGCTCCTCGTGCGGGCGCTGAGGGCGGGCGGCGGGACCCCGGCCCCGAGGCGCGAGGTGGGGGCGTGGCCGGGGCTTCCGTGGCCTGCGGCCGCCGTGTGCCGGGACCGCCGAACCTCGCCGCGGTCTTGACTTGGTCAGTCACTTGCTCGGTTTCCCCATTTATATAGCGGGGGGATCGGTGGTTCCGTGTCCTAGCGTGAAACGCATAAACTTACAACTTGAGGTCGCTTTCGGAACACACAGTTGAAAGAAGCTGCTGTTCGCTGATTTCACGAATATTTACTGATACCCTGTTGGGTGACGGGCACTGTGCTGGGCACAAGACACGGACCTTTGTTCCAGGCACACAGCCAGAGGCAGTTATGTTTGGGTTTCATTCATTTGCTCCTTTCCTTCCAGTGATCTCCAGGGAGAATTCGGGGGCCTTTGGAACCTTGCTCCACATTCAGTGCTACTTGGGGTCAGTACTGTGCCTTCCGTGCTTGATGGCCTGCATCAGAAAAAGTTACAAAATGGTGATAAAGCTTTGTTTGGATTAATAAACTCAGAGCCAGGTTTCAGCCTCATTGTTGTTATTATTATTTTTTGAGGTATCCGTTGGATAACACTTTTTCACTGACCCCTGGAGATAATGATCCTGTCCTGAGTCGTTTCATTTCTCATCCAAACTCCCAGTCAGCTGTACTCCCCCCCCCTTTTTTTTTTGTTAAGGATAAGTTAGGCACTTTATTGTGATTCCTGAGGGGAGAACATAGAGAAGTAGTATGTTGAATGGTGTTTCTATAGAGATGGATGTGGAATCATCTAAATAATCAGTTTATTGGTCATGAAGCCAAGAATCTTGGATTTCATCTCAGAACAACTCTTTGTCTTCCCTTATCCACAGATAGTGTTTTGGGCAACCCAGAGATTGGGAGAGAACAGGGACAGCCTTCTGCCTGTCACCACTAGGAAATTCTGCATTTCCAAAGCAGCTTTGAGGGTGTGTTCTTAATGTCATTTTTATAAGATAGTTGAAAGATCTGAGTATAGTGAGTTATTTGGAGCTTATGCATATATGAAAAATTTGACCAGTTTTCCTCTTTTACAAGTTAAGGCTAATACCAGGAGTATTACACAGGAAAGTAGTTCCTTAAATTTATTTATTTATTTATTTATTTGTTTGTTTGTTTATTTTACATTACTGAGGTTTTCAGTTCCATGGTTTTGTTCACATTGGAATAAACACTGTAAACTCTGAAATCACATCTCTGCAAAGAGAACCTAGAATAAATATACCTAGAAACTTTGTAAGGGGGATCCCTGGGTGGCGCAACGGTTTGGCGCCTGCCTTTGGCCCAGGGCGCGATCCTGGAGACCCGGGATCGAATCCCACGTCGGGCTCCCAGTGCATGGAGCCTGCTTCTCCCTCTGCCTGTGTCTCTGCCTCTCTCTCTCTCTCTCTCTCTGTGTGACTATCATAAATAAATAAAAATTTAAAAAAAAAATTATAAAAAAAAAAAAAAGAAACTTTGTAAGGATGATGGCTTCACAGCTGTGGCTTGACTTAGTTATGGGCTGTCAGGAGGCCTGGAGAGAGTGACCTTCTGTGCCCTTGAACGTGGAATGGTAACAGAATTGTCGATATGAGGCAGTCAAACTAGAGAATGGGACTTGATCTAGGAGAGCTTTACAGAGCAGGTCAGAGAACTTACTAACACTGAAACAAGTCCAGGGTTAGGGAGGCCTCAGCATTTCTAGTGTGTGAAACTTACCAGAGTTGTCCATTTTAACCCTTTGGGGCTTGATCTTTTGTAGCCTATTTTTTACAGATTTTTGATTAGTCAACATGTTTACACATGGAGTATAAAAGCAAAGTAACCATGGTGCACTGTGTCCCTTAACAACACCACTAGAGGTCGGATGGTACCCTGATGACATAAACACGTGTGAAAACATTAGAACAACTGGCAGGGTTACAGGGCCTAAATGAAACACATTTGAGCAAAGAAAACATATAGAATAACACTCATTTTCAACAAAGTTCTCAATAGTAAAAGTTAATTACATTTCTACTTTTTGTATTTAGACTACAAAGTGTTTAGGGGTGAATTTTTTCCCCTGGGGCAAGGTAAGGAAAAGAAGAATGGCAGGTTTGGGATCAGATTCATAGGCCTCGTTGTATGTGTGCCTTTTCTTGGCTGTATTACAGAGTCCTCAGGAAGTTTTGGGACTCCAACCCAGTTGGGAAAACACTGGGAATTGATAGACTTATCAAAGACTTATTGAGCAGCAGTTAAGTCACAGGCATTGTGTAGATTTGGGGTGACAGCAGAGAGAAGACCTTTCCATACTCTCAGGGAGTAAGGCAAAGTTGCAGTAAAGGCAAAGTTTGATGGAAAGACGGATGGACTGCCCACGTTTATCTTAGAAATGACCCTGACCTGGTTGCTTGGGTGGCTCAGCGGTTGAGCATCTGCCTTTGGCTCAGGGTGTGATCCTGGAGTCCCACATCAGACTCCCTGCAGGGAACCTGCTTCTGCCTCTGCCTATATCTCTTGCCATATCTCTGCCTCTTGGTGTCTCTCATGAATAAATAAATGAAATCTTAAGAAAAGAAATGACTCTGACCTTTGCCAGTAGGTACATATGGCTATTTTCACTATTTTTTTAAAAATTTTATGTATTTATTTATGATAGTCACACACAGAGAGAGAGAGAGGCAGAGGGAGAGGCAGGCCCCATGCACCGGGAGCCCGACGTGGGATTCAATCCCAGGTCTCCAGGATCGCGCCCTGGGCCAAAGGCAGGCGCTTAAACCGCTGCGCCACCCAGGGATCCCTGTTTTTACTATTTTGATTTCACAAACTTTACTATTCCCCTGCCTGAGTATATGAAGACAGAATTTCTATAGTTTGTTTTCTGTGAAGAATAATCTTGGAAAAATTAGTTTTGGCTTTTTTTTTTTTCCAGATTTTTTTTTTTTAATTTATTCGTGAGAGACATAGAAAGGGACAGGCTCCATGCAGGGAGCCCGAAGTCCCGGGACTCCAGGATCACACTGTGAGCCTAAGGCAAACAGATGCTCAGTCACTGAGCCACCCAGGCATCCCTAGGTTTGGCTTCTGTTTAGGCTGTGTCTCCTTATGAATGTGTGGAGTGAATGCCATAATCCTAATACCAGTGAATTAACAAACTCTGTTGTCGTGAGTGTGGTTACTAATATATGTAACACCTGCGTTGTGGCGCATTTTGTAATGATTCCACCTTCTCCCATGGTTCTGGGGATTAAATGAAGGTGTATATAAAATGCTTGGCAGCAGTTATGGCATACAGTACTAAGTAGGGCAGGAAACTGAGAAATTTGCTCAAGAGTAAATAAGTCTATAATTGATGCTTAGAAATAGGAAGTGCAGTAAAGTCAGATTTCAGAAATTAGAATAATTTAGTCATTGTACCAGGGCTTTCCCTGTCTAAAAGCCTTAACATGGCTCTCAGGCCACACAGCACATGGTCTGGTGCCCGCTTCACTGTTTCTCCAGGCTCACCTCCCTTTCTTCCCTCACCTTAGCAGTAACCTCCCACTGAACTGAAAGAGGTCATGTTCTCGAACCTTCAGGCTTCTATACTCGTCCATCCCTCTGCTGGGACTCCCCTTGCCACCTCTTCATTAGTCTCTGGATCACAGTGCAAAGGCATTTCCTCAGGTTACGTTAGTTTATATCCACTCAACTCCTCCAAGGTTAAGTTCATTTTTATCCCCTTATAGAACCTCTACTTCCTTTTCATCATCATCCTCATACTTGAAATTAGCTTCTTAAAATCTGTATGCCTGGTTATACTGTAAACTTCCAGGCCTCTGCAATTTTTTTAAAAAAATTTGTTTGAAAAGCAAGAGAGAGGGCAGGGAGAGAGGGAGGGAGAGAGAGTCTCAAGCAGATCCCCCTCCTGAGCCAGAGCCCAATGTAGGGCTTGATCCCATGGCCCTGAGATTATGACCTGAGCCGAAACCAAGAGTCACTTAACCAATTGTGCCACCAAGGAGCCCCAAGATCTCTGTTTTGTTTTTTTTTAACCAACAGCTTATGAGAAATTAGGGGCTTCTTGATTGATGTTCCCTTAACTTCTGGGACCAGCAAATATTATATTTACTAAAGGACTTTTATGTTTAATATAGTCATTACTTCTGGTTTGTAAAGAAGATACCAGACAGTTCTGTTCTCACTTATGTCTGTATAAAACAGTTTTCACATTTCAAATTATAAATATAAGTCTAACATGCTGAAAGTCTACTAGATGAGAATGTTCATTCATACCATCTTCTCTTTCTTGCCTCTCACCTTGTCTTTCAGCTGCTGCTGATCCTTGCCTATTCCAAAATGAAATATTAGAACCAGACTTTCTGTGATTGTTTCTGGATAGTATTAGATTCCCATTCCCTGTTCCTAATTTTACTTATTTATTTTCCCTGTTCCCATTTTTAAAAATGAATTGTCTCCAGAAAAGTAGTTTCCATACCCTAGTTTTTTCTTGTTTGTTTGTTTTAAGATTTTATTTATGCATGAGAGACACAGGCACAGGGAGAAGCCGGCTTCCCATGGGGAGCCTGATGCAGGACTCGATCCCAGGACCTCAGGATCCCGACCTGAACCAAAGGCAGATGCTCAACCACTGAGCCACCCATGTTCCTGCCCGCTCCCCGCCCCCCCCAGTCTAGTTGTTAATTAGCAAACCTTATTGGTACATGTTAAACTGCTGCAGTTTCCAGTAGCAGAATCAAGGGCATTTGGATGGGAAGGTAGTACAACTGTTTTGGGTTTTGGTTGTTTTTGTTTTTTCCGACTTTCCCTGGATCACTCTGATGTTTATTATTCTGAATAACAGCTTTTATTGTAATTGGACTCTGGCGTGGGTTTTAGTTCTACTTGCCCTTGCAAGGCATTGCTGGGAAGACTGGTTAGCAATGCACTTAATTATCCTTACTTTAACTAAAGGGTTGTTTGTATATGCCGAGAGTTGCCTGTGTGCTGTCTGGAGAGTCCCTGTTAAGTGCAGCAAAGGGAAAGAAGCTTTTGACCCATCGGAGCCTGCAAGGCCCAAGCCTTGAGACCGAGCTATGCCTATTTTTCCCCACAGAGGTCTCCCTCTGCCTGTTTTCAGACTTAGATCCCAGCCCCTAGCCGCAGGCAGAAACTTTCCTGCTAAAATGGACAGCTCTTAAAGGCTTAATGTAAATTGGAACATGTGTCATTAAGACTAGGATGCCAGATGGCCAAGGGCTCAGCTGTCTGCCAGGATAAGTGGGTGGAGCCAGAGAAATGAAAGGTTGGGGTAGGGAATGGATACAACTCCTGTTATTTTTAAAACACTTGAAGAAATATGGAGCATTGGCCAGCTTCCTCCCTATCCCAGGAGTACTTTTTTCCCCTCAGCTTGACCCTCCTCCCTGGAGCTTACATTGAAGGAGAAAAAAAAAAAAATCAGTGTTCTTTATTAGTTGCCTCAGCAACCATGGAAAGCCTGGGAGAGTGATTGCAACAAGGGCTTGAAGGCTCCCTTCCTCACATTTGCAGAGGCTGAGAAGGGTTCTCATTTGTAACAGCTAGAAGCCTGGGTCCTGTAGCTCATAGCTTGGGGGTAGTCGGGTGGGGAGTAGGGGGGTAGGGAACTCATGAAAAAAAATGTAGAATTGGCCTTTTTTTTTTTTTTGAGGAATAAAACACATGTAGCCAACACCTTGATAATGGGAATGTGTCATGAAATAAAAAAGAATTAACAAGTCAAAGACAATTGGCAGTTTCTCATTTAGAGAAGGAAGTAAAATAAAACCCACTTCCACCCTAAGCAATAAATGCTGACCAGTTCATTTTATCTTCATTTCAAAGCCAGGCCTGCTTAGTGACCTCTGAACTGGAAGGAGCTAAGGAAAGGAAGTTGATGCTTTCTGAGGCCGTGTATCTTGTTGTATGTGTTTGTCAGAGCTGGACTGAGGAGGGGTGGCTTCCTGGAAGAACTTTACAATTAAAGGTGGTGACAGCCAGATTGCCAGGGTGGTTGGGAGGCCTTCCCCCAAATTGTCCACCCTCCTTTTCCCTTTGATCCTAGCTTTAGAGCCTAAAGAGGTTTGGGGAGGTTTCCTTCGAGTGCTCTTGTCTCTTGTTAATTGCACCTCTGCCCCACCCCTCTTCTCCAATGAGTTTGTATTTGCAGCCCTGTGAACTTAATAAAGGAGAAAAATCAGGGCAGCCCGGATGGCTCAGCAGTTTAGCGCCGCCTTTCAGCCCAGGGCCTGATCCTGGAGACCCGGGATGAGTCCCACGTCAGGCGCCCTGTATGGAGTCTGCCTCTCTCTCTCTGTATCTCATGAATAAATAAATAAAATCTTTAAAAACAACAACAACAAAGGAGAAAAATCATAATTCACTAACAGATCAACTTAATTTGATTTCAAAACTCTGGCAGCTGGTGATACAAGACTACTTCAAACTCCAGAGAGACTGGTGGGCATTCCTTTGAAAAAGCTGCCTTTTTTCCTGAGTTCTCTTGTTTTATGGACCAAGTTAATTTTATAAGAGTTAAGTCTATAGGGACACCTGGGTGGCTCAGCAGTTGAGCATCTGCCTTTGGCTTAGGGGTGATCCCAGTGCCAAGATCAAGTCCCATATTGGGCTCCCTCCCTCTGTCGATGTCTCTGCCTCACTCTGTGTATCTCTCATGAATAAATAAATCTTAAAAAAAAAAAAAGTCTATGAGTGTGGTGGTTGATGTGTTGCTGAGGAAAACTTTTTTTAATATTTATTTATGATAGACCACAGAGAGAGGCAGAGACACAGGAGGAGGGAGAAGCAGGCTCCATGCCAGGAGCCCGACGCGGGACTCGATCCCGGGACTCCAGGATCGCACCCTGGGCCAAAGGCAGGCGCCAAACCGCTCAGCCACCCAGGGATCCCCGAAAAACTTTTCTTTAAGAAGTTATTGAAAGTCTAACTGAAAATGAGCTTACTTCTAGGGCAGAAGTAGAAGAGAATATACCAAGTCTGTTTTGGCTTCCAGTCTGGTGGTTTCTACATGCATTGTAAGGCAGCGTTTTCTTTTGTAAAGACTTGAAAAGTCACATTTGCTGGAGTGAAGTCATTTGCTATAAACTTGGAGATGGGCAGAAGCAAGTTTCCTAACATTTCCTCCCTGTGAAATCTGGCTGGGCTTTCTGGAGCTGAGAGAAGTCTCACTGTGCTAGGAGAGACCTTTGGGAGGTAAGATTTGAAGCCATGCTTTCAAGCAGTGTTTTCAGGCAACAAGTTGCCTTTTAGCAATAGTTGTCCTTGAGCCCTAATTAATCAAGTTAACCATCTGTTTAATTGTTGCATCATGTACCTTTTAAAGAAAGAAAGAAGTTATATTAGATATAACTATATTAGAATAATTAGCCATATGTTATAAAATTAGTGTTTGCATCTTATTGGAATACTGGCAGCTCTTAACAATGTGACTGCCTCACATTACTTGGAAATGGAAATAATTTCTCAGTTGAGTCTTCCTTCACCACCAAGCCTGCTTGATTTTCCCCAGTAGCTGTGGGCTAACAAACAGAGGAGGCATATTGTCACTTCGGTCAAGAGTGTTTAGATGGGGAATGAGGTGGGCAGTGTTGGCATGTGCTACACAGACCCAAGGCTTTGTGTGCTTAATCTCCCTGGGAAAGAGGCCCAGAATTTGAAGCAGGAGGGCATTGGGTGTCACCAGCTTTGTTTGAGAAGCACTTCAATGTGACATTTGTGTCTTAAGAACCTAAGAAATGCTGCATTGGCAGAGATCTGAGGCCCATCCACCATGCATTCTGTCTCTGATAATGGGCACCAAAGGCTGATTTGTGGGAAAGCATTCTTCACGTTGGCAGCCTCCCTGGCTTTGTGATATACCCCAGGCTCTCTGGCTTCCTATAATAGTCCATGGTGGGTATGTTATCCAGGAATTTTTTAAAAATCCTCCTTGAATCTATTCATCCTTGCCAACTCTCAGGGTGACAAGTTCCAGAAGTCAGCAAATATTTGAATGCTTAGTTTATACCTAGCATAATACTAAGCATTGTAGAAGACACAAACGATGCTTAATGCTTGATCCCTACCTTTGAGCTTACTTTTTGGAGGAGACTAGATTCAGTTGCATCTTGCAGAAAAAGATGGGCACATGGGAACACCAAGCATGCCATAAGTGGATCAAATTCACAATAATAGGTCACAGAGACTGATGTCTAGAAACCAAATGCCGTATTATTAATAATAGGTTTTGCAAAATATAATTATCCATCAGACTTGGCACCATGTTCTCTCTTGATATGCAAGCCTAGTGGAAAGCCAAAGGATTGAGCCACTGACTATGACAGACCAATACAGCCATTTTCACTACACCTGAGAAAGGACTACATGCTTTTGGTGCATCCTGTTCTAAAGCTGGTTGATTGTTTTCATGTGTGAATACATTCAGCCTTAATAGGCCAGCCCCATTTCGAAAATACCTGTGCCTATCTCTGCTCATCCGTATTAGGTGCTTCACAGTTCAGTGCTTGATGGTATCTGTGCTTTCCTGAATATTTTGAGAAGGGGAATCTGTATTGAGTATTGATCCCTCCCTATATTGTACCTCCTACATATGTAGCAGACAATACAAAACAATGTAGGATGAAGTACTAAATTATGTCATCTGGGCTACATAAGGCAGACAAATTAGAAAGAAGAGAGGTCAATGTGGGATGAAATGCTAAAGAAGAAGGCTTTTGTGTATGGCAAAGATGAGACTTGAATTCTCATTTTAGAAAGTTGAAATTTAAGAGACTCTTTTAACGATAAAGAACAAACTGAGTGTTCCTAAAGGGGACGTAGGAGATGGGGATTAAGGAGGGCACTTGTGATGAGCATTCGGTGTTGTATATAAGTGATGGATCACTGAATCCTGCTCCTGAAACCAATATTGCACTGTATATTAACCAACTAAAATTTTAAAATAAGACAACTTCCAAAATGCAATTTAGGGAACAGAAGATAAGCATGAAGTAGGAACATGATACTAAGCATTTTAGAAGATAAACATAATACTTCATACTGGGGAAATAATGCTTTCATTTTTTGGTTCCTTCTCTCTTCCTTCTCTCTCTCTCTCTCTTTTAAAAAGATTTTACTTATTTATTTGAGAGAGAAAGAGCATAAGCTGGGGGGAGAAGCAGAGGGAGAAGGACAAGCAGACTCCCCGCTGAGCTGGGAGTCCAACACGGGGCTGGATCCAAGACCTGGGAATCATGACCTGAGCCAAAGACAGACACTTAACTGAATGAGCCAACCAGGCACCCCAGCCACCCTCCTTCTCAGTGGGACCCGGCATTCAGCCTTTCTGGCCAAAATGCATGAGGCAGTGTGGGGTAGTGGAAAGCCTGGTCATTAATCCTACTCTCTCAGGATCCTTGTTTAACATTCCCCGGTGTCAATGTCGACATGTGTAAAATACCACCTACCTCGTGATTTTTGTTTTCAAGTTAAGTCCGAGAATGTATATGAATGTTCCTAGTGCATAGTATATACAACATTATCCTGATGTACAGATTGCCAGATCACCTCCAATTCCTGTGGTGGTTGATGGGACCCTGTAGAGAGGTAACATCATGGCTTATTTACGTATAAACTCAACTATACCATGTTACAGAGTTCTGTGTTATGCTCCGAGGGCTACTGTGAAATTTTAAATGGTCCCATTCAGCCTTCAGAATCTTAAACTAATTGCCAAATATTTCAGAACTAATCAGTTTAATTTTCTTCATTGTAGGTGCGGAACGGCCATATCAAAAGAATCACTGATAACGACATCCAGTCCCTGGTACTAGAGATTGAAGGAACAAATGTCAGGTAGATGGCCCTTTTGTTCACCCAATGACACTGTGCACAAGTGAGGCAGTACATCATAGAGGTTAATAGCACAGACCGCAGGATCAGCCACCTGCTGTGGAACCAGCCCGGCTGCTGACAGCTCACCTTGAGCAAGTTACTTAATGCCCCGGGCCTCAGTTTCCTCATCTGTAAATGAGGATAACAAGACACCTTCTGTATGGGGTTATTGTGAAGATTAAGTAAGTGAACTGTAAACAATTTAGTGAATTATAATTGTAAATAGTTAAGTAAGTGATTTATAGATAAAGCCTGCTCAGCCCATACTAAGTGCTAAGTGGTAGTTATATTGTTATTAATATGTAACCAAAGCATGTGGTGGATGAGTGTGGAGGGGTGGCACTAATCAGCCAGGTGGCCTGGGCCCCAGTGTGGTTTTCTGGGCTACAGTGGTCTTAGTTCAGGTTTTCTATCACTTGATGGTTCTCTTAGACCAGAAGTGAGTCTTCTCTCGCTGGAGGAAATTGCTCAGATCACCGGCCTGGCTTTGTTTCTCAGGTATTTTCTTGTTGATGTCTGGCTCTGTGTTAAGCTTCTGTTTGAGAGTCTGGCATTATTTTTATAAAAGCATCAGCTAATTTGTGGATTGAAGGATTATTGGATGATGTATCTGGATCTTTAAATCTGCTCTCCAGTTTACCTCTTGGACCGAGTGTTTTCACTTTGTATAGCACAGAGGAAAAAGACAACTGGTGTGTTTATAAGCATCTCCTCTCTCTGCAGCACCACGTATATCACATGTCCTGCAGATCCAAAGAAGACATTAGGGATTAAACTTCCCTTCCTCGTCATGATTATCAAAAATCTGAAGAAGTATTTTACCTTTGAAGTACAGGTTAGTAGATGCATATGATTATGTACACTCCTAGCTATACCATAGGGATGGCCTATCAACTTGGAGGAATAAAGTAGCTCTAGGAAAGTGTCTTTATTCTTTTATGTGTGTTCTTTTCTGCCTCCACTGTACACTTGTTGTGGCCATTATTATTACAACAGAAATTTGGTATTAGTAATCAACCTGTCATGCCAAGTTTTTAAAGGAGCAGCAAGCACTAAATCTGAACAATATGGCAACAGGATTTCAAAGCTTGAAGGTTAGAGTAGTATCCATTTAGTACTGGTTATCGTTGGCCTTTGTTCTGGTAACTTGATTTTTCAAATGGAAGAAGATTTATGAAATCATCCTATGGTCTGTGGGCCCTTGGATGTGTCATGTGTCATAAGCAGCTGGCGTTGTTTCGGCATTGGACAAGATAAACTTGCTACTTCCGGGCCATCTGCATCCAGTGTGACCTGTATCTGGTCTGTTTATTCTCCCCTGGGCCTCAGCCTTGGGAAACTGGGCTATGGGAGTTCAGGCCCTTGTCTTACGAGGGTTGTTTGCTTCTTGCAAGGTAGAGTTAGTGTGGCTTTTTTTCTTCTTTCTTTCTTTCTTTCTTTCTTTCTTTCTTTCTTTCTTTCTTTCTTTCTCTTTTCTTTTCTTTTCTTTTCTTTTCTTTTCTTTTCTTTTCTTTTCTTTTCTTTTCTTTCTGATTTTATTTTTATTTATTCATGAGAGACACAGAGCAAGAGAGAGAGAGGCAGAGACACAGGCAGAGGGAGAAGCAGGCTCCATGCAGGGAGCCTGACATGGGACTCATCCAGGATCTCCAGGATCACGCCCTGGGCTGTAGGCGGCGCTAAACCACTGCGCCACCGGGGCTGCCCGTGTGGCTTTTTTTCTGTGTTTCACAGGTACTAGATGATAAGAATGTGCGTCGGCGGTTTCGAGCAAGTAACTACCAGAGCACCACCCGAGTCAAACCGTTCATCTGTACTATGCCCATGAGGCTGGATGATGGCTGGAACCAGATTCAGTTCAATCTGTCAGACTTCACTAGGCGGGCATATGGCACAAATTATATCGAGACCCTAAGAGTGCAGGTACTGTTTCCTTTTCTGATGGAACCCCAAACGGGAGAGGAGATTGTGCTCTGCCTGATGCAGGCTTATGGCCCTTGTGACAGAACAGTAGGGGTTTCTGGCCAGGGTGCCCAGGTCACTGTCCAGAAGGCTCAGAGAGGTCCAGGACACACATTCAGGTGTCTGCTCAGATATACCGGGAGAACATAGCAAGCAAAATATCCCTCTTCCAAGAATCCACCCCTACACCATGCTGAGGAGATGCCAACGAGATGAAGCTTTGACAGCATCATGGGAGGGGTTCCAGGAGAAGCAGGAAAAGAGGAAGGTCAATCATATTTTGTCTCTTAAAATCTTGCACCCACAGATCCATGCAAACTGTCGCATCCGACGGGTTTACTTCTCAGACAGACTCTACTCAGAAGATGAACTGCCAGCAGAGTTCAAACTGTATCTCCCAGTTCAAAACAAAGCAAAGGTAAGCCAGCCTTCCTCAGAGGAGGACAGACCATGATTTGGGGAAGCTGGAAAGTGCTCTCTTCTGAGTTCAGCCGCAGAGCTTCTCCATGTTGACATGGGGGCTGGAGTACCTTTCATCCTAAGACCTTGGGTCTTCTTTATCCACCAGCACTGAATCGGGATCAATCCTGTGAAATGTTCTGTTTACCTCTGTCTCTACCTCCACAGGGTGGTCCTGCCCCTCCCGGTGGGTATCCTGCTGCTTCCGGCTCACGGGCTTTCCTTGGAAAATGTCTTCCATCCGAACCTCTTTATCAGCCCCAAATTACTAGCAGCCCATTGGTCTCTGACAAAATGGCAGGCTGTTACATGCCTGACTGCTGCTGACATACATTTCCAGTGTCACCAAAGGGGGGGGGGGTGTCAGTGGCACCGACCATCTATTTTCTGAGAATTTAAACTGATGCCTCTTCTATTTGTTTCCCCTTTTTTCCTAGCAATAACTGGAATACAATTCAAGGGATAGACCCTGGACATGGCTCTTAGTTTAAAAAGGAAACTATCTGGAGGACAATGCAAAAAACAAATATTTCTGTTAGTTTACTGTGCTGTGGTTCTTTTATCTACTACTTGGTATCCTTTGTTGTGGACACCGGTGACCATGCCATAATGCCATAATTGCATTATAAGTACAGTAGGGAATAAGCTGTCCTTTGGAACACGAATGCTGGAGTTTATCCTGCTGCCTGCCCCAGTGCGTGGGGAGATACATTTACCACGAACTTACAGAATTAAAGATGTCCCATAAGGCAATTTCAGACCAATATTTCTTCCTACGGTTTGTTCATTGTTTTATATATTATCTAAATATATGTATATGCTGTGTAATAGTCATAATCCGGAAATGAATAAAATACTATGTTCTTGGTTTGTAAATTTGTTCTTCGTTTTTAAGTATTTTTTCTTTCCTTTGTGATGTGAACATAGAGCTCTTTCCAAAGAACATCCCGTACACCTATGCTATGGAGTAACTTGCAGTAAGCACTTAAAGAGCAAGACAAATCTATAGATACTGATTTAGAACAACTCTCAAGATTAAATGGGAAAAAAAATGTGAACAGTGTATGACCAGTAGAATCATCTTACTAGGGGTTGGGGCCTATGTCAAGCTTAAGACAAAGTGGCATCCAGTCCAGATTGCTCTTTTTTAAAAATTATATTTCTCTATTTATTTATTTAGAGAGCATGAGTGGGGGGAAGGGCAGAAGGAGAGGGTGAGAGACTCTGAAGCAGGCTAAGCTGAGTGCGGAGCTCCACATGAAGCCCCATCTCAGACTCTGGATCACAACCTGAGCTAAAATCAGAAGTTGGACACAACCGACTGAGCCACCCATGTGCCCCCAGAATGCTCTTAAATACCTTAGGAAGTTGTCCTACTGGCGCTCCACCTATTCTTCGGTAAATAGCACAACTAGTGTCCCTCAGCATTGGAGCCAATCCCCATTTCCTTATTTGAGCTCCAGGTGAAGTGGTTGCCTAGAATTTAGGGACTTAGAGGAGAAGTGTTTTCTTAAACACTTGAATCACATGAGAGAACTGAGACCGGACCCCACTTTACCCACTCAGACTTCTTGGGCATATGCTTGTTTAGGGAATGACCAACTCTGGCACAAACAGTTAAATTTACAAAAGTTAAACACTTAGGTGATACAATCGTACCAAGTGTAACATTCCTGAGGAAAGCCTTTTGGAAGCAGAGCAGAGCATATGCAGATGCACCTGGGTCCCAAAGGATACAGAAGAACTAGTACAGTGATTACAGCTGGAGAGAATGGTTATTGTATCACATGTAGACTTTGTACTATAAAAATTTTTTTTTGAAAAGTAATTTTATGTAATAAGAATTTCCAAGTCAAGAAAAGAACAAAAGGCCGTCCCAGATACTGTGCTTGCCCCAGGGAACCCCCCTGGATCTAGTTCCATTCCATAGGAAGGATGTTGGAATTGGCACCAGCCATCTTAACGTTGGTTAGAGGTAGAAAAAGCTCTGGCTTGGACACTGCCATTGCTACTTTCTGTGAAGTTAAGTGGCAAGAAGCATTATCCTGCATCCTTATCCTGCAGTGTTCTGTGGGCCACATCCCTCAGGAGGTGGGGGGGGGGGGGGCGGGCGGGTGAGGGGGGTGCATCTGGAGGCGAAGGTGCTCCATTGCAACCTCATGCAACTCCCTGAATTTCATTTCTCCCCACAGTTGCTGAGTGCTTGACACTCAGGTGGGCTCGGTCACAAGAAATTTGCCCTCTCTTTTTGTGCTAACGACTAGACTGGAGCTACCTTTCTCATGGATGCCACCCCTCTGACAGTCACCAGTGGGTCAGCACGCAGAGGACTACTCACCCAGGTGACACTGCCTTACTCTTTCAGGGCCAACCCGTCACAGCTGAGCGTCCTCCCGCTTCTCCATCCTTAAACATATTAGCATTGCCGTTGTTAGGCTCCATGTGCCTATCTCCTAAGCCTGCAGGGTTACATTACAGGGGGATCCTCAGAAATGGTGGTGGTGGGGTGGCCTGGGACCTCAACAGAGCTCCTTGTCTCTGGTCACTGTATAGTGAAATCTTCCTTCTGATATGGAGTCTGTCGTGGGATGAAAGATGCTTTTATGGAGACGAGAAGACCCTGTTAGCTTTTCATCACTCTTTAGTGCCAGGCCATCAGGGAAGTGCTCCTGGAAGTACAGAGAAATACAGTAACACACTCTCCTTCACACAGAGCCCCTTTCACCCTGAGGCACTTGTCAGACTATGTATGGGGATTACCTCACCTCCCTCTTTGGGGTGAAGGCGGCAGCTGTTCCCAGATGCTTTACATATCCATTGGAGAGGAAGTGAGGGGGAGTGAGGGTGATGAGGGATGTATTATCTAAGCTGGACCCAGGCCAGCATGAATTGTGGCACCAACGACTGCATGGCCCCTTGCCCTCAAGCCTTCCAGCTCACCAGGAAGACGGCAAAGACCAGTTAAGAGGCTGAGGGAAGGAGGGAGGGACAGACCGTGAGGGTTAGCAGCCTCCTCCATGGTGCTGGGACCAGACCAACCTTAGATTATAGAAATTGAAGCAGCCAGAGTTGCATTATGAGGCTCCTTTAAAGTCATGATATGTTTTAGAAGAAATTGCCTTCCAAATGAGAGTGTTGGGGCACCTGGGTGGCTCAGCGGTTGAGTACCTGCCTTGGGCCCAGGGCATGATCCTGGAGTCCTAGGATCGAGTCCCACATCGGGCTCCCCAGAGGGAGCCTGCTTCTCTCTCTGCCTATGTTTCTTCCTCTCTATGTGTCTCTCATGAATAAATAAATACAATCTTAAAAAAAATGAGAGTGTTAATTGTCATGAACTTAATGGGCTGGATATGTGTCCATTCCCAACAGGACTTATCCTGGGGGAGAGTGGATCCACCACAGCCCTGATGTGCCGCTGGCCCGTTGACTGCTTTCCCTGTAGCAGACCAGCCCCCTTCTGGGGCTTTCTCAGGAAGATAGGTATGCCAGAGGACAGTCTCCCAAGTGATTTCCCCAGCTTAAGCCAAAAGCCTCAAGGGTTAGGGTATTCACTGAGAAAGATCTTGGTCCTCTCCTTGTCTAGACTTATCTCCCTCAATTTCACTGATGAGGCTTGGGCTAACCCCTCTAATAGTGGCAGGAGTGGAACAAGGATGTGGGTCACCTGATCTTATACCATCCCCATCCTCCTGGTGTCCGTGGCCCCTGCCTCCTGTGTGGCTGGCTGTGCCCTTTTTGTAGAGGGCAGTGAGAAGTCGGAGAATCCCTTGGGTGGCTGAGCCAGGTCAGACTTGGCTGCTGAAGACAGCCCAAGGCCCAGACTCAGCTCGGCCTTTGGGGTAGGGGCTGGCCTAGTTGTCACTTCACGGTTGCGTGTTAGCGGACCTTCAGCAACTAAGGCTGAGGGTAAAGAGCAGCAGGGCAAAGGTTTGAGTCACAGAAAGGTCCCATTTCTTTTTTCTTTTTTTTTTTTTTAAAGATTTTACTTTATTTATTCATGAGAGACACGAGAGAGAGGCAGAGACACAGGCAGAGGGAGCAGCAGGCTCCATGCAGGGACCCCGATGTGGGACTCGACCCCGGGACTCCAGGATCATGCCCTGCGCTGAAGGCAGCGCTAAACCACTGAGCCACCTGGATTGGCCCTGGGTCCCATTTCTGAACTGAAAGTATTTGAAGGGGCCAGGCCAAGTTTTAACTACTTTACATGGATTTGTTTTCCTGAATTATCATAGCACTGAAACAGGCACCATTACTCTCATTTTACAGATGAGAAAACCAAGGCACAGAGATGAACATGCCTGAGCTCACACCGTGATCCCCCAACTAGTAGAAGCGGATTGCAAAATCAGGCTGTTGAACCCCCATGCCAGGCTTTGAATCACTCTACTTTTTTCTCTTTTTTTTTGCATATTTTTTATTGGAGTTCAATTTGCCAACATATAGTATAACACCCAGTGCTCATCCCATCAAGAAATCACTCGACTTCTTTGACCCACTGTTTCCTCCTCAACAAAAGCAGCCAGATGAGGAAGCTTACCTCAGTACTGGGCTGCAAGAGACCCCCATGAATGAGGGCTTTGATCGGTTGTGTTTTTTCACACTGTGGAATATGATACAGCCATGAAAAAGGGACCCATTGCAGCTAGGTGCAGTAATAGCGAGCACACAGACCCCATGTGCAGTGAAAACAGCAAGGTACAGTATTTAGAATGATTCCACTTCCCTCTTATTTTTAGATAAGCCAAACAATGTGCTGTTCTAGGTTGCATTGATAAATGACAGTCCATAGCGACAGGCAGGGGGTACTGAGAATCTCAGGGCTTGAGAGATTGCTTTACCTTGGCGGCGGGGGGGTGGGGATGGGGACACGAACAATGGGAGAAGTGCTTCAGGGGACTTCCAAGGGCCACCAGGGCTGTATTTCCTAACCTGGGAAGTGTCTACACACGGATGTTGTTTCATTACAATTTGAATTATACACACGAATACATTCTTCTGATTATACTCCTTGGTTTAAAGTCAAATTTAGATTACTTAGCCCTGGCCTATTAAAATGCAGGCTATTGGGGCCCAGCTCATTAAGATGCAGAGTCTCCTTCAGTAGATCTAAATCTGGCCCAGATATCTGCATGGCAGTCCCCTGGTGACTTTTGGTGTTTCTATCACTGATGAAGCTGCTCCAAGTTGGAGGAAGCAAGAGTTAGGTGCAGATAGGCCAGATGCCAGGAAGAAAGAAAAGCATTGAGCAAAGCCCTCCTTGAACTTTAAGTAAGTTCCTTTTATACAAAATTCTAGTATGTAACTTAACATCTCTGCGCCCTTTCCAGAACCTGAAAATACGGAGTCCTGTAATGCAAACCACGAGTGCCTCTGGGCCCTGGTAGAGGTGCTCCAGATTGTAAATCCACAAGGCTCTGAACATCTGGATGAAGCGTGAGCCTTGGAAAAATTGTGCCTCTTGGTATCCATGGTGTCTGAAGCAAAGCAAAACAGTGTGCGGTGGATGGAACCCCTTATTAAGGGGGTAGAATGTCACTGAGAGCCTCTGCTATTTCACTGCATGGGGGAAATAAAAGATTAACAAGGATTTCCATGAGTGCTCTCCCTCTCTTGGGTCTCTCCCAACTCTCTTCCAGAAAGTCTAGTCTTCAGTTGTGAATCCTCCCAGTGGTTGGGAGGAAATACAGTAAATTCAGTAAAGACAGAATCAGTCCATATGCACAGCAGCGTTTGGGTTCCAGGGCACCCTCCATACCTGCCTCCTTTCCAAGGCTGCACTCATGTTCACTTGAACCCTGAAGGGTAGAATTCTTCAAAGCCTCTTTTCTTGGTTCACACTGTGGAAGCCTACCTAAGCCAATATGTTGGGTTCCTGGTGACTGTCAGGGGCCCCCACCTGTGAGAGGCAGTGTAAAGCTGTTGTTCTTTCTCCCTTGGGGCTGGCTGCAAGGTGGTGTGCGGCTCTGAAAGTACATCTCAGGCCACATGTATGATATTGACTGGTAAGCACATGAGAAAGATTCGTGCCACCCGTCCCAAAAACTTGTTGAAGCATCTCTTTGCTCTTTTCTTGTGTACTTCCTTGAGGAACAGGAGGATGTGTGGCGGGGATCAAGTAACCAAGCAGGCTCACAGGGAATGCTCTGCTGAATGTGTGTGGGTGGGTTCGGGGCATGAGCTGCAGACCCTATAGGCATACCAGACTCAAACATTCTGCAGGGCTTACATGGCTGGGCCTGCCAAATTCTTGTGCCCCATTTGACTAGGGACAGAGGCACCTAGATAACGTTTCTGGCCAGTCATGTATTTGGACATGCCTCACTTCACCAATGAACAGGTACTTCTCATACTCCTGTATAATGAAAGGGTGCAGAGGCTCATCCCAGAGGTTGTACTCACTTTGGTTGGTGTGCTGGCAGTGGGTGTGGAGGGGAGATGCTCTTCACCACAAGCTCCCTTACTAGACCCTGCCCAGGCCCCAGGAAATCCCAGCAACCTCAAATAAGGGAAATGAAGAAGTTTGAGCTTCCCTAGGCAGCTGAACACTAGAAGGACCACTCGCCTTTGCTGTGGGAACTGTGCCCCACTTGCCTGAGGAAGCCACTGAGGCCTGAAGGGTGCTCACATGGTAGGGGGAACCTACTGCAGCTGCCATCTTCCCCTCCCACTGGGGGCTCCATGAGCCTCAGAGGTACCAGCATCCAGAAGCTCTTCAAATCCCATACTTTAAGGAATTTTTTGGAGGCCTTATCATGGAGGCATGATTGCTGGTTACTGCAATCTTCAGCCCCTCTCCCCTCCACAAGGGATGGGTGTGAAGGGCTATTGATAGTTCCAAGCTTCTGACCACACTTGGTCTTTCAGGTCACCAGCCCCAGTGCTGAAGCTACCCAGGAGCCTGCCAAGAGTCACTTTATTGGAACAAAAGGCACTCCTTTTTTTTTTTTAAGATTTTATTTATTTATTTATGAGAGACACAGAGAGAGAGAGAGAGAGAGAGAGAGAGAGAGAGAGAGGCAGAGACACAGGCAGAGGGAGAAGCAGGCACCATGCAGGGAGCCCGACATGGGACTCGATCCCGGGTCTCCAGGATCACGTCCTGGACTGAAGGCGGTGCTAAGTCACTGAGCCACCCGGGCTGCCCAAAAGACACTTCTGTCACCTAGGAAAACTCCAAGGGATTTAGGAGCTCTGTCAGGAACCAAGGTCAAAGACCAAAAATAAAAAAAGATGCTCCTTAGCACCTTTATGGCATAGGAAATCACAACGGTTTTAGTAGTTCTGGCCAGGTACTCAGGTCAAGCACCAAAATATCTATTTCTTCTGACATCATAACATCATATCATAACAAGGAGCTCACGGCTGTGCAAATCCCCTGGAGATGAAGGGAGCCCAGCAGCAATTTTTTACGTGTATAGAACTTTTAAAAAATGAAGTAGATTTAAAATTCATGCTAATATAGTAGCCATTAGTGACCTGTGGCTCTTTAAATTAAATTTTAATTAACTTAAATTTAACTTAAAATTCCATTCTTCTGTCATACAAGCCACATTCCAAGTGGTCTGTAGCTGGCTAATCCTACCCTATTGGGCAGTGCCCATATATAAAGGAAATTTTAATTGTACAATGCTGAAATAAAATAAGACTTTATTGGGGAGCCCGGGTGGCTCAGCGGTTTAGCGCCACCTTCGGCCTAGGACTCCCTGCATGGAGCCTGCTTCTCCCTCTGCCTGTGTCTCTGCCTCTCTCTGTGTGTCTCTCATGAATAAATAAATAAAATTTAAAAAAATAAGACTTTATTATCACCAAGAAAAAAAAAGAGTACAACGCAGCATAATCATGTTTTTAAGAACAGATTTAAACAGGTTCCTAAATGTAATTGTGCATAAGAATCATTTGGGGATCTTGTTAAAATTCAAATTCTGATTCAGCAGGTCTTGGGTGAAGCCCCAGAATCTGCAGTTCTAACAAGCCACAAGTTGTGCTAATGCTGCTGGTCCTTGGACAGTGAGGGATGACTGGATTAATTAAAAATGGTGCATTTTAAGTGATGAACCTTGGGGATGGAATGCAAGTTCAGAATTGCATGATGAGTGATGAGCATCATCTTTTTTCACTCCTGGCTGGATACTTTGGCCATTCTGAACCTCATTGAGACATGATGTCTCAAGCCTACATTTCAGGCCTCTTGTAAATGGAAGGCTCAGCCTGAAGGCTCATTTCCCAAAGGGATAGGCCCTGGCATCAGCAACAGCTTCCCTGCCCACTTAGGGTCCATCAGACAGAAAGCCTCAACTTCCTAGAAATCAAGGGGACTCGCCATGACAGCTGCCTGAGACAGGTCCACCCAGAACAGTGAACTGGATGCCTCCTCTCAGTATCCCCTTTATTTCTTATCTTTTTTCAACTGTAAAAATAGAGAAGTTCAAAGCCTGTGTATTTCTATCACGTCAGATTCCTGTTGTCATAATCTTTCACGAATTGCTTCCAGTGTGTCCCAAGTACATTATGACAGCCTGTGAATTTGGTGGCCTGCAATAGACATTGCTTGCTGGTATGGACACCTTGTGTAGTGCTGGGCCTGTGACTTACTTTAACTACGGGATGTGGCAAAGGTGACACTGTGCCAGTTCTGAATCAAAGCCTTAGGGAGGCCTAGCAGTTTCTGTGTTTTTACTATTGGAAACACTCTCTGTTCTTAGCACCTCTGCTGGAGCCATCGTCTGGGCAACTGCATGGAGAGCCACTTGGACCAGGATGGACTGGGAGGCCTGAACTATATGCAAAAGCATGGCCTCAGTTTCCAGCTGAGTGACACTAGGCAGGTGGCTCCCAGCAAGACCAGACAAGGGAAATGCCCAGAGAGCTCAGCCAAGGTGCAGGAATCAGGAGCAAATAAAATTGTTTTTTTTTTTTTTTAATTTTATTTATTTATTCATGAGAGAGGGGCAGAGACACAGGCAGGCTCCAAGCAGGGAGTCTGATGCGGGATTCGATTCCAGATCTCCAGGATCATGCCCCAGGGCTGAAGGCAGTGCTAAACCACTGAGCCACCTGGGGCTGCCCAAAATTGGTTGTTTTAAGCCAGAAAGCTCTGGGGTGGTTCCCTAAGTAGCAACAGATTACCAAAACCTAAGTAACACAGGAGGCTGGTAAGAAAGCAAAGCCAGCTGGTCCTCTTTATTACCCACCCCTTTCCAGACACCAAGGGCCTTCAGGCAAGGGGAGGAAAGGATAAATTAAATGCACGGGACAGAGCAGGTAATATTTATTTACTTCCTAACATAGATCTCATCTCGGTTCCAAAAAGTATATGAGATGGTTTACCAAAAATATGTGTAATGTAAGCTTGTCTTCAAAGTTGGAAGAAAAAAACGGCAGGAGGAAAAGAGCCGCCAGCCAGGTGAAGGTCCGTGAGACATGCCCGCTCTCGTGTTTGTGTGGGATGCGGGCTCTAAACGTGTGACCAAGACCTGGCAGGAGAAAGCAAAGCTCCAGCTGCCCCAGGAGAGGGACGACGAAGGCGTGGTGCGCGGCGCCTGAGGGGCCGGCCGGTGGGCGGGGCCGGCGGGGCGAGTGGGCGGGGCCGGCGGGGCGAGTGGGCGGGGCGAGCGGGCGGGGCCGGCGGGGCGAGTGGGCGGGGCCGGCGGGGAGAGCGGGCGGGGCCGGCGGGGCGAGTGGGCGGGGCCGGCGGGGCGAGTGGGCGGGGAGAGCGGCCCCGGGGCTGGATGGCGGTTCCGCGGGGCCAGACTCCAGCTCCCGCACAGAGCAGCCACCCTGAGAGAAAAGCAGCACCCTAGAAGGTAGCGAGCGCCCTATTCCTGGAAGACGTACCTGGGGCGGCCCCTGCCTTGGGGACTCCCCCCCCAGCTGCCGGCGGCTCTCCCCAGCCCAGTCATGCCTCCCCTTGTCCGTTGGCCTGAGCTAGCCCGGGGTGAGAGGTCACTGCTCAGAGTGAGGCCCGGCCGGTCCCCTTCAACAGTAGGGTCCCAAAGAGCCCCCACTTCCTCCAGCTGAAGGTGGTTGTGCCGTTTCAGTGCCGGGCCTCTGTTCCTGTGAGCCATACCATTAGAGATGGTGTGTGGCCAGGTGAAGGCTGTAATTTCCAGTCTTTGAATTTGGTTAGGGCGCTGGGGGCTCAGGGAGGGCTTTATGGAGGACTCTGAGGGGCTGGGAGTAATGGACGCCGGCCACAAAGGGAAGGGCAATCCAGAGGGAACAGCAGGAGCAAAGGCTCGGAAGTGGGCACCCCTTGGCTTCCCGTTGTAGCAAAGCATGCAGTTCCTTCTTCCTGACTTCCAGGCAGCAGCCTCAGGCTTGGGCCTGGGGTGGGGGGTAGGGGGTCCTGTGCTGGGGGTGGCTGTTGCCCTCCAGCTCCCCTCAGTGCCTCCTGCTCCTGGGGACAGGGACTTTCTTCCCTCCTCGCCCCCACATCCACTGCCCCAGCCTCTAGCTCTGTGGGTTTGGGCCTGGGTGTAGGGCTGAGGGTGGGGGGCTCTCTCTGGTTCTGTTCCCCACCCCTAATCCCTTGCAGCTGTTATCCTCCCCAGGGAAGACAGTTGTGTTGGAGGGAAGGGAAATAGTTATTTTGAGTTGGTCACTGGCTTCTGACCAGGAGACACGGATGGCTGTGTTGGGGTCTGGCAACAGGGTGGGCTGGAGGCGCCAAAGCCGGGCCTGACTGGGAGGGCAGTCTGTATGATTAATTACAGGGGTGTTGGGGAGCAGGACACGGTCATCCCTGAGACCAGGGGTGTAGAGGACAACAGGCCAGGGAGGAAACAGGCTCAAGATGGAGGATGCAAAACATTTAGCTAGTGTCCTGAGTGTGGTCTGGATTGGCTGGAAGGGGTGGGGAAGGTGGGCACAACCTCCCCGTATTGACCCTGTGCCACTGCAACAGTGGGGAAGGAAAGGAGGTCCCTGGGACAGAGGCTGGGACTGCGGGGGAGTTGCCTATAAGGGATAGGGCTAGCGGAGCAGCTTATGGTCACTGCCCACCCCCTCTTCCAGACGGACTTCCGCAACACATCCCTCCAGGCAGAAAGCAAGTTTGGTGGGGACCATACTCTGGTGGCACCTGCCCTTTTGCCTGTGGGGTAATGAGATGAACAGATGAGAGCACTCTGGGCAGGGAAGAGCCAAGTGGCCAAAGGTTACGCCCTTCCCTCTGGGACATGCCAATATAGACTTGAATCTTGGCTCCTACCAGCCCTGTGAATTCAGGCCATAAAGTTGACCTCCCTGAGCTGTTGCATTTTACAGAAACAAGAATTACAATAGTAATCAGCACCCCATAGGACTGTGGCGGGGATCCACTGAGAATGGATGGACTGTGCTTAGAGCCAAACCCAGCACACAGGAGTGTTGTCATGGTGACAGTTCTTGTTGTGTTTCATCATCCTCATGGGTATCATCACAGCTGGCCTCCCTCTAGGGCCATGGCAGTGTGTCTGCCTTCATAGAGGGCTCCAGAAGGGGTTTCATGAAGAGGAGAAAGCAAGAAATCTTTATCAGGGAGGAAGGTGGAGGTTCTCAAAAGTGGAGTGAGGTGGGAGGAGCCCATTGGACTGTAAGCCCAAGAGGGCAGGGCCTGCGTCCATTTTTCCCTGCTGTATCCCCAGCACCTAGGACAGTGCCCAGCACCAGTCTGGTGCGCAAAGCACATATTTTGAATGAATGAATAGGCTTTTGAGTGTCTGCTGGAAATGACTGGCTGATGAATTCTTGACTGGTTGGTGACCCAGGACTCAGCCTTCAAATCCCTGTGCCTGGAATTTGAACACGGAAATACAGAGAGGAGGGGACAGTTTGCATCAGGGGCTCAGGAAGCCGAAGTGAGAAATGGGGCCAACAAAGCAGGGGTGGAGTGGGCCCTTCCAAGGCGAGGCAAACAGAGACAATGTGGGGGAGAGTAGCCCCTCCCTCTCGCAGGCACCGCCCCCCAATCTTCCCAGCTACCTAAGTAGTTAGAGGAGGGAAGCCGGAGAGGGAGGAGCAAAGTGCTCCCTACCCCCATCCAAGAGACCCTGCACCACCGGGAGCTCATTCTCCTTCATCTGCAGGCCCTTCAGTCGATAATGCTGAGTCCTCCTGTGTGTAGGCCTTGGCACTGGGAGCTGGGGCTGAACCACAGCCCTGCAGAGTGGTCTCTATGGAGTGAGTAGGAATTCAGAGAGGGCAAGAGGAGAGGCTGGAGAGAGCCTGGCCAGTTGTGGGGAACTTCCGGACATCCCGGTGTCGCTGGATCATGAGTGGGGGTGGGGGACAGTGAGAGATGGGGCACTGGATGGAATCTCCACTCTGGAGTCAGAACCTGCCTGTGCCAGAACATCCGACCCAGCACTGAGAGGGGCAGCTGCCCTTGAGTGTCTTGTCCTCAGAGCAGAGCCAAGTGCCAGGCCTCTGGGCTGAGATCTGCCACTAGCTGGTTGTGTGACCTCTTCATGGACTGATTCCCTTGTCTGCACAGTGAAGGGGCTGCCTTGCTGTTCCCTAAGTCCTTGTCCCTGGCTCAGAGGGGCCCTGGGGCCAGGGGCACTCTGTGCTTGTGGGCCTGGGGCAGCAGGATCCAGAGGGGGACAAAGGCAGTCCGCAGGGGTGCAGGCTACCCCATTCAGCCTCTGTCTGGAAGCTTCTTCCCAGGGACCAGCGTGGAAAGGCACATGCTGCCAGCATCACTCCAGGTACTTAGATGGTGCTCAGAAAAGACAGATTCAGATGGCTCCTGGCTGGATGGCTTTGCACCTTCCTGGAGAGACCCTCTCTACCTTCTCCACCCACAGAGGAGGTCCGGGTTCCAAGGTGCTGGGCCCCGGGCTGCCTGGCTTTTCAGGGACAGCTGACTCACAGCTTTGGCAGCCCTGGCTCAGCCTTTTCCTCCAGCTGAGGGCCAAGAGGGGCTGAGCCTTTCTCTGGCGTCCTTCCTACTAGCTTCCTGCCAGCTTCAGGCCTTTGCAGATGGGGTGAGGGTCATGTTTTTATTTGGGGGCTTTGCTGTCTGGGTCCCAAGATCCCTTTCCTGCACATTTTCACCTGTGCTCCTCACAGATGCACCTGCCAGGCAGATGTTACTGCCCCACCTGGATGTGTGAGGGTGGGGACCACTAGAGTTCCAGGGGGAGCCAGAGCCCCACCTGATGATACCTAGCTGGGCCGTGTGGGGCTTGCGTCCTCATGGGGAGGGAGCTCTGCCTGAGGACCCCTCATTGGATCCCATCCAACTTGCAAGAGCGATGGCGTCTCTGGAACTCCAGAGCTGCTTCTCAACGGCATCCTCAAGAACACTCTCTAAGGGCTAAGGCCTTCTGTCCTTGGGATCCTGCCAGGTGGGGGCCTGATGTGTGCAGGGTGCCTGCCATAGGGAAGCAGGGAGCATGCAGGTTAAAGGCATGGCTTTTGGGGTCAGTCAACCTTGACTCTAAATCCCAATTCTACCTCTTTCTCAGTGCATAGCTTGAGAAAAATGCCTCTATCCCCTGACAGAGAACCACTGTGCCTCCCTCTCAGGGTAGGAGGAAGGGTAAATGAAATTGAGTGATCTATGCATTCTCTCCTAGAAATATTCAGCGTGAACCTACTGTGTGTCACAGGCTCTGGGGCAAGATAAAGCAAAGACACAAGTTCCCTCACTGAGCTTACCTTCTAGCTGGAAAGACTGACAGAAATTGCAACATGACAAAGGACAAAGCTGGCTAGAGGGTGAGCAGGTGGGGAAGGGGAGGTAGAGTCGGGAGCCATGAGAACAGGCTCTCTGAGAAGGCAGCCAGTGGTGCAGGCTCCTGGGGAAGAACATTCTAGGTGGAAGGAACGGTATTGCAAAGTCCCTGGTGGGGTGCGGGGTGGCCAGGGGTTCAGAAGCCTTAAAAGCTGAGTGGCTGAGGGCTAGAGCAGGTGAGAAAGCCCTCAGCAAGGCAGGAGGCCGGCCCTCCCCTGTGACGGGTCCATAAGAGGTTACGTTACCCCTTGGCAGCTGGGCGAGGTCAGGGCCTGTGTGCACACAGGACTTGGCAACCGTGAGACCACTTCCGAGTGCTGTGGTGTGAGCGTGTCCTTGCTCCTTTCCTGTCACCATTCAGCCTCTTCCTCAGGTCCTTGGGCCCCCGAGGCCTCCCCAACCATGGCCTGTGATGCCCCCCGCCCGGGGCAGAGCACCCCCCGCTGCCCGCCCCCGCCCCCGCCTGGGGAGGGCTGCGTGTCTGCTCCGGCCCATCTCAGGGGCTTCACAAAGGCTCCTTTCACCAGAGGGCATCGTGGGGGGACTGGGCGGGGATGTGGTGCCCTCCTGCCTGTGGGCATAAAGACCCCCTTTCTCTTCTGCTGCGCCAGCCTCTCGACTGGCTGGCGGAGGGGCCAGTGAGGGGAGATTCTTGTCCGTCCCCTTTAAAGTGTGGGCTAGAATGGGGCAGACAATGGTGGTGATTTACAGCCTGCAGCCCGGGCAGCCTGCTGGGGGGCACTGATCAGCCAAGAGTGCCCTGAGAGCAGAGAGCCACAAAGAGCTGTCCCCTGCTGGGTCTGGGGGTGCCTGCCTGGGACACCACAGAGGGAGCCGTGACTCACCAGCTGTAAAATGAAAGGTCTAGGCTTGGTATTTCAGAACCCCCCCCCCACCTCTGTTATTCTGGAGCTGCCCCTCAGCTGGCCTCCCCTGGGGTCTGTTAGGGATTCCTCCTGGCTAGTGTTTACCTGGATCTCCCACCCCTAGCTCAGGTCAGGTCTCTGGGACAGCAGCTTTGACATTCCCTGCCTTCAGAGGGAGCTGAGCTGGGAAAGCCCAGGGGGTGGAGAGGGCTCCCGGTCAAGAAGTGAGTTGGAAGTGAGTTTAGCAGGCACGGGGTTTGCTGCGTGGAAGGGACAAGTGCAAAGGCCCAGAGGGAGGACAAGCCTGCAGCCAATATGTGCCAGGAGTGGGTGGAGGCTCTTGGCAGTGGGGGCAAGGCCAGCGAGGCTGCCACCAGGGAAGGGACTTCGTTGGGAAGGCAATGGCCCCCCCCCAGGGGTCTGTCTGATGGGAGCCTGCCAGAGGGGACCTGGGGGTGAGGGGAGAAGCCAGGGGGAGGCAGGAAAGGAGCCAGCAGGGACCTGTGGGTAGTGAGGAGGTGACCGGGCCACTGCCCCAACAGAGACATGGGAGGGAGATGGGGGCAAGAAGGCTAAGAAGACAGGGAAGGAGCAAGTGAGATCCTGCACAAGACCAGCACCCAGAGAGAGGGAGACGCTGGGCGAGGGCAAAGGGAGAGGGGAGAGGAAGGAGGAAGAGCATATGCAGGCCAGAAAGCAGGAGGCAGAGTAGGAGTCAGGGGGAGAGAGAAAGATCTAGGCCACAGCCAGGCAGAGGAGCAAGAAACCAGAGAACTTCCCCCAGTCCTTCCTGGCCTAGGCCTTCCATTGTCCATGCCCCCCACGCCCCGCACCCTCAGCCCAGGCCTCACTGGCCAGCAAGGGAGGCAGGGGTAAGGTGGATATCAGCCTGTTCTCCAACTCACAGAGGAGGAAACAGGGATGATCTGGTTGGACAGAAGTAGCAATGTCTTGATGATGCGACAGAGCAGGCCTGCCAATGGAAGTGGCCCCCTCAGTGGACCCCCAGCATTCCCGAGGCAGGGGACTGGTCACCATTACCCCTCAAAAGAAATGGACTGAGCTGTGTTCCTCTGGGTTGATAGAGCTCAGTGGTGGAGGAAGGTGGTTTTCAGATCATCTGCCTCAGTTTCCCTCGATGAGGCAGAGAGGTACTTAGGAGCCTCAATGATGGGGTGGGGAAAGGGGGCTCTGGAGCCCAAGCTGGGCCCATAGTGAGACTGCGCATGCAGCCAGGCGAGCCTTGGGACCTTCTCTCCACCCCAAAAGCCTTCATTCCAGGAAAAGGGAGAGGGGTGGAGGGCCGGACTCCACTCAGTGTTTCCAGGGAAAAACTGATCCTTCCATAGAATAGACAGCCAGTGCTGCCTCCCCCCAATCCCTTCCACCACCCCCCACCCCCATCCCCGCTGTCCCACTCCCCTCCCATTCCTCCCTCCCTCACTTTCTGGCAGAAGGAGTTCAGCAGCTGGAAAAACCATGCACTGCTCCCAGCTCCCACCCTTAGTTCTGCTGAGCCCAGGGCAGCCCTGCGGAGGGGGCAGGTGTGTGTGTGTGTGTGTGTGTGTGTGTGTGTGTGTGTGTGTGTGTGTTGCAGCCCTAGTGCAGGTGGGAAATGGAGGCACCCAGCCATCAGCATGTGTAGCCATGGGTGAGGGAGAGACAGGGTGCATCAGTGGGGGAAAGAGGCATGCCTGAGCTCACCACCTGGAGCGTCAGTTTTGTCATCTGAGACATGGGCATGACATTTGCCCTGCTTCCCTAGTAGCGCTGACGTGAGGATCACAGAAGCCAAGGTGGGAAGGCACATGTCCCTGAGCTCCCTGGATATTGACTGTCCTCATACCAATCCTTGGGGCAGGTGCTGTTCCTGTCCTCAGTTGCCAGTGAGGATCCTGAGGCCTGGGGGGCCTAGGCCCTAAGATTGCAAGGTACACCTGGGGCAGAGTGGGATTCCAGCTCCCTGCCTGGTAGTCTAGGTGGTGGCCTGTTTTTCTCTCTTCCTTCCTCCAAGCATGAACTGAACTGGTTCCTGGAGGAGCTATCAACACAAGGACACTCCCCTTCCTCTCTCTTCTGCCTGGCCCAAACCCTACCACAATTCCTTTGCCCTACCCAAATAGGTTGCTTAGTGAGCTAGGGACGCTCAGTAAGGCTTCTGGACACCCCGCTAGCCCCTACCCCTTTTCTGGGCATGAATCTCTCCCCCTGTAAGTTGCTCAAAGGGACCCAGCTCTCCCCCAGACCCCCCCCTGTCTGCACCCTGACCCTATCATCCCAGTGTAAACACCATTGCCAGGTGGCTGGATGATCTAGGTCCCTGAGGTCAGCCCGTGGGGTGGTCAGGTTGGAGACCAACCACCACCACTAGGGGGCAGGAAGCAGCAAGAACCATGCCCACTCCCCAGTATCCCCTTTTTTCTGACCAATTCACCACTCCCCTTCTCCAGAGACCTGTTATCCTTATCTCCTCCTTCCTCCATACCTTATGCCTCCAAATTGTGGGGTTGGAGTGCCCTAAGAATAAGTAAGGAATTCTGGTTCTGCCATTTATTTGACCTTGAGCAAGTGGTACTACCTCTTGGAACTCCATTTTCTCTCTTTGTAAAGCACATACTTATCCCTTCATTCATATCCACCCATTCATCCATCAGTCCACCCACCCACCCAATCATCAACCTATCTACCCAACTACACAGCCACCCAACTACCCAGCTTCCCATCTACCCAGCCATCTACCCTTTATTCAGCCAGCCAGCCAGCCAGCCAGCCAGCCACACATCCACCCAATCACCTACCTATCTACCCATCTGCCCAACTACCCTGCCACCCAACTACCTGGTCTTCCATCTACCCAGCTATCTACACATTTTCCACCCATCCATCCATCCACCCACCCACCCACTCACCCACCCATCTACCAAACTACCCACCTGTCCACTGATATGTACTATGTGTCAGGTCCTGGTACAGGTTGAGAGGTGTTAAATGGATACATGAAGTATAGATTTGTTATCATTTGGTCCCCAGTTCCAAAATTAACCATATTTCTGAACATTAGAGACCTTGATTTCAAATGAGCATAGTGAGCATAGAAAGGCAAAGCTTAGGCCAATACACACACTAACTTAGCGTCGTGCAGCCTGTCAACAGTAGCCACCCATCCAAGCCCATAACTGACAGCACCATACTGACGGTATCAGAAGATAGTGGTGACATTGCTGCTACCACCCGACACAGACCACCATGAACCAACACAGCACCATAACCCAGGCAGGCCAGCTTCACATCCTTGCACAGCAGGTCTGTCTTTGTGGAGGCATGGTTGTAAAAATGGGTGATATAAAACAACTTTTAGAAAGGCTATTTTGAAGCTTCTAATATTTAGGTTATTGCACAAATCATCTTCTATCATGTAAGTCCTAGAGTTGTCTTTAGGGTGGGGAGTGGAGCTGGGCTAGGCAAGTCTAGGGCGGCTTCCAGGAGGAGGCAGCATTTGGGATCCTGCTTGCTAGTCTAGAGGTGACCTGTGTAGGGGGATGATGCCCGGGCCAGGAGGAGGACTGGGAGGTGGACAGGCTGGGGACAAGTCCAGAACATCCTCTACACAGAGGCCTGTGGCCTTCCTGGAACCTGCTCAACATATAGCCAGGCTGAGTAACAGCCCTGGGGAGGGAGGTGGGACCCAACCAGGAGATGGGGCCCAGGGGTGTAGGCACCAGGCCCGCTGGGAAGGCCTGGGCTCAGGCCTTGGACTCAGTCTGAAGCTGCTGCCCTCCCTGGGCTGAGCTATCTGTAGATGCCAACTAGGAGCCCTGCGGGGCCTCAAATGCTGCACCTGCCCCGGGCGCCTCACACATGGTGGGGGCACTGGACATTCCCAGGGGCAGATGCGGCTCATGCCCACCCAGATCCCAGGGCTGGTGCCCTTCCCTCGGCTGCCCATCCCTGTGCAGAGGCTGCCCTTGGCCGATGGGCACCGTTACTTGGAGATGCCCGGGAGGTTCTGCGCGACGACTGACATGGGGCTAGAGCAGCCCAGGCCCTGTGCCTCTGGAGTGCTCGACTCCTCTGGGGCCGTTCACACGCTGGAGTTCGGGGGAGCAGGCTGAGGCAAGGTTTCTCCTGGAACCACGTCTTGCTGGGCTTCTGCCCTCTTCTCCTTCCCCCCTGTCCTCTGGATAAGCCACTCAATAAGCCACTTGCACAGGAATTCCCTCCTCCGGCTCTGCTTCCAGGGAGCTTGACCCTAGACACTCACAAAACTGATCTGGAGGCCTCTCCTCTAGAATGGTATCAGGGCGTGGGGCGTTATGTGGCCCAGTCCTGGGGCACAGGAGAGCCTTCCAGAAGAGGCGATCTTCTAATTGGGGCCTGGAAGGTTGAGTAAGAACTGCTGAACTAAACAGCTAACTGGGGGGGCGCCTGGGGCGCTCAGTCGGTTACTTCTGCCTTCGGCTCAGGTCCCGATCCCGGAGTACTGGGGTGGAGCCCCGCATTGGGCTCCCTGCTCTGTGCAGGCTCTGCTTCTCCCTCTGCCTGCTGTTCCCCCTCTTGTGCCCCCGCTCCCGCTCTGTCTTTCTGTCAAATAAATAAATAAAATTTGAAAAAAAAAAAAGAAACAAAACCCAGCTACCTGGGGCTGAATGCTCCATTTGATAAAATCTTGCCTGATTTAATTACTCAGGGAGAAGGAGGATGCCCGAGGCCAGAAGAGCAATACAGCAAAGGCCCTGAGGCAGGCAAAGGCAGTGTATGTTCAAAGGGCAGACCTTTGACTGGAGGGGAGGAGGATGGAGGGGAGGTAGGAGATGAGCCTAGAAGGGAAGTTGGGCCAGATTGGAAGGTTGCTGTCACCAGGCTACAAGGTTGTGTCACTCAGCACCACACCGTGGTCACAGTGGATGGACTGTCACACCCTCTCCTGCTCAGTCCACATAGAGCCTCGGAATCCTCAGCCCACGCCGGGCAGCCTCCAGCAGTCCACTGGAACAGTACCTGAGGTAACACCCATTACTGTCCTTGCCCCAGGGTGAGCCCAGGCTGGGCCTAGGATGTGACATATGGGCCAAGTCCAGAGATGAGGCCTGAAGAGGACGGGCCCAAGTACAGTAGAGGCCTCCCCAGGGAAGCAGCCATTGTGGCCCATAAATAGGTTAGGCGGTCAGGAAACGGGACATCCTGACAACACAATGAGGCCTGAGGCGCAGGGGTTTCCTCCGGGCTGAGTGCTGGTTGGAGGCTGCTTCTTGGGCCAAGAGCCTCGCTGAAGCAAGACTCCTTGACGGCTGGCCCCAGATGGCCAGCTCTTCCCAGAGTCCTCAGGGGGACGCGGGGCCCAGCCAGGGCAGCTCAGGACAAGCAGGACAAGCCAGGACAGGCAGCGGAACCCTGAGGGGACAGCGATTATGGGCTCTGCTCTCAGCTGATCCTGGCAGCAGCAGGCAGGGGCTGCTGGGGCAACCAGGCCAGGGGAATGGGGTGCCCCCCCCAGAATCAGTGGGTGCTTATGCCAGGCCCTCTGACCCCAGGAGCCTGCACAGCTCTAACATCTATGTTGGTGGGCCTATCCCTGCCCTGGAATCCCCAAGGGCATAGCAAGTACCGGGCTGACCCTATCTGGACCCCAACAATGGAGAAATAATGTGGTCCCTCATTAAAGAACCAGGCATCCTGGAAAAAACACATCCCAGAAGATTTTTAAGAAAACTGAGTAATAAAACATGATGTTCTATAGGATCCCAATTTTGTTAAAATGCACACAAACATAAAAATCTGTGTGGGGGCACCTGGGTGGCTCAGTTGGTTAAGTGTCTGCCTTTGGCTCAGGTCGTGATCCTGGGGTGCTGGGATCGAGTCCCACATCAGGCTCCTTGCGGGGGGCCTGCTTCTCTCTCTGCCTCTGCCATTCCCCCTACTCCCATTTCCTCTCTCTCTCTCTCTCTCTCTCTCTCTCTCTCTCTCTCTCCCACTCAAATAAATAAATAAAATCTTAAAAAATAAAAAACACCTGTGTGAATGTGTGCGTGTATGTCTAGGCACATGCACAGAAGACAAGGAGCAAGTCAACAAAATGTCAGAGTGGTAGGTTTTCAGGGCATTTCTATTTTCTTCTTTGTCCTTTTCTGTACATTCTAATTTTTCTACAATGAGCTTTGTAATCATAAAACAAAACAAAACAAACCCAAACACCCAAATCCTGCAATGCCTCTTTTAAGTGCAGTGTTTACAAAGACTGTTTAAAGAAGTTGGGGGAATGTTGATAATCTAATGCTGAGGAGAAAACAGGATACAACATTGTGTACATTGTATGTAAAGGACGAGCTGCTGGGGGAAGGAAGGGGACAGGCAGGAAGCATGGGGGGCATCCAGACCAATGGCTTTGGCAGGGCCACTATGACAGTCCCATCCATCTACAGTCCCCACAGCCTCGAGGACACTGGGTATCACTAGTTTTGAACATTTTTGGAAATCCAGTGCTTGGAAGATAGAGTCTTATTGTATTTTGATCCAATAGGTGGAAGATAAAGTCTCATAATTTGCACATCCTTTTTTTCTTTAAAAGATTTTATTTAGGGCAGCCCGGGTGGCTCAGTGGTTTAGCGCCGCCTTCAGTCTGGGGCCTGGTCCTGGAGACCTGGGATCGAGTCCCACGTCGGGCTCCCTGCATGGAGCCTCTCCCTGCTCTCTGCCTGTGTCTCTGCCTCTCTCTCTCTCTCTCTCTCTCTCTCTCATGAATAAATGAATAAAATCTTTAAAAAATTTTTTATTTATTCATTCATGAGAGACACAGGCAGAGGGAGAAGCAGGCTCCATGCAGGAAGCCCAGTGTGGGACTCCATCCCAGGACGCCAGTATCTCGACCTGAACCAAAGGCAGATGCTCAACCACTGAGCCACACAGACATCCCTTTTTGGTCTTTTTCTTATGGTTTGTAGGAAAAGCCAGGAAGCCAGGACAGGCATTAGGGCTGAACCCTAGGGATGAGGGAAATTTTAAGATATAGACCATATGTCCAGATGCTTAGTGTTTAGCAGCATATACAGACACAGACATAATTGGGATGTGATATGGTGGCTGCTATGCATTCATTTATTCCTTCATTTATTTACACTCTACATCAATCATGTCACTCCTCTGCTCAAACCCTCTCTTGGCTCCACCTCACTCAGGGTGAAAGCCAACAAGGCCCTACTGGATTTCATGGTCCAGCCCCCTAAACCTCTGACCTCACCTCCTAGCATGCTGCCCTATTCAATATATTCCAGCTGCTTTGGCCCCTTGGTCTTTATAAACCCACCAAGCTTGGTCCCTGCCTCAGAGCTTTAGTCCTTAAGATTCTCTCTTCCTGGAACATTCTTCCTGATTCCCACATGATCTAATCCTGTATTAGGGGGCACCTAGGTGGTGACTCAGTGGTTGAGTGTCTGCCTTCAGCTCAGGTCGTGACTCGGGGTCCTGGGATTGAGTTCCGCATCGGGTTCCCTGCATGGAGCCTGCTTCTCCCTCTGCCTGGGTCTCTGCCTCTCTCTGTGTCTCTCATGAATAAATGGATAAAATCTTTTTTTAAAAAAATCCTGTATTAGTTTCCTACAGCTGCTATAACAAATTGCCACAAACTTGGTGGTCCAACAACAGAGATTCCTTCTTTAATAGTTCTGCAAAAGCCTCTTCCTAAATAAGGTTACATCGATAAGTCCTGGAGCCTAGGTTGTAGACATATATTCTGGGGGCCACCATTCAATCTACTATACTCCCTAATCCCCTTCAGGCCTCTGATCAAATGCTATGTATTCTCAGAAAGACTTTCTCTGGGCACATTTCAGCTCTCCATCTTCTTTCCCTGCTTGATTTTTCTTGATTTACCTTACTCTTAGGTATACCATGTGGAGTTTACTGATTCATTTATTTTTATTGTCTGTTCCCTTAGTAGATAAGCTCCAGGAAGATTGATTTTTGTCTGTATTGCCCTTTGCTATATCCTAATGCACAAAAGCACAGAAGATACTCATTAGATAACTTGTAAAAATGAGTGAATGAATGATCAGACTGAGCACCACACTCTGCTTTAAATAGAAGGATATTCACAGTAGGAGCACAGGAGGAGGGCAAAGCATTCTGTTTGGAGTCTGGTCCAGGCTGGTCTTACAGAAAAGGATATATTTGAGCTGGGTTGGGTGGGAATGGAGAGGTATGGGGAATGGCAGGAATGGCAGGACCAAGACCCAGAGCATGAGTGGGAAAGGATGAGGAGCCTGAGGTGGCCAAGGTGTGGAGAAGGAAGGAGAGAACAAGGAAAGCATGGTACACATGAGACTGTATCTTCCACCTTTCCTGCCCTGATTCCCGTGATGAGGAACATAGCACTTGTCTGTCTCCCACTAGGAGACCCAGATTGATGGTCCACCCCCAAAATGTGTAGGTAAAGGAAGTCCCGCAATTATTTTCAATGGGCACATTTGTCAAGGTGCCTTGGTGCACTGGTTAGCACTCTGTTGGCTCTAAGCAACAGAAGCCCATCTCCAAGTGGCTTAAGCTACAAAGGGCACATAATTTGCACTGGTACCTGAATGGTTGGAGGTGGACCTCACTTTAGGCCTAACTGCAGGGCTCAAGGTGCCACCAAAATCAGTCTCTACTTCCCTGCTGGGTGGTCCCTGCATGGCTCTCAGGCAGCAACCACCAACACATACATTTCTTTTTTTTTTTTTAATTTAATTTAATTAATTTATTTATTTATGATAGAGAGAGAGAGAGAGAGAGGGAGGCAGAGACACAGGCAGAGGGAGAAGCAGGCTCCATGCCAGGAGCCTGACGTGGGACTCGATCCCGGGTCTCCAGGATGGCGCCCTGGGCCAAAGGCAGGCGCCAAACCGCTGAGCCACCCAGGGATCCCCCCACATACACTTTTTGATGACAAGAGAGTGACTAGCAGCTCCACACCCACAAACCCAAGAGGAAAAAAAGACCCACCTTCCCAGTACCAGTGGCCAAAGTCTAGAGAAGACCTTTGATGGGGCTATTTGCTTCATCTGATTATCTCTGAACCAACCACAATGGCCAGCAGGATGGTGTCTGCTGATTGGTCAGGCCAAAATCATGTGACCAGACTTTGAGGCGCGGGGCCAACTCCACCCCAGCCACATGGACAGAGGATGGGACATTGGCTGTGATTCCTCCAAGGAAAATCCGGGAGCTAGTCTGAGAAGACAGGATGAGTTCTGGAAAGCCACAAGGCCTATGGCTACAGTAAGATGAGCTGCTGGAGTGCAGATTTCCCTGTACCAGTTGCAACTCTTCCTTTCTCTTATTCACTCAAGAAGACACAGTGAGGAGACACACGGGTGGCCCAGTGGTTGAGCATTTGTCCTAAGCCAAGGTCGTGATCCGAGAGTCCTGGGATCGAGTCCCACGTCAGGCTCCCTTCAGGGAGCCCGCTTCTCCCTCTGCCTGTGTATCTGCCTCTCTCTGTGTGTCTCTCATGAATAAATAAATAAAATATTTTTTTTCTTTTTTCTTTTTTTTCTTTATGATAGTCACACAGAGAGAAGAGAGAGAGGCAGAGACATAGACAGAGGGAGAAGCAGGCTCCATGCACCGGGAGCCCGACATGAGATTTGATCCCGGGTCTCCAGGATCGCACCCTGGGCCAAAGGCAGGCGCCAAACCATTGCGCCACCCAGGGATCCCAATAAATAAAATCTTAAAAAAAAAAAAAAAAGACAGGAGAAACAATTATAGGTTGTAGTAGAGGCTGTCAGCCCCCAGGCTTTTACTAGTCAGGCATGCTGGTCCAACTTCCAGCTCCTGCATTTCTTTACCTGAGAACTTCCTCTGGTGCTGCCCATGCACATAGCAAGCCAGAGGTGCCAGAGAATGAACATCCCAGAGCAGCCCTCAACAGTTGATGGGTGTTGATGCGTAGCGCCCCAGCTCCCCACATCTCAGGCGGGATGGCCAATGTGCATGTGCTACTCCATCCTCCAGAGGCCAGGGGGTAAGCTCTGGCTACCCATGTTCATAACTAGCTTGACAACGTGCTCTTTATTCTGTCTTGTTTTCCTTTATCACTTTCTTGCTCTTGTGCTCATGTTCCTGGATCACCAGTGATAAACTACAGAACTTTCCCTGGAATCCCTGTCTCAGGCTCACTTCTAGGGGAACCCAAGCTGAGACACAGGGGTACCCTTGCACCTGCTTTCATCCATTTTCAAAAGCAAATCACTGGCAAACTCTTGTTGAGCCACAACACAACTATGTGTGACTTGGAGTCACCAGAGTTCCAAGCCTGGGGAGCAACTGAGAAAAATCTTTTGGGCTGCCTCTGCGGAGGGTGGGATGGAGGAGAGGATACTTGAGAGAGGACTCTCAAAAGGGCCTGAAACAAGGCTCAATGGGGGGATGGCTGATGGCTTCTGAGACCCTGAAGGAAGGGCAAAGGACCAGGGACACCAGCAGGGAACATCAGGAGATAGAAGTATTTGATCACATGCTGGGGGGGTGATGCATGGGAAAATGGGTACTCTGACACACTGTTGTGGCAGTAGGAACTGGGGCAGCCTCTGCGGGAAATTTGCTGACTTTAAAAATGCACATATCCATAAATAAATAAAATCTTTAAAAAAAATGCACATATCCTTTGATCCAGAAATTTCACATCTAGGAATTTATCCCCGAGATATGCATTCTTGCATATGTATATTAATAATAGCATATTGCTCGAATATATGACAATCTTCTATTTCCCAAAGAGATAAAAAACAAAAGCAACAGCACATCTATCAAGCCATCTTCAAAACCCAGAAAATGACAAGTGTTGGAGAGGATGTGGAGAAATCAGAACCCTGAGAGTTGTTGGTGGGAATGTAAATTGGTGCTGCCAATGTGAAAACAGTGTGGAGTTCCTCAAAAAGTTAAAGATAGAGTTGCCATATGACCCAGCAATTCCACTTCTGGGTAGACACCCAAAATAATTGAAACCAGGGTCTCAAAGAGTTATTTGCATACCCATGTTCATAGTAGCATTAATCATAATAGCTAAAATATGGAAGCAACCCAGGTGTCCATTAATGGATGAATGGATAAGCAAGATAAATTATCTTCATACCATGGGATATTATTCAGCTTTTCAAAAGAAGGGGATTTGAACACATACTACAATATGGTTGATAGTTGAGAACATAAGTGAACTAAGCCAGTCATGAAAAGACATTTGCTGTATGATTGCACTAATATGAAGTACATAGAGTATCAAATCTATAAAAATAGAAGGTAGCCTGGTGGTGGCCAGGGGCTAGGGAGAGGGTGGGGGGGTTATTGGGTAATGGACATAGAGTTTTAGTTTTACAAAATGAACAGAGTGCTGGGGATGGGCAGCAGTGATGGTTGCACAACAGTGTGAATGTACTTAATACTACAGAATTACACACTTACAAATGGTTATGGTGGTAAATTTTATGCTATGTGTATCTTACCACAATTTAAAGTCATATAAAAACAAAAATGAAAACAACACATTTGTGGGCCAGCTTAGATCTATAACTTTCAAGTATGTTGGTTAAATATTCAAATACTTGAAATATTTAATGTATTGGCTTTGCTACACATATATTTTTTAAAATCACATATTAGGGGGCACTTGGGTATCTCAGCTGGTTAAGCATCTGCCTTTGGCTCAGGTCATGATCTCAGGGTTTCTGGGATCAAGCCTCACATTGGGCTCCCTGCTCACTGGGGAGCCTGCTTCTCCCTCTCCCTCTGCCTGCCACTCCTCCTGCTTGTGCTCTCTCTGTCAAATAAATAAATAAAATCTTAAAAAAAATAAAATCACATATTAGCTGAAATAATATCTCACTTTAGAAGTGTAACTTTGTCCTCTCTGTCATATTTCATTAAATAACTATGTTCTACTTTCTGGATTACACTTCTGCCCACACACCTGTCATTTCTTCATCACTGTCACTGTGGTCAGTCTCTAAGTGTGCCCCACCACTTTCCAAGGGTGACTAAAGCGTTTGCAACAGGCACCTAATACGCTGTCCTCAAAATTTAACCCAGGTCCCAATTAGCCATCTGCCAAAATATTAGATCCTGCAAGTCTGTTTCATCTTTTCATATACATAGAGAAAAACACACAGGTATTTTGATGAATTTTCACAGACAGAACCCATCCTCTGTAACCAGCCTGTATATCAAGGGAAAGAACATACCCAATCCACCAGAATCCCCCTGAATCCCCTCTTGGCTGCTATCCCCCACTCAAGGGGAACCACTGGCCTGACTTCTAACACCAGAGGTTAGTTTGGCCTTGGTTCTTTGCTGTTTTGTTTTGTTTTCTTCTTCTTCTTAAATCCCCACTCCGGGGGATCCCTGGGTGGCTCAGCGGTTTGGCACCTGCCTTTGGCCCAGGGCGCTCCTGGAGTCCCAGGATCGAGTCCCGCGTCGGGCTCCTGGCATGGAGCCTGCTTCTCCCTCTGCCTGTATCTCTGCCTCTCTCTCTCTCTCTGTGTCTATCATGAATGAATAAATAAAATCTTTAAAAAAATTTTTAAAAAAATCCCCACTCTGGGGCGCCTAGGTGGCTCAGCAGTTGAGCTTCATGCCTCAGGGCATGATCCCCAGATCCAGGATCGAGTCCCACATCGGGCTCCCTGCATGGAGCCTGCTTCTCCCTCTGCCTAGGTCTCTGCCTCTCCCTGTCTCTCATGAATAAATAAATAAAATATTTAAAAAAATTAAATCCCCCCTCTGGGTTCATTTCTTTATTTGCAATATAGGGATCTTTTTTTTAAAAAAGTTATTTATTGTGGTAACATATATTTTTTAGAAGTTGCCATTGAACATTGAAACCATTATTAGGGGTACATTAGGTGACATTAATTACATTTATGACATTGTGCGACCATCATCACGATCTGTTTCCAAAGCTTTTCCATCATCCCAAACAGACCCTTTAAGCATAAAGCAACGACTTTATTTCTCCATCACCCTGGCCCCTGGTAACCTCTAAATCTACTCTGTCTCCGTATATTTCATATAAATGGAATCATCCAGTATTTGTCTATTTATGACTGGCTTATTTCACTTGGCATCATAGCTTCAAAGTTTATCCAGGTTGTACCAGGGGTCAGAATTCCATTCCTTTTAGGGCAAATAATATTCCATATAAGGATATAGATAGATAGATAGATAGATAGATAGATAGATAGATAGATAGATGATAGATAGATAGATATACCACATTTAGTTTCTCTGTTCATCTGTCGTTTCCCACCTATTGGCTAGCCTGGCCTGCTTTTGAATTTTATATAATCGCTTCTCAGTCTTTTGGCTAAGATGAAGTGAATTTTACATAAATGAAGTCATATCGCCTTTACTACTTCATGTCTCACTTCCTTGACTCATGTTTTTGAGATTCTATGCCATTCCCTGTCGTTACAGTTTGTTCATTTCTAGTACTCTCTAGTATGTGTATGTTTATACCACAATTGTCCATTATACTGTTGATGGACACTTGGTTTGTTTGGCTATCACAAATAGTACTTAAAAGTGTACTCAATAGTACTAATTCTTTTATGTGGGTTTTTTTTTTTCACCTTCACAAAGCAATTAACTCAGTTCTGACATCTTCTACCTGGAGATAGCATAGGATCCCACAGGTTAGGGACTCAGTCCTACAAGACTGCCCTCCCCTATGCTCAGATGCCGAGGTCGTTTCCAAACTGTTACCTGGGCTTCTGATCTATAGACTGTAGATCAGAGGTTTTAATGGCCCCTTCCTTGGGCGGGATTATTTGGCTAAACCCTCTTATAGACCTCAGAGAAACATTTTACTTCCTATATTATCATTTTATTATAAAAGAATGTAACTCAGAAACAGATGGAAGAGATGCACAGCGAGTGCAAGGCACGTGTAAGGGTTCAAGGTTCACCAACTAGAAAGCTCTCAAAATCCTGTTCTTCTGGGGTTTTATGGAGACGTCATTACAGAACTGTAGTCCATTAAATCATGGGTAATTGGTGATTGAATGCAATCTCTAGACCCTCTTCCTTTGCTGGAGGAGATAGAACTAAACTTTCCAACTCTCTAATCACTGATTGGTTGCCCTGGTAACCTGGGGGCTTTCCAAAAGTCACTTCATTAACATAACAAAAGACTCCTTAAAGCTCTCATCACTTAGGAAATCTCAAGGGTCTTAGAAGTTGTGTGCCAGGAACCTTGAAGGACACCAAATGTATATTTCTTATTATAAATCACAATAACACAGTACTGCTATGAGTATTCATACACATGCCTTTTCATGAACAGGTGCATGCATATTTGTTGAGTCTACATCTAGGAGTGAAGCTGCTGGGTGAGGTTGTGTGCATATGTTCAGCTTTCACAGATGGTGCCAGTTTTCCAATGTTGTGCCCTTTGTATTCCCATCGATGGGGTTTGAGAGTTCTCGTTGCTCCATGTCCTTGTCAACGCTTCATAGTGTTTTTGTTTTGTTTTGTTTTCATTCCAGCCCTCTGGTGGGTTAATAGTAGTATTGCATTGTTCTTTTTTGTTTTTCAAAGATTTTATTTATTTATTTACTTACTTATTTATTTGAGACAGACAAGAGAGGGGAATGGTCAGATGGAGAAGCAGACTCCCCACTCAGTGGGGAGCACGACATGGGGCTCTCTCCTGGGACTCTGGGATCATGACTTGAGCCAAAGGCAGATAGATGCTTAACTGACTGAGCCACCCAGGCGTCTCTACATTGTTGTTTTAATATGAATTTCCCAATTGATTAATGGAGTGTGTTTTCATATGTTTGTTGGTCATTGGGTTATCCTTCTTCAATGATGTGCTCAGGTTGTGATCCCGGGGTCCAGGATTGAGTCCTGGATCAGGCTCCTTGCAGGGAGCCTGCTTCTTCTGCCTATGTCTCTGCCTTTCTCTCTGTGTGTCTCATGAATTAATAAGTATAATCTTAAAAAAAAAAAGTCTTTAGTTGGCCATATGAATTGCAAGTGTCTTCCACTCTGTTTACTTCTGTTTAAGAGAATACTGTTTGGTGAATGGGTGCTCTTAATTTTAAAGCATTGCTTTCTAAATTAATTTTTTAAAGTTTTGTTTACAGTGCTATTTAACACTTGCAACTGTGAAGTCACATCCCCAGGAAAAATACTAAATCTGTGTTAAATGTCTTTGCCTCCTTTTCTTCCCCCACCCAGTTCTGCTGGGTGTCCACCATAAACATCCAAAATTAGAATTCACTGAGGTAATTTCAGGCTATTGTGTCTTCTGCAAATAGTACTTCCTTGTTTAAAATAAAGGAGTCAGAAAGCGCCAGGTAATGGGAGAGACCATATCAAAACTTGTATGGAAAGAGACTCCTTTTCTGAGAGATTAGTTTGGAAGGCAAAACAGTATTCTGGCATAGGCTGGACTGTACAGAAGTGTTCGTGGTTCCACTGTGTAGTAGAAAAATATTGAAAATACCCAAATGTCCTGATTATGGTATCTTCATTCAATGGAATACCAAAGACCTGCTCAACAAAGACAAGCTGCTTTTATGCATGAGAATATAGACTTAAGGGGCGCCTGGTTAAGCATCTGCCTTGGCTGGCTCAGGTCAGGATCCAAGGGTCCTGGGCGCCAGCCCCACCTCAGGCTCCCTGCTCAGCAAGGAGTTGGCCTCTCCCTCTGACACTACCCTTCCCCCCACATCCTGCTCACACTCTCTCTGAATAAAAAAACTTTTTTTTTTTTAAAAAAAGATTTAATTTATTTATTCATGAGAGACACAGAGAGAGAGAGGCAGAGACACAGGCAGAGGGAGAAGCAGGCTCCATGCAGGGAGCCTGATGTGGGACTCGATTCCAGGACCCCGGGATCATGCCCTCAGCTGAAGGCAGACAGTCTACCACTGAGCCACCGAGGCGTCCCTGAATAAAAAATCTTGAAAACAAAAAAAGAATATAGACTTAAGAGGGGGAAAGGCAGGGAGAGGTACAACGTGTGTGATAAACCTTGCGCACATGTCCCTTCTTGTATACACACTGGGGGGAAGGAATCACACCAGTGGCAGCAAGGGGGTGGGGATGCAGAGGTGGGAGGGAGAGTCACATTCCTGTGTAAGTTATTTGGGATATTCCAAATATTTTTTACCCATGGCCATCTATTTATTAAAAAAAACTCTTTAAAAATTAGAGAAATACAAAATATACAAACTTGAAAAGAAATACATACTTTCACCCTAAGAAATAAATACATGCCGTCATTTTTTCTGAGCCCTGAATAGTTCCCTTCCAACCCATCAAACTTCTCCCTGCCTCCTTATTATTGGAGTAAGGACCAAGGTGAGGGCTAACCACATGGGTGTCTCCCTTTGGGACTCTACTCTCAGCAGCGAGGGACCCAAAGTGTGGCAAACTCAGGGGCGATTTCTCCATGAGGCACAATAGGTGCATTGCCTACGGTCCACAGTTGTTCTAGAGGCCCATGGTAATGCTTTAATTTATTTAAAATCACTAAAATAAAAGAGAAAATACAATCCAGCCTGGATTATATTTGTCTTTATACTAATGCAGTCATAAAATATAATTTTGTACAATTATGTGTATCTCTTGGGTTTTTTTACAAGGAAGGGGCTCAAATGGCATGAAAGTGCCTAGAAAGTCATAATGTGGCCTGGGTACATAGTAAATACTTTAGGTTTGGTGACCTGATGGTCTTTAATGTGACTAATGCAGCAGAAAGCAGCCATGGATAGCAGGGTAGTTCCCCAACCCCTTATCCAAGGCGATGGATTTCAGGTGATGCCTGAAATCACGGATAGAACTGAACCTGTGCATATTGTGTTTTTTCTTTTTTTAAGGTTTTATTCATTTATTCATGAGAGACACAGGAAGAGGGAGAAGCAGGCTCTCTGTAGGGAGCCTGATGTGGGACTTGATCGGGGGACCCCAGGATCATGCCCTGAGACGAAGGCAGATGCTTCGCTGACTGAGCCACCCAGGCACCCCTGCGTTTTTTCCTATACATACATGCCTACAATAAAGTTGGTGTTTTTTTTTTAAGATTTAAAAAAAAAAAAATTTGTAAGTAACCTCTACACCCAACAAGGGGCTCAAGTCACCATCCCTAGATCAAGAGGCATGAGCTCCACCCACTGAGCCAGCCAGGGCGCCCCCAAGTTTAATTTATAAATGAGGCACAGTAGAGACGAACAGCGATGAGAAGACTGAGCAGTTGTTGTTTTTTTTTATTTTTTATTTTTTTTTATGATAGTCACAGAGGGAGAGAGAGAGAGGCAGAGACACAGGCAGAGGGAGAAGCAGGCTCCATGCACCGGGAGCCCGACATGGGATCCGATCCCGGGTCTCCAGGACCGCGCCCTGGGCCAAAGGCAGGTGCCAAACCGCTGCGCCACCCAGGGATCCCAAGACTGAGCAGTTGTAACAAGATACTGTAATGAAGGTCTGCAGGGCGCCCTCTCCCAGGTCGCACTGTGCCCGCACCTGCTTCCCCGCGCACACCAGGTGGTGAAGTGCCTGCGGGAGGGGGAGCTGGGGTGAGGCAGTGGCACAGGGCTGCCCTTGACCTTCTAACAACTCCAGGGGGAGGATCATGTACTACCGGACCCCGGTTGACCTTGGGTAGCTGAGGCTGCAGAAAGCGAAACTGCGGATGGGGGAAACGGCTGTACACAGCCCAGGGGGGTGGCCGAGTTCCAACATTTTATTTACAAAAATAGGTGGGGGGCAGGGTTTGGCCAAGGGCCACCCCTCTGTATTTGTTAATGAATATGGGACAGGGAGAGAGGGATTGCCACCAGGCCTAGTCCCTGGCAGGCTGCTGGTGGTCGGGTGGTTGAGCTGGCGTGGGCGGGTGGGCTTGGGTACTGGGCTGGGGGGCAGTGTTCACGGCACCCCCGCCCTGGGCCTGCGTAGTGACCTTGAGCGAGTCCCCCCTCTTCTGCTCCCTGTCTGGAAGATGGGGGCAGTGCCTCCCATTTGCTGGACGATGGGGGGAGAGTGAGATGGAACCGGGGACATGGAAGGTCCTGGAAGAGGAAGAGGAGATTCCCACCAGGCAGCTCAGGGCAGGACTGGCCAGCTTCCTGGAAGCCTGGCAGCCCAGGGAACGCACGTTGGCAGAGGAAAGAAGGAGGCGAGGGCAGCCAACAACGTGACCTGAAACACAAACAGTCCCCAGAGAGGGGCTGAAACTCTCAGTTTGGTGAAAACATGCCTGTCGGGTTTTTGTCCTGCCTGTGAGCAGGACGGGGGCAGGTGTCCGAGGCTGGTCTCTGGTGGCAGTGGCCAGGAGGGGCTGGCGGGGGCCTGGGCATGAGGCCAGACAGGGGTTTCCCGGGTGCACCCGTGTGCTCTTGGTGGTCAGCCAGGACACCGACTCCAGAACAAAGCTTGCACCTCAGGAGCCAGATGCCCAGGCTCAGGGAGGGAGCCCCACATTCCCCATCTCTCGCAAGGCTGCCCATTGGTCTGGTCAGGCAAGCTCTACTGTGACCTGGAAGGGCGATTTGGAAGCATGGATTAAAATGGACAACACTCAAGGGGCGCCTGGGTGGCTCAGCGGGTCGAGTGGCTGCCCTGGGCTCACGTCATGATCCTGGAGTCCCAGGATGGAGCAAGTTCGGCTCCCTGTTCAGCAGGGAGACTGCTTCTCTCTGCCCCTCACTGCGCTCGCTCTCTCTCTCTCTTTCTCTGTCTTAAATAAATACATAAAGTCTTAAAAAAAAAAAATAGGGACATCTGGGTGGCTCAGTGGTTGGGCATCTGCCTTCGGCTCAGGGTGTGATCCTGGAGTCCCGGGTTCAAGTCCCACGTTGGGATCCCTGCATGGAGCCTGCTTCTCCCTCTGCCTGTGTCTCTGCCTCTCTCTGTGCCTCTCATGAATAAATAAAATAAATGTTTTTAAAAATCTTACTAGACAACACACATTTCCAGGGATCTGGGACTTTGACCTTCTCTCCAGTGTATCAAGCAGAGCCCTGGCAGGATATGGAATCCACTCCAGGCCAAGTAAAATGCAGAGTCCTCACGACTTACACAGGTGTTGTCAGGTGTCACTGGACCCTCCGAGGGAAGCCGAGACACTGGACAGTCCCGTGGGGTGACATTTCCACCCTCGGCCTGGAGATCAGGGGGCGTGAGAGCATCAGCTGAGACCCTTGGGGGTCTGCCTGCGGGGCGCTGTGTACCGCCAGGAGCTCTGAGAGTAGTGAAGCCGGGTGGAGGGGGGGAGTACCAGACCTCCTTCTCTTCTGCCTTCAGACAACTGCAGGTGCCTCCTGTTGGTGGAACACAGCCAGAGGCCAGCGAGCAGGTGAGCCTGCGGAGGGACAACTGTGGGGCCAGGCTCCCAGGGCCGGTGGAGCAGAGCGGACACCGTGTCCCGGGGCAAATGCAGAAAAGCCTGGGAAATGCCCCGGAGAAGGCCCCGGGCGGCACTAGTAGCCACAGCGCGGAGCAGCCCGTCGGTAGAGGGAATGGTTTTAAAAACCGATTGCGCCCAGACGGTGTCAGTCGGCCTGCGCGGGGCCGTGCAGCTGCAGAACTGACTTCACCCGGAAACCGTCAGGATTCAACACACACAGTTGTGTTTTGCTCGGTCAGTGTGTCCAGTGCAGGTGCGGGGGTGTGGGGGGGGGTGAGTCCTCGGCTCCACACAGTCACTCAGGGAGACACTCAGACTGAGGCAGGCTCTCCCATCTTAGAGGGCACCCCCTTCTTCACAAGGGCCTTCAGGGAGAGCCCCTGGCTGCCTCAGGCAGTTAGACGGTGGCCTTTGGCTCAGGTTGCGATCCCGGGGCCCTGGGATGGAGCTCCACGTCAGGCCTCCTGCTTGATGGGAAGCCTGCTCTTCCTCTGCACTGCTTGTGCTCTCTCATGTTCTCTCACTCAAACAAATAAATAAATAATATATATATATATTTTTTTTTTTTAAAAAAAGGCGTCAGGGATCAGCCCTCCAGGGGTAGGGAAAGAGGGTTGAAGCCCTTCTGCGTGAGCTGCCTCTCACCAAAAGTCCCACTGGCCCTTTCTACGGACAGGCTCCCTACGAAGGAGGTGGGGCTGCCTTCCTCTACACTCAGGAAGGACGGGGAGATTTGCCATCCTTATCCCTAGTAATCTCTTCCACACAAAATGGAGAGTAATGAAAAAGAATGAAATCAAGGGACGTCTGGGTAGCTCAGTGGTTGAGCGTCTGCCTTCAGCTCAGGGTGTGATCCCAGTGTCCTGGGATCGAGTCCTACATCAGGCTCCCCGCAGGGAGCCTGCTTCTCCCTCTGCCTATGTCTCTGGTTCTCTTTCTGTTTCTCATGAATAAATAAATAAAATCTTAAAAAAAAAAAAGAATGAGTCCAATCTGTGCATGCCAACATGTCCAGGACATGATATTGGGTGAAAAACAAGCTACAGAGGCCTGCACACAATAGGATAACATTTATGTTAAGCAAATAAATCAGTCATAAATACTCCCTCGATGATGAATATATAGATGCAGTGTATAAATGCACAGAAGTGGTCTGGAGCAAGGAACACCACACTGAAGGAGCAGTTACCCCTGAGCAGTGAGAAGGATCTGGATTTTAGCCTTATCTGCAATGTGTTCAACTTTCTACACAGAGAATGCATGCATGTAGCACACATAAGGAATTGAGTGAGGGCTGGGACCTGTACCTCCCTCCAGGGACCACAGGACCCTGTGTAAGTCCAACTTGGCCACTGACTTTTGCTGGGACCCTGGACAAGCCATGGTGCCTCTTAAGACCTCAGTTTCCCCAGTAGGAAATAGACCAGATGCTCTTGAAGACCCCTTTCTTAAAGTCATCTTAAAAAAAAAAAGTTATTTATTTATTCATGACAGACACACACACACACACACACAGAGAGAGAGAGAGAGAGAGAGAGAGAGAGAGAGAGGCAGAGACACTGGCAGAGGGAGAAACAGGCTCCATGCAGGGAGCCTGACATGGGACTCGATCCCGACACTCCGGGATCACACCCCAGGCTGAAGGTGGCACTAAACCGCTGGGCCACCTGGGCTGCTCTTGAAGGCCCCTTTCTGATCAGCTATGATGCTACCTTCCCTTCTCCTCTGGGCTCTGTCCTCCGTGGCCCGCAGTGGAGCCCTCCCTCGCTGCCCACCCATCCCCCTCGCCATGGCTGGATTCCATGCTGCCACATGGACAAGTTCCAGAATCGCCACATACGTAAGCATGCTTGCATGCCATTCCATCAAAGATTGTCCTTTTATGGGACCCTTTGGTTCTTCCAGTTACTCCCACTGCAGGTAAAGGTAAACGAATATGTTTGAGCACAAAGGTCTTCTCGCATTTTGGAAACAGACTTCCTTAGTATGGATTCTCAAACTGCTCGATGCATTTATGAAACTGAACAACATCACATGTTTGCAAAGCCTTCTGTTAGCTTACAAGTGCACAGGGACACGAGGGACAGTGAGTGGGGCTGGCATTGCAGCAGCAGACGGTGTGTCTGGGCTTCTACAGCTGTCACTCTGCTCCCAAGTTGTGTATGACCTGAGACAAGTCTGTTCTCACGGAGCTCCAGATCTGGGTGACAAAGACCTAAATTAAGTGACGGTTGTGTTTGGTTATGTTTTTCTCAGTTGCAAATAACAGAAATTCCAACTTAAATGATTGCCTGAAGAGAGTATTTATTGGCTCTCGCAAAACAGTAAGGGCACTGACATCAGGTCTGGCTATATCCGGGGGCTCAGACAGAGTCATCGTTCTGTCTTGTGTGTCTGTTCCCTCACATGCTGCTCATTTTCCATGCAGGCTCCTCCCAGGTATGGGCAAAGGCCCCAGATGACCTGGACCACTGCCAGCCCTAGTAGGCATGCAGGGAGGGACAGGAGGGGACTCCCTCCAACTGGTTCCTGCCTGCCCTTCCAGGTGGGGGCAAGGGCAGCCTTTCTGCAGGTTGTAAAATGAAGGCAGGAGAGGACTGGCTCTCTAGAGGGAAATCAAGGTGTGCAGCCAATAAACAGGTGGATGGGTGCTGGGTGGGCAACACCACCGGTACCACCGCAGTAATCGGGGCATTGAACTGAGTTCCACCATTGAGCTGAACCCCCGTCTTACAGCAAGGGCTGAGAGATCACAGAAATTGTGGGAAAGAGCTGGGCTCCAACCTTGGATTTCTGAGCCCTGATTTAGGACTTTTTCTGATTTGTCTCACTACCACTTCTCTGACGACCCTTGCAAGTGTTCTAAGTTCTGCTCCTGCTGTCTCCACAGCATAGAGCAGACTACTGGTGTGGGATGCCTGTGTGGCAGCCTCCCAGTCAAATTCTATGTCCCCTCCTGGTGTTTGCGGACAAGGAAGAGACAGTGGCACAGCTCCCTGCCCACCACATCCCACCCGGCCCAAGAAACTAAGCGCTGTTCTCTGGGGCCCATTCATTCCTCCATGGGTGACATCACCTGTACACAGAGCCCCTTGTCTGTAGAATGGCTTCCTCTCTATTAGGAACTGAGTAAGAGGCTCTGGGGAGGAGTCAGGACCTCAGTGAGGGAAGGAACCTTATACACATCAGGAAAGGCTAGAGGGGGATTCTTGTAGGGCAATGAACCCAGCCGGCATGGACATCCTCCTGGAACCAGCATGGCTCCAGAGAACTGAAAGCACTGACTAGGGCCAGTATTTGTTTTTGTCCAGGCTTCCATTTGCCCATCTGTACATGAGGGACTTGGGCTGAGAACTCTGTAGCTCCAAAACTCATTGCGTAACAAAGGGCCAGTTTCCTCCAATATAAAGAGTTCTACAAATCAATAAGAGGAAACATCCCAAAAGAAAACTGAGCAGTTGGCATGAACAGGTAACCCTCCCCTCCCCTAAAAAAAATCCCCAAACTGTGCAAATTCAACAGCAATCAAAGGACTGCAAGTAAAATCAACAAAGCAAGCTTACTTTCACCCATTATGTTGATAAAGATGACCTCATAGCTAATGTGGTTGGGGGATGGGAGGGACAGAGCGATGGGCATTCAGCCACTCGAGGGAGGTTCTGCTTTCTTTCTGGAGAATACATTATTAGTATGTAATAAAAGTCTTAGAACATCGTGAGCTGGTGATTTCACTTCTAGGACTCTCTGTAAAGGCAAGAATCTTGGATGTTTGCAAAGGTAGCTTATCAAAATACATAGTAGACAGAGAAATATTTTAAAATCAGAGATCATGCCACCTTTCTCCTTACCCCTTAAAATACTCCAAAGCTTTCTTATCAGGCTTAGAATAAATCCAACACCTGACTGCATTACCTAGACCTGTCCCATTCCCTCTCTGCCCCCCTCCTCCCCTTTGTCATGCTGCTTGTCTCCTTTCTGTTCCTTAAATATTCCAGGCCTGGTCCAGCCTCAGGATCTTTGCACAGCCTATTCCCTATGTCTGAGATGTCCATCTCCCTTGAATGTGAGCCCCCTAGGGAGGGGCTCTGTATTATTCACTGCTGCATCCTTGACCTGACTCCTGACATTAGCAGACATTTCTTTTTTTATTTTTATTTTATTTTTTAAAATATTTTATTTATTTATTCATGAGAGACACAGAGAGAGAGAGGGAGAGAGAGGCAGAGAAACAGGCAGAGGGAGAAGCAGGCTCCCTGCAGGGAGCCCGAAGTGGGACTGGATCCGGCACTCCGGGATCACGCCCTGGGCTGAAGGCAGGCGCCCAACAGCAGACATTTGGTGTCTGCTGAGCCACCCAGGCGTCCCTTAGCAGACATTTCTTGAATAAATAGTCAAGAGCATGAGCCTTGGGGTCAGAAGCAGGTGTGGCCTTGAGTTCAGCACTAATTAGCTGTGTGACTTGAGCAAATTCCTTCACCTCTCTGAGCTTTGTGCTCTTCTGATATGAAGTGGAAACAGAAGAACTACACCATGAAGTTCTTATCAAGATTAACAACTATAGTCAAGCAGGTAAGAACAGCTGGTGTAGAGTGAGCCCTTGAGAACCAGTAGTGATAATTAAGGATGTTTCTAAAATGTTATCTGCAATTGTCTTGCCATGGGTTGAGGAAACACCTCTGGGCATCCATAGGATGCTTCCACCAAAAGGATGTCATAGAAAACAATCTGTGGACACAAGAAGGGGTGAAAGATATGCCCTTTACTCACTTCTTTCATCATTACGGGCATATAATGCATGCTCAAAATATGCAAGCAACTAATAAAGTGAAAGTTTTCTACATCTTACATTTCTGCTTCTCATTCAAAGCTCATGCTGTATGAAATGGTAAAGACGGGTAAAAAACAACATGCCTGGTATAAACTCACTTTTAAAAAATAAAATGTTAATATATACTCATAGGAAAAGCCTTGTATGGGTTTACATCCAAATGTTTGGGCTGCGTGGTGACAGAGTAGAAATTGCTGGCATATTTCGTAGTCATCTTTGCCTTTCCTGTGGTTTCCTGATTGTCCTCCATGGCCATGTATTACCTTTTGCAATCTGGGGAAGCCCATGGAACAGTGAACTGAGCCTCCCCAGCTCTCCTTGTCTGCCACCATCTGGCTACTTGATCCCCAGGGCCTCATGTGAGAACTCAGGTGCCCTGCGCTGTCTTAGGCAGCATTACTGAGGCTGAGAGATGTGTCAGGGCCCTGAGGGAGAGAGCCCTGGCTCTCAGTAAACATTCAAGGGTTGAAGAGATGTGTGCCTTGTGGTCATGGGGTTTGGCACTATCCCGTGAAGAGTCCTAGATGGGCAAAAAGAATGTGTTAAGCTTAGCACAAGTTTGGAACTCAAGTTTGGAATCTGGGTGTCAGTCAGGACACAAATTAAAAAAAAAAAAAAAAAAAACCAAACTGATAATAGCTGACACTAGCTTAAGAAATAAAGGGGCTTTATTGGTACAAGTAACTGAAAGCCTAGGGCCCTAGAGCTTCAGGAATGGCTGGATCCAGGTACTCAAATGGTGCCTTCCAGAGTCTTCAAGGCTCTGTTTTCCTCTGTGCTGTCTCTGCTCTGAGGCAGGCTCTCTCCATGCTGTGTCTAGATAATCCATTAGCATCTCCAGGCTCCTGCTCCAGTAGCTCAGCAATCCTGGCAGACACAGGGCTTCTCTCCCCAAGGGACTCCAGAAAAAGTGACAGGGAGGCCCTGATTGGCTTGGCCCACCGACCCCTGAACAATGAACGGGGTTGCTGATTGGCTAGTGCTGGGTCACGAGATCATCTGGCCACCAAGGGAATGGGGTCAGCTGTACCAGAATCCCAGGCCTGAGAGGGAGGGAGGGGTTGTTCTCATAGGACAATGGGGGGCTATTTGCAGAGGGCAGAGCTCCTCTCCATGATCTGTGCTCTGTGAAGCACAGAAATGCCCTTTATCAGGAAGGCAGGATTAATCACAGCACACTGCCCTCAGCTCTCCAAAGAGCAGAAGAGGGAGGTCCCACAAGGGGGTGGGGGGTTGGGTGGGGAGTAAAAGACGGGGCATGGGGAGTGAGGGGGGAGCGGTGGCTGGTGGGGGGAGAGTCCTGCCTGAAGACTGGAAGACAGTTCAGAGTCAGCCAGGGACTGTGGCCCAATCAGCTCCCTTCCAGACCTCAGTATCCCCATCTGTACAGAGAGGTTGACTCACTGAAGCCAGCAGGTTTTAGGATGGTGCTGTGTGTCTTCAATGAAATGATTGGGGTATAGCTGCCTCTCCCTTTCCAGTGACTCAGAAGGATTTCTTAATGGAAACCAGTTTATTGCTGTGATCCATGCTGGCAGGGGACTGATAGCATTTTTCCAGGATAGGCCTTATAGCCGGGCTGTAAATGAAGGGGAGTTTGGAGGCTATTTCGGGCAGACTGAGGTGGGTGAGCAGTGTGGGGGTGGGAGGTGTTGGAGGCCCAGGGAGAAACCTGAGTCAGGGTCTGGGACGGATGGCACCCGAGGGTGAGGAGGGGCCCGGCAGCTGGGAGGGGAGCGGTTGAGACAGGAATGTCCCTCCTCCCCGCACCTGTCCCCAGGCTCCTCGACCTTTGACCACATCCCATAAACACTCCTGGACAGAAAGGCAAGGAGGGAAGCCTCCTCCATGCCCATCAGGTACCCACACCTAAAATAGATATTAGTGGAGCACCTGGGTGGCTCAGCGGCTGAGTGTCCGCCTTCAGCTCAGGGCGTGATCCCGGAGTCCTGGGATCGAGTCCTGCATCGAGTTGCCCATAGGGAGCCTGCTTCTCCCTCTGCCTGTGTCTCTGCCTCTCTCTCTCTATGTCTCTCATGAATAAATAAATTAAAAAAAAAGTTTTTTAAAGAAGATTCTTAACATAGAGAACAAACTGAGGGTTGATGTGGAGGTGATGGGGATTAGGGAGGGCACTTGTTGCGATGAGCACTGGGTGTTGTATGGAAGTGAATTCTACTCCTAAAACCAATATTGCACTGTATGCTAACTAACTAGCATTTAAATTAAAAAGGGGGGAGGAGGAGGCTACTCTTGGAGGCAAGGCTTGATCAGGAGTGCTGGGTGAGCCAGAGGAGGAAGGAAACTCCACGATCTTGAGGGGGGAGGGTGGCAATCTGGAAAAGGCAAGCCTTGTCTGGGCCTTGAGGATCTATACAATTTAGACAGGATGAATTGTACAGGGAAGGGTTTTCCAGTAGGAGGGAACAGCATAAGCAAAGGCCTAGAAGCAAGCCAGGGCAGGGGACATTTGGGGCAGGTCAAGCAGCCAAGCAGGGGCCTCTACCTCACAGGACCACTTGAGCAGTGGGGTGAGGGTGGTACTGCCCTGCCCTGAAACTGCCTCGAGGCCTGGAATCTCCAGCATTTGCGGGGGGGTGGGGGGAGCAGGAAGTGGCTGACCTCTACCCCCTTGTGTGGTTTCACAAGCCGGAGGGTAAAGCCTGGCAGCTGTGGGTCCCCGAGGTAGGACTGGACGATGGAGAGGCCCAGAAAGCCCTGTTCCTCTCGGGCCTACGTGGAGGAGCCCACTGCAGTCTGGGAATGGACAGGAAACCAGCCATTCCTTCCCGTGAGCCAGAGAATGGCCTCTATGTGAGCCACAACAAAAAGGCTTTTCTGCCAAGTTTGGCAGGGAGGAAGCGGCCAGCTTGGCCCCTGCCCCAGCCTGAAAGGGGGCTCTGTTGGTGGCCCTGGGGTCTTTAATGCTTAGAATGTATGGGGAGGGAAGACTGGGGTGGGCAGGGGCGCCTCTTCCCTGTCTCTATTCTCCAACGGCACCAGGATGAGCTGGGGCCGAACTGCCCTGCAAGTCCGTCTGTCTGGGTTCTTCTCCCAGCGTGGCCATTTCCTAGCCGTGTGACCTTGGCAAAGTCACTTGACCTCTCTGAACCCCACATTTCTTATGAGTAAAATGTAAGTGGGAAGTGTGCAAGCCGACTGGGGTCGCAATTGCCCACTGAGCACTTGCGGAGCGCCAGGCGCTGTGGCCGGCGCTGCACACGCACCCACCCTCCGTTGCCCTCCCAGTGGCCCGTGAGGCCCGTCGTGTTACCCTGTCCGCTGAGATGTAGGCATGGGGAGCATCAGGCTGAAGCCCAGGATATTTTAGACTCTACGACTCCAAGCTGTGCAAACGTGAGGAAAAATAGGCTGAAGAAACACGCCAAGCTGTCAACACTGGCCTGGGTAATTAGATGACTTATATTTTGCTTCTTTTTGTGTATCTGTTAAGTCTTAATGATCTTACTTGGGAATTAGCAAGATGGGGGCTGAGGCCCATGGTGAGCTCAGGTACAGCCACAGCAAACAAAACCAACCTAAAGATGCAGGTAGGTTCCTGTTAGTCCTGGTGGGGAAGAGGGTGTCCGGTCACACCGCCGGCTCTCTGGGGATGCGCGAGGCAGGGTTGAGGCTTTACACCCAAACCTCAGAACCTCCACATGTGTGGGCCCCAGAGGGAGGAAGACCGGGGCGCATCACATGATTCATTCCTTCAGCCACTGGTTCTTTGTGAGATTTTACCAGAGAGCTTGGGCGTCGAAGTCTCCTCAGGCGATTTCCTGAGGAGCTGCAGCCTCCTCTGCCAAGTCTCTTCCCTGGCCCGGGCTCTGAGGAAGAGCTCGGTGAGAGGTCTCGCATCCTCTCCTTTATCATCCCTGGGCCCCTACCCCGCCCTCCACCTGCCTGGGGACCTCTGGGCTTCCGAGTGACCCTCAGGCTTCAGGCTTCAGACCTGGTGGGACCCTGTGGCTAACAAGATGGCGTCTCAACCCGGGCCGCCATGCGGCCCGCCAAGGGCCCTGTGGTGGGTGGGGGGCCCTCACGGGCCATTTCCTAGCTGGGCTAGGAGGGCAGCATTTCCTCCTCTCCTCAGCCAGTTTTCAACACAAAGAGAGGAAAGGGTGTGATCAAGGGGGGCTGGGGAGGAGGAGCGCAGGAGGGTGGGGTGTGGCACAGGTTGAAGGCCCTTGCCCCAGCTGTTGGGGAGGCCTGGTCTGCTCTGCGGTGGCACCCCACGACTGCTGACCATTGCGTTTCTGGGGGTGCAGGCCAGTGCCCAGTGGCTCGGCCCAGAGGAGGATGTGGGGTCCGTGCCAGCCAGGCCCACATTCCAGGGGCAGAAAAGCTTCAGTCTCCTGCTCTCCTGGGCCTCATCTGCAGGCTGCCCGGGGTGAGATTTTCTGCTTCTCCAAAGATGGCAGGGCAGATGGTGGGCACCATCTCATCCTCTGAGCAGAGCGTGTGCTGAAGGGGGACTTTCCAGATCCGAAGTGGTAGCACGTCCCATCTCTTGCCTCTAAGCTTGTCTTCGGGCGCCCAGAACCCAGTGTGGATGGGTGGGAGAACGAGGTGGCCTGGCCTGGCGTTCCCACCCCTCCTGGTCACGCACTGTGCGTGGGAAGCAGGGACGCCCTCCCTCACCACGAAGGAACGTCAGGTCAAGTCTGCACTCTGCCTGCCCCACTCCGGCAGGGCCAAGCCTGTCCCCGCCTCACGTTCCCCTGGTCTCCGGAGGGCAGCACCCCTCACTCTTCCTCCGAGCCCCGCCCCTCCCAGGCCCCCTGGGAAGACTGCCTCCTCTAGAACCGGACCCAGGTCTCTTCAGCATGGAGGGCCGGCCCCTGGTCCCAGCCTGGACCCCCTCCTGTCACCCGCAGCCCCTCCAGCTGTGAGCACCAGCCTCGAGCCTCTTACAAAGGAGGCCACGCTTGCCGGCTGTACAATTTAATCAGTGCAGAGTATTTACAGAAAGAAGTGCCTGGGGGTGGACGCTGTCCCCCACCCCCCATCCCTTGGCTGGCTCTCCGGTTCCGAGGACGGAGAGGGGAACAAGCTGCCAGACTGTGTTCAGGGCCAGCCCGTGAGACACCTCTCCCTTTAGGGGCCCTCGGGGGTCCGGGTGGCAGGCCCGCTTGCTCAGGGCTATGGGGAAGCACAGGGGACAGAGCCGGCTGTACAGTACCATTTCCACGGCAGCCTTGCCTCCTGCTTACTTTGGGAAGGAAAAGAAGGAGGAAGTGTCCCTGCCTTTAGGGCTGAGCCAGGGAGAAGGGGAGTCTCCAGGCCACAGTGAGTTCCTTGGGGATCTACAGCCATGTCCCACAATTCTGCATGAGGGGATGATGAGCTCCTGGCCTCTCTCTGCCAGTGTCCCTCCTCCCAGCGCCCTGGAGGACAGGGAGCTAGAGGGAGGAGCCGTCAAGTCTGGTAGATGGGGGGCTGTGGGTGCCCATCAGCCCCCTGTCTCCTCAGGGCAGCTGGGACCTGGCAGTGGGTGCCTGAGGCTGATGGGTTCTGAGACCCCTGAGGACTGTGGTATGGGTGAGGGAGAGAGGGAGGAGGCCCAGGGCAGGAACCCAGGTGGATCATAGCTCAGAGAGGAGCGGACAGGGGCTGGGAGCCGGCTGGAGGGAGGCCCCTGGGTGGAGGGGTCTTGGCAAACCCCCTTTGGTCCTTGGTAAGGCAGACCCAGGGCTTCTTCTGCAGAGAGGGGAGGAGGTGGAGGCTCAAGTGGTAATGTGGGAACTGGGGACTGTGGGGCCCTTGGCGGGCCAGGGCCAGAGCCAGGGCCAGGGGAAGTGTCTTAGGCAAGAGAAGCCTGGGTCACGGGTTGAGAGGGGTGGGTGGGGAAGGAATCAAAACTCCACGTGACTCATGGCCAGTAGGCCCCTTGACCCTTCTGTCCTCTGTGGCCTGAGGCCGCCCCGGGTGAATGCTCTTCCTAAGGCAGAGATTCAGGTGGGTGGACACCAGTCGGGCCCCACCAGTCTCCAAAGCCAGCTCAGGCTGAGCGGGGCCCAGGGCTGGAAGGAGCCGCAGGAACCCTTTGGCCACCTTCCAGCGGGGCCTTTGGACCCCCTGCTCCTCTGGCCATGGCTAAGGCGGGGCTAACTCCCTGTCCAGAGCAGAACTACATCTAGAAAGCTCTGACCCCTGTCCTAAGGGACCACTGCTTCTGGTCAGGAAAGTAGAAATGAAATACTCAATTAGTGTGCAAAAGAAAGAAAGAAAGAAAGAAAGAAAGAAAGAAAGAAAGAAAGAAAGAAAGAAAGAAAGAAAGAAAAACAAAACCCGGGCATAAATAATCAATGGGGCAGGGTTGGCAGGGATGTCAGCGGGCCTGGAGGGGCCCCCACCCAGGGGCTGAGGGAGCCACAGGAGGCTCTGGCTGGGTGCCCCCAGGCGCCGTCTGCCGTCTGAGAAGCACAGGTGTCCGAGAAGCACAGGCCCCGCCAGCCCCAGCCCTTAGCACCGTGAGGCGCAGGAGCAGGAGGGCAGGAGGGGGGTGGTGTCAGACCCACTCCTGCAGAGAGCGCTTGCAGTAGAGGAGCATGCGGGGCGCACCCTTGCGCTGCATCTGCACCAGGGCATAGGTGAGACCCAGGATGCACAGGAGCAGTAGCAGAGGCGGCACCAGCACCATCACCATGTTCACCGTCCGCGTGACCTCCTCCAGCTGCACCACCACACGGCTGCCCCCATCCTCGTCGGTGTCCTCCCCGGAGTCCTGGTCTCGGCCCCCTGTGCCAGGCTCATGGCCCTCCTCGCCCTCCTCGCCGTCCCCGCCTGCCCCGGGCTCCGCACCCCCATCGGGGTTGAAGGGCGGACGGGCCACGTCGGGCCATCGGGGGCCTGGCTCCACCTGCTCTTGGCAGCCCATGAAGTCCCGCAGGATGGATTTGGGGTAGCCTGGCTCCATCCGCAGGCGCTCATTGTCAAATTTCCAGTACTTGGTGCCCTTGTAGAAATACGTGTAGGCTGCAGGGGGGCAGGGGGCAGGCAGGGAGGAGAGGTGTCAGGTCAGGCCCCACTCACCAGCCAGAGACCCTCAAGATGACCAGGGCACGTTGAAGGTGCCCTGGCTTTAAAATACCCACCTTCTCAGTCACTTGCCTGAGCCTTTTCAAACCTGCCCCCCCCCCGCTGTCCAACATATAGACCTGGCTCACAGAGGGGCAGGGTTTGGGTCAAGGGCCTGACTATGCTTCTAGTGCTTCCTGGCTGGGTTGACACTGACTGGGGCGGGACACACAAGGGTCCTGGGCCCTGCTACCTTGTCCCAGGACTGGCTCCACCCCACATCAGAGAGGCTAGTGTCTTGCTCAAGGCCATGCAGCCAGCCTGTGGAGGACCTGGAGCAGAGCCCCACACTGCCTTGGACAGCTCTGGGGCCTTGGGCACTCTGCCCACGGCCCATCAGCCCCAGGAAGGGCCAAGTCTGAACTAATGGGTGAGTCTAGACTCGAACGCAATGAGATCAGCGTGGCTGGGGAGTGATGCCATCGTACAAGACACGATGTGATGTGCCTATGCACTGGCAAAGCCAGCAGGGTCTCCCCTGAGCCCGAGACCCCAGAACCTGAGAACAGAGACTAATAGTTTCTCTTATGTTTGCCAGAGACCTCACCAGAGAAATAAAAGCCACAGCTCCCTTTTGTCAGTTATGGTGACAGAGGTCAAGCTTCCTTTTGAGGCGGGTAAACGGGGACCCTGGGAAGACCCTTGCCCTCCAGTGCTCTGAGCCAAGCTCACCCTGCTCAGGCTTCAGGGTCCCTGGGGGCTTCCCAGGGTGGGCTGGACTCTGTAGGGAGCAGGGCAGTTCCAGGGCCAGCTCTGGACACGGGCAGACATGGGTTGGACACTTGGTGGGGGACTTGGGGCCCTTTACTCAAACTCTCTGATTTATTTGTCTGTAAAAAGGGGATGGAGACAGTGCAGCAAGGAGCAGGAGAGTCATGCTCTGGCAGCCTCCAGCCCAGGGCTCTAACACAGCTGTGTCCCCCTTCCTGCCATCGCGATGCTGGGTGAATCCTGGGTGTGGAGGAGGGGGTGTGTGGGTACTGGGCAGCGCGCAAGGGGTTGGCCTTGGTACCTGCATCGTTGCTCAGGAAGGCCCCTTTGGGGGATGTAGGGATTCCTTGCCAGACACTGATGGGTTTGGGGTAGCCAGGGTCTCCACGCTGTGTCTCCTCATTGAAGCGCCAGTACCTGTGGCCAAAAGCACTGGGATGTGGGTCCTCTCTGGGTAAGGGGCGCTCGACTGGGGCCTTCTCCCTTTGGGGAAGGGGGTGCTCACCTGTCCTCTTGGAAGAAGAAGGTGTGACCTGTGGGTTCCCACCAGATGGCCGTGTCGATGCGGTCATAGGGAATGCCCAGGCCATAGCTGGTCAGTGGCTGTGGGTAGCCGGGCTCCAGGTTTGCTTCTCGGAAGAGCCAGTAGCGGTCACCTGCAGGAGTGGGAGGTGGGTGAGGACATGAGGAATACTATCCTGGATCCACAGATCCATTCACATCCACGGCTGCAATCACCACACACACACACACACACACACACACACACACACACACACACTCATACTTACACCCTTACACGCAGGACAGGCACTGACCCCCCCACACACACCCAAGACAATACACAATGCAATTCACTTGCATGTCACACACACTCGCCACTCAGGGGCACCCACAACATATCATTTACACGTGTACAAGTCACTCACTCACAGCTGTACACACACCACACATTCCCGCTATAAATGGCCTGTATTCCCATGTGAACATCCGCCCCGCACCACACACAGTCCTGTGCACAAACAGGAAAGGGGGCACCCTGCCTGGCCTCGGGGCCCAGGGGCTTTACTTTGAGCGGGGGCTCAGGCCACAGGTCTGGGGACATGGCAGGTCTGCCAGGGCATCCTGCCCTTGAGACCCTCCCCAGGGAGGTGGGCCCCGAAGGGAGGGCTGGTAGGAAGGAGCCCCTCTGTCCCTGCAGGCAGACCCCAGAAGGCTTGCCCGAGTGGGCTCAGGGGATCTGTTTGTATGAGGGGGCGCTGCCAGAGGCACGGAGGGAAAGGATGCAGAGCCCCATGCTGCAGAAGACAGACACTCGCCTCCCCACAGGGGGGTCTCCCCATCTCCCAGTTGCCATCTACCTCCCCCGCCCCTGCCCTGACTCATCTGCCCCCATGGGGGACAACAGGATGACACATGCAATGTAACCCTTTCCTCTTCCCTCAGGCCCGCTGGGTCAGAGGCCAGGCCAGAGGCCAGGGCAGGAAGGCTGCCCCGCCCTCCCACCTACCCCAGCTAACCTTTAAAAAAGACAAAACGTCCGTCTTGGCGCTCGTAGGCAGCACTGATGTCACTGGGCAGGCCACGCCAGAAGTGCCCGATGGGCATGGGATAGTTGTCCAGGACGCGGTTGTGCCGAACCCGCCAGAACCAGCGGCCCTGGGGAGGGCGTGTATGTCAGTGGGCAGACCAGGCCTCCTCCTCAGCCCACCCCTGCCCAGATCAGGGAGATCGGAGGGTCGCTTGGAAAGCCAGGGGGGCACCAGTGAGCCAGCCCTGGGCGGGATACAGGCCTGCACTTGCTAGTCACCCCGGCCCGAGCCCCGAGCTCTCCAGGCTGGTTTCTTCTTGGCCTAGGGTCTGATGGCACCCCAGAGGCTGCTCAGCGAGGCAGCGGGGGATGCTGGGGCAGGCAGAGGGGGATGTGGGGGTGCTCTCCTGCTCTGAGGCTGGGCCAAGGGACTTGGGGAGGCAGAGACAGGGGCCAGACCTTGAACACGAACATCTCCCCGCGCAGCATGGCTACTGTGTCAAAGTCCCCGTCGCAGATGTTGGGGCCATACTGGTCAGGCCGTTCCGTGGCTCGGGGCTGGGCTGGGGGGCCTGGCTTCGGGGGTCGCTCTGGCTTCCCACCTGGGGGTGGTGGCTGGGGGGGCCTGGGGGGCCGATGGTCTGGCCGGCCTGGCCGCCGGGGAGTTACGGTGGGGAGAGGCCGGGTGGGCTGTGGCTGGCCATCCGGGGTGCCTGCAGAGCGGGGTAGGGAGAGTGGGAAGTCAGCCCAGAACCAGGGGACCCTGGGGCCCCCAGTCCAGGAAGACACGTACCAAGTTGCTATCCATCCACAGTAGACCCCTGCTCAACACCAGCCAACACCCTCCGGACCTCCATCCTCCATACAGCTCCCACCTTGACCTCCCAACTCTGGACATGGGTCACTGTGCCCCTGAGGCTGCCTCTGTCTCCACTTCTCCTTGGGGACATTCCCCTCAGGGCAAAAGCCTGCTTCAGGGGACCAGGAAGTCATGGACACGTGCAGAGGAAAGAACGCGGCTCTGTGACCTCTGCTGAGGGCCCACCTCATTGCCCAGTTGTGGGGATACAGTAGCGGAGTGTCTATCATGTACGCAGCAGGGCAGGTACCGTGCGCAGCACTGCCAGCCCTAACAAGGGGCCCAGTGTGGCACCGAGCGCAGGCCCTGACCCACAGAACTGGAGACCTCACCACTGGAGGCCCTCTTGGGTGGGGCGTGGGTGGAGGGGGTGCCACCTGCCTCTGTGAAGTGATAAGGCAACAACACTCACTGGAGAGCCTGGGACAGCCTTGGGTTGGGAGTAGGAGTGAGAAGGGACCTGGGACCCCAAGGGCATCCCCGTCTAATAAGAATATCACTGACCCTGAGGAGGAAAGGAGGTGTCAGTGAGGGGCTCGGGGACCCCAGCCTGGAGCCACCATGAGGGCCCTGGGTGAGGGCCAGGCCCTGGAGTTGGCCCTGGGTGTGATTTCTAGCACCATCAGTTACTGAGTGATGTGGACCCATCATTAATCCTCTCTGGCCGGTTTCCTCATCTACAGAACAGGGTTAGTGGTGGTGCCTATGCCTGGTTGGGCTGGGAGTTGAGAGCCGGAGTGCAGAGCCCCCTGGCCGTGCCCATGCTGCCCCCTCACCGTAGAGCTGCTGGATGCCCCGGAGGTCGTCCTCGGGCAGCTGGAAGGTGTCGGTGTCCATCCACTGGTAGAATGGCGCCATGATGGCACTGGGGTTGCTAGAGTGCTCCAGCCCTAGAGCGTGGCCCAGCTCGTGCACTGCCACCAGGAAGAGGCTGTTCCCTGCAGCGGGGGCGGGCAGCATGGTCAGCTCTGGCCCAGCCTGGGGCCTGTGGGCTGAGGCTATCAGAGAGCTGGCCCTTCTACCCCTTTAGAAGAGGCTGAGCTGCTCTGACTCCAGGGCCTCATGCTTCCCCACCCCACCTGGGATATGGGTACGATAATTTCTCTTCTCTATAGCCCCTTGGAGATCATGGGACACGGACTGGGATGGAGGGGCAGTGCTTAGAGAAATGCACAGGGGAAACTCTCCCCAACCAACCCAGTACCTGCTCAACCAGCTCAGAGGGCAGTGCCCGGATCTGCTGCCCCTGCCCTGCCTTGCCCTGGCCAGGTGCTCTCACCATGCAGGTCCGTGCTGGAGAAGGTCCAGGGCTCATCTGCATCAAAGTGGGTATCCCCGCCCAGACCAGGGCCAGGGAAATAGGCGTGGGCCAGAAAGCCCCCCGTGCCATCAAACGGTGAGCTGTCGCCGTGGAACCCAGAGGCAAAGAGTACCATGATGTCAGCTTCCTTCTGCCGCCGCAGCCGGATGTCCTCATAGGGCACCTCCTGGAAGACCAGGGGTGTGGCCTGCTCCCACACGCGGAAGGCCCTTCGCACTGCCTCTAGCGAGTGGTACCATCCCAGCTTCTCTGTGTAGTTCTGGATGCTGTGGGTGGGCAGGGAGACAAGGGATTGAACCCAGGGCCTACTGTGTTCCACTGTCCCCTGCTAGCACCCGCTGCAGGGGTGGGGGTGGGGTGAAGACAAATGGTCATGAGAAACATATAGAAGATCTGAGCTGGCTCACGGACAGCGCCCATCAGTACAAACTGTTAGTTTACTCTGATGTCAATTTGAAAAACAGAACGTGTCAAACTCAGGAGTTCCTTAGGATATCACCAAATAAGGCTGCACTGTCCCCAATTATCTTAAATAGGAAAATCATTAAGCAAATGAAACTATAGGTACTATGTAGCCGAGAGAAAGAACTAGATGGTTTGGATACAAATGGCTGAGGCTTGGGAAACATGGGCCAAGTGGTTCTGATTATTGGACTGTAGGGTCAGGCTGTCCTGAGTTTAAGACTGGGCTCTGGCATGATCTAGGTGACCTGGGGCAAGCGACTTAGTCTATTTCAGTTTCTTGATCTGTAAAATGGGAAAAGGAGAGCAGTGCTCTCATCTTGGGGAGCTGTGGGGATGAAACGAATGTCATGTAGGACATGTGCCCCGAGTCTGCACGTGATAAAAACAGGATGCGGCCTGTTATTACCCACATAAATCAGATTAAGCTTCTGTGTGCTGGACAGATCTCCTCCATTAAAAGCTGGTTGGGCCATGAATTCGCTCTGGGGCCTGGGGTCTAAGTGGCCACAGGAGCTGCTCTTCCTCGGGAGACAGAGCTGTGGGTGGGGCGGTGGCTGGAGTGAAACAGGAAGGGGAGCCCTTGGGGACTGCCACAGGGCTCTGGGCTCAGGGGGTTTCTTGCCAAAGGAGGCAGATGCCTGACCCAGGGCTCTTGCAGGGACCTGTTGCCTGCCCATCTGCCAGAGGCCTGGATGCCAGCACCATGCCACCCTTAGGTGCGTGCCTCCCCTTAGGTGCCTGAAGTCCCCCTGCCAGGCAGTGCGGCGACCCCCAGCTGGGAAGCCAGCCCCGGGACTGCTGGTGGGTAGGGAGTGAGGAGGGAAGGAACACTGAGCGGAAGCAGCTCCAAGGGTCCTGACCTTTGCCGGCGGAAGACTGCCTGGGGTGTGCGGCTGAACTTGTGTGCGTGGGAGTGGGCTGGACTGTCTGTGCTGGGCACCCTGGGGTGGGCTTCTGGGAAAGGAAGCCTTCCAGACAAGCCCACTGGGAAGCCTGAGGCCTCAGCCCGGGTGGGGAGAGGAGTGGGCAGTCTCCAAGTGATGCGACGGGAGGGCTGCTGCCCTGGACCGCCGCAGTCCCTACCTGAAGGTCAGGTGGTGGTTGTTCCACTTCCTCCCCGTGAGGGCATAGCGTTTCCGCCGCCGTCGCAGGTTGGCTTTCACACGTACCCCAAACTGGTCCGGCACCCCGCAGCGGGGTCGCTTCATCCACCTGGGTCATGGACACAGAGGGGTAAGTCCAGAGCCTCTCCTTCCTATGCCTGCCTGCTTTGGCTCTGCCTCTTCCAGGCAGCCCACTTTCTTCCACCCCTTTGCCTGTGGCCTCCAGCCACCCTTTCTATGGGTATGGTGGAGGTGGGAGGCTCTCCATGCTTCAGTATCCTCAACAGAAACACGGGCCCATTGACCTCAGACTGGAAGACTGAGTGCCCAGTAGGGCTCCACCAAGCTAAGCCCCCTTTCACCAGTATCCCCCGGGAATGGGAGAGTTACTCTTTGATATGTTATGCTCAGTGCACACTCAATGACGTGTCCCATCACCTCTGTCAGATTCAGCACAGAGCCCGGGCCAAGCAAGGATGAGGATGTCCCAGCTAGGGCATGCATGCTGCTCCTCCCCATTCCCCTGTCTGTGGCAGACATCACCAGCCCGCCCCACGCTCCTTGCTGCTTGACCAGTCACCTCCCGGGGCTCAACATGAAGCTTCAGGCAGCCACTCCCAGCATGGAATCAGAACTAGCATGGAAGATCTAACCCTTTGCCATTTCTTATCTAGGCCCCTCTAATCTGGAAACTCCACCTGCCAAACCCTTGTCAGAGCAGGTCAGAAGGAGGGCAGGTGCCATTGGGGTCGGGGGAGGGCCCGGTGGAGGGACTCACGCCTTGGTTTCTTCGTCAAGCACACCCGTGACAGGAATCCCATAGAAGCGCTGCATCTCTGCAAGGGCTGAGGCCAGGATCTGGGCGGAGCGCATGGTGGACATGTGGCGGCTGGGCTGGGGCAGGTAGCCGTACAGCCTCAGCCAGTTCTGCAAAGGAGAAGCCACAGCTCGGTCAGCATGTCTAGCACTGCTACTTCTAAACACACAGCCTGCACCGACCACTGCCCACCACCGCCACCACCGCCCGGTTGGGGCCGCTGCCACCTCCTACTGCAGTGACCATGTGAGCCTCTGTACTGTTCTCTTTGCTGCCACCTCCTACGGCCTGTTCTCACACAAGAGCAAGAATAAAGGCCTTTACAAGTCAGGTCTGCTGAGTCTTCTGCTTAGAATCCTCCAAAGACTTCCCAGCTCAGAGGAAAAGCCAGGCCTTCAGTACCTGGCCGGACCTTCGCTCTCAGACCTCACTGCTCCCGCCTGACCCTAGCTGGTCACATCTCTGCCTCAGGACCTTTGCACTTGCTGCTCCTGCTGCCCAGACACCTGTATGGTTCCCACCCCCATTTTCTTCAGGCTCTGCTTTCACCTCCCCTTAGTGGAGGGGCATTCTCTGACAACACAATGTTAAAAGAAGACCCCCATCTGTGTACCCTGCATCCCCTCTTCTCCTTCCCTGTACTTGTCACCATCTAACATTACATGTTTCACTTAGTTATTTATTATTTGTCTTCCCCCATTAGGATGGGAACTGTCCACGAGGACAGTCCACAGTAGCTGTCCTTGTCATTGTACTGGCTGCTCCAGGGAGGGCCCCCTACCACACCTGGCAGACTGCTGGGGACCCTGAAGGACTCAGAACCTCTTGAGGCCTAACCAAGTAGGAAAGCCAACCCCCGGCAGTGCTCTCTGACAGATCCGACCCTCCTGAAAGAAGAGCAGATGGATTTGGGCAGCGCACCCAGGCCCAAGAGGATGGGCCAGGAGGCCTAAAGTCCAGTCCCTGCTTTGCCACAGATGCTTTGTTCTCACCAGGCCTGAGTTTTCTCAAGGAAATCAATGGGGTTGTGGAGGTCATGAGATCTGAGGAAGACAGCCCTGGGAAAAGCAGCAGGCACACAATGGGGGTGCCCGTCCCCTTCCAGAGCTTGCTGGGCAAGTCTTCTCCATCTATTCATCTGTCCATTCATCCACCCACCCCTACTCCTGCTGAGAGTTTCTGTGGCACCCTGTGCCGGACACCATGCCAGCTGGAGGCTATGGAGGACCACGGGGGAGCTGTGCTGACCTCCAGGGGCTTATGGGCTCCCTGGGAAGACCAGGTATTCCCACAGAGGGAGGGATTCACGCCTGCAAGTCTGTGAGCAGACATGACTGTCACAGCCGCAGCTGGAGGATGGGATCCCTGATGAGCCAAACTGAATCGCAGTAAGAATTCATCCTGGCCATGAGCGCACGGTGACTGCCATGGGACGGCCCATAGCAGTCCCTGGACACATGGAAGTGTCCTTTGTACCTCTCCTGGCCCACTCTGGGTCTCTGGGGGGCCCCAGAATGAGGGCACCTGAGGCCTGCCCTCTTGGAGGCTCTGGAAGGTTAAGGCTGCACATCAAAGTCCCATAAGGCAGGATGATGGCCAGATATGGTGGCTGCTGTGGACCAACAGCCCTATGTCAGCTGGCCACGCCCATGTCTCCTGCCACCAGCAGCACAGCCAACTCAAATACTTGCTCCCTCCCTGCCACCTGCCAGCCTACCCCCCCGCCCCGCCCCGCCCCGGCATGGCTGGGCTCAGCGGTGCCCACTGCCTCTGCTGGAGGCAATGGCTGTGGATCCAAAGAGGGGGGCACAAATGCCCAGCCACAGCTGGCAGGCCTCCCAGGCCCTGAGAAACAGCCACAGAACAAGGAGGCAGAGACACAGAGCTGGGGACCAACTCTGGCCCAGGCACTTCAGGTGTGGCCGCATGCCACCTGTGCGTTAGGCTGTTGGCAGACTACATTTTTTTTTTTTATTTCCAGAAGACAAGACAGCCAAGTTTATATTTATTCAAAGGGACAGTGTTAAAAAACAAAAATCAAACATCCTCTAATCAAGTGCTGCATTTAATGAGATCCATGTCAGACATAAAAGGAGACAGAAGACAACCACAGAGATGTGGCCACTTAGGGGGGAATCTGTGCCTTGGAGCACCTCCCCTCCCCTGGGACGCTGGGCACCCCCAGAAAGCAAGGGATGAGTGACGGCAGGTGAAGCGGCAGGGGAGCTGTGAGGGGTCCGCAGGCCAGTTGGCCCGGCTCCGACCTCCAGGAGGCACTGGGGATGAGGCACCTGCAGACGTCAGAGCCTCACGCGGGCTTCCTGGAGGAGGAGTGGGGGGGCCATACCGTGGCTTGGCCATGTGCCCGGCAGGGAAAGGTGCTCAATCAACGTATTATTAATGACAGAGGCCTGTCTAGTTGTCCCTGGAACGGCAGCCTTTTGCCTCTCCGGAGAGCGGAGGGGTCCAGGCTCCAGCCTCAGGCCAGGGCAGGGCAGAGGGGGAGGCAGGAGTGCTCTGCCCCCCACCTCCCCGACCCTCCCACCCAGGGGTCCTACCCTCCCACACTGGCAGGGCCACAGGCCCCCTCCCTGTCCTCCCCCGGCGTGGGCAAGCTCTCCTGAAGCTCTGTGCGCACGCAAGGGCAGGGTGGGAGTCCACCGGTGAGCCCGCGGGTCCCCGAAGTGGCTTGGAGACACAGAACCATGATGCCAGGCCAGCTGACAGTGGGGGAGCCTGCAGACGGATGAGGGTGCCTCTACAGCACCTATTTGCATAAGGTAAAAATATCTCAGGGAGTGCAATCACAGGCCACCAAGGGGCTGATTAGCAGCGTCTGCAGTGACAGGGGGAGGCAGGGGCAGGCTCCACGGCAGGCAGGCTTGGCGGGGCCCTGGGGAGGGAGGGGAGCTGGGGCTGTCCCGGTGAAGAGCTCCAGACCCCGCAGAGCCGAGGGGCAGCTCAGGGGCAGCTCAGGGCCGACGGGAAGGTCTCGTGGGTGCCTGAGGACCCTCCTCCATGCAGACAAGCACCCCAGGGAAGCCAAGAGCTTCCGTGTCAGCATTGGCCAGGCCTTGACCGGTCAGTCTCCTGGGGACCAGTGGCCCCGGGCACCGCCAGTGCGAGAAGGCGGCCAGGAAGCAAGGGCACGTGAGGGAGGGGGGCAGACACGTGGCTGGGGCGCAGGGCGGCGGAGCCCCAGACGCCAGGGTGAAGCTGCTGCCGGAGCCCGCCTGACTCTGGCAAGCCTGTGCTCAGGGCTGACTGCCAAGCGCCGATGGTGTACACCCGCCTTGGGGCTGTGTGGGCTTTCACGGTCCCCGTGTCTAGGGGGTCTCTCTCCGCCCTGCTGCCGGGCTGTGTGACCAGCCCAGGAGGGGAAAGCATGGCATATGGCTGCACAGGTGTGTGAAAGCGGCTGCTCGCACCCCTCGGGTCCCAGCTTGCAGGCATGCTCTGCCGTTATGGGCCAAAAGGGGGTAGTGATTCCAAGGTCATGACCGACCTTGCTGGCTCAAAGTTGGGGTGGGGCTGTGCTCAAGGCCCTGCTGCTCCCACTGGTGACTGTAAAGTCTGTCCGTTACAGAAGTAGCCCCCTTTTCTTTCTTGTTACCTAGAGTCTCATAAGTGGGGTAAGCCAAGCAGGTGGGGAAACTGAGAGGAGGACAGGTCAGGAAGCAGCAAAGCAGGGGGACCTCTTCTACGAGGGCCAATGTCCAGTTGAAGGCAGAGAAGGATCTAAAAAGAGAATTCTAGGGACCATGCAGAGAGACCCCACCACCCAAGTTCTTCCAGCCATTTCTTTCCCTAGCTCCAGACCTCACCCTCTTAAGTATGTATAGACACTTCAGGTGAGTGGTAACCCCAGGTAAGGAAATGTGGGACCATCAGGAGTCTGAGGGGAGATTCCTGGCCCCCTGGCCCCTCAGTGAGGCCATAAAGGCTGCGAACCTGCTGTGGGCCAGGCAGTTTACTCTCGCCATCCCACTCAATGCTCACAAGTAACCCCATCCCCATTATACAGAGAGTGAGGTTCAGAGAGGGTGAGTGGCCCACCCAGGGTCACACAACTGTCTGGCTAGAATTGGAGCCCATAAGCGGTGCTATTGGCCCAGGCTACTGTGAAGTAGCACTGGCTCCTCTTGGCCGGATGAGCAATACCCAGCACAGCACTGGGGGAGGGCATCTAATCATCCCCACACCCCACCTCCCTGGCTGGGTCTGGGCGCTGGGCCATGTCAGCAGGGCTGCCCCCTAGAATTGCTGAGACAATGCCAAGCCAGGCCCATAGGGAGGGTATGTCTGAGAAGGAGCCTCGGATCAATATTGTGCATTAGGCGGCTGTGGGGGGCCGGGGGCGGGGGAGCGCCCCTGCTGCCACCACAGCCAGCTCCTCCAGACTGATTGCTGGGACCCCTCCCACCCGGCCTTATCGGACCCTGTGCGATAAGGACGCTCTCTGCAGGGCTCTGCCCTGCTTCTGTCACCCACAGCTCTCTCTGCAGTCCAAGCAGACCCTGGCAGGGTTGCCAGTCAGGCATAAAAGGCATCTTGTCAGAGCTCCAAGTGACGGACCTGGACCTTCCATGGTGTGAGGTCCTCATGGTGTTCACCTCCCTTACTCTGTATCCTGGTCTGTGGGCTCTTGGGAACAGGCCAAGGTCTTGCCTGGCTCTGGATTCGGCCAGCACAGAGCCAGCGCTGAGATTTGTAGTCCTGGGAAGTCACAAACCCTGCAGATGCAAAGCATGCACCCTGGGGCCATTGGGGGTACCCTCTCCGAGGGATCAGAGCCAGGAGCCCATTCAGCAGCTAGATGACCCCACCCAGCCCTAGACTCATCCAGCCTTAGTCTAGAGAGGACCTCAGGGCCATCAAATCTAGCTACCTCACTGAAGATTCTACGGACCATGGCTGGACCCAGGACTCTTCCAGCCTGTACCCCTGCAAAGATGGGGTGCCCACTGCCACCAAGGGAGCCCATTCTGTCTTTGGGCATCCATGACTGTTGGGGAGCTCCTCCTTAGGTGGAGCAGAAATCTGCCTCCCAGTGACACGTGCCCCTTGGTCTTGACTGTTTGTCTACCTAACAGGCCTTTGAGTGATGCAGGCGCGCTAATTAAGCTTCTCTGAGCCCCCTGTTCCTTCCTTGCAAAACAGAGTCAATATTAATTACTCCCTACCTGCCACAACGGGATGATAGCACAGATGACACAGACCAAGGCCAGTGAAGAGAGGGGGCACCACGCCAAGCCCCTGTCCTTGGTGGATGCTTTTGCCTTTTGAGACAGCACGGTCCATATTTTAGCAGTTCCAGAAGAACACACTTGCTCATTTGGGGCTCAAGCTGCTCTCCCGCCCCACTACATGAAGGCTGCAGCTGGGGAAGTTGCTCTGGGTGGCAGGCAGAGTAGAAGGGGTGGGGAGGTCCAGCAAGGGAAGCAGGAAGGAGGTAGTTGCCAGAGTTTCCTGGGTTTCTTCCCCCACTCCTCCTTGCCTGCCCTCTTCCAGCCTGGGCCTGTAATCCTTAACCTGGAGGGAAAAACAGACCAGTCCTTGGGCCAGAGGGCGGGGTGAATGTGCCCCGTTTGCTAGTAGTTTCGGGGCAGGATGGGAGCCAGGCCTTGGGGCCTCACCTGGAAACTCTCCTGTAGTAGATACTAGTATCTATCAAGTGTAGATAGTGTGCTCAGGGTACAAAGCCTGGGTGGCTGGATAGGCTGTGGGGGAGGGCTAGGTGCCATTCTGGCCTCACCTCCACAACCTCCTTCCCACCTGGCTTCAGCTCAGGGGGGCACCACACAGGATGACACCTTGCAGCCTGCAGCCCAGCACTCGTGCTCCAGGCCAGACCAGCTGGGTTCATTCCAGCTCTGCTACCCCTCCGGCTGTGGAGTTTGGGGCAACTTCTCTTACCCCTCCTCTAGTCTCAGTTTCCTCTCCTGTACAGCAGGGTAACGACAGCCCCTACATTTGCAGAGTTAACACCAGGACTGAATGGGAAAATGCATACAAAACACCCACGGGCCATGCCTAGGACATAACTACGGATGTTGAAGATGCTCAACAATGACACCTGATCCTCATTGGGCCCCACGTGAGGACGGCTGGGTACACTGTTCAGCATTTTACACATAAATGTACTGGATCTCCCCAGTAACTCCATCTGGTAGATGCTATTACAATTCTCATTCTGTAGACAGGGAAACTGCGGCACACAGAAGTTTCATGACTTGCCCAACAGCAAATGCTATTTGCTACTCATTGTCACTGTGTTTGGCCACCACTTTGCAAGTGCTTCTTATGTACCCAGGGCCGTGCTCCTAAATGCTCCACATGAAGCTGGGCTCTCACCCCGCCTGGGTGGCAGTCGCTCCCGAAAGACAAGGTAGTTCTCAGGGCTAATGGCCAGCCCTGGAAAGCTGATCCACACCCTGGCCTCCAGGCTCTGGCAGCTTGACCATCAGATGGCAGTGGGACGGGAAACATCTCTAAAAGCTGGATAACAACAGGCACCTCGGTCCTCATCTGTCTGTCCAGACATCAGAGAATGAGTTGGGTCTTCTTGCTCATTTCCTGCTGTTCCCACAAGGGCAATGGGATGTGGTAAGAGGCATCCTTCTCTGTCTCTCTGATCCAAGCCCAGCATGCATATCTATGCCATTCTTGTATGGGGATGCAAAATCTGTGCCACCTCCCCCAAAGGGCCCGGTCCACAGCCTTTGGTCTCCAGGCTTCTCCAGAACTGGGGAGCACCCTCATGTAAGCCCTGATTTGGGGGGAGCTCATTCAGCTAGAAGGCACCTATGGTGTGCTGCAGGCTTACAGCATTCCACCTGCAGGGCCCCAGGTCCTCACATTCATCGGTCCGGTCCTTCTAGGACCCTGTGTGGTAGAGGGGGTCCCAGCAGACAGTCCCTGACTCCTCTCCGCTTCTGCCGACTCAGGGACCACACCTTCAGGTCCGAAAGCAAGCTGGCCATGGGGCTTGGCCCCTGCCTGAGTGGCCAGTGGTGTGGGCCATGTAAACCTTGGGATTATACGGAAGATGCCAGATGTCTCAGTCTGTTTAGACCACAATAACAAAAATACCATAAGCTGGGTGACTTATAACATTCATTGCTCACAGTTCTAGAGGCCAGCAGTCCAAGATGAGGGCAGTGAAAGGGTTATGTCCCAGGGAGGTCTTTCTTCTGGTTGTGGACTGCCAACTGCTGACTGCTTGCTGTGCCTTCACATGGTAGGTGGGGCAAGGGAGCTTTCTCAGAGTTTCCTTCAAGAGGGCTCCATCCTCAAGACCTAGTCACCTCTCAAAGGCCTCCCTCCTAATACCATCACCTCAGGAGGCAGATTTCAACATATGAATTTGAAGGAGGACACACACATTCAGTGTAGAGCACCAACTACAACCCGAGGTGGGAGCAGTGGTGACCCCCAGCTGGCCTCAGGCAGAAGTCAAAATCCCAGCTGGGCAGCTGGGTGATGATGGCAGGGAGCATCTGGTCAAGGAACAGAAGGGGCGCTTCCATGGCCATTCTGAGTTGGCCTCAGAAAACATGGGCAGCGAGTGCTGGGAGTTTGCACAAAGTCTCCCATAGGGGATCCAGGAGTGTTCTGCTCCTTGGGGTGGGACAAAGGAAAGTAGCTGTGTTCAGGGGTCAGAACGGGCAGGTCGGGTGTTGAGACAAGCACCCACCGGGCTATTCTCCACATGGAGGTGGCTGGCTGACTGGACTGCGGGGCAGCCCAGACGCGGGGACCTGGCAGGGGATGGACTGTGATGAGCATGGCCCAATCGGATGCCAGGTCCCTGGCTGAGCTCATCAGCCCAGTTCTCTCTGGGTTTTGAAACACAGTATGGCGAGGAGTGGTTTGTTTAGTTGGAGAAGACACTGAAAAGCCAAGATGGGAGGGAAGAGAGAAGACTAAGCTTCTTCTGAAGGTTCCCGATGACAAGGCCCTCACGTTAACCCCTTTTCCCTGAGGGTGGGCACAGGGGACCTCTGCACTCTCTGCTCCGCATTTAAGAAACGGTCCTAAAAGGACCAGCAAGAAAAAAAAATAAAATAAAATAAAAAATAAAAGGACCAGGAAGGTAGCACAAGCAGAGATGGGAACACAAGCTGCCTGGGGGTTCGGCCTAACGGTCAGATCTGAAGGTCAAAATCAGAATTCGAGGTGACTTGCACCCCTCTTTTTGCTCATTCTGCTCAGCCACCCCCTAGAGGCAAGGAAGCTGTGTGGAAGTCTACCTCCGCGGACCGGGGTAGGAGCACATTTTAGTGGCGGTGGCACCAGTGGCACCACACCTGTGAACCCTGCAGCTGAGTCACCTCCGTGGGGCGGGGCTGAGAACCTGAAGTCCTGTCTCACAGGAGGGTGCAGGTCTCACAGGAGGGTGCAGGTCAGGGAGAAGACCAGAGATTCTCTGGTGAAAAATGAGACACCTGAGCAGATGAGGTGTGGCAGCTGGAAACAGCGGGACAGACACCCGAAGGCAGGGGCTGGACGCTCAGGGCAGGGAGTCCAGGAGCTGCCACTGGCAAGGCAGTCCGGCAGGGCGTGGGTCTGTGCAGGGGAGAGGGACTCCAGCCCAGAATGTCTGGAACCTGGGACTTGACATCTCAGGCAGCCAATGGGACAGGGCAGAGCAGCTCAGTGGTGACTCCCTCAAGGACAACTGCCTTCTCCAGGCTGGGCGTGCCAGGTGGCAGGTGGCAGCCGGCTCCTAGCACATGCCAGGCTTCCTGATTCTTTAGTCTGGTGAAACTCCTGTGGTTTCTGTCTTGGGAGGGGGAGAGGGAAGAGAGAGGGGCTGGCCTTGACTCAGTTGCCAGGCTGCTCAGGGGAGGTCCCAGCCATGACCTGACCTGAAAGTCTGGAGCTACAGAGGTTGTCTCGGGTGAGGGCCAGAGCCCTTCCTCTAAGGGAGGGAGGCTCTGAACACAGGGAATGGGCCAGGCCCAGGAGTCTCAGATGCTGGTCCCCAGATAGCACGGGCCTAGGGACAGTTCTCTCATGGGCCTCCTGGCAAATGGGCTGGTTACTGAAGCCATTTGACTTTTGGGGCCCAGATCTGGATAGACTTGACAGACTTCAAAGAACAGGCTGTACCCCAAAGCCAACTCTAGTTGCTGGGGCAGCCCACTTGTCTCTGGCCCCCTTTCTACCTTGGCTTCCAACATCAAGGCTTCCAACATCCTTCTACCTTCCAGATTCTCTTCCAGCAATGAGTTAACCCAAGTTTTCCCCCAGGAGATGGACTGCAGGCCAGTCACAAATCTCTAGCCAGAGCCACCACAGGCTCAGATTTGACAGTGCAGGCCTGGGCTGTGGGTACTCCCTCAGCTAGGAGAGGAGGGGGGCGATGGAGGGCCAGAAGCAAAGGAAAGAGAGGAAAGCCCCTCAAACCACGGTTCCCAGCGCCCCAACTCCTGGCCATCCAGGATGCCAATTCACAGGCAGGGCCACCCAATCCAGCTTGGTCTGTAGTTGCTTCCTTTACAGAGATCCCATTCTTAAATAGATTGTAATATTGTAATATGACTTGCAATCCTTTGGTCCTCCACTCCAGAGGGTAGCAGGTGGACTGGATAAGCACTCTCTACCCATTGCCTGGATGGGAGTCCCCACCGGCAGGAGCTCCCTATAAGCCCCTGCCTGACTGCTTGTGTGAAATGGGGGGGGGGGGGCTGGACTGGGCATGGGTTGGGCTCCCACTCCACCTCCTGCCAAGGCTCCCCGAAGCTTTCCCTGGCCCGGCCAGGGAGGGAGGGCAGAGCAGGTGGGGAACTGGCTGGGAGGTGTAACTTGAGCCGGGAGGAATTCCCTGCCCTTCCTCCAAGCTTTTATTAAAGCAGGGCGGGGAAGGGCAGGCTTCCATCGGAAAAATCTCCCAGGCTGCCGGGGAGGTGGGGAAGCGCGGGGGTGGGGTGGGGAGGGGTGTGGGGGGGTGGGGGGGTGGCTGGGAGGCAGCACCGGCCCGGCGGCCAGTAGAAGGCACTCAGGCCCACAGTCCGGGCTGCGGGAGGCTCCAGGCCGGCCCAAGGGTCCCGAGGCCCGAGCCCTCCACCCATCCCCTCGCTCCTGCCCAATCCACCCCTCTGCTGGTCCGGGGCAGGGAGTGGGGCTTAGAAGTCTGGACTGAACGATCCCCTCTTGCTGGGGCGGAGCTGGTGCCCTCACTGTCGGTGCTCGGGAGGAGGGCGCTGGGCGACCCCGAGGGGCCGGCGTGTGGTGCGGGGGATGCCCGCTGGACCCCGCTCCACCAGGAGGCCGTGCCTGGTTACCGCGGGACCCATCCGGAGATCGGGCTCCGCAGGGACGTCAGTGGCTCCTGATAAAGACACGATGGGAGTCCGCCCTCTCCCACCCAGGCGGCGGCGCAGGGGCGCTAGTGGGAGGAAGCGCCCGCGGACACGGGGTCTCTCTCGAACCCACCTGGCCCTGGGGCGGCTTCCGCTCAAGAGCCCCAGAAAGTCGCCAAAGCGCCCCGCGACCCGAGACCGCTGTCTCGGAGGCTCGCGGCCCTGCCCCCTCCCGGCCCGCGGCGCGCGGCTCGCTGTCACCGGGCCAGAGGCTGCCGGGGCGGGCGCGCTGCGCGCTCGGCTCGGCTCGGTCCGCCCAGGAGCCCCCTCCCCATTCGCAGAGGACGTCACGGCGCGCCCCAGGGCTCTCGAGGAATCGGCCGCGCGGGGAGAGGCACGGAGGGGAGCGAGGGCTGGGGGCGGCAGGGGCGGCTCGGCGCCGCGGAGGGCCCTGGGGGCGCAGCGGGCGCGAGTCCTCCGCCCTCCAGGATCCGGGAGCAGGCGCGCCGCGGAGCGCGGGCTGGGGAGCCGCACGCCGCCGGGCCCCGGTCTTCCCCGCCCCCCATCTCGGGACCCCGGCTCGTCTCCGCGCCTCCACCCCCCTCCGGGCTGCGGGCGTGGCTCCCCCCGCCCCCCCGCCCTCCCCGAGGCTCCGGGCCGGGGTCCTTACCTCGGCGTTGACTTGTGCGTCCTCCGCCGCCGCGCCGCGGCCCAGGCAGCCCAGAAGCGCCAGGAGCAGCGGCAGCAGCCGCGGCCGCGCCGCCGCCTCCCGGCCGCCGAGGACACTGCCCGCCCGGCCCGGCCGTCCGAGCGCGCCCCGGTCGCTGCCCATGCTCCCGGCGCCCAGTCCGGCCGGCGCGCTCCACGCCCGGCTCCTCGCTGGCCGGCGCCGGGGCCCCGCACGCGGCTCGGAAACTTGCGACGCTCCCTGGCTCCGCGCCCGGCGGGCGCGCGGCAGACCTCGGGGTCCGGGGCCCCGCCGGAGCCGCTGGGGTCCCCTCGGCGAATTCCCACGCCCGGGGAGCAGCGGGCGGGGCAGGTCCGCGGGGGGGGGCCGGCCGGAGCCGCCCGCCGCGGGGTCCCGCAGCCTCCGCGCCGGGGCCCGGCTCCCCGGAGCGAGCGCGACTCCGGAGCCTTTGTCTGGCTCAGCGCTCCGGCCGCCCGGCCCCGCGGCGCCCCCTGCGCGCCCAGCTCCCTCCGTCCATGCCCGGGGCCGGGTGCTGCCCAGAGCGCGCGCGCCCCGCCCGGGGACTCTGCTCGCTCCGCGCCCGCCCGGGCCCGGGCCCCCGCGCAGTCCCGGGAGGAGGCGCAGGCAGCCGGCCGGAGCGAGTGGACGAGCCCGGGAGCCGGCGCCCGACGTCCCCGGCGAGTTGGGCGCAGCTCGGGGCGCTCCCAGCCCTCCTCCCCGCGCGCCGGGGCCGCCGCTCTTAAAGGGCCAGCGCTCTCTCCGCGCGCCCGCCCGGCCGGGCGGGGGCGGGCCTCAGCCAGGGGGCTTCTCCGTGGCAGGTGCCGGCGGCGGAGTCCAACTGGCGGCCCTTTGACTCTTCCCAGAAGGAGGCAGCCCCCTTCCCTGCCCGCTCCCGTCGCTCCCACCTTGCTTTTGGAGAGCGGGTTTGACGTTCCCAACCCCCCCCCAGCGACCCCCTGGAGAGGAAGGGAGCCAGGAGGGAGGAAGACTCTTCTTTCTCCCACCTGGCGGGTGTGCAGGGAGGGATACTAAGGCAGCGGGGGGCAGGGAGGGGGGCCGAGGGAACAGGGACCCAAGGGTCTGTCTTAGGGGGAAAAAAAGATAAACAGAAACCTCATGGTGTGTCTTTTCAAAAGCCTCAGGACGTCATGAGTCCTTGAGTGACCCTCCTCAGTTGCCCAGTGAGGTTGGGCACCTTGCAAGGGCGAGAGGACAGGTTTCAGAGGGAGGCAGGTGCACTTTTAGCCGCTTACCTGCCGCCTCCATGTCCTTACCTGGAATGCAGGGCAAAGGGCAGCCCAGGGTTAGGTATGCTTCTGTTGTCTCTACACTTTTTGTTTTTTAAGATTTTATTTATTTATTCATGAGAGACAGGGAGAGAGGCAGGGGCAGAGGGAGAAGCAGACTCGAGCCAGATGCCAGACTCCATCCAAGGACCCTGGGATCAAGACTTGGCCCTAGGGGCAGCCACTTAACCGCTTAACCGACTGAGCCAACCAGGCGCCCTTCGATCTCCACGCTTCTGCTGTCGAAGCAGAGGACCCTGTTTTGTGTAAGTGAAATGTAACGGTGCGGTTCCACAAGGTGATGGGCCAGTGGGCAAAACTTCCACAGAGTGGAGCTGAAAGTGCTAGATGCTAGATTTAGTTATGAGATCCAGCTTGAGCAGCTTGAGATACGTCTGCATGGATGCCTCTGCACGGATGCCGAAGGCCCCGGTCTAAAGTCCACAGATACTGCGAATCGAGAGCAAGTGCAGTCCTGGCCCCACAGACTGGCCCCAAGGTCAGGAGCCGATGACTCCAGCAGGAGGGTGGAGACCTTCCCTGTCCTCTGCCACTTCCCAGCACTGGTGATGGGAACTTCCCTTACCTGAGGGCAGGTTTCTCTAGAGTGAGCCCTGGGGTGGCCCAGGCTGCCTCACCTCCCGGAAATGGGAGAGGTCAGGCTGAGCTTGCAAATGGCCTGTTGAGAGAACTGGCAGGTGCAGAAAAAGACCACTGAGAAAGAAAACAAAAGTTAAACTTGGCAATGATACATTTTGTTAAAAAAAAAAAAAAACTTGCAGTAGGGGAAGAGAGATTTCAGTATAGAATCGGACCCAATTCCAAAAACAACCTAAAGAGGGGCGAAAGCCAAAAAGCAAGTGGAATGGGAGGTGAGGGGTGGTGAGGATGGGGGTGGAGGTTGGCTGCAGGAGGCCCAGGACGATTAGATATCACCTGGGGGGCAGAAGGGATGCTGAGCATGGTAAGATCTCAGGGTGGGAAATTCTGGATAAACTGACTTAGCAGGATTCTTGCTAAACTGGATTCTAGAAGGAAGTACACAGAAGGGCCTCCTTGGGGAGAAGGTTCAGGGGATCCCAACTAAAGATTCAATCAAAGAATCTTTGTCAGTCTCCCCTCTTGCTCAAGGGAAGAAAAGAAATTCTTCTTTCCTCCGTTCAACATAAGTCCATTCCTTATGCGGTCACCATTTATTTGTTTAGAACCTTGGTGACGGTAGATAATTGCTTGTTGTGACCCTTAATGAAAGGAGTGCCTTGAAGATAAATAGAGGAACATTAGAGTTCGATAAAGAATCAATGTGTGTACCCAACTTGATAGACCTTCAGAGATCTATGAGACATCCCAGGACCTGTTGTCCTTCCATGGCAGCATGAGCTGGGATGGCAATGAAAAATTTCTTCATTCACCTCTCCAATGTTCCTGGTTATGGCAAAGATGTCTGGTGGACTGTTGGGGTTGAAAATGTAATGATTACCTCTGACTACTGTGCAAGTGCCCCCTTCTGTAACCAGGGTCGTATGGAGGGAACTGAAGTTATAGAGAATGGCTCGCTGGTTTTCTTGACTTTGGCCAGTCACTGATCAGGGATATTATCCAGAGACAAGGTGAATGGCTTCCTCAGTGAGTTGCTGATCCTGTTGTTGAATCTAACTTCTTGAACCAGGTGATAGATTCCTGGGGATGGTACTTAAATAGTGGCAAACATTTCCCAAAAAAGTAGCAAGGTCCTGGATGGAACACGGGCCTGGTTCTGTGGCTCTTTTTTTTTTCTACCCCACCTTCCCAGGAACTGAGATGTCCGTAGGGAGGATCCATGTTGTCCTGGATCCCTCTTGTTCTTATAGTGAGAGTGAAGTGACCCTGAGTGGGAGATGGTTGTTTTAGAAATAATTTAAGAACGCAGGAAGATGGCAGGAAATAGAGTAAGATGAAGAGATTGGGAAGATTGGTGAGGTAGCTAGAGTTGGCCCAGTTGGGAGGGAACAGCCAGGAAGCTTGGGTTCCCCCAGACAAAGTCAGAATCCTCAGGAATTAGCCAGGAGTCATAGAAATAATCATCTGGTGGTTGAGGATAACCACAGAATGCTAATTTTGAGGATGGGAAAAAGATGTGTCTGGAGGTGGTTTCTGTGTAGGACGGGCTAGGTCTGAGAAATGAGGTAGGAATTTCCATTCACAGGGGGGATCTCCAGGGGCCCCTGTAGTAGTGGCTGGGAGCTTTTATGTTGGATTTAGTGATGGCTAGGTAGGTGTAACCATAAATGCTCATTCTCAGAAAAAGGCCTATGGTAATATCACAGTGGAAAAGACATGACCCTTGTGAGGATAGATGGGACTAGGTGCAGGGTTTTCTGGTTCTGGGTAATCCCATGGCTTAAAACGGTGGAGGGGGAGCTACTTCCCTTCCTTGTTGCACCTTGCCTGGTTTTCCCAGATTTATGTTTCTGGCAGCTGAGGCAAGGGGCAACCCCTTGGTCCAAATGAGAGCCACAGTCCAGACCACTGTTTGTCTACTATATCCTGCATTTTGTGCTTCTTCATGAGTCGTATTGTATAAACCACACACAATAGCTCAAGAGATTAACTTAAAGACTGTGGAGCAGCCGTCTTGGTATTTCGAAGTCCATCTGAGTGGCTTAAATATCCAGCTTTCCCCATCCAGTTCTTTCTGAGTCTGAAGCTACCATTTGGGCCACATGGATTTCTTTTATGATTTCCTAAGGAGTCGTCCTAAAATAGTGCACTGTCTCTCAAGCGAAGGTGAATGATACCATCAGAGATCTAGGCTCTCAAAGCAGGATGCAAGGGCACAGTCTCAAGGCTTGGAAGCTGCTTGGGTTTCTTGGGTTGTCAGGCAGGAGGCTGCTGATTTAGCGTACTGATCAGTCAAATCTATTTCCTAAGATCTCAGCTGAATCTTTTCATGCTGCATTCCTCTGTTTTTACCATAATAATCTACTGGGATAATAACAGTGCCTCTAGAAGTTCTGCTGTTTGGGGTCCATTTTAGACTGGGGTACTGGCTGCTGTCAAGAGTCCTCTCTGTTTTATGAACCCAACTCACGTTCTGTATATATGTTAACCTTTTATGCAAGCCCAAGTAAGAGCAATTAACTCAGCAACCAGGGCTGATTTGACATTTGGCAGGGCTGAATATTCTAGAGGTTTATGTTGATCAGTGATGGCATATCCAGCCAGAAAGGCTCCATCTTCCTTCCAGAGGTAGGAGCCATTGAAATGAAGAGTGAGGGATGCCTGGGTGGCTCAGTGGTTGAGCGCCTACCTTCGGCCCAGAGTCCTGCATAGAGCCTGCTTCTCCCTCTGCCTGTGTCTCTGTCTCTCTCTCTCTCTCTGTGTGTGTGTGTGTGTGTCTCATGAATAAATAAATAAAATTAAAAAAAAAAGAAATGAAGAGTGAGGTCACTATGTATATGCGGGGTGGGGGATGGGGTGAGGGGTGGGGTTCTGATTAATCTGGCTGAGGACAGGATCATAGTCTAGTGTTAAGGACACAATAATGGGGCATCCCATTGGTGGGTGAGGGAAGCAAGGTGGCAGGGTTTTGAGAGTGACATATGGTGATGTGAGAGGGAGAGAGTAGTAAGATTTCATGAGAGGTAAGTCAAGATGCAGAAAAGTACTGTTTTTTTTTTTTTAAGATTTTATTTATTTATTCATGAGAGACAGAGAGGCAGAGATGCAGGCAGAGGGAGAAGCAGGCTCTCTGTGGGGAACCCAATGTGGGACTTGATCCCAGGACTCTGGGATTTCGCCCTGAGCCAAAGGCAGATGTTCAACCCCTGAGCCACCCAGGCACCGCCCCCTCCCCATTAGTTCTTTTTAATGGCCAAAGTGGGAGTATTGCAGGGATTAGAAGTGGGGATTACAAGTTTTTTGTCTAATAAACCTTGGATTATCGAGTGGGGCCCTTCAAGTCCTTCTGGCTTTAAATGACACTGAGGGATCCTGGGAGGGGCATGGAAAGATCTATCTTTACCTTAGGGGGTTCTCTATCTCTATGTGTCCATATTAATGGAGGTTTCTTTGTACATAAAACAGGGAATCCTGTTAATAATTGATTTCTATATTCAGTGAGGAGGTGTCAGTTGAAGGAGGCAGAGGACCCCCAGGGAAGTCAGACAGAGCCGGTAGGAGACTTACATGAAAGGAAGGAATCAGGGACTTGTAGAAGGAATCCTTCTAGGGCATGATGACCTTTTATCTCCCAACTCATGAGAAGCTTCCTTCCTACCAGGCTTCCAGGGTGGCAGAACTGACACGGAAGTCGCGCTGAGCTTCAGGAGGTCCCCTGGAAATATTAAGGGGTGGAGACAGAGGCAGATCAGGAGGCAAATTATCAAAACTCACCACTGGGGGATCCCTGGGTGGTGCAGCGGTTTAGCGCCTGCCTTTGGCCCAGGGCGCGATCCTGGAGACCCGGGATCGAATCCCACGTCGGGCTCCTGGTGCGTGGAGCCTGCTTCTCCCTCTGCCTGTGTCTCTGCCTCTCTCTCTCTCTCTCTGTGTGTGTGTGTGACTATCATAAATAAATAAAAATTAAAAAAAAAAACTCACCACTGGTAAGGTGACCTCAGGAAGGGGGCAGGAAACAAGGTGGTGCTAAGGGTAGAAGGAGTTGCCCTGGTGTCAGTGAGAAGCGTGGTGGGATGCCCTCGAGGATGTAGGGTTATTTCCTCTTGTGAGTTTGGTGGTGCTTGAGGGCACTGGAAGCTTACTTCCCTGGAAACAGAGTTTCTTTCTCCGGAAAGAGAGAGTCCTGGTGAGGAGGGGACTCAGGCTTTTCCCTTCCTCTTGAGACCTGGCACTCCCAGACCCAACACCCTTCTTTCTTACAATTTCAGCAAGTGTCCCAATTGGTGGAAGATGGTGATTTTGGAATTTGCCATAGATTAAAACTTTCAGGACCTCCTAGATCTTTTAATCCCAAAGCCATAAGCTTGCCTTCTGTATTTCCAATGGTTTTGAAATACTATCCTCGTAATGCTAGGCTATTGTCTGGCGCTTAGACATGTCTGCGTTTTTGCCAGTTAATATTATTTAATATTATTTCTTTGGGATGGGTCATGAAGCTCTGGTCTGCAACTATTTCTAAAGCTTGTGGCCAGAGCTGAGGCTAATTTGGAAGGTCAGCTCCAGCCCCAAGTGCTCCTTCCTGCTGTCTCTATTTAATGGTGATCGTTAGGCACATTTTATCTTTGTTTGTAATTTTGAATACCTGACCAATCCATTTGGGCAAGAGAGACCTGAGGGATGGCTTCTAGTCATTTTTCTCTTACTTTCTTCATTTTCTAATGGGAGTTAGAGGTATCCTTGAAAGTCGTCAGATATGGTGGTCCTTTGGCCTTTCCAAATTGAAGGGAGGTATCCCCAAGACCAAACCACAGGTAGAGAAGTTGATCTAAATCAGGGAATCTGGAGAGCATACTCCCAGAACCTTATAATATTCAACAAATCTTTTCTTTTTTTCTCAGGAGTCAGGAGAGTCCTTGATGGTGACATGTTGATTCTGAGACCAAGTTTTAAATGGCGTCTCTTCCGTCAACCTGGCTTGAGAATGGGTATGGGTCACATCTTGGGCCTCATCTGCAAGAAGAGATGGGGGTCTGGTGTGTCTTACAGTTGCAGCCAGTTGAGGGGCTGGGGGTGGTGATGGTGAAGGACATTTTGGGAGAGAGGGATGGATATGAAGAACTGCGAGGGAAATGTGACGGGGTGCTGTGAAGGGTTCTAGGGGTTTACTGAGAAGAGATTCTCTGAAGACATTGTTTAAGAACTTCTATGTTTTGTTTTTTTTTAAGGTTTTATTTATTTATTCATGAGAGAGACAGAGAGACAGAGGCAGAGACACAGGCAGAGGGAGAAGCATCCGGGACTTGATCCGGATCTCCAGGATCACACCCTGGGCCAAAGGCGGGCGCCAAACTCCTGAGCCACCCAGGGATCCCAACTTCTATGGTTTGAATGAGGTTTGAATCATTTAGTTGCTTTTTGGTGTCTTCATATCAACTGAACAAAGCAGACCACAGTGCATCGGAAAATTTTGTTCTTGATTGCCCTAGGGCTCCCCTTAGGTAATGCACTAATTTGGGCAAATCCCAAGAGCCCCCAGAGGGCCCACTGTAAAGAGAGTTTTCAGTAAAATTTTGCTAACAAGAAAGAAAGTGGACAGCATTTGGCCACAGAAGGATATCGCCAGCAGGAGTTTGAGGAGAGCTTTCGTTCAGTTGAAGAGCTTCCCTGTTCTGGACTACTGGTACCTTTACACTTACGAACCGAAATGCCTGGGATTCTAACCCAGCCTCTGTTCCTTACAGAGACTGGTATCTTCTAATCAGAAAAGCCTAGGACTCACCTGGCCTCTGTTTATCCAGGACTCTAACAGTTAAACAGCTGCTTTGCTTGGGACTCTGACCCAGCATCTAGGGAATACTCAGAATCCTAAGGATCAAAATCTGTCCTCACTGTGTTTCAGGGGACATTTATCCCGAGCAGTGGATTCTGGAGTCGAATTATCATCAGATACCCAAACCAGCAAACAGACTGGTGGCAAAAGGTCTAGATGCATAGCACCAACCCTGGCTGTTATGTCTGTGAGTCTGATGCTGGTTCCAGTTCAGATCTGGGTCACATTACCAACAACCATAAAGAGAAACAGGGTCGGACAGAAGTTAAAGCAGTGAAGATAGAAGGGTTTGAGGGGTACCTGGCTGACTCAGCCAGTAGATCATGGGACTCAGATTGTAAATTCAAGCCCCACGTTGGGTGTAGAGATTACTTTCTAAAAAATCTTTAAAAAATAAAAATAAAAAGCAGAGTTTGAGTTTTAGTGATGTTTAGTAAAGAGAGGGACCCAGGAACTGTGAATAACTGAGTAATGCTCTTAGAGACCTGTGTTCAGTTTGGTCATTGTTTTCTCTCTGTTGGAGGTTCCTCTCCTAGGGTAAATCCCACTTAAGGAGGGGGCATCTCAGGATGCCTGACTGGCTCAATGGTTGGGTGCCTGCCTTCAGTTCAGGCGGTGATCCTGGAAACCTGGGATCGAGTCCCACATCGGGCTCCCTGCATGGAGCCTGCTCCTCTCTCTGCCTGTGTCTCTGCTTCTCTGTGTGTGTCTCTCATGAATAAATAAATAAAATCTTAAAAAAAAAAAAAAAAAGAGGCGGCATCCCTTGTGACCAGACCCTGAGGCTCCCAGGTGGTTTGGTACACCCATCCATCACAGGGGTCTGTGGTCCTACAGGGTCTGGCCAGCACCTAAGGCCTGAGGGGACTAGCAGGACAGACACCGTGGGCCCTAGCCTTGGGTCACCCAGTGTTAAATGTCATCTGTGATTTGCTAATATCACTGAATCTAGAACCTCCCACCTGGCACTTTTTGTTTTTTTGGAGCCTTTCTGAATTAAAGTGCAGACACGTGGTTTCATGGCAGCTTCACTGAGACTCCGAGGTGTTGTGAGGTGGTATACAAACGCCTAGAGATTAGAAACCAGGCCTGGGAGGGGTGGGGAGGGGGTATTGGGGGTGGGGCACTGCCCCAGCACTAATTTACTGGGCAATCCTGAGCAAGTTCTTTCCCCTCTTTTGGGCTGCCTCTTCATTTGTAAGAGGGTTTTGGCTCAGGTAGTGGCTGAAGTCCCTCATAAAGGCAAGGCACTGTGGGTTGGAACCAGGCCCAGGGCCCCACCCCCATCCTTGGCTGCCACCCCCCTACCCCCACCCCCATGGGTCCCTCAGGCTCCTGGTACTAAGATAAGGAATAAACAAACAAGCCAAACATGTGAGATGAGCAGAGGGTGTTAGAGTATGTTGGCAAATTGAATTTAAATAAAATTTTGAAAAACAAACAAAACCCAAGGCAAAGTGATTTCCCTTTTCCTTGGAAACAAAGCTGGGGTGGTCTGGAGAGGCGTGTGGAGAGAGCCAAGAGTGCCAGGTGGAAATGGGCCAAGGAGGCCTGGGAAGATCACTTCCTTGCCCTGTAGGGAACATCTGAGGACACCCAGGCCAGATGTGTTGATTTTGCACTCTCTCCCGTGTGATAAAATCCCCATCAGGAGCATCTCTCTGTTCTGAGCCAGCCTGCCAAGGGGTGGACCCCAGCCTGTGCTGGTCTCGTCTTCTGTCTTCGGATCACATCTCCTCTTATGGAAGAGCCCCAGCTGCTCCTGCACTGTCAGCAGAGCGCTGGGAGCCGCCGACTCGGGCTCCAGCTCCAGCGGCACACTCAGAGTCTGGGCTTCCGCCAAGCCCCCCCCCCTCCCCCCCGCCTCCCTGCTGACCCTCCCCCACCAGCGACTCTCCCGCTTCCTTCCTCTGTCACCACCTGCCATTCCGCCTGAAGAGCCCCTTATTGATCTTGGCCCATCTCTTAAAGTTGTCGCTCTGTAATTCCACCCGGAGCCACATCATCCCCTGGGGCTGGCCCAGCCGGTCCTCCCGGGTTTGTTAATGGGGGTGCCCTCTCCTGTGGAGAGCCAGCGCCCAAGATGGGGGATTGGTGTCGGTGAGGAGGAAAATCAGCTGGTCTGAGGCTACAGAGCCTGCGTTGGTGGAGGCTGGCTTCCACGCCAAGCTGGAGCCTGCAGGAAATCGGGTGGCTTTCTTGTGCCTCCCAGTCTGAGAAGCGCACAGCTGGAGATGGGGAGTCTTCTCTGCACACCCTGCCTGTCCCCTCCTTGTAGGCATCCAGACACAGAGCCAGTGTCCGTAAGTGCTGGCTGCACAGCAAGTGTGCGGTGTTCCTAGCATGCCAGGAAGGAGGCCAGCCTTCGCCCTTTACACTGTGACCTCAAAACCCAGAACTGACTGCCCAGTGGGAGTTGAATCAGCACATCGGTGCGGTGGAGTTGGGGAAGGAGGCACAGAATGTGACTTCCTGCATCTTTGGGCAGCGATTGGGAGCTTACCTCAGAAGGGTGCAGGAGGCGGAGTGGGAGCCAGAGTGACAGGTCCCCTTTCCTCAGGCTCGGCTGGGGGTGAGGCTGGGGAGAGCAGGCCTGACTGGGAGCCCCAGGGCAGGTTGGAGGTCAAGGTGGACCAGAGATAAGGCATTTAAGCTGTTCTTCTGTATAAGTGGAATACTCATTCCTCCCTGGTTGACTTTTCAGGGGGTTGTTGGGAGAACAGAGGACATGGTCCTAGGAAGGGCTCTGACTGTGTGACAGCAGGGTCAGGTCTGAATGTTTTCGCTTACACTGATGAGGGGCGTGCACCGTTCCCCACCTCCCACCTGCACACCAGCCACAGACCCTGCCCTGGGCTAGATGTGTTCTGTGCCACCTTCTCTGGTGTGCACACCTGGCAGGCCTGACTGTCATTTTACTGAGGCATCACTGATGCCTCTCACGGCCACCTTAGAAGCCATAATGGGGACTCCCAAGGGTGCCCCATGCTGTGAGGCACGCTGGAGATGGTGGGGACAGAGCAAATTCATCTTTTCACCTAGCTGGACAGAAGCAGTCCCAAGCAAAATGCAAAATTAAAACAAATTTTTATTTGAACTGAAAACTGGCACATAAAAATCTTTCTCGATCACCAGAGATGCAAATGACAACTGAAGAGGACTGGTCTTTGGCTCTGGTGAAGGCCTGGTGGAAAATAAAAGCCCTGGGCAGCTCCCCTTCCTTTAAGCCCCCCCTCAGAATGCCTGCAGCCCACGGCAGGAGGCAGTGGAAAGAGAACTGGGGGAAGGTGCCTCTCTGCCTCGTTGGGAAAGCCGATGAGAAGTGAGAAGCTGGAGGTCACAGAGCGTTGGTGGCCTGGCTTAGAGCCACCAGCCAGGCCAAAACGAAACATCTGCTCCCAGTTCCCCAGGCACCTGGCTGGGGGCGAGTGGGAGGCAGGGGTGGGGAAAACTGATGCAGAAGCACAAATGAGGACTCTGCACCTTGGCTCTGAGATGGCCTCTGTTGGCCATGGAGGTGGGCGCGGCACCAAAAATAAATAAATAAAAGCGACCCGCTTCAGGAAGGGAGGGTGACAGACCCATTAAGCACACGGTGTCCAGTGTGAGTGAGCAAAGAGCCAGGGCAGGATGGTTTTAAGAACCCCGTGGAGGCCAATGGCATCCAAATGCAAACAGCTGATGGGGGAGGGGGAAGGGTGTGAGAGAGGGGCTGTTTGTTGGAGGGCTACCGTGGGGATTCCGGCTGAGTCTGGGTGGGCTCACCGGGTGACCCTCACTTTATTCTGTGCCAGGCAGGACCACAGTCCTGGAACTAGGAAGCCCAGGCTGCCCTCTACTGGTGATTCCTGACAATGACCACACAGCCAGGTGGGACCTGCAGCCCCAAACCACCGCCTGGTGAGAACCGGCCCCCAGGGACCTCAGTCGGGGCTGTGCTCCAGACCAGGCCTCCAATGGGAGGCTAGGCGCCTCCCCAGGGACTAGAGCCAGCTCCTCCATCTCTGCCTGGCTTGGGACGAGGGTCTTTGCTGCTCACATCAAAGGCATCGAGAAGAACTTGTTTCCAGACTTGCAGCGGACCTGCTCAGCATGGGCGCGCAGCACCATCTCGGAGTCTTCAAACTCATCCACGATATTCTTCCACCGGGAACCAAGAAAGGAGAGTCATATTAAGGCGAATCAGGGACCCAGAGGGCCCTGCAAACAAGACCAGCCTACTAAAATCCTTCAGGGGTTCGGCACTTGTGGAGGGAGACCGAGGGCTTGGCACACCCCAGGCTCTTGCTTGGGCATCTCTTGTATCATCAGCTCTGCAATCTTGTGAGGTTGGTCCTATCATCCCAACTTTGCAGAGGCGGAAATGGACGCTCAGACCCAATAAAACTGGAATGGTGACCAGGTCCACGGGAGCCCCAAACCAGGGCTCCCACCGCATGATTAGGCCAAGAGCAGAAGCAGCTGCTTGCTGATGGCCCCGGGGCTCTATCCTGTCTGGACACACTGTTTGGCTTGCAACATGTTTAAGAAAAATACACATTAAAAAAAAAAAGAAAGAAAAAAAAAAAAGAAAAATACACATTAGTGCCAACATTTGAAAATAGATCGCACATAAAAATCTGGACTTTTGGCCTCCTTTGAAAAACAGAAGTGCTAGCGATACTAGGTCCACATTCCCCACCCCCTCCTCTCCCAGAGGTGGAGGATCAGCTCCTCTGAAGGAACTGACGGGAAAGGAAATGTATCGCTCACTTATCAAAATAGGAAGGCTACCTGGGGCAGATGCCTGGCCCGTTTGACTCATTTCTAACACCTGCCAGGCCCCTGTGGGCACCAGCGCCTTTGACCCCTGCGCGAGGGACTAGGGCTTCAGGAGGGGCCTACAGCACTCTCCCAGATCAATGTCATAGAGCAGCGCTTCTCATAATTTAGCATGCACACAAATCCCTAGAGATCTTGTTCAAATGCAGTTCTGATTTCTTAGGTCCAGGTTGGGGCCAAAGAGGTCTGGATTGTTAATAGGCTCCCCCCGGGGGCCGTGGCCACGGGGCTGCCCTTTCAGTAGCAAGGTGAGGTGAGGGGGTCTCTTCCCATAGGTTCTGGTTTGCACACGTAATCAGGGCCTGCCAGCAACCCTCCGCTCCCCAGCATGCAGCCCGTCACTCCTGGTGTGCCATGTGGCACCCTCTGTGCTCCCGCACTGGGAATCCACCTGTAGTTCCTGCAGGCACTGCCCTTCGAGCTGGAGACGCGCATCATCCACACACCAGGCCAGACTGATGTGGAATGAAGGGGCCTGTGGAGAAACAGCAGGGAGGCAGCCAGTCACTTGGATGCCTTGGCAGGTCCAGACAGGATGGTAGGTCCATGACAGTTGTCACAGTATCCCTGCTGGAGGCCTGGCCCTCAGTGTTGATCAGTGTTGATTCCCAAGCACTTTCTACAGATAGATAAACTAGCTCTGGGTTGGCCCCGGCTCTGGACTGAATTGTGTCTGTAACCTGCTCCGCCCGCTGCCAGATGTGCCTGCTGAAGCCTCAATCCCCAGTGCGATGGTATTTGGAGATGGGGTCTCTGGGAGATAATTAGGTTTAGATGAGCTTATCCAAGGGGGGACCCTTATAATGGGATTCATGCCTTTATGAGAGACCACAGAAAGCTGGTTTCCTTCTTCCACCGTGTGAGGACACAGTGAGAAGACAGCTACCCATGAGTCAGGAAACGAGTCTGCACCAGAAACTGACCATGATGGCACCTTGCTCTTGGGCTTCTAGGATCCAGAATTGTGAGCAAATAAACCCCTGTTGTCTAAACCACTCCATCTATGGCGTTTTGTTACAAGGGATTCAGCTAAGACTGTCTGGCTTCCAGAGGCTTTCCTGTACACAGTCATTAAATCTGGGACCTGGATGAGAATGCAGGCTCCAGCTCTATTTTCTGATCTAGAACAATTCAACAGATGACATACTTTCTAAGATGAAACGAACAAAACCTAAAATGTCTAAAATTATGAGCAGTAATCTCCACTGAAATTCATACTCATATGCCTCAGCTTGGTTTTTTTTTAAGATTTTATTTATTCATTTATGAGACACACACACACACACACACACACACACACACACAGAGAGAAAGAGAGAGAGAGAGAGAAACAGAGACATAGACAGAGGGAGAAGCAGGCTCCATGCAGGAAGCCCCATGTGGGACTTGATCCCAGGACTTGGGGATCACGCCCTGAGCCAAAGGCAGATGCTCAATCACTGAGCAACCCAGGTGTACCTCAGCTTGTTTTTTTTTTTTTTTTAAGATTTTATTTATTTATTCAAGAGACACACACACACACACAGAGAGAGAGAGAGAGAGAGAGAGAGAGAGAGAGAGAGAGAGAGAGAGAGAGGCAGAGACACGGGCAGAGGGAGAAGCAGGCTCCATGCAGGGAGCCCAAAGCGGGACTCAATCCCGGGACTCCAGGATCACACCCTGGGCCAAAGGCAGGCGCCAAACCGCTGAGCCACCCAGGGATCCCCCCTCAGCTTGTTTTTAAAAAGAATGTATCAAGCAAAACCAGGAGCCTTTCAAGGACCCAATATTCAGTTTGGAGTTTCAAATACCGCCAGAGGGCATGGCATGAGGTGCAGGAAGGTATGTGGAGCTACAGCTTCTCCTGGTGTGTCAGTTTTTACTAAAAAAAGATTGGGAGAACCACTACTTCTTAAAAAGTATGTGAACACGGATCCACATGGAGCAGAACGGGTAAATCTTATGTATACTGAGATATAACAAAAGATTCCTATGAAGTGTTGGATTTTTCAATGGGCAGCACCTGACTACATCTTGGACTCCTCTCCCCCCCTCTCTCATGGAGGTGGGTGTCCTCAGAAGGCTGGCATTAGGGACACTTTGTGTGGGCAAGTTCTGGAGGGCTCTTAGGTTTGCTCTAACAAGGCCTCCTTCGAGGATGGTTTTACTCCACTTTGAGATAGGCCAGTGGAGAGCAAGAGGCTGTTACCTGGTAGAAAGTGGTGAGGTCAAATTCCTCCATGACTCTGTCTACCTCCGAAACGAGGTCCAGGAACTGGGTGTGCCCTGAGGTGACCTCGAGCCCAATAAAGGTCCTGCGGAAGGCAGAAGTGGAGACAACATGGCATGAGATGCAGCCCCTGAGGATGTAAATCATCCAGGCTAGGGGTGGAGGAAGTGACCGGGAACAGTCAGGTTGGGGCCTTGGGTTCTCGCCCTCTCTCCTGGTTGCCTGGCCTGTCCGCCCTCTGAGCCGGCTCTTTCCTCTGTCCATAAACCTTCCTTCCTCGGTTCTAACCACACATCTCTTCTCCTTCCCAGGGGCTCAGACCTTCGACGAACTCCTTCACCTGCCCCTGCCACGTGTCTACAACACTCAAGCTTTAGCGGCCCCGCTCTCCAGCGTGGCATTGCTCCAGAATCTGGACCCTTTCTTGGGGACATGGCTCTTGGGTGCCAGCTACCCTCCCCTCAGCTGTCACACATACTCTCTCATCTTTATTTTTAAAGATTTTATTTATTTATTCATGAGAGACACACAGAGAGAGGAAGAGACATAGGCAGAGGCAGAAGCAGGCTCCATGATATGGGGCTCGATCCCAGGATCCTGGTATCACAGCCCTGAGCCGAAGGTAGACACTCAACTACTGAGCCACCCAGGTGCCCCTCTACTTATTTTTCTTAATGAAAGGTTCCAATTTGGGAATAGCTGCTTTTATAGTCAGAGCACAAACAGAAAAGCACAAACAGAAAAAACTGGGGCAGACAAGGCTGGAAGCAAAACACCCTTTCAGTCTTTACTTCAAAGAATCTTCTGGAAGCAACTAGGGGCAGACAAGGAGACCCACCTGGTTTTCTCTTGATTGGTATAAATCTTTACCCGGTTGGCAGTAAAGAAGAATCTGGAATTTAGAAAAGTAGAGACCATGTTTCAGGAATAATAATTTTAATTCCAAAAAACATTTATATTAAAAAGGAGTACTTGGAAAACAGTTAACTCATTTCACACTTCATTTTGTTACCCTGTTATACAGGTGATATAACTGAACCCTAAATATTAGGGCTGGACAAGGCCTTACCATAATCATCCAGTTGAAGTAACACAGAGCTTCACTGAGAGCCAGCAAAAGTTTTATTAACGGCAGTTCATCCCAATGAACATTTTTGAGACTATTTCAATTTTACTGATGGGAACTGAGAAACTCATCAAGTAGATGATAGCAGATGAACATTTCTCACGTACCAGGCGCTGAGCTGAGGGCTTTGTGGGGATGAGCTAAGGGAATCCTCACACAACTCTGTGATGCAGGCACTCTAACTGTGCCCATTTTACAGACACGGAAGCTGAGGTTAGGTGAAGTAAGATTTGGTGATCTACAATCTTAACTTCAGTCTGATTCCAAAGCCCTTGCTGTCACCTGTGATGCTATAGTGAAGGGAAATGGGTCTCTGCTGGTGTGAAGACGGGTTAGAAATACCTGCCCACCCTCATACCCACCCATCCCTCAGATCAGTTACACAGGGCACGAGTTCAGCCAGGGAAGTGCCTTCATTCTGGCCAGTTCCAGCTGTGTTCTCTGAGACACTAGGAGATCTCAGAGGGACTCACTGGCTTCATGACCTTAGTGGACCAACTTAGCAAATACCATTGCAGGGAATGATCATTTATGGCCTCTGGGCCAGGTTTCCATGTGATGGGACACAACACCCCAGCACACCGGGTAAAATCTCACAACTTGTCCGGGGCTTAGAGTCTGCCAGCTTTTGGCTTCCCCATCAGCCCTCAGCCTCCAAATGTATTCCTTTTGGGGAAAATATAAGGGACGACAGAACCAGCAGGAGCGTGGTTAAGTGCAGCATTTCCAAAGAGTTCTGCAGGGACCTGACAAACGTCCTGAAGTGGACATTGGAGGTTTGTCCCCAACCATGAGGGTTCATTTTATGGGTCAACTTGACTGGGCTAAAGGATGCCCAAAGGGCTGGTAAAACATTATCTCTGGGTGTCTGTGAGGACGGTTCTGGAAAAGATTAGCATTTGAATTGGTGAACAGAATAAAGCAAATGGCCCTCCCCAGTGTGGAAGGGCATCATTCAATTCACTGAGGGCCTGGACAGAACAAAAATGGCAGAAGGAGGACAAAGTGGTGCTCCCACTCTCTGCTTGAGCAGAGACACTCACTTTCTCCTGCCCTTGGACACTAGACATCGCCTTTCTCAGGCTTTTAGGCTCTATGGGGACTTACACCATAGAGTCATCTCCCTCTCCCCCAGCACCCCTCACCCCCCACCAGATTCTCAGGCTTTTGGACTCAGACTGAATGACACCATGGACTTTCCTGGTTCCCCAGCTTGCAGATGGCAGATTGCAGGATTTCTTGACTTTTGTAACTGCGTGAGCCAATTCCTATAATAAATCTCTGTGTATTTCTAGCACTGTCTCCATCTCTACCCTATTGGTTCTGTTTCTCTAGAGAACCCTCCACAGATTTTCGTACCAAAAGTGGTTCTAAACCAGGATTTTAAGGTTGAATTTTCTGAATTGGTTCTGAGGCTTCCGGAATTGGCTAATTTGATTGGATTCAAAGACACGGCTGACTTCTTTCTAGAAGTAAAGAGAGTGCTGGTAGTCCACGTGGGAACTGATTATAGAGACGTGTAAAAAATCTGCACTGCATAATCCCAGTCAACCATTTATTAGAAGGAGCCAAATGACCCTCTGTATGAAACTTTCAAACAATTTGGGGGAGACTGTGGGATATAATGACATTGGTTGGTTGCTCCTCCTGTCTCACTGGACAAAGTGGGAAAAGAAAAAGGTGAGCTGGGGACTTGAAATCCCAACTGAAGCAGCATAAAAGGACCTAGGAGCCTCTAGGTGTGCTCTGAGGGAGGGCCTCCGTCCCTGTAGCCTCAGGGCTGGAACTGCTGAGAGCAAAGGTGGAGCCACCTCCTGTGATTGGCTGAACTATGACACAAGTTGGACTCCTAGCCCTGTAGGGTGTTACAGTTCCAATAAAGACACTGCCTGGGAAAGACTGGGATCCTGCAAGTTGTAATGCACACGTGGGAAACCCTGCGGAAGCTGAAACACCAAGCCCCTAAATTCTCCCAAACTTTCTTCCTCCCCCCCAACAGTGGCCTCCCACCTCAGTGGCCTCCCACAGTAGTGGCCTCCCACCTCAGTGGCCCTCCACCAACAGTGGCCCCCCCTAGAGTTGCCCCCCAAACAGTGCTGTGGGCCTTTCGGCCTCCATCAGAGTGGATTCATCTGGCACCACCAGAGGACCAGGTAACGACCCCCCTGAGGCAGTTACCCTACAGGAGGCTGGCCAGTCTCCTCAGGACCCACCGCCGCCATCCCTCCTTGCTTCTAGGCCTGTAACGAAAGTCCTGGCAGACCCCTAAAGGGCAACAAAGCATGACTGGTGAGGAGATGTGCCATGCCCCAAATACTTGAGTTTTCGAAGCTACGGGAGCAGAAATCCAGGGGCCGTGTGTGGTAATGGATATTAAAGGTGTGGGTTAGTGGTTCAAGCGTCGTAAAGACAGATCAGGCTGGATTTCATGATGCGGGCTCACGAAGCAGAGACCAGGCATGAAGGCTGCACTCAGGGAGTGAGAAAGAGGATCTAACAGTTTGCTGGGACAGTTGCCTGAAATGTGGACCGAGAGGCAGCTCCAGAGACGAACAACGCCCCCAACCCTGAACTGAGAAGCTAGTATAGTTACCATGGTAGGCAGCGCACCAGAGCAGTGATCGGGAGAGTCTGACTCAGCAGACCTAGGCACTGGCTAATTGTCGTGGTGTCCCTAGAAGTGAAATAAATGGGAAGCCTACTAAACTCTTACTTCATCTGTACAAGCAGAAAAGTTCTACACAGGTGATCAACGTCTAACTTGAATAAAAAAAAAAATTACGGACCCTCAATTTCCAGACTTGAGCCAGTTTATGGACCTAAAACTCCTTGAATGAAGGGGAAGTTGGGTCCCTTTGAAGAAGGACCCTGGCACACTGTTAAAAATTTATACTATTCATCTTTTTCCTAGCCTTCTCAAAAGGGACCTATGGCCTTGTGGCAGAGTAATTATGCATGAGAGAAAAGGAAATAATTAGACCTTTTGGGAACAACTGGCCCCTGGCTCTGAACTAATTCTGGGAGACCAAAACATCACTGTGGCCCTCCAGTCGGAGTAGGGGCTCATGGAGGCCAGATGGCCAACGGAGTTTCAGCTCAGCTCTGTCTTGGTGGGTCTCAAACCCACCCTGTGGTTACTCCTCCAGTTCTGAATGCATAATTAAAAGACACACTCAGTAGCTGGCAGAGTCCCCACCTGACCTGTGGGCCAGGGTGATTATGGTTAGGAGAGCCAAGTGGAAGCCACCAGAACTGCCTCTACCTAGGAAAGTAGTAATTCAAAAGCAATACTCCATCCCTGGACGAACTGCAGAGATTGGTGTCACCACTAAGGACTTGAAAGATGAGGGGGCAGGGGCAGGATTCCCACATCTCCATTCGATTCTATCTGGCCTGAGAAGACAGACGATCTTGGAGAATGACAGTGAGTTAGAACAAGCTTAACCAAGTGGTGACTCCACTTGCAGCTGGTGTTCCAGATGTGGTTTTATTGCTCAAGCATATCAGCACGCTCCCTGGTTCCTGGTATGTGGCTATCAGTCTAGCAAATGCATTTTTCTCCAGCCCTGTCCATGAGGCCCAGGGTCAGTGTGCTTTCAGCAGCTGAGGCCAGCATACACCCCTTCACTGTCCTGCCTCTTGGGTATATCATCTCCAGCCCTATGCCATAATTGATCTTGCAGGTTCCATCACCCTGTGCTTACTTACACAAGACATTACATGGGACCATTACATTGATAATCTGTTGATAGAACCCTAATGAGTGAGAAGTAGCAACTACTCCAGACTTCAGAGAATCCAAAAACACCAAACAATACTCCATCCCCTAGGAATCCTATATTGGACGGTTGCTCTCCTATTTTGTGTTGGTGGAGTGCTAATGGGCTTGGCCAATCAGAACACAGCATTCCTTCAGGTGCAGCAACAGAATCACGTGCGCTGTCCACTCTTGGTCACAGGCTCAGACAGACAAATCTGAAGAGGCCACCTAGTCCGGCTTTATCCAGGCCACGGGGTAGGAAACACCATGCACTAGCAGGGGAACATCGGGGGAGCCTACTCTGATCTAGATGCTATTCTCTGGTCCCAAATGGAGCAAGAAGATAAGCTTCATCTGTGCTCCCCAGGGACCATTATCTCTAGGAATGGCCCTGGGGCACAGTGTCCAGAGGTTCCAGCGAGAGACCTGTCTGGTCAAAGAACCACTGCATGCAGAGAAGCCCAGAGCCATGGCCTCCTGCCAGAGGTTTCATTCACTCACAGTCTTTGCAGCCCAGATGCCTGCAGTGTATGACAAATCATTTGGGCCTAAAAAATGTGGCCCCAGACAGAGCTAACATTCCACATTTATCCAGAGAACAGAGCTGGAAGGAGGGTAACTGAAGCATTCTCACATAGAAGGGGAGAGGGTTTTGTTAACTCAACTGACAAAAGCAGAGCACGTTAGCCAAGGTAAACCAATCAAAGTTGTCCCCGCAACTTTTGCTGAAGCTGTTAGAAGATGATTGTCTCCCCAGGGTGGCAGCCTTGAGTTGCTGGTGGCCTTCTTTGCCATTGTGAGAATGAAGCTTGCACCAAGAAGGGCAGGGGTAAGAGATGGTGAGAGTGTCAGGTACCATCTGACATCTGGTCACCCCAATCCACTCACTCATGAAGCTAGTGCTACTTCTGAACTTTTTAGTTATACCTATCAATTCCCCCTAAGTTTAAGCCACTCTGGGTTGGATTTCTGGTGTCTGTGACTAAGGGAGTCCTGATTAATATATATATTGCTCAGTAAATTTGGTAGTGGAGATTAAAAGCAAAACAAAACAATACACAGGAGGGGAGAGGGAGGGGCTGAATGAGGTGGAGAGATAAGCGTTAGCCCTGATTCTCTGGTTGACTAAATTGGAGCAAATCCCTTCCTCCCCTGGCCCTTAGAAAGGGCTGAACCAAATGGGCAGGCAGTTCCCTACCTGGGCAGAGTGAGTCTATAGAATTCCTGGGCCTGAGGCTTCCTGGGCTGTGGGGGTAGGGCTTGCACCAGAAGACTTCTGTTCTTTTACACATCCACACTTCTAGGCTTTTGGGTAACACCTCATTTCAAGAAGGAGCTCTGCAAATAAAACCACCCCCTGGATGGCTTTTTAGGTTCCTTCTTCTGAAACCAACACTCTGAATCCCTCTCTCCTCCTGCTCAATCATTCAAAAAATACCCATGTGATGCCTACAGTCAGCAAAGTATCTGGAGAAGATGTGTAGGGTATTCGGAGAGAAGGTGCATGCCTGGGCCTGCAGGCCCTTGGCTCCCAAGGGGGAAATGGACATGGGAAGGACTGGATATGAATGAAATGAGCACAGGGGTATAGACAGCACAGCATGGGATGATTCCTGGGACTGAGGAATTCTGGGGGAGATGCCAAATCAGAGAGCTACAATGAAGGAGAAGGGCTTTGACCTGGCCAAGTACAGGAGAAAGGCACTCTGGTAGGAAGAAGAGATGTTAAAAGTTGAGGAAGGAAAAGTCTTAGGCTGGCAAACAAAATCAGAGGCTGGGTCCAATTCTGATCATCCAAGTGCCACGCCAAGGCCTGCACGACCTCATTTCACTCTTGGAGTGAAGCTACCACTTTTTTTCCCCTCCCTAAAAAACACACGTTTACCCGTACACTGCAGAGATGGCCCCGTACACTGCAGAGATGACCCATACACAGTTCAAAGGCCCCTTTGCCCAACGAACCCCAAGCTCCAAGCTGTCCTGACCAAGGCAATCGGCCTGGGAAGTGTGGCACCAAAGGCAAGTAGAAGGCGGAGTGTGAGGGAGGACCAGGGCTGTTGCAAGATCAAAGATTGTGATGCTGGTGAGCGGGGGGCCATTGGCTCCAGGGCAAAGGCCACTGGACAGACCCAGAGAAGGGATGAAGATTTGGATGACTCAGGGAGTGGAGTGCGGAGGAGGGCGCCAAAGCAGCTCCCTGATCTGCCCATAGGTAAGGACGCAAGGCTTCCAGAGCTTATGTGGCATGTCCAAAGTTGCACAAAACGAGGTAAAGAGCAGGCGGCTGGCTCCAAGAGATGTTCACTGTTCTAAGCTTTAGGTCTGGTCTGCTGGCTGGGGTAGTACACCCACACCTACACCCCCACAGTAGCTTAGGACAGGAAGAGGAGCCATGCAGAGGAGATGAGAGGCAGAGGAAGCACTGGGCACTCACCGCTGGAAGGAGGCCATGCGGTCTTTCAGAGCCTGCACAAAGGGGAGGATCCAGTGATGCCGCAGAACCACACTCTGGGACAAGCTGAGGTGGAATGCTTCCATCTGGACCAGCCGGGGTACGTATGTCTGTGCGTGGGGCAGCAACACATCAAGCAGGTCCAGGAACTCCTCCCTGGTTTCATCTGGAGAGAAGAGTGGATAGTGGGCCATTCTCTTAGCCAAGGTGGTGTGGCTGAATGAAGTATCCCAGAAGGCAGAGAAAGGATTTGTTACTCTGGGTTTTTTGGGGAAAATTACTTTGACAGCAGCCTAGCTGTAAGTATCTTAGTACAATTTTATGGTTATAGAAGTAACACACATATGCTCATTGTAGACAATTAAAAAAAAAAAAAGGAAATAATAAAAGGAGAAAGCAGGGCTCCCGAGATCCTATCACCTACAGCAGCAGTCTCCAAACTGTTGTGATCACCTGGGCCATTAGTCAAACAAACCTGCACGCACACCTCCATTAAACCAGTATTTATTTATAAATTACAAACATTCATGTTACAAAATTATATCCATTGCAAAATGCACACTCCTGAGAATGGAACTTTTATTTATTTACTTATTTAAAGTTTATTTACTTTATTTAAAGTTTATTTTTTTTAAAAGTTTATTTATTTTTTAATAATCTCCACACCCAATGTGGGACTCGAACTCATAACCCCAAGATCGAGTTGCACGCTCTTATGACTGAGCCAGCCAGGCGCCCAAAGAACAGAAACTTTAAAAAGATTCAGATAAAGGAGTTCTAATACTTTTCTTCCAGATGGATCATCTTAACCTCTTCCCCCGGGGGCATACACCCCACTTTCAGGATCACTGCTCTAGAGATCAAAACTGTCAGAAGTGGACACCTATCTCGCCAGCCCCCTCTCAGTGCAGGTACTAGTATATACATTTTATTTACTGAAAATATGAGACTGTACCATTCGAACTGTTCTTCCACCAGCTTTCTTCATGTAACACTACATGCTGGATAGTCTTCCTCTCAGGGCAGAGGGCAAGCTCATGATCACAGCTCCACAATAATCCGTAACTTACAGTCTCCTCTTAGACATTTAGAATCTCCTGATAAACGTTTAGAATGCTTCCGACTTTTCAGAGAAAAAGAACTACAATGACCACCACTGTATGCTCATATATGCTGCTGCTGCTTCTTTTTTTTTTTTAACCAGACGTAGGACTGGAGCTGCGTGGTTAACAGTCTGCTCACACACACCGTGAGTCACTTTTTCCAAATGCCCTGGTGAACAGGCAGTAGAGAGAATCACTCTCCTTCTGTGGATGGGGAAATGGGGGTTCTAAGAGTTGACCAGATCTAACATAAAGTACTAAAAGCCACCACCTGCTCTGTGCATTGTGCTAAGAGCTTGACATAAACGATCTGATTTAATCTTCACAAAAGTTCTAAGACATACAGATTTCTATAATCTCCATTTTAGAGGTAAGCAAAGTGAGGCTCTGAGAAGTCCAGTAACTTAATAAAGGGTGCTCAGAGTAGTGGGTGGTGAGGTCTGACCCCTAAGCTTGGGCATTTTTTTTGCCTGCCACTCACTCATGAGGGCTGGGGGCGGGGGGTGGGAGGGGGACCTGGCCTCAGCACATCTAGCACATCTTAGAAAAAAACCTATCAGCCATTCTCGCACTCCAGGATGGCCTTGGCATTCTGCTCTAGATCCTTCCCTAGTCACCCTCCTCATAAGTTGGAAAACACTATACCAAGGGTTAATAAAAAATATTTCAGGCAACGAATTTGAAACTGAAAACAAGTTTACAGAAAAATTCCCCAATTCCCTCTCTCTGTTAAGTCCATCTCTCTCCTACCCTCAACATCAGGGGTTTCTGGCTTCTTCCTCCTGATTGGGGCACCTATCAAGAGGCATCCCATCAGTCTCAGGCACTCGCCTTTTACACAGTACTCACACGGCACATAGACGTGGGTGGCCCAGTTGCCCCGCTCATGGGGGAAGGTGCGGACCCGGCCTCCATGCTTTTCAGGGTCATCCACAGGCTCCTCCTCTGTGTCCAGGAACATGTGCAGCACGCTGTCCGGGACTGGCAACCTCTGGCTGGGAAGTGGGCTCTGGGCACTGCAAGAGAGAAAAAGAGAACGTGCAAATTTATCCTCCTAGCATCCTCTACCTCTGCACCTACAACAAAAGTCATAACCCTTTATCCAGGTGCCATAGGCACCTTCTAGATAACCACAAATCTCTTTCAGTGGTACTGTCTCACTGGGGTCTCCCAACAATCCCCCCGGAGGCCGACTTTAGCTGGGAGCGTGGTTCCCACAGGAAACAACTGGGCAGGCAGCAGTGTGTGGTTCAGAGGTCACATTCCCTAAATGGACAAGCCTGAACTGGAGTAGAAGTGCTTTGGGGTCTTGAGCAAGTCACACATACTCCGTGGGCCTCAGGGTCCTCATCTGTAAAGTGTACTTGACAGAGCTATTGTGAGATGGCCCGGGTACTGCTGCTTGAAAGGCACTCCTCAAAGCACCAGGCGTGGCACCGGACAAGTGAAGCTCCACGCAGTCCGACTTCCACGGCTTGGTTCACTGCCAGGTGTGCCAGCCCCAAGCCTGGCGCGGGGCGGGCGCTCCACGAGTATTTACTGGCGAATGAAAACACTCTCCAAGGGAGAAAAACAGACCCAGAGCGGTGCCGTGGTGCTCGCCAGGAGATCCAGGCGGCCAGCGCTGGGGGCTGGACCCAAACCCACGTTTCCTGCCTCCTAGCCTTGGCCTAGCCAGGTGGGAGCACCTGGGGCCGTGTCCGGGGCTGTCCTCCGGATCCTCCTTCCCTGGCGGGACGCCCCGCACCATCATCGCCCCTTTCCCCCCAGACCCTCGGGTCCCGTCGGGGTGTCGCGCAAACCAGCAAGCTCCCCAGGAAGACCTCCTCGCTCCTTACCGCCCGCAGCCGCCAGCACCGGGCTGCGCCTGGGCCCCGGCCCCGGCCCCGGCCCCGGCCCCGGCCCCGGCCTCATCCTCCGAGCCGCTGCTGCTGTAGCCCACCAGGGGCGCCGCGCTCATGGGGCCTCCTCCAGGACGACGCGCAGCGACCGCGAGCGCCCGCACCCGGAATTCCGCCGCGCCGGAAGTGCCCTCCGGGGGCGGGCCCCGGGCTAGCCCCGCCCCTGGGCGGGGCCTGGGGGCGGGGCCCGCGGGACCCCGGCGGGACTCCCGCCCAGGCCGCGCCGTCTGCCGGCTCGCGGCGCCTCGACGGCTCCCTGCAGCCTCCCCGAAGCCCCCCGCCTTCCCCCCAGCCTCTGTGCGCCCATTTCACAGATCGCCCCGGGCCCTGCCCTCTGTGCGCTGCTCTGTCAGCCATCCGCGACCAGACCTCCCTGGGTCAGCGGCCGGCGCCCTAGGCCCCGCGGAGACCCCTGCCCTCGAGGCCCGGGCGGGATCGGCGGCCCGGGAGTCCCCTCCTCAAGCCGGCCCAGGTCCGAGCGCCAGGGCCCGCGCTCCTAAGAGCAAGCCGAGCAATCAGAGGCGAGTCCGTTCCGGGCGCTCCGAGGGTCTGGGAGGCCCGCCTCGCAAGCTCGGGCGTCGGGCCGCGGGTCGGGCCGCGGGACCCCTCCGCTAAGGCCGAGCAGGTGGGTCGGAGCCGGGCGCCCTCCCGGGTCCGCCGGCGCGTGCGGGCAGCGCCCCTGGAGAGCCACCCCGCGCGCCCGGCTGTCCGACCCGGCCCGGCCGCGGGGTCCCCGGCAGGGGGCGGCCTCGCTCCGCGCCGCCCGCTCCTCCCGCAGCCGCCGCCGCCCCGGCCGCCGCTCCTCCCCCGGCCCCCGCTCCTCCCCCGGCCCCGCCTCCCCGGCCCCCGCGCCGCCCGCCCGTCCGCCGGTCTCCGCAAGGCCGTCGGTCCGTCCGCCCGCCCTCCCGGCGCTCCTCCGCCCTGGCCCCGCGAGCCCGGCCGCGCACGTCGCCTCCTCGGTTCCGGCCGCCGCTAGCCCGTGCCCCGCCCCCGGGCCGGCCGCCGCCGCTACTCGAGGCCGGGGATTGGCAGTGCGCGTAGGCCGCGCCGCCGCCGCCGGAGCCGGAATAAAGGGGCGGCCGAGAACGCAGCCGGTCGCACTCGCCCCGCGCCTGACCCCGCGGGCGGCCTGGAGCAGGTGAGCGGCGGGGCGCCCGGGCTGCGGCGGGGGGCCACTCCCGCGCCCGCCGCACCCCTTCCCCAGCCGGCCCGCCAGCCTCCACCACCACCTCCCCCCTCCGGCCCGACCCGGCGGCCTCCTGAGCTCCGGGGCGGCCCAGGCCAGCCTGGGCGGGTAGCGACTAACCGGGCCCAGCCTGCGGCCCTGGGGCCTTCGTCGGGCCCAGTCGCCCGCGGGGCCGGCCGAGCGCCGGAGAGGCCTGGCCACCACCGGGGAGGGCTGACAGCAGGCAGCCCCGCTGGGCCGCTGGGCCGCTGGCGGTGCCGGCGGGAGGTGATCGCCTTTCATTCGGTTTCCCCGGGGAGGAGGCAGGGCTGGCGTGGGGCGCAGGTGGGGGCCTCCCTTTGCCTCCCTTACCCTAGCCTCTCGTTGCGGAATGGTCAGAGAGGTCTCCAGGCCGCACCTTCCTGGAGAGGGCAGGGGTGGGCAGGGGTGGGCGGCTGAGCTGGGCACCAGGACCCTGGTTCTGGTCTGGCAGCCATTCATGCCGCGGGGGGGGGGGGGGGGGGGAATCACCTGGGTTGGCGCACCGGGACCTAGACTGTGCTCAAAGGAGCCCCTCTTCCTTCTTTCCTGGGGAGGCTTCCTACCTGCTTGCTCAAGCAACCTGCTGCATCTGCCCGGGGCAGCGGCGCCTTTCCTCCTTTCCTTCCTGGAGGATGCTGTGGATGACAGTTTTTTACCCGAGTCTTCGGTTTCTTTGGCAGAACAGTTAGAGGCACGGCTGGCATGTGAAGGCATCCCCCCCCCCCTTTCCCTCAGGAGAAAACTTAGAAACTTTTCAGTGTTTGAGGCAGAGGAGCTGGAAACCTGAAAGTGGGTTGCGTGTAATTCTAAAAGTTCCTCCCTCTCGCTGTCATTACCTTATGCTGCCACAAAGTGGTGAGTTAGAGATCTGCCTGGGCTGGGTGTTCTTTACCTTCCATCGATTACCCAAAATGTTATAGAGTTTTGGAGCAAGGGAACAAGGTCATCTCTGGAAAGGTTGTCTTTTCCAGGTTGTCCTGGGAGAAGGAGAAATGCTCTGTGGTTAGCATGCTACCTGCCACATTGCCCAGGCAAACTCCTAATTGCCTACTTTTCCCCGCAGGGAATCTTCCTTGGCACGGTCAGATTCAGAAGATTTAGCAGTTTTGGCTGCTCTGGGAGTTAACGAGAGTGGGGATGTTGTGCTGTGGAGACCTCCAGCCTGGGTGGGTCTCTGGACCTATCATCCAACCCCCATCATACATTGGCTTGGGTCTCTGCAAGGCCATCCTAACTATTGTGTGGAGTGAGAAACAGGCACATAATCAGGATAGAGGGCCTGGGGATAGTTGAGAGGGATGTTGGTCACCCTTCACAAAGTAAGTTTTTTGAGATGGTCCTCATTTCCTGTAGTTGTTTTAAATATTGGCTGCCTGAGGCCTTTTGCTGTTTGGGCCCTCAGGTCTGGGAGGCCTGATTCTCCGGCCCAGCAGGCTCTTACCCTGAGCAGCGATGTGCTGGGTTGAGATACAGGCAGCCAGGGGAGAGGAGCTGGAAGGCATTGGGGAATCCTCCACCAATGCCTCTCTGCTTTTATCTAATAACGTATTGGGCTTCCAAGTAAGAATTTTATTTGCAAAAAAAGTCATGCTGCTGAAATTGGTTTGGACGCCATGGCCCTCTTTCTTCCTTTGGAGCATGAGCAGAATTTATGACTTCTTCGTATTATGGGCAGACCATCGCAGACCCTTATCTGTGAGATAGTTGACTAAAGAGAGCTGGCGGTAGGCTGGGAAGCTGGGAGGCTCCCTTTGCTGGAGGGGCTGAGCCACCAGCAGACTTCTTTGCTCGGGTATGAGGAGAGCTGGTCTTCCAGCCCTGAACCCCCCTCTCTTCCCTGATGTGGCAGTGGTGTGGGCCAAATGGAGAGGCCCAGGGACCAGCTGCATATCCCTGCCTCAAGCTCATGATTTTTCTCTTCTTTCCAGAACCAATCATCCTGGAAGGCAGAGCCCGTCTGGCATTGCTGGCACCTTGCCTCGGAGAGCTCTCCCATCCTGTAGGCAGAGCCTCATAGTCTGTGTTGGTTAATGACTTGGGCCGTCTGATCCGTCACTCTTCCGTGCCTTGTCTGAGGTTCTGGTCCATACCTGATCCTGGGCAGCTTCTCTGTGGGTTGGATCACCTTAAGTGGGAAACTGAAGCCATTACTCTCCAAACCCTGTTTCATCTTCCCAAGCATGTCCGAAAGCTGGCAGCAGCCACCACAGACACAGCCACAGCAGCCACAGCCACCACAGCCTCAGCATCATGCAGAGCCACCTCCGGCCCTGGCTGAGCACACACTGCCCCCAGGCTCAGCGGAGAACCCCCTGGGCTGTGCCGTCTATGGCATCCTCCTGCAGCCAGACCCTGGCCTACAGCCCCCTCAGCATGCGCCCCTGCAGGTGGCAGGTGAGCCAGGCCCCAAGTGCGGTGTGTGTGGTCACGACCTGGCACACCTGTCCAGCCCACATGAGCACCAGTGCCTGGCGGGCCACGACCGCTCATTTCAGTGCACGCAGTGTCTCAAGATCTTCCATCAGGCTACTGACCTGCTGGAACACCAGTGTGTGCAGGCGGAACAGAAGCCTTTTGTCTGTGGTGTCTGCAAGATGGGCTTCTCGCTGCTCACCTCGCTGGCGCAGCACCACAGCGCGCACAGCGGCACGAGTGGCCTTGTGAAGTGTTCCATCTGTGAGAAGACCTACAAGCCGGCTGAGGCGGCTGAGCCAGCCGCCACTGCTGCCACCTCCCTGCCCCCGGCGCCCCCGCCGGCTGCCGTTGCTCCTGCCACTGAGCAGGCCGACAAGCCCTACAGCTGCCCCATCTGCCAGAAGCCCTTCAAGCACCTGTCGGAGCTATCGCGGCATGAGCGGATCCACACTGGGGAGAAACCATACAAGTGCACATTGTGCGACAAGAGCTTCAGCCAGTCGTCGCACCTGGTGCACCACAAGCGCACGCACAGCTCCGAGCGGCCCTACAAGTGTGCGGTCTGCGAGAAGACCTTCAAGCACCGCTCTCACCTGGTGCGCCACATGTACGCACACTCGGGTGAGCACCACCTGTTCCGCTGCAATGTGTGCGAGCTGCACTTTAAGGAGTCCTCGGAGCTGCTGCAGCACCCCTGCACGCCAAGTGGGGAGCGGCCCTTCCGCTGTGGCGAGTGCCAAAAGGCCTTCAAGCGGCCATCGGACCTGCGGCAGCACGAGCGCACACACAGTGCCGAGCGGCCCTTCAAGTGTGACCTGTGCCCCATGGGCTTCAAGCAGCAGTACGCGCTCATGCGGCACCGGCGCACACACAAGACGGAGGAGCCCTTTAAGTGCGGCCTGTGTGAGAAAGGCTTCGGGCAGCCTAGCCACCTGCTCTACCACCAGCACGTGCACACCCTCGAGACGCTCTTCAAGTGCCCTGTGTGCCACAAGGGCTTCGACCAGTCGGCTGAGCTGCTTCGGCACAAGTGCCTGCCAGGCGCGGCTGAGCGGCCCTTCAAGTGCCCCGTGTGCAACAAGGCCTATAAGCGGGCGTCGGCCCTGCAGAAGCACCAGCTGGCACACTGCTCGGCGGCCGAGAAGCCCCTGCGCTGCACCCTGTGCGAGCGCCGCTTCTTCTCGTCCTCAGAGTTCGTGCAGCACCGCTGCGACCCGGCGCGCGAGAAGCCGCTCAAGTGCCCGGACTGTGAGAAGCGCTTCAAGTATGCGTCTGACCTGCAGCGGCACCGGCGTGTGCACACGGGCGAGAAGCCCTACAAGTGCCCCAACTGCGACAAGGCCTTCAAGCAGCGGGAGCACCTCAACAAGCATCAGGGTGTGCACGCCCGGGAGCAGCAGTTCAAGTGCGTGTGGTGTGGCGAGCGCTTCCTGGACGTGGCCCTGCTGCAGGAGCATAGCGCCCAGCACAGTGCGGCCGCAGCTGCTGCAGAGGGCGCCTACCAGGTGGCTGCCTGCCTGCCCTGAGGGTGGCCCTGAGTGCGCCAGCGCTAGGCTCCCCCCACCATGGTCCCCGCTCCCGGGTCCACCCATTGAACCCTCCCCCTTCTTCCCACCCCTGTCCTCCCCGGCTCGGTGGTCTGAGGCCCTGGGCCTGAAGACAGTGGGAGTTGGGCTGTGCAGTTGCAGGGTGTGGGTGCCTGGCATTCCTGGTTTTGGGCGGGAGGTGGTGGTTGGGTAGCCAGATTGCTGTGGCTGAACCTGATCCCAAAAACCTCTTTCCCTTTATGGGATTCCTTTTCTTGAGAGCCATCAGCCTCCCTCGTCTCTGGGGGCAGGAAACCAGGCTGGAAGTCAAGTGGCCTCTCTTTACCCCACGGAGGAATGGGTGCTGGCCCAACCTTCCCAAACTCTTTAGCCTAACTAGGAACCAGATAGGTTAGGAAAGAAGACGATGGCCTGGGACAAGGGCTGGGTCCTATAGGTGGGCTGGATATAGGGCATCCTCCTTCAGGTTGCCATTTGATGAAGGCCAGCTTTGTGATGCAGTCCTGGGGACCACGAGGGCGGACGGTGAGCTGCAGGCCTCTCTGCTCCAGCTAGGGGCAATGTGGCCTCCCGGGTTCCCACAGTGAGACATACAGGAGAGCTGCACAGCTGTGAGCTGGGGCTGCTTGGAGAAAATCGGCCCAGCCAGAAGGGAGGAGGCAGAGAAATTCTCCCATGACACACTCAGCCAGGGACAGTGCCATCCACAGGGAAAGGACGAAAGGCAGCTTTTGTAACATTGCTGTTCAGAAAGCACCCCTCCTACCTTTGCAGCATGGTTCCAAGCTCTGGGGAATGTGTTCTCAGCCAGACAGAACCACTGTAGAAGAGATTGTTAGATGTTAGACTACCTTGGTGCCTGGGAGGAAGCAGGGCCAAGCCCACAATCTTACCAGTGGATGCACACAAGTGTCTTCCCCCTTGAATGTGTGAACCAAAGTGTCCAGGCCTGGCTTCAAAAGCTTGCCCAGCTCTATTTCTGGGCCAAGACCAGGCCTGGGCACCCAGGGTGGGGAGGTGAATGAAAGGACTCTGAACCACAGTACTCTCCCTAGACCATGGTCTGGCTGCTGGCCTGGACCCCAGGGGTCTTGCACTGCCAAGATGCCCTGGATGACATCCAGTGACTTCCAAGGCTGGGGTCCTTCTGGGGTCCTTCTAGGTCTATGCCTGCCCACTGGGACTCATGGAATTGAGAGTGTCTGGGGTGATAGGGAGCAGGCCAGGGAAGAGGGCTGTGAAGGGAATCCATAGGTGCCTGGAGTTGAGGGAACTCAACTGGCCAGTGGGGGGGGGGGCATCCCTTGGGAAGCCCAGAGGACCTTTATTATTAAAATGATTCTTTTGAACCCAGCTGTGGCCCTGCCCTGCTCTCTTCCAGCCCTCCTTGGGCATGGGTCTTGAAAGAAGACTTCAATCAGTGCTCGCACCAAGGGCCCGGAGGAGCAATGAGGCCTGCCTTGTCTCGCTCTCGCCTTGAGAAGGCTGAACAGCCCACATCCGCCTCCTCTATGGGACTGGACTCCCTTCCTGTGCCTGCAGAGAGGGGCTGGGCCTTCCCCTTGGTGCTGGCTCTCAGTTCACAATGCCTCAAAAGACACGGAACCCAGGCCGACAACAGGCCCCAACTGCTAATTTTTCCCTTTCCTTTTGCTTTCTAAAAGCAGTTGTTATACTGTTCATAACATTGTATAGTTTAATTTCATGTCATTTTGGATCTTATATAAAAATGTGAAAATTTGGATTTTTAAAAAGAATGACTCCATTTTAGATAGCCTCTTTTGATGTTAATATATAGTGAGTCCAATGTATGCTTTAGAAGTAAAGACATTGACCATCACAGACCAAAGCACTGCTTGTTCTGGTCATTCTTCCACTGGGGAATGATGAGGCATGGAGAAAGAGAGGGTGGCAGGCTTGGGATTGGGACATAAGGCTGGGTTTGAATCCTGAGTTTCGAATGTTCTGGTCATATTGCTTTGGGTAAGTCACTCAACCTCTTGGGAATCAGTTGCCTCAATTGCCTTGCTTAGTTGCTGTGAGAATTGATGGCATCATGTTTGGAGGCCCCGTTGGGGAAGCTGTGAAGGCGCTGACAGTACTCAGGGCCTTAGGAAATAGGCCAGCAGCCTATTTGGGTTAGACCCCTGCTAGGGGTCTAACTGCAGCCCATGCAGGGGGAGCCGGGCTGGGAGGGACAGGCAGCTTGTGGTCAGAAGCCGGGAACCTGGCCTGGTAAGTGTGAGCACTTGCTCTGCCCCGGTGGGAAGCCAGGGCTTGCCTGGAGCAACAGTGGCCTCAGTCAGATGCCCTGCCCCATGGGGTTGCCTGCCCTCGCCCACTTGTACTCATGCTGTCACATGGCCATCCATCTGTGGGTCCAGCCAACTGTCTCCCTTCTTGGCCTTCCAACCCACCTTTCTTCTGTTCCCCTGCCCTAGTCCCCCAGTGGGTGAACTGTGACTCAGACTCCTTCCATTTCTCAAAAGCGGAGTTGGGGAGAGAGGGAGAAACAGTCTCCCCAGGTCAGGACATCTGAGAGCCAGGGGAGGGTGCTAAGCAGGGTGGTCAACACCCTGGCCTGGAGGTGAGGGGTGATGAGAGTAGAAAGTCAAGGGGACAAGAAGCTGCCCATGCCACAGGGAGCTCAAAATTAGGTGCAGACGGATAGTGGAAAGGGTAAGGGGGACCCTAGATGTGACCTGGACCCCACAGTCCCCTTCTTCCCTCTGTGTGAGCTCATGGGAGGACTTCCCTTGAGGATGTGTGTGGGTCCTTCCTACAGGCATCCACTTGTCAGCCAGGCTTCTTTTTTTTTTTTTAATATTTTAATATATTTATTCATGAGACAGAGGCAGAGAGACACAAGCAGAAGGAGAAGCAGGCTCCCCACAGGGAGCCTCATGCAGGACTTGATCCCAGGACCCGGGGATCATGTTCTGAACCAAAGGCAGATGTTTAACCACTGAACCACCCAGGTGTCCTGTAGGCCAGGCTTCAATCCTGCCCTCTTTTCTAACTGAGTGACCTCAAGCAAGACCCACACACCTTGCAGAGACTTCTGGAAAGCACTGGCATGTGTTTGGTACTCTAGGGCTTCAGATTCCTTTCCTGAATGGACAATGGTCTAAGTGTGCCTGGGGCAGGAGGAGCCCAGGCCGGCACGGCTGAGCTCACATGGAGCCTGCAATGACTTTCTCTTGCTCTGTGCCCATCCTCACCTCTGCCTGCAAAGCAGTGGGGCTCCTACAGCCCCCACTTGGCCCTCAGGCTCTGGCCTCCAGCCTGCGCTAAAACCAGGGCAGTGAATGGAGCCTGAGAGCCTGGAGGTTCAGGTTCAAGTCCTAGTCATTTGATAAAAAGTGACCCCAGGCACTCTGTGGTCTTGGGGCCTCAGTTCCCCATCTGAAGCAGAGGTCTTGACCCTGATCTCTGACGGTTCTTAGAGACCTGACACTCAGATTCTGGGAGGGTGACAGGATTAACCCTTGTCTCCTCTTCCTCTCCCAGCCCCTCCTGGCCTCCAGCCTGTGGTCTTCCTGTCTCAGTCTGGCTTCAGTTGTGATAGAAGGAGCACAGACTGGCATAAGCAGCTGTTGCCTGCAGCTGACTGCACCTCCCACCAGTCTGCCTGGGAGCCCCGCCATCTCCTGAGTCCCATAGCCGATGTGAGCCTCCCTCTTGTAGAGCCTAGCATTTTCACGAGGGGACTTCAGACGTTGTGACGAGGGGTGTAGACTAGTATTACCTCCTTTAGTCTGGGGAATTGTTCCCTTTGCTCCAACCACTGACAAGATAGGAAGAAGGTAGTATCTTGGGGTGAGAGGTGACATCTGGATGACAACCAGAGCTGGGAGGAGCAGGAGGGAGAGGCTGACATAAGCCTCCCAGTTTGGAGTTAGTAACTGGGGAGCGTGAGGGCACAGTGAAATGGCCTGTGTGAAGGGTTTGGCAGGTAGTGGCCACTCGGGAGAGCAGAACTATCAGAGGTCGAAAGTGGGAGGGAGCCGGCCTAACTCTTCCCTCTGACAGTCAGGGCTCTCCCCACCCCACCCTGACACCCTATGCATAAGACCTTTCCCATCCACCAGCCGGTCAGATCCTCATACCATCTCCAGGAGACGGGCAGGGCAGACCTGAGTATTCCCTTCCGGCTGACCCTTGAGAAGCCCTGGGGCTGCCCAAAGCCACGTAGTTGGTGACAAAAGATGCCTGCAATTTTGGGGGCTGGCCCGGTGGGAACAGACAGAGGGAAACGGGACAGCCCTTGGGTCTGAACCTCACAGGCCTCCAGCTCCAGCCGCTGAAGTCTGGGGCTCTGGTTCCACCGCACTCTTTGCGGGTCGGGAAGCTGGGCACAAGGGCTGGGACCCGCGCCGGCATGCGGGATGGCCAGGGGAGCAAGAGCGCTCTTCACCGGCTGGCAGAGGGGGCGGCCAGCCCTCTGGTGGGCCCTGGATTCCTTGAGGGATTAAAGCAGCCGTGCTCTGTCTCCCATCTGTGCAGAGGCAGCTTTGTAAAGAGCCTAGACCTCCTTAGACGCCTTTGGGAGTCTTCTGTCTCCAGCCCTCCATCCTCGCTTCTACCTCCCTGCCTCCTTCCTGCCTCCAGAGCAGGCCGCAGACAAGAAGACTGTGGGCTGCCCAGGCCTTGGACATCTGCCCAGGGCCTCCCAGCCTGGGGCAGGCTCTGCTGGTGATACCACAACCCATCCTCAAACGGTTGCTTTCTTTGTTCCTTGAGGCTCAGGCCTCCAGGAAGAGCTTTGGCCGCATTGATTTTCACAAATCTACAAAGACTCCGAGGCCCAGAATGCCCGATCCCCCTCAGGGCCCTGAGGAGGTTGAGGAGAGGGGTGGAGATTGGGGGGCACCCGCAGGGTCTCCCTTTTCCCTGTGTGTGCATCCCCAACCTACGTCTGCATTCCCGCCTTTGTTCCCCAAGGGCTGGTACTGCAGGGCACGCAGCTAAAACTTCAGAGGAGAGAGCATTGAAGTTTTCATGTATCAAAAGGTAGGGTTAGAAAGGTCAGAGCTTCTGATTTGTAGCACAAAATATTACATGTGAGTCCTCCCTGACCCTCACCCCACCCCAATCCATCCCCATTGCCAGCCCCAGGCCCTGGGTGAGGATGTGTTTTGTGTGTTACTTTGTAACAAACATAGCCATTGCTTTGTAGAAGTTGTTTCATTTAGTCTAGATCTGTGTGTTGGTTCTGGGTGGTCTCAGGCCCCATTCTTGAGCCCTGCTGTTCACTCAAAGAGATAAAAAAGAGCCTCCAAGTGCAGTATTTCTTTAGAGACAACTGTGGGCCAGAGGCTAGGAATTGTTCTGTAGGCCTGGGGAAAATCGGTGGGGGGAGGAGGAGGGAGTGCTTGAGAGAGGCCTGCCTGGAAGAAGTGGCAGGATTTGGGTAGGAATAGATGAGGAAAGTATTTCTGGTGGGAGGAAGGCTTTGAACAAAGGTGGGGAGGCAGGCAAGAGCCTGGGTGTTCAGAACAGCAAGGAGGCTGATGGTGAGGTTTGTGTTGGGGGAATACATTGAGGCTCAGGGCCAAGGAAGTGGACTAGGGGACTGACCAGGAAGACCTGTGGGTGAGCCCATGGAGGCTGGACTGTTCCCAAGGTAGTGGGCCATAGGGAGGATTTCTAATGTGATCTATTTATGATGAGTCAAGAGCTCCTGAGGCTGAGGGGACTCCGAGGCCAGGAAACAGTGGCCCAGGCTTGGTGGGAATGGGGCTTCTGCCCATCTCTTGGCCTCCAGTTTGATCTCTTGGCTTCCATGTCCCTATCCCCAGGAAGCCCCGTCTGGTTTCCTCTCCACTCTTGACTGGAATCTCTCTCACAGCTGGAAGCCAGTGGAATGTGGTGGCTGCAAGCTCAAGGGTCAGGTAGGCTGGCTTCAATTCCCAGCTCTCCAATCACCAGCAGTGTGACCTTGGGCCAGTCACTTAACCTCCCTGAGTCCATATCATCATCCATAAAAGGGGTCTGAAATTATCCACCTCACGGTGTCTGTAAAATGCTTAATACATTACCTTGGCTTAAAAAATAGAAAGTGCAGGGGTGCCTGGCTGGCTCAGTTGAAAGAGTATGTGACTCTTGATCTTGGGGTCTTGAGTTCGAGCCCCATGTTGGGTATAGAGATTACTTAAAAATAACAAGAAAAAGTGAGTACTTAATAAGCCTTATTAACACTCATCTACTCTGCATTTCCTTTATTCTTGGGCACACATTTTTAGGTCTGTGGAATCAGGATTCAATGTACAACTGGTCACAAGAACCCAATTAAATTGCTGGTGCAGGTTACCATTCACAGTGTCTCGGGTTTGAGGAACGTGGTCACCCATATTCTCACCTTCCACTTTCATATTTGAATCAGTGTGGCCTGCCTTCCTCTTCCTGGACTGGAAGCACCTCCCAGGCAGGGATGGCATTTGGTCCGTGTCCTTCCTGCAGCCAGCATGGGGCCAGGCAAGGCCTCAAATGTCTGCTGGGCCAAATTCCTGGAGGGCCTTGCCCCGTCATTTGGTGTCAAGAAGGCAGGGCCAGGAAAAAGCTCCCAGACACTTGATTCCCTCTGGCATACTGAAGTGTGCTCTTTGGCTGTCCCCAGTCCCACACGGGCCAGGACTCCAGCATCCCTGCCATGATGTGAGCCTTGGGCAATTCTATCTTTTCTCTGAGTTGTTGTGTTGGAGGAGGCACTCAGGTTTGCAGAGTGTGGCTCTGGCACCCCAACGGGTTCTGTCAGTGGCTTCCCAAGGTTCAAGCCTGGTGGACCGCCCACTGGGCTGGGATGAAAGGGTTTCTTCCTGCATGAAATGGCAGGAGGCTGAGTACCTTCCCAATAGGCCCCCAAAGGAGAAGGGTTTCCGTGATCTGTTTACCTGTCTGCTCTGCCCCCAATGCTTCTTTTTTTTTTTTTTTTTAAGATTTTATTTATTTATTCATGAGAGAGAGAGAGGCAGAGACACAGGCAGAGGGAGGAGCAGGCTCCATGCAGGGAGCCCGATGTGGGACTTGATCCCAGGACCCCGGGATCACACCCTGAGCCAAAGGCAGACGCTCAACCGCTGAGCCACCCAGGCATCCCACGCCCCCAAGCTTCTGCTCTATTGTCAGCAGAATCCCACACTTGAGAACAGAGACAGACACCCTGGTCCCTCACCTCAGTATAAGGATAGTAACCATCACCTCCACCCCTAAAAGAAATTAAAATCAGCCTAGAGTCTGTAAGGCAGGCTCTTTCTGCATTTTCAGATGACAATAATATAATTCACCTCCTTGTTTTTTTACCCGAGAAACAAAGGACCTCCCATTCTGAGAAATAATTTATTCTACAATATTGAGTATAAACTATAAGTGACCATTGTGTCAAGTGCCAGGACTTGCTTTGAGTCCTGAGTTGTGGGTTTGGCTGAAGTGAACTACTTCCCAATCTGGGCCTCAATTTTCTTATCTGTGATATAGGATAGCATTCATTCTGGTCACTTTTCAGAGTTTTTATGGGGCTCACGGCCAAAAAGTGATAATGAGTCACATGACAATGTATTCTGAATAGTGTAACACAGAGTCCAGAAATAAAAGGATAGTATTGTTCTTCAAATCCCTTCCACCGGAGACCTGGCTTGCATACAGCAGTTGCTCAGTAAATATTAGTGGAAGGGGCTGGGGAGGCTATAAGTCAGGGTTTCCTAACCTTTGTGGGCACAGACTATCCTGAGAATCAGATGAAAAGGAGCCTCTCCATGGGGAAATGTATGTGTGGGGGGGACAAGTTTCGTTTTTTTAAATAAAGATTTTATTTATTTATGAGACACACAGAGAGGAGAGACATAGGCAGAGGAAGAAACAGGCTTCCTGCAGGGAACCCGATGCAGAACTTGACCCCGGACCCCAGGATCATGGCCTGAGCCAAAGGCTCAATCACTGAGCCACCCAGGTGCCCCAGGACACACAGTGTTGCTCATAATTTCCAAAGGTTCGTGGATCCCTGAGGCCCCAGATCCTAGCAGCAGGGGTCTTGTCCAAATAGTCATAGAGCTTGGTGGCTATATGTCCTTGCAGACTGCCCACAAGCAGGATGCAGGTGGGATGTCTGGAAAGTCTGGGAGCTATGCATTGATCCTGGCTCTCTAATCCCCCAACCATGCCAGAGAAACTCTTCCTTAGCCCTTTGAGTGGCGTCATTCTGGACCTGGCCCAGGAGTGCCGATGGCTGTCGCCAGGACATCATGCTTTCCTTTCTGTAGTGCAGTGGACAGATGTAAGGGCTAGTCCTGAAGCTATGTGGACAGAATAGGCAACTCTTGCTCCATGCCCAGAGATGCATCTAGCTCCCCAGAGCCTGCCAGGCCGAGGGAAGCCCCCCGGATTATACTGGTCTGCTGAAAGCTTCCGAGAGAGGTATCTAAAATCCCTTTCAAAGTTCCTCTTTTCTCTTTAGGGACCAAGTTCAGAGCCTGAGGTGGAGGGGGCTTGGTCGTGGGGCTGCAAGCAGTGAACAAGGGCACAGGGGAAATGCAATTCCCAGGCTGCCTCTACACCTCACTCCCAGCTGAGTCTTGGGGTGCAGACCCTGGATCTCTACTTGGGGTCATGAGACATGTTTTTCTAGCCTCCGTACTGTCCTCCAGGAGTTGGCAGAGGGCAGGTACAGGTGTGTGCACGCACACACATAAACATGGGCCTGGCCTATTATTACTAGGTTTATTTCCAGTCAGGCTGAACTCTTAGGGAGATGAGTGATGCCACCATATACCGTCCGTCCTGCTGGAGAACCTGAGATGACATAGTCCAGCAGCCTGAGGCTTGGCTTCCTTTTCACAGATTAATGCCAAGGGGTCTGGTAGTTGACACGGCTGTGGAAAGAAGGAGGGCTGATGCAGGGGCCTCTAGGGTGTCCTGGGGAAAATCAGGCTGTCCTTCTGCAGGCCTGCCCCCCACCCCACCTTCCTGTCCTCAAGGCTCCGAAAACACAGCTTCTATCCTGCCTCTCCTGGCTCAAGAGCCTTCAACAGCTCCCTATTTCATTTTATTTCTATAATTTCTGAGACTCTGCTTGACTTTCAAGTCCCCTCCCCTTCCAGTTTGCCTCATCTTTGTTTCTCATTGATCCCCAGTCCTGCCCTGCTTTACTCATTTTTCAAACTTTTAGTGCACTTACTCTGGCAGGCATTATATCATAGTAAAATATCAGAAAGTGTTCCCCTATGTGTGCACAGGGTGGGTGAGAGAAGGTAAGCTTTCCATTGGTAACTATAATGCAATACTCTGCATGCTTATCAGATAGGGATGCACCTGTGGTGGCCCACCTTGAAGGTTTGAGCTGCAGGGGAGGGGCAGAGGGGCAGGGAAGGTTTGAAGGAGGATGGGACATCTAGGCTGGGCTTTCAAGAGTGAGGAGGAAATTTCCAGGCAGAGAAGGAAGGATCATCTAGGCCCTGAAACAGCACCGGCAAAGGCCTGGTGTACTTGGGTGTACTGGTACTTTGGGTGACACCAAGGAATTGTGGTACTGCTGTGGTGCAGGAAAGGGGGCTAGGTAGGTGGGAGATGGCCAAATGACCAAGATGCCTAACACCTTGCACTGTCCTGCTGGGAACAGGAGCCTCAGCCTCTCCCACCTACCCCCATTCTGGAAGGTGGACTCTAAGTTCTCTCTATCATGTTTCTTATATGTCTGTTTACTTCTCTGGCCCCTGATCTCCAGCCGGTAAGCCCTCTCCTTTTGGCCCAGCCTGAGCCAAATTGGGTGGGACATGCATTCTGCTCCCATCTCTCAGTAGGCCACACCTTGGGCAGGTGCAGATCTCTCTGGAGGGAAGCAGCTCGGCACCCCCATATCACCCAGGAGGTACCAATCCTTGGGTGAAGTGGAGTGGAGAGGGGTCTGAGAATGGCCTGAGCCCCGAGGCTATCTGGGCACCGCCCCTCGGGGAGTGGCTGGGTGTGGAGCGGGGCGGGGTCATTCCCCTACCTGTAGATTGAGCCAAAGCGTCGGAAAGCGTTCCTGTGGAAGAAGAGGAAGGTGAGCCCGAGGTGGGGGCGACCCTCTCTGGGAACCTCATTCCCATCTCGGGAGGCGCCATCCCACCGGGAGGATTACATTCCACCCTTGTCCCACCTAAGGCCTCTACTCCGAAAGGGTGGGGTTGCCAGGGACTGGACGACAGGATGCACCGTTTGATGAGAATTAAACATCTATCCATTTTGAAACTGCTGTTTTCTTGTGGTGTATTGGAACCAAGCAGTTTTCCCGGGTCTCACATATTCAAGGGTCCCTAAATGTGCTCTGAGGAAAGTGGCCAAGCCCTCATCCTCCCTCCTCCAGGTATGGGGTTCCAGGGCTTGTGGGGTCACTTACAGGGAGTCAAAAGGCAGGGGCTTCTGTCCGTAGCGGTCCAGGCTGGGGTTCTGGTTGAGACAGTACTGGCGCGGGCCAGAGAAATGGGGGGGCAGTGAGCCGAGGGGGACACTGGCCCCCTCCCCGGCCCCCACATCCCTCTCTGCCAGAGATCTTGGCCCTGGGGCCTGGAAAACTCTGCTCTGGGTGACCTCTCCCCTACCGCTCCGCGTGCTGGCCTCTCCTCCCCTACCTCCTGGTCCCCAGGGACAGGTCAGCGCGCAGATCTTCCTTACCCGCCAGTTCTGGGTCACCTCCGGCTTCAAGTACCGCACCGCGTAGCCGCTGAAACTCTCGCCTGCGGGGGGACCGCCAGCCTCCAGCGCCCAGCCAGTCCCGCCCAAGCCCCGCCCCCGGCCCAAACCACGCCCACACCTGTGGGAGAGCCAGTCCCGCCTCCACTGCCCCGCCGGGACCCGCCGCGCCCAGCGACCCTGCTCCCCCCGTACCGGGACGCGCCCCGCGCTCGGCCTCCTCCCAAGGGGCTCCCTCCGGCGGGACCCGGCCCCTGCCCCCTCCCCAGGACGAGCCCCATCTCTTTGTCCCTCTCCCCATCGCGGTCCTGCCCGCTCCAAGCGCCCCAGCTGCTCCTCCGCTTCCCCGCGGTCCTTGTCGCAGCCCACCCGATGCCCCCCGCCGCAGTCGGAGCTCCGGGTCTCCCCCAGCCCCTCCCCGAGGGCATCCTCCGCGCCCAGGAGACTGACCCTTCCTGCTCGGGCAGGGCAGCTTGAACTCGCCGGCGGCGGACACGAAGCGGGACCAGTCCTCAATGGCGCGTGTGAAGCAGGGCCAGTCCAGCCGGTTGATGCCTGGAGCAATGGGTACCAGCTTTCCCTCGCGGTACCTGTTGCGGAGTTTCTGGCCGGTCGCCGTGATGTCCTGCCGGGGCCATGGGAGTCAGGAACGCGCGGGTAGGTGCAGAAGCTTGGCGCGGGGGGAGGAGGGGGGGCGACCCAGTCCATCCTATAGACCGCAACAGACATCTTGGCCCGTCTGACCTGCACCCAGAGGTGCCTGACCCAGAGCCCGAGAAGCCCCCTAAAGGACATGGGAAGGGGGGAAGGGGCCCAAGCAGGCGGCTGAAGAACCCGAGGTACTCTGGGGCTGGGCGCAGGCAGGACCTTCACATCCTCTCTCCTGAGCAAACCCAGGGAGGTCCAGGAGCAAAGGACACTTACCAAGCAATGCAGGGGTTTGTTGGGGACACCCAAAAGTGTGAAGTGGGCGTTGTCAAAATCATCTGAAAAAGAGAAAGAAGAGATGTCTCCTCCACCAGCCCGTTGTGCACCCATTCAGGAGATCTTTGGCCCACACTGCTTCAAAAGTTTTTGGGAGTTTTTAACAACTTAAAAGAAAAACCAAGATTAGATTTTACTTTAAAAAAAAAAAGATTTTATTTATTCATGAGAGACACAGAGAGAGAGGCAGAGACATAGACAGAGGGAGAAGCAGGAGAACTCTGGGATCACGCCCTGAGCCGAAAGCAGACACTCAACTGCTGAGCCACCCAGGTATCCCTAGATTTGTACTTTTACAACAGATAAACTCCAAGTAGTTCAAAGATTTCAATGTAAAAGAATGAAACCATGAAAGTACTAGAGGAAAACATGTAAATTCCCTTATAACCTTGGGGTGGGGAAGGCCATACCAACTCACCCACAATCCAATGGCCAAAAAGGAAAGATTGATGACTTTGACTACATAAACATAAACTTCTGCTCAGCAAAACTGACAAGAATCAAAGGACAAATGGGGAAAAAAATATTCCCATTTAGTTTACAGATGGAGCAAATGCCCTAAGAATTGCTAGAAATCGAGACAAGAAAAGAAAAATGAGCAAGCCATATGCATAGGTGGTTCACACACAAACACAAGGAGTGCAGATGGTCCCTAAAACATGTGAAAAGACACTCAGCCTCATTCACAATAAGATGAGTGCATATTCAAACTACATTAAGATGCCAGTATTTGCCTATCAGATTGGAAACAATCCAAAAGTTAGTGCAGTTATTGGAAACAGTGACACTGCCCTAACATTGCCAGAGGAGCTATAAATTGATTCCACCCTATGGAAAGCAACTGGCATTATCTATCAGGAGTATGTGAGTATAAATTCATATACCTTTGGATTTAATAGTTCTACTTCTGGGAATTTATCCCACATTACAGGTGTATGACTGGCAAATGATGTGGGTAAAAGATCTGCCCATTTCAGCATTGTTTGTAGCAGAGAATGATGAAACAGCTCAAGTGTCTGTCATTAAAGGACTCATTAAATACCCTATGATACCTCCTTACTAGGCAGCTACTTAAAATAGAGGAAGTTCTCCATACGAGACCCTCCAAGATGCATGAGAATATATGCTGTATGCTATCTTTTGCTTGAAAGCCTAAAACTGAGATGATGGAGGCAGAGAAGAATATACATTCAGGTCACCACCTTAACCAACTCATCAAACTTTGCATCATGAATAGTGGGCTAATAGCATTACCTGTCTCCTGCTGAAGCATTAGGGCAAACATGGCATCCGCCACCTGTGCAAGATTCTGGCCAGCAATGTTTTACCTGGCTAACCAAGCCTGTACACCTAGTTTCTAGTTTACAGAAAACAATTATGGTAAACAACACTGTAAGGAAACAATCACTCAAATTCACAACATAGGACTGTATACAACATAACTGTTTTGAACTCTAAAGAAGTCGATATTAGGGAAAAATGGAAAGTGGCTGGACTATTTCAGACCACAAAAGATACATAACCACCAGTTGGAGTGCACAATCCTAGATTGCAGCCTGGTTCCAGAAAGATTTTAAAGCTATAAGACATCTTTAGTGGTCATTTGGGACATTTTAATATGGAGCAAAGAGTAGGTGCTATTATTGTTAACTTTCTTAGATGTGAAAATGGTATTATGTCATATAGGAGGTTGTTGTCACTGGGAACTGCTTGCTGAAGTGTGTGTGAGTGTGTGTGTGTGTGTGTGTGTGTGTTAGAGATGAACCAAATAAAGTAATAGATTAACTGGAGAAGGTGGAAGGCACTGGGTGTCCATAATATTATCCTTTCAACTTTTCTCTATGTTGGAACATATTTATAACAAAAAGTTGGGGAGCAAAAGAATATATGTTTGTATTCATATTAGTAAATAGTGGAAGGGTATGTTAGAAACGGTGGTTATCTGTAAGCACAGGTGGGTTGCAGTGGAGGGAGATGTACATTGTTACAACACTTTGAATTTTGAACCTGTGACTCTATTACTTTTTAAAAGGATTTTGTTTATTTGAGAGAGGAAGAGCACAAGTGCAGGGGGTGGGGGGCAGAGGGAAAGGGAGAAGCAGACTCCCTGTTGAGCAGGGAGCCTGACTCAGGACTCGATCCCAGGACCCTGAGATCATGACTTGAGCCGAAGGCAGACACTTAACTGACTGAGCCACCCTATTACTATTTATTTATTTATTTATTTATTTATTTATTTATTTATTTATTTTTCCTCTATCACTTTCTTAAAAAGCATATGCTTGCAATAAAATACATATCTAAATCAAGAGCTTTCCCTAGAAATCTAGATTCCTGACTTCCAAGAGAAGCCAGGAAATTGGAAGAAACGTGCTGAGCCTTCCCACGCAGCAGTCAGCGGGAGCCCCATGGCTGTTCCCCCTTAGAGGGCCAGGTGTGGGGGCTCCACTTCACCTTTCATCCCTCCCTCCTCACTGCTTCCCCACCCACCTCCAGCACTTTCCATGTTGGCCCCCCAGGGCTCTGCATGGGACCTCTAGGGATCTCCATGCAGTCTATGATACATTTGCCGCATTTGTCACCTGAGCTGGAACCTGGGTATGGTTCTAGACTTCCTACTCTTGCCCCTCATCCATGCTGCTACCAAATCCTGTCTTTATCTCCTAAATACCTTCCCGAGCCCTCTCCAGTGGCCAACACACTGTCACTCCTTCCTGAAGACTGTGGTCCCTTCGTGTCATACTACCCAGCCCCCATTCATCTTTGGTCCCTTTGGGCCATCCTCTACCTCTCCACCCCCAGATTGCTCAGACCTCATTCCTACTTCAAGTCTTCAGAACTTCCCCTGTGCCTCCAAGGTCCAGGCCTCTGAGCTTAGCAACAGTTCCCTCATCCCCAGCCCTGGCTCTTGCTGCCGCTCCAAACTTGTCCTTTGGCCCTACCAAACCCCTCAAGGTCCCCCAACACCTGGGGCAGGTTTTGCCTTCCAGGCCGCCTCACCCACACTGACCCTTCTAGCTAGGATACCTTTGTTTCCCTGCTTCCCCAGGAACATCAGGCACAAAGCAAGTGCTTAATAAATGTGCTGAAAAGGAAAGTGTATTCATTCACCCATCCATCCATTCATTCATTCATTCATTCACAGGCACCCCCACCTCTACACCCAAGCTCCTCAATCGATGAAGGGCTCTTCCTCGGGTGCATGCAGCCTTTTCATCCCAAAGGCTCTTCTCTCCTGTCCACAGCTCATTCATGGCAAGTGTGAGGAGGGTCTTTCTCTTCCCTTTCCACACAGCACATTGGACAGAAAACCTCACTATAACTTTATGATCATCCCTAGCACCCCGACTACTGACTTCACACTTCTCTCTCCAAGAGTAACCACCATTAGAGTATTGTTGAGCAGGTACTATATGCTTGGCACAACTTTAAGTGCTTCTCTTAGCTTGTTTATTTTTAAATTTAAATTCAATTAATTAACATATAGTATATTATTAGTTTCAGAGGTAGAGGTCAGTGATTCGTTGGTTGTATGTAACACCCAGTGCTCATTCCATCACACCCTCCCCTCCACCAACCCTCAGTGTGTTTCCTACGATTAAGAGTTTCTTATGGTTTGTCTCCTTCTATGATTTTATCTCGTTTTATTTTCCCCTCCTGTCCCCTATTCTCTTAGCTTGTTTCAATCTCACCATAATATGAGGCAGGCTCTGTTATCCCATTTTCCTAATAAGAAAGCAGAGGCTCAGGCCTGGGCAGGTCCCCTCTCCCACCTCCCTAACCCCTCACCCTCCCACCGTGCTTCTGGGTGTTCCCTCCACCAGGGCTCTCCCCCGAAACCACCCACCCCTTCCCCCAAGGCCCAGAGGCAGCCAGGTGGCTGGACCTTTGCGGCAGTAGGTGGTGGACTGGCAGTGCTCGTCGGAAAGGCAGGCCCTGACCGAGTCCATGTCCATGCGGCGCAGGCTGGGCAGAGCCGGGTGGTAGAGCTGCTGTTTCACGCCGGCCAACTGGTTGCGTGTCCGTTCCACAGGCAGCAGAATGGCCGGGGAGGCATACATGTGCGTGGAGCCGTCATCCCAGGGCACCAGGTCGATGATGCGGGCCATGGCTGGGGAGCAGAGACACCCCGACCCAACGCCCTTCTATAGGGTAGCACAACCCTGGCCCTGCAGATTTGTTTTCTTGTCCAACACGACTACCCAGAGCTGGGGGCTCCCATGCGGTGTTGGGGGCATTCAGACTCACGCCCACCCATGCACACACGATGTGCTAAGGGCTCTGATGGGTCAGTACAGGGGCTATGTGGTTGGGGATGGTCTAAAAGAGGATGCATAGGAGTCTATTCTTAATTCGTGAGCAGCAAATGGTTTCAGGATTTAGCTCAGCTTGCCTCTGGGTAGCTAATTATGGACTTCTGGCCTTAGCTAAAGTATCTGGCATTTACTCAAAATTCTACAGGGAGGCATAGGAAAGTTTTAAATCAGGGGCGAGGCATGAGAGATAGGGACTAGAAAAACATTGCTGGTTACTCAGCGCCTCCCTTTAAAGAGTGGCTATTCCCATGGCTTTTCAGTCATTGAAACTTCAGTGAGAATTTGTTGAGTCAGCTTGCTTTCTGCCTGACCCAGTTGGACGTGTGAGACGGAGGTGAGTTGTAGGTGGGAGGGAGGAGCGAGGACCTCAGATGGTGGAAGAGCAGGGAGAGGGCAAGGTGACTGGCCCTGGGGAAGCTGTCTTAGGGTGCGCGCCTGCCTGGGGGGGATGGGAAGTGGGGCAGGGACAAGAGGACACAAAGGACTCCTTGCTCCTCACCCTCTGACGGTGGCTACCTGGTCTGCAGGTGCACAGGTCTGTGAGGGTTCTCTGCTCTTCCGACTGCTCAGTGGGGAGAAGAGGCAGGGAGATGGGCTGGCCCCAGCACCTCATACAGTAGGAGAATAAAGGAACATTCTGCAGAGAGACAATGCCCATTGCCACCTGATTGTGAGGGCAACCCTGGCAACGGTAGGCTCCCAGGAGAGGAGCCAGCTACCTGGGATATTGTGCACTGGCTCCCACTTTCGGCTTTCCTGAAGGTTGCTGTCTTCTAGGCCTTAGCTCAAGCCAGGTGTGTTGAAAAATGTCAGACAGGAAGCAGGCCTCCCTGGAGGTGGCCCTGCCAGGGCGAGTCCTGTGTGATCCCGGGCTAGTCGCTATCTCTCTCAGGGCCTCACATGGCTCTATGTCAGGCAAGATCCTAGGCCCTGGCATGCAGGGTGACCGTGAGCCCTCCTGCAGACTTGAGAGCAGAGGGTACTGCCCTGCCTGCCAGCCCTTGGGTCTCCAGGGGTGGTGATTAGCAGTGGTCAGTATCCAGGGTCAGTATAAAGGGATCAGAGAGAGTGGTGGCCTCAGCAGGCTAGGGATTAACAGGTGATATCCTAGCCCTGGCCCCTTGCAGGCCTAGAGCCTCCCTCCCTCCTTCTTAGGAAAGAGAGGTCATGAGTGCCTAAGCCCGGCACGAAAGCCCTGGGACCTGCCCACCACCCCAGTCACAATTATTGGCAATGGACCCCAAGGGTGAAGAGACCCTGGGGAAAGTCTAGCTTATTTACCTGTATCCGTATATGCTCCGCAGACACCTGCCCAGGTGCTGAGGCTGCTGGGTCCTGGAAGACGCCCCTTGTGAGGGTCACCCAGGATCTGGCTTCCTAGGGGCTCTACCTCCGGGACTACATACAGCTCCAGACAGCATCCTCAAGCCCCACCCCTTAGAGAAAAGTTTCCCAGGATTGCCTCTATTCACCACCCCACTCCCAATTTGTTTTTGGTTCTTTAAAAGTTATAAAATACAACAAATGCAGCAAGTGCATAAGTATATAATGTAACTAATAATTTATAAAGTGAGAGTTCAGATCAAGACAAGAGGCACTACTTTGCAAAACAGATTAGCAGTTTCTTAAAACCTGACACATAAAATTACTACACAACACAGCAATTTTGCCCCTAGGAATCTTCCCAAGAGAACTGAAAATGTCCACACAAAGACTGGCATGCAAATGTTCATGCCAATTATTTCAAATAGCCAGTAGGTGGGAACAACCCAAGTGGCCATTGACTGGTGAGTAGATAAACAGACTGTGGTATATCTCTTCCATGGGTTACTCAGGAATTGAAAAGAATGAAGTACTAATACATGGTACCCTGTGGGTGATCCTCAAAAACGTTATGCTGAATGAAAGAAATCAGACACAAAAAAACACTACACATGTTGTATGATCCATTTAAGTAAAATGTCCAGAAAAGGCCAATCTGGGGGACGGTGCAGATTGACAGCTGTCTAGAGCTATGGCTGAGGATGGGAGTGATGCCCATCAAGCATAAAGGGCCTCATCGGGGCGATGACAATGTTCTCAAACAGGATGGTGCAAGTTGCCTAGCTCGGTCAATGTTAAAAATATAAATTATACCTTGGGAATTTGTTTTTAAAAAATTTTTATTTTTTTTATTTTTATTTTTTTAAAGTATACTTTATTTTTTTTTAATTTATTTATGATAGTCACAGAGAGAGAGAGAGAGAGAGGCTCAGAGACACAGGCAGAGGGAGAAGCAGGCTCCATGCACCGGGAGCCCGATGTGGGATTCGATCCTGGGTCTCCAGGATCGCGCCCTGGGCCAAAGGCAGGCGCCAAACCGCTGCGCCACCCAGGGATCCCCTTAAAAAATTTTTAAATTGATGTCAGCTAAAGAAAGCAAGAAACAGGGAGGGACTTGCTGCCTCCTAGAAGCTCCCACACACCCCTTATCCATCCCAACCCCCTGCAAGAGGTAACTGCTCTCTGGCTGTAAAACATCATCACTGCTTTTCTTGGTCATCTTACTACCCATGTTTACAGCCATGGACAAAACAGGCTAATTTTGCCCCTTTTGAATTTTTTTAAATTTTTATTTATTTATGATAGTCACAGAGAGAGAGAGAGAGAGATGCAGAGACACAGGCAGAGGGAGAAGCAGGCTCCATGTACCGGGAGCCCGACGTGGGATTCGATCCCAGGTCTCCAGGATCGCGCCCTGGGACAAAGGCAGGCACCAAACTGCTGCGCCACCCAGGGATCCCTAATTTTGCCCCTTTTGAGCTTTGTATATTGGGATCATCGGAGTCTTGAGTCTGACCCCTTTCCCTCCATGTACACGAGGGTCATCTAAACCGGTGTGGAGCCAAAGTATGTTCATTTCCTTTCCCTAGAGCCTCTTCCTCTTCCCCCAGGCACATCTGACTTTGCCTGCTCTCCAGGGGCTCCGCTGCCTCCAGGTTGATCAGCCTACAGAGAGGGGCACAGGCCAAGCCTCACTCATGCAGGGTCCCATATAATCACCCCTTCCCAAGCACCTCACTCCCCTTGGCTTGCAGCACCCTCACTTCCTGCTCCTCCTCCTCTTCTCAGCCTCAAAATGTGCTACAGGATTCTGTGTCCCCTTCTCTTCTTTAGCTGCATTGCATTTCCCAGGGGTTCTCAATCTGTCCTGGGGCTTTAAGCAGCATCTACTGCTGAGCTAATAGGTCCAACATTTCCATCTTCCCAAACTCCAGACAGATGCACAGACACACAGACACACATACACATACACACACACACAACTCTGCCACCTACTGCACATTCCCATTTGGAAGTCTCTTCAGACATCTTACTAAACTAGAGTTCATGAGTTCCCCTGCCCCCCCAAAACTCTTCCCCCCACCTCGCAACCCCAGCCTTCCTCTTTTAGGTAAATGGCATCATCTGCCACCCAGTTGCCTGAGCTATACCCTCAACACCTCCTGGTCTCTGTTTCCCTGTCCCCACCCACTGCCATCTCTGCATGGGCCTCTGTCAAGCCAGGGGCAAGGGTGATTATCACTGAGGACACAAGCCATTGCCTGCAGGCCGGGCAGAGCTGAAGAGCTTGCTGTTCACAGGTACCATGAACTTGCAGGCCACAGGTACTTGCAGGCCACAGGTACCATGGGAGGAGCCCTCATCCCCTGCAACCTGGTGTATTTACAGAGGAGGCGCAGGGCCAGCTTGAGCTCTGCCATTGGTGTTCGGCCTTGCTGGCAGAAAGAACATTCTCCCATGCCAGCTACCTTGGGAAGTTGCAGAAGACTCAGGGCCAGAGAGACTCTGCTAGAGTCCTGGCTCTGGAGCTGGAGGCTGGGGTGCCTCTTGCCACTGATGATTGAGAGTTGACAAGCCCTTGCCACCTAGAATCTCCCAGGATCACGTGGGGACATGAAGCTCTTATTCTCCCACTGGCCACTCTGTGGCTTGGCCAAAGTATGTGGGACACTGGATCCCTGGAACCTGGAGAGGTCCCCTGGCAACTCATGGTGTCCCAGTGAGGGCCACATGGGGCTCCTTCCATGGGGCCTAGATCCCTGTTGGCCCCTGGAGGGTTGCTCCTGGCTGCCTGGCCATCGAGCTCCTGTCTTCCACCGCCACCTCCCCACCCCTGTTGGGCACCTGCTAATCCTTTGCACACGGCCCCTGTCCCGCTGCTGCCAGTTAATCCCCCCTGTGTCTGAGAGATGAGCTGCAAGTGACAGGGAGAAGGCAATTCCTGGCTGGTGGTCGGCATCTGAGCAAGTAAGTCAGGATGATGTGGTGGCTCAGTGGGACCTCTGGTGGGACGCCCATGCTCTCCTTCTAGCAAGGCATTTAGATGTGGAGAATAGGGAAAAGCTGGAAACCTGGAGCTTCCCTCTCCACCTGTGGTGCTCAAACCTTAGCAAATCCTCAAGGCAGCTTGTGACATGCAGATTCCAGGCCCCACAGAGGGATGAGGGGAGCAGAGGAATCTGTGTTTTCACTAGCTTCCCAGAAGATTCTGAAAGGCTGGTGTCCCAGCACCATGGTTACCCTGGGCTTTCAGCTCCCCTTTCCCACCTTTGCCCGCCCTTATCACTGTGGAGTCAGCAGGGACATGCAAATATGTCTTTGCTGGAGGAAATGGCTGGGTCAGGGGGAAGGAGAAAAATTGGGAGTGGGGAGGGCTTCCCTGGTCATTTCCAGAAGGTTCAGAAACACAAACAGAACTGCTGCCCACTGGAAAAGGGTCTGTAGGACTGGCCTGCGGCAGCCAGCCCTGAGCACATATCAATACCATGGAGAGTAGATGTGGGGCATCTGGAGTTCAGCAGACCTGAGTGTGGCTCAGCTTGGTTGCTTGCCGACTGTGTCACTTTGGGCAAGTCTACCAATCGCTCCATGCCTCTGTTTCCTTAGCTGTAAAGTGGTAGCCCTTAACTTCCTGAGGCTGGTGGCCAGTGGGGACAATGAGGATGAGTGTGATCTGGGGTAAAGGACACTTAGCTTCATTTGGGCTCTTGGGGCTATTTGGGGTTGGCCACATCGGTGGAATCCACCATCCTAAACATAGGGTCTTGGGCTCTCCCAGCCTTGGAAATCCCTGTGTCTGCGCCCCAACCCAACAAAGACATGGCAGACCGGAAGGGCTAACGTCTGGCTCAGGTTCACCTTTTTTTTTTTTTTTTTAAAGATTTTTAATTTATTTATTCATGAGATACACACACACACACACAGAAACAGAGGCAGAGACACAGGCAGAGGGAGAAGCAGGCTCCTTGCAGGGAGCCCAACATGGGACTTGATCCCGGGTCTCCAGGATCAGGCCCTGGGTCAAAGGCAGCGCTAAACCGCTGAGCCACCTGGGCTGCCCAGGTTCACCTTTTCGGATGCCGAGTCAGGGATCTGATGTTCCCACCCGGAAGTCTGCCCCTCACCATGGCCTCTCCTAGGGGAGCTGGACTGCTGAGGCCAGAGCAGGGACAGAAGTCAGGGCTGTGAGTAGAAGGGCAGGTGTGGGGACTGGGGGACTGGGGCAGGGATCCTGGGCCTGTACTTTTCAGCATGGGGTCAGGGTCTCTGGCAGAGGAGAGACAGAGACACCTTCTATCATGTTGGGCATCGCCTTTGAAGAGCCTTTCGAGGGTGTAAGTTTGCACATACTGACCTGTGTGGTGCTCGCTGGGCCAGGCCTGTCCATAGGGATTTAGTAGTGAGTGCAGAGCCTCCCCACTGTCTCCAGAAGGGAAATGATGCCAGAAACTGAATCCGTATAAGGTAAGGCTGAAATACCCCAGTACATCTTGAAAAGGGATTTGACTATCATTTTATCTTAAACATTTTTAAATCATGAAAATAGGTTAACATTTATGTTAAAATATTTTCCATTCATATGCTGTTCATAATGTATTTTTAAAAATACATTAAATTAAATACACGATATTCTAAAATTGTTTTTTTTTTTAATTTTTATTTATTTATGATAGTCACAGAGAGAGAGAGGGAGAGAGGCAGAGACATAGGCAGAGGGAGAAGCTGGCTCCATGCACCAGGAGCCCGATGTGGGATTCGATCCTGGGTCTCCAGGATCACGCCCTGGGCCAAAGGCAGGCGCTAAACCACTGCGCCACCGAGGGATCCCCGATATTCTAAAATTGATGTTTTTGCTTGATACCAAATAATGGTCAGGTCACAGCCAGCACTTTATTAAGTTCTCAGTGTGTGCCAGTCACGTTTGTATCACGTTATTTTATCCTCACAATCCTCTCCACAAGGTAGGTTCTGTAACATCCCTGCTTTACAGACAAGCACACCCAGGCTCAGAGAGTTCACCTGACTTGGTCATGACTAGAATCCAGAGCATGTACATCTTTTCGTGTTAGTTCAAATAGATCTACGTTTTTATGGCTCCATAATATTCCATCATTGGATGTATTATAATTTATTTAATAAGTATCCCTCTTACAGATGAAAATTTAGGTATTTTCCAATAATCTGGGTCCTACTGATGAATATTTGGATGTTTTTCATCTCTTGCTATAACACTGTGGTAACCAACCTCTTTATACATGTGTTTTTGGCTTGAGTATTTCTTTTCTTTTTTCTCTTCTTTTCTTTTTTGCCTGAGTATTTCTATCAGATGAATACTTGGAGGTATCACTTGTAAAAAATGTTTTGAAAGATTTACTGAGAGAAAAGGGAAATGTGTGACCCACAGAAGTGGCCCCCAAGTGGCAGGAGCAAGGGTGCACACTCTGGGGAGGCCTAAGTACTCTGTGTCTTACAGGTGTCGGGATGTTGAGCTGGGTCCAGAGGGTGCTGCCTCAGCCCCCAGGGACCCCTCAGAAGACCAAGGTAGAGGAGGAGGGAGCCGCAGAGCCAGAGCCAGAGCCAGAGGTGAAGCAGGAACCAGAGCTGGAGCCTGAAACAGCCCTTGAGGAGGCCGAGCAAGGGGACTCCCTGGTAAGAGAATGAGCCTGAGGGAACAAATTCCTAGCTTGGGTCAGCTGCCCCCCAGGAGCTTCCATGGGGTGACTCCAGCACATCCACAGTTGCCAGTTCTGCATCCCATCCATTCAGGGGCCTGATGATGACAACTAATTCAGAAGCTCAATTCTATAGATTTGATTTCGTTTCTAATTGATGCCAGGCCTGTACCCTGAGCTGGGGAGCATGATGATGAGTGAGGCTTTGTCCCCGGGGGGCAGCAGACAAGTACCAGCCAGATCATCCTAACAGAAGACAGAGGTGATGAGGAAATGCAGGGATCTCCAACATTGGGCTCAGCTCTACCTTCCAGGGAGGGCCAAGCAAGTTCATCACACAGAACTATGGGAGCTCAGAGGAGAGAGAGAATCATCTTAACTCCAGAGAGTGGAGGGGGAGTGCTTCCCAGACATGGAGGACTGGGCCCAGTGTGATGGGAGATGAAGAGCTGGGGTGTGCCTGGCAGAGGAAAGGCTAGTTCTTGGCAGCACAGGGTACACTGATGAAACAGTGACTATCCAGGTATAGGGTTTGTGTGTATAGTGTTTGCATGTGCACACAAGTGTACATGTATGTGCATGCCCTGTGTCCTTTGTGGTATGTCTGCACATACATATGCACTAGCAAACCGTGTACACATGAACACGCATATTTACATGGATTTCTGTGCACGCATGTACTCGTATATGTGCACTTGTGTGCACACATGCATTGATATGTCTGTACTTCCATGTGCCTGTGAGGCATGCTGTAAGCATGTAAGTGTGTATATGCATATGTTTCTGAGTCTGTGAATGTATTCATGTGTTTGTGTATGCACATGTTTGCGTATTTGTGCATGTATGTGTGTACAGACATCTCTGGCATGTGTCTGCATGTTTGTATATATACATATTTGTACATCTGTGCACATATATGTGTGTGTTCAGATGCAGAACTTTGTGTGTGCAGGTATACATGCATATGTATGTGTACACACATATGCTTGTATGTTTGCCTACGTGTGTATTTGATTATGTGTTGATGCACATATGAAAGGATGCGTTCATGAATACACATTTGTGTCCGTGAGTGTATCTGTGTATGTGTCTATGTCTGTGTGACTAAGCATATAAATGTGCATATGTGTATACATAAATATCTGTGTCTGTATATATATGCAAATATATGTCTGTACATATGTACATGGGTGTGCATATGTGTATGTATATTTGCAGGTATCTGCATTTGTGTGCATCTGGATATGTGCATATATATGAATATGTGTGCATGTGCCTGTATGCACATGCATGTGTGGTGGGGCACACATGCACACACAAATGTACATGCACGTGTGCTTGAGTCTTGCATGTACATATGCAGGTGTGGGCAGATACATTTGTTTTTGTGTCTATTCATGTGTGTATACACACATCTCTGTGTTACTGTATGTACACATATGCATGTACATATGCAGGTGTGGGCAGATACATTTGTTTTTGTGTCTATTCATGTGTGTATACACACATCTCTGTGTTACTGTATGTACACATATGTGTACTTATGCATGTATGCATCTGGACTCATATGGAAATTTATGTGTGCTCATACATTTACATGTCACAGTGAGTGTGCACATGTTAGCATCCCTGTGTGCACATGTATGTTTGTACACACACATATGTGCATGCAGTGGTAGGAGCTGCAGCTTGGAGGCAGATGAGAGGCAGGTGGTGGGTGCTGAATGCCCCCCAGCTGCTAGAGGAGAATGGAAGGTTTGGCCCAGAGGAGAGGAAGAGCTCTGGCTGCGGGGGAGGTATGTAGGGGGGCTCTCACCTCCCTCTCCCCCTCAGTTTGCTCCAACATTTCTCCCTATTCTCAGGCCAGTGGAGTGGGGCAGCTTCCTGGGGAGTATGATAGACCCAGAGCCTACCTTGGTGGGGGGCACTCAGGGCCCTATCCTGGATGAGGGACCCCTAGGATTGGGAGGAAGGGAGTGTCCCAGGCTGAAGGTGAAGCTGCCAGGATTTACAGGGATGATTGTGAGAACAGAGCTACTAGGTCCTGTAGGGTAGGGGGTCTTATGCAGGTGGTTTTAGGGGCTGCTCCTGCCTGAACCAGGCTGGTCTCACAGAGGGCTTATGTGGTCCTGTTTGAACCTTCCAGCTACCTGAAGAGCCATTGGAGGAAGTGGCTGCAGCTGACCCAGGCCCTCAGGGTGAGTGCCAGAAGCCCAGGGCCAGGCTGCGGGGTGGAGTGTATTCTCCCTCAGGACCTTGCCACATCCACAGACTGGCAAGCCCATTTCACAGATGAAGAAACTGAAGCTCAGAGAAGTTGAGGGCTGGGTTCCTGGAGACACTTTAGCTGAACTGAGCTGGAGCCTTGGCCTACTGACTCCCTTGGAGCTCTCCTCTTTTCCCTGCCTCTGACTTGACTTTCCTAGCAGGGGAGAAATGGGCCACTCTGAGGCTCCAGATCTGAAGTATGAGGGTCTCTTTTCCAGAAATCCAGGAGGCTGCCCCGAGTCCACCTACATCCGTCCAGGCCCAGATCACTGTGGCTCCTGAAGTGAACAGGTACCACACCACCCTGCCCTCTCCTCAGGGGCCCCCAATCTAGGGAGCCACTTGGGGGTGGGGACCAGCATTGCTCTTAGGTCTCTACTCATTCCCGGGCAACTGCCCCAAGCATCTTGGGAAGGGAGCCTCGGGCAGGGGTGAGGGATCTCCTAGGCCAAATGGACAATGTGACCAAGAGAAACAGTGAGTAGGGTCCAGAGTGTTCTCAGTGCTTGGGGGAAATCAGATCCATGTGGTTAGAGTTTCCAATTTTCCTAACAGAGCCAGAAATCCAGACTATTGCATGATAACTCAAAGTTGGCTCATTTTAGACCATTAGCACTTATCCAAGTGGGCATGCCTGTGGGGGGTGAGGCTCAGGCAGTGTCTGTGACCCTCACACTGAGACCATCGAGCCTCAGCCACAAGGAAACACCCCATAGGAAACCCTCAACCCTTCTAGAGCACAGGACATGTGCCAAGTATAGATAGGATGGGACCCCCTGGGACCAGGCTAAGGGGGAAGCAGGATGACAGACTTGGCTGCTTTGTGCCTAGCATCCAATGGGAATGGGCTCAGGATGGCACACCTCTCCAAGGGTCGGTGTCCCCCATTTTCCAGAGCTGGATACAAGACTCAGGGGGGAGGTGGCAAATCTGAAGTCTTGCGGTGAGGAGATAGACATTGGGATTCAAGCCAAGTTCATCAGGACACTGTGAATGAAGTGCCACTGGGACTAGGGTGGGGCAGGGGACCTTGAGGATGGGTTGGTACCTCTGTCCCTCAGCAGTTCCAACGACTGGGTGCTGACATGGCTTAAGAAGAGCGTGGAGAAGGTGGTCCCACAGCCTGTCCCCAGCAGCAGGCTGGCCCAGAGCACCGCTGCTGGCAGGGAGGGCCCTGCTCAGGTACTTCTGAGGCCAGGAGCTGAGGGAGGCAGGGTGGGAGGCTGCCGCCTCTGGGTTCTCTGTCCTCATCTGTCTGTCTGTCCTGGCAGGCAGGAGCACAGGTGTCTGGGCAATGCAGCACTGGGAGCTCAGGTGAGGCCAGCTTTGCAGGGATGGGACCACAGGACTTGGGATGGGCCCTGCCACTGCAGAGAGCCCACAGGCGGGGGACGCTTATGTGACTGGCCCTGGATTGCAGCCTGGGTTTGAGTGAAGCTGATGGGAGGAGGGGGTCTGGGCAGGCCTCTTGATGTTCACCACCCTCCTTTCTTCTCAGATGGACTTGGTGAGGCTGCTGGGGACACCGGGTGAGTCCTCATCCCTGAGTACTGGTTTGGGAGCCCCTGAGCCTCCTGCGTAGTGTGTGTGGTGGGGGGAGCAGTGTGCCCAGAGCTGAGGGTCTTGGGTTCAGGAGCAAGGTACACCACCACCTCAGTGTGTGGCATTGGACTCACCCTTCATCTCTTCCGCATGCTCCAGTTTGCAATCTCTGCTGGAAACCCGGAGTTATGCATTCATCTTTATTCACCCCATTCATTCATTCCTTTCCTTATTCACTTGTTAGACTGTTGAATTCTTGAGTGCAGAGGCTTTTGTCTCGTCACTGCTGGTATCCAACACAGTGCCTACCATAAGGAGGACTCAGCACAGAGGGGATGAATATTCCAGCTCACTGTCTATTTCTTTTTGTCTCCTGGAGGCTGCCCAGGTCAGGGGTCCCCAGGGCCACTCAGCTGACTCATGAGACCAGTAAAGCAATTTAGGATGAAGGCCCCCAGGGGACTTGTTAGCTTTCTTTTGGGTTATACCTGAGAGAGGGGTTCCCTTGGGAACATGGAGCTTCCCTGAAGAGAGAGCAGCTGCCTGGAGGCCATGGTCTGGGGGCCATTTGCCCCAGGACCAGCTATGTAATTTGTGGGGCCCAGTGCAAGATTAAAATGCAAGACTCCTTTAAAAAATTAATAAGAGTTTGGGGCACTTGGGTGGTACAGTTGGTTGAGCATCTGACTCCTGGTTTTGGCTCAGTTCATGATCTCAGGGTTGTGAGATCGAGGCCCACATCAGGCTCCATGCTCAGCAGAGAGTTTGCTTGATATTCTCTCTCTGCCTCTCATTCTTGTGCTTTTAAATAAATAAATATTTTAAAAATTTAAGTTTAAGATTGAGTTTAGGATCGTGCCAACAGCATGAAACCAAAAATGAGCCCTTCTAAGTATTGGGCCCCATCTGACTGCCCTTCTTCCAGGCCAGTGGAGCCAGACCTATCTGTGCCAGGCACGGGGAGCCCCCCATGCTGCATTCAGGTTCCCAAGCAGCCCCTGGTTCTCACCTGCTGCGCGGGTGGCCAGGCCGGGTCTGTTGTTCTGGGCCTGGTCCAGCCAGAGGTCAGAATTTGAGGCTGCCAAAAGTTGCCCCCCGACCTGAGGCCCTTACGGAGTAGCCAATGCAGAGTCCCCACTGTGCAGATGAGGCTAGAGGCAAGGAAGGGCTGGCTGGGGGCCGGGACTCCAGCAGACATTAAGGTCGCTGTGACCTGGCTGTGCCACTGACCACTGGCCCCTGTGCAGGTCTGGGCCCTGGCTGCTCAGGTGGCTTGAGCAGAATCTGGAGAAAGTTCTGCCTCAACCCCCCAAAACCTCCAAGGTAAGTCAAAGAAAAGGAGGAGTGGGCAGATGACCACCTGGGAGGGTTTCTGGGGCCCCAGGAAGGACCCAGCAGGCTATCCCACCCCCGGGTTACATAAAACCTCCTGGCGGGTTCTCCATGGGGAGGTGTGACTGCAAAACAGCAAGGGAGCTCATCAGGAAGGATGGGGGCCCCTTGCCGCCTGCCCTGGGTACGGCTGGCCAAGGGAGGGAATGCTCAGGGCTTGCTTTATTCCACAACCCCACGTCCTTTTCTTTTTTTAAATTTAAATTTAATTTGCCAACATACAGTACATCATAAGTTTCAGATGTAGTTTTTGATATGACCCCACTTCCTGTTTCTGATCTAGGACCAGAGAGATGAACCTGCAGATGCTGCCTTGGACACAGGTACAGGGAGGGGGCCTGGGAAAGGCTGCCCAGCATGGTCACAGGCAGGGCTGGGGGTGCAACGGGGCCTGAGAGAACCCGCGGGAGGCCCTTAGCCATCAGCTGGGGTACGGAGGGGCTCGGGGCTGGCAGGGAGTGGTGGACCTCAGAACCCCTCCTCGGTCCAGGCTGTGAGGTCTTGGACAAATCCCTTGAACTTCCCAGGTCTCACTTCCACATCTGACTGATGAGACGAGACGGGTAGTGGAGTGGGCCCAAGGGGCTCCTGATTCCGTCATATTGGTGCCTCAAATCTGGTCCTCAGTGCCCATGAGGGGTCCCGTGGAGCCCTGTCTTGTCATCTTTAGATGTGCTCTCCTTGCTGCTTAGAGCCCCCTGGGCCCACCCTGGAAACAGAGCCCGTGCTGCAGGCCCCAGAGAGCTCCTGCGTGCCCACTGCTGGCCCCTTGGAGCCCCAGGAGGAGCTGCCTTCAGAGCCCCAGCTCAGCCCTCAGGCTTCCTCCTTGCTGCTCCCCAGTGACCCTGCCAGGTGAGCCCCCCAGTTGCTACCTCTTTCATGGAAGAACCAGTACTTGGCCTCAGCCCAATGCCCAACACTTCACCAAACTAGTTTTTTTATTTTTTATATTATTTTAAACTAGTTTTTTTAAAATTTAAAAGTATCATATCGCTCCGGGAGAAAATGTTCAAAGGACTCCCCAGGGCCCTTCCCAGGGCAGCCACATCAGCCATCATCCTTCCACGCCTTCTGGAAGCACGGACAAGCTCTGGAGTCTGCTTCTCCTTGAAAGAAACACACCTACCAGCCAACGGCAAAATCTATATACTTTTCCACATTTTGCTTTTTTTTTTTTTTTTTTTTTTTTACCAAAAAGTCTATCTTAGGGTGGTTTTATGTACATTGGCCTACTTCATTCTTTCAACAGCTGCGGAGTGCCCCGTTGTATGGCCGTACCGCTTTTCTGTGGCCATTTGCTGGCCATTAGGTTTATTTCCACTCTTTTGCTACCATCGGTGGCCTTGTACAAGCATCATTTATTTTGCTTGTGTGGATTACCTGTAGGGTAAATCCAAGGAACTTGAGTTACTGAGCCAAAGGATGCATGCTTTTGAAATCAGGTTAAGTGTTGCTGGCAGTGTGGGAGAGGCCTGCATGCACCCACAGGGCGGGGCAGGGGGCTGCTGGGGTCTGAGCGGTAGGTCCCCAGAGGTTGGCCTAGGGAGGCCTGGCAGGAGGGCAGCAGGCCTTGGGGCTAGAGACCTGGGTTCAGGTCTGCCTTCTGGTGAGTTTGCTGTCTGCCTTGGGAGGGACCCAACTCTGATCTCAGTTTCCCCAGGGGCCCTGCTGCATGGACATGGCCTGTTCTCTTTCACTTGCAGGTTGATGGCTTGGCTCCTGCACAGGCTGGAGATGGCCCTGCCGCAGCCGGTGCTCCATGGGAAGGCCAGGGAGCAGGTCTATTCTGGGCAGGGGGAGTGGGGCCTAGGTAGTTGTGGGAAGGGTCTTGGGATGGAAGGTCTGAGGGCGAGGTACAGAAGGAAGAAGGGAACCTGGAGCAAGAGCCCACCCCATGCAGCCTGCCCATCTTCTCAGCTCACACTCATTCCATGTGCACTCTCTGAGGCACCTTGGCCACAGGGCTGAAAGGGGCTGGCCCAGCCTTGCTAACCAGGAGGTCACAGTCTGTGGGGGAGGTGCTTCCATGGAGGGAGCAGAGAGGACGTGAGGTGAAGAGGAGGAGGGCTTCCAGGAGCATGAAGGAAGGCTTCCTGATGGAGGTGGATTTCAAGCCAGAGACCTGAGGGAGAAGTAGAATGGGGGTGGGTAAATGAAGGGGCCGGTGTAGGGAGAGCCCTTTAGGCAAAGGATCAGCATATGCAAAGGTCCAGAAACAAGAGAAGCCTGGAATGTTCTAGAAAGGAGTGGGGCTTGCAGGAAAGCAGAGGGCTGTGTGTGCATTTCTGAGAACCTAGGTTTCCAACATGGGTGGGTGGGGGAGCAAGGCCTCTGTCACCTTTTCCTCTCCTTCTCCAAGAACCTGGCACCTAGGGGTGCCTGGGTGGCTCAGTTGGTTAATCGTCTGACTCTTGATTTCAGCTTAGGTGGGTCATGATGTCAGGGGCATGGGATTGAGGCCCACTTCGGGCTCTATGCTCAGCAGGGAGTCTGCTTCAGATTCTCCCTTTCCCGCTGCCCCTCGCCTTGCTTGTGCATGTTCTCTCTCTAAATAAATACATGAAATCGTTTAAAAAATTAAAATAAAAAAATTAAAAAAAAAATAAAAAAGAACCTGGTACCTGGCCCCTCTTTCTTGGGAACAATTGTGTAACTTGACAGCAGCTGGAGCTGGGAGGCAGGAGGCCTGGGTCCCAGTCCTGGCTGCAATAGGAGGTAGACAAGAAACCTCAGGTGGGGGAGGCACCCTTCCCTGCAGGCCGAGCCCTCAGGCTCTGAGTCCATATGGCCTCTGCTGGCAGCAGAGGAAATGCAGCTTTGGACTTTTCCAAGAGGAGGGGAGAGAGGCCTGGTAGCAGGAACAACATGTCCTCCTCACAGACAGGAGGGGCCCCTGGGGCCAGGGAAGGTGTGGTGCTGGAGGGGGAGAGGCCTCCCTGGTAGATAGAGATTGGAGACAACCCTCCAGGGAAGGCTGGGAGGAGGGGAGGGAGGCAGGCATCTCAGGCAGGTGGCCCCACCTGGGCAAAGGAGCTGAGGAGGGAGCCGGTGGTAATCCAGGGAGGAGAGAGCCTGCGGGCCCTGAGGCAGGAGGGGAGAAGCAGGCCAGAGAGGAGCCAGGAGCAACTGGGTCTTCCGCGTGTCCCCCTTGGGGATGAGGAAAACCCTCAAGCTCCTGCGTGTGCTGGGAGGGGCAGTGGAGGCAGGGGGGCTGATGAGGAGACACAGCATTTTCCCCCTTTCTCCCCATGCAGGAGCCTGACTCCCCTGTGACTTGTGACGTGCAGACCAGTAAGTGCCTCCTTGGTGGGTTTTCATGTGCATCTCCAGTGCAGTTGCTTGGCCCGAGGGCACTAGGCCAGGCCCTGAGAGAGCCCAGGTCCTGCAAGCTTCCCCTCAGGTCAGCCTGGCCAGGTAGTCAGAGCCTGGCCAGAGCCAGATGGTGGCTGGAGGCCCCTCCGAGGAGCTGGAGAGAGGTGGGGCGGGGGGGGGGGGGGTGCCTGGCTTGCCTTCCAGTTTCTATCCAAGTTGGAGGGACCCCCTTCCTCTGGGAACACCTCCAGGGAGCTCTCCACTACTCCCCTGGGCCAGGGTGTTTGGCTAAGCAGAGTCCCTGGTTGAGGGGTAAGCGGAGAGGCATGGGGTCTCCTGGGGGAACTAGCTCCCATAAACTCCAGCTCTCTTGAGCCAGGAGGTTTCCCCTCGTCAATAGGTGGTGGTGGGGGGGGGGAGGGAGGGGGGAGGTGTGTGCTGCCTTTTATCCCAGCCCCGCACAAGTATTGGGGGACATACTAAGGGCAGGATAGGAGGGGACAGCTTGGGTCCAAGATCTGCTCCTCCTTTCATGTCATGGCCTCAGTTTGAGAAACATGTGGTTATAGGGCATTTCTTCATTCGCAAAGGTCACAGAGGGCCTGCTATGTACCGGCTGTGATAAGTACTAGAGGTGAGCAAAGCAGAGCTCAGGGCCTGTGGGCAGTGGCCCTCCTGACCCTGGACACAGGCCCTCAGACCATGGGCCTCAGGTGTCCAGAGGCTGTTATCCGTAGCTCCACGAGGCTGATAGTGGTCTTTATGAGCACTGCAAGGGTGAGGCTGGCCACCACAGCCTGGAGCACAGACGGGCCAGCCAGCTGCGGCGTGGGGTTGTCTGGCAGAGTGGCTGTGGGAAGAGGTGGAGTTTGTAGAGTGGTGATGATGCTGTGAGGGCAGGCCTCAGAGCAGGGCTTGCTCAGTCTCGTGGAGTCCCTGTGTAGAGCAGTGACCCTGTATGGCTGTTGGGGCGGGCAGAGGCACAGAGATGTGCCCAATGTCACCGAGTGAGTTGTCACAGAGCGACGACTAGCATCCCCTTGGCCTGGCGGCAGTTGTCAAGATTGAAGGAACAGACAATGTTCCCTGGAGCAGAGACCCTGGAGCAGGGGCCCTGGGGAGCTCTGAAAATGGAGCCCCTGGCCCCCTCTCTTCCTCTTCTCTGCTCCTCTGGAAGGAGGCAGGGTGCTCAGCCAGCTGTAGCCGGGCACAAGCCGGGAGTGTGTGGGTCGTGGGTGGGCGCAGGGCACCAGGCCCAGGCACCGGTGTGTTAGCTCCCCAGGGCTGCTGGAGCAAAGAACCACAAACCGGGCGCCTTCAGACGGCAGGAATGTACTCCCTCACAGCTCACGATCCAGAACTCTAACTTGAAGTGTTGGTGGGGTTGGCTCCTCCTGGTGCTCTGAGGGGGAAGCCATCCCACACCTCTCTCGGGGCTTCTGGTGGCTGCTGGCACTCCTTGGAGTCCGATAGGCTTCCGGCTGGCCTCCAGCCTCTGCCCTTTCCTCTGTGTCCCAATCTCCTCTCCTTTCTCTTGTAAAGACACCAGTCACGGATATAAGGCCCATCCTATAACCAGGATGAGTTCACCTTGAGATCCTTAACTGATGACACCTACAGACACCTTTCTTTTCTTTTCTTTTCTTTTCTTTTCTTTTCTTTTCTTTTCTTTTCTTTTCTTTTCTTTTCTTTTCTTTTCTTTTCTTTTCTTCTTCTTTCTTTCTTTCTTTCTTTCTTTCTTTCTTTCTTTCTTTCTTTCTTTCTTTCTTTCTCCCTCCCTCCCTCCCTCCCTCTTTCTTTCTTTCTTTCTTTCTTTCTTTCTTTCTTTCTTTCTTCTTTCTTTCTTTCTTTCTTTCTTTCTTTCTTTCTTTCTTCTTTCTCCTTCCTTCCTTCCTTCCTTCCTTCCTTCCTTCCTTCCTTCCTTCCTTCCTTCCTTCCTTCCTTCCTTCCTGATTTTATTATTCGTGAGAGATACACAGAGAGAGGCAGAGACACAGGCAGAGGGAGAAGCAGGCTTCCTGTGGGGACCCCGATGTGGGACTCAATCCCAGGACCCTGGTATCAGCCCTGAGCCGAGGGCAGACACTCAACCACTGAGCCGCTCAGGTGTCCCTACAAAGACTATTTCTAAATGAGGTCACATTCACAGGTCACAGGAATTAGAACTGAGTATATGTTTTAGGGGGACACTACACTGTTCAACCCACTTAGCAGGGTGACCCACAGGGTGGGGGGATGAGTTCCCTCCCGTGCTGCTGGCTCTGCTTCCAGTCTCCCTGCCCATTCACTCCTCACACACCTGCTCATTCATTCCTTCCGCCTGCCCACCCAGCCACCCACCCTTCCGTCTTGTTTCAGGCATGGCGACAGCAGGAGGCCTCTGAAACAAGAGAGAAGGGATCCTGGGAGAGCACGGATGGACAAACGGATGGTCGGATGGAAGGAAAGAAGGGTGCCCTGAAGACCTGCAGGGGAGGGGAAGGAGTGGCTGTCCACCTGGCACCCTCCTCGAACAGTGACACCCCTGCCACTCTGCATGCTCCCAGGCAGGGCGAGGGGAACCAATCCCAGAACTGCCCCTTTCCATGGAAGCAAGAAGGGCAGCCGAGGGCAACCTGTGGGACTCAGTCTAGACAGCTGGAAAACTTCCCAACAGAAGGCTGCAGGAAAGCCCATGGAGGACTCTCTTTGAGAGCTGGCCTGCACAGCCTTCAGCATGGGGCCCGGCACACAGTTGGTGCCCTCACAGGATGCATTTTTTTCCCAGAAGAGGATCCCCTTAGGCTTGGCTGTGTTCTTTCCCTTGAAGAGTTAGGGTCCAGCAATGGACAGCAACACATGCCTTCAGTGACATTAAAAACCATAAATTAGCACATCAAAGCTGTGATTGCATGATATCCTTGCTTCAGAGGAAGTTAATCTGGGTACTTAGGTTTGAAGGATGGGTAGGTTAAGGTGGCCTGTGGTCTGGGGGGAGCAGGAAGGAGGAGCTTGCCAGGGATCCTGAACCAGTTGCCCTGGGCTCCAGCTGGTCCACAGATGTCTGTGTTTGGGGCAAGGAATGATTTTAAACATCAGAATTAGTTGCCAATATCTAAAGATGAGGGGACATTGCACAGGAAAATCTGGCTTCTCTCAAAAACTAGGAATATCCACACAGTGCTTGTGAGGACAGTGTGAGCAACAGCTGCCCCCTGAAGGCAGGTAACATGCTCCCCTTCACCCACATAAACCATCTCCCTGGCTACATAGGTCTTTGAATTTGAGACCCCTGAGGTCCCAAACTGGTGGCAAGTGAAGGGCAGCCTGGGAGAGGGAATAAGGTTGCAAATGCCTAGAGGTGAGAGAGGGAGAGTGGTGGGTACTTCACTGAAACCCGAGTTCCTGATGTAGAAAATAAAACCAGAAAAGCTGGGGCCTGATTTTAGGAGACTTTAGCAATGGAGAGCCACTGGAAGTGATTGAGCAGAGGAGTGACTTCACAAAGATGACTCTGAGACTGAGCAAGCATTGGAGGCAGAGAAAGCAATTGAAGCAAAGGTTCTTGAACTTTGGGCCACATCTGAAGCATCTAGGACCCAAGTGTGCCAGAAAGGATGTGCCTGAGCTTGGGCTTTGCCAGAAACCCAGGGTCTGGTGGGGACCTTGGCCTAGAATCCACGCCCTTAGCCTCCTTGTTTGCTGATCCTGGAAATAGGAGCTCCCTCCCCAGATTCACCTGATGACCTTCTCTGCTGGAGGCAGCCCATTCAGTTGCCCTGAGGGCCATCCTAGGCTGGCAGAGAGGCTGCTGGCCAGGAGGTGGTATGCCAGTGAGGGACTCCAGGAGCCGAGTTTCAGCCCCACATGGCACCAGGGGTGTCTGTGTGAGCTTGAGCACCCGCAGTGCTTCAGTGGCCCCATGTGCCACCCAGGGATGGGGCCCTGGAAAAGCCAGCAGAGCTGAGAATCGGATGCCTACAGAGAGGGTCTCAGAACCACACCCCTGGGTCAGTGTGGCCAAGTACCCCATGCCTGGGCCCTGTGTACTGGTACCTTGGTCACCATCCTCTTCTCAGAGCCACAGAATCTTTGGCTGTAACATGGGGACAATATAGGGCATGGCTCACAGGACTGGCACAGCAATCGAAGGAGGAAAAGCTTGCAAAATGTTTACTCACTAGAGTACTGAAAAAGAAAGCAAGGACATAAACAAAGATGGCATCGACTCTTTAGGACACCAAACACTGGGCTCACCCAGTGCCCATTACACAGAGGCCACCCATGCCAGGGAGACACTCATGGGACATGTTCATCGCCTGGAATAGCACACTAGGGAATTGGGAGTCAGGAGACCTGGCAATGCCTCCGACATCCTGTGTGGCCTTAGACAAGTCACTCAACCTCTCTGAGCTGGCTCTGTGGTTTATCAAATGGTGAGAGTAATGTTCTCCCCATGTAGAGTTGCTATGAAAGTTAATGAGCTCATGGGCCAGAGTTTGTTCCGTGACATAGCAGGATACCCCCTGCTATGTCAGGTGGGGACTTGCACCCCAAGTGGCTGCTCAGGGGAGAGATGCTACACCATGACTGGACGTTGGTCAAGAATGATGTTTATGATGCGACCCACCACTGGATTAGGGCCACGCTTGGAAGAGCCTCCATGGTTAGACCCCAGGGCTGTTTGTGGGGCTGAGGAGCCAGGACTTCGTGGAAGCCTAGCTAGTTCAGGATGCCTGTGGGGAACTTCCCCGGGGGCAGGCTTATCCTCTCTCTGAGAGGCAGGATGATGTCTGTACTTGGGAGCCAGGAGGGGGAGCAGGAAGGAGCAGCTCCCAGAAAGCAGACAGCCCTGAGCCTGGGACATGGGAAGCACCCTGTACAAGAAGGTGTTAACCTGGGTCTCAGTTTGCTCATCTGTAAAATAGGGAATAACATAAAAGAGGGAAAATAAAATGGGGGGTAACAATTATTACCACCTAAAGGTTGGTGTGAGAATCATTGAATTAATTCATGTATATCACTAGGTCAGGCACATTGGAAGTGCTCAATAAATGCAACTGCCATTATATTATTATTAGTATTACTTTTCTGCACCATGAACAATAATTTCCAAAGTCACAGAATAAGACTTGGAGCGAACTCCCATTTACAGTCACTGTTTGGGGAGCCTGGGTGGCTCAGTCAGTTGATCATCTGCCTTTGGCTTTGGTCATGATCCCGGGGTCCTGAGACTAAACCCCGTGTCAGGCTCCCTCCTCAGTGGGGAGCCTGCTTCTCCCTCTCCCCCTGCTTGCTGCTCCCCCTGCTTGTGCTTTCTCTCTTTCAGTCAAATAAATAAATAAATAAAATATCAAATAAATAAATAAATAAATAAAGTCATTGTTAGGGTACCTGGGTGGCTCAGTCAGTTGGGCATCTGCCTTTGGCTCAGATCATGATCCCAGGGTCCTGAAATGGAGCCCCACGTTGGGCTCCCTGCTCAGTGGGGAGCCTGCTTCTCCTTCTCCCCTCTGCAGCTCCCCCCTCCTTGTGCTCAATCTCTCTGTCAAATAAATAAAAAATCTTAAAAAAATAAAGTCACTGTTAGTAATTCATGCTTGGCTGAAGGGCCATCAGGATGCCAGAGCTTTGAGGGAACACCTGAGAGTCAGGCAATGTCTTCCCTTTTCCCCTTTCTCTTGCTTGTTGGGGGTTCCTGATGGGATTCCCTTATCCTCCTTCTGCCCCACACTGTTTGCAGTGTCAGGGACCTGGGTACATGGAAAAAATAGTGAAAACAACCGATTCCTATCTGAAGGTGGGATCACCTCTACCAGGAGGTCAATCCCGTCAGAGTCTCTAGGCCCAGGAGGGAAAGACTCCTGGAAGTGGGTGCTGAGGTTAGGAGCATGTAGTATGCTGTCACCAGTGGGTGGCATCTAGAGAATAGGCTGGGGGGGGGGGAGGCAAGCTCTCTCTGCATCCCTGGGGACAGTCTAGGCCACCCTGCATCTGCACATGCCAAAGCGGACCCCAAGCCTGGATCTTTCATATCACCTGTGATGCTGTGGTTCTGCTTTTGCATAAGCCTCCAAGAAGCGGGCCCAAGGGGACAAAGGCTAACTGCTATCAAAGCTCTATCTCAGGAGGAAAAAGAAGGGGAAGACGACAAAAGGAGACTGGGTGAATGAATGATCATGGGCTTCAGCACTGGTCTGGTTGCTGAAGTTTCCCAGATGATGGTGCTATTTCTGCTGCTTGGCTGGGAGCTGGCTCATGGCTGGCGAAATCCCAGGCCCCCCATGTGGTCCCTGGGACTCAGAGGCCCAAGCCCACTCTCCCCTGTGCCCTGTGTCCCCTGCAGTCTGCATCCTCCCTGGAGGCCAAGAGGAGCCCGATCTCGTCCTAGAAGAGGTTGACCCCCACTGGGAGGAGGATGAGCATCAGGATGGTGGTGCCAGCCCACAGGACTCAGAGGCAGCTCCAGCTTATGAAGAGGAGAATGAGGCTGTAGAGGAGATGCCCATGTGGGAGCCAGAGAAAGCCCCAGAAAAAATGACTGTTTGGGAAGATAACAGGTACACAGTACAGAATCCCAAAGGTACCAAAGGGCATAGAACAGGAACCAAACCTCCTCCTCCTCCCTCCCCCAGGCATCCATCCCTCTCTCTGGGAACAGAAACTGCAGGTCTCTTCTCTGCCAGTTCGGGGAGCACCTGAGCATTTACAGGCATGGCTCCCCACCTCCTTTTTTTTTTTTTTTTTTTTTTTTTTTGCACAGAAGATAGCATATCACATGCACCTACCTAGATTAAAAAATCTTTAAAAAAATAAAGTCACTGTTAGTAATTCATGCTTGGCTGAAGGGCCATCAGGATGCCAGAGCTTTGAGGGAACACCTGAGAGTCAGGCAATGTCTCCCCTTTTCCCCTTTCTCTTGCTTGTTGGGGGTTCCTGATGAGACTCCCTTATCTTCCTTCTGCCCCACACTGTTTGCAGTGTCAGGGACCTGGGTACATGGAAAAAATAGTGAAAACAACTGATTCCTATCTGAAGGTGGGATCACCTCTACCAGGAGGTCAATCCCTTGTTGCTCTATTCATTCAACAAGATACCTCTCCACCTTCAGAGCTTAGAGAGATCATCCGCAGCATTTTTTGTTGTTTACAACTGCATAGTATTGTGTTGTATGGATGAAGAGTAGAAGTTATCTACTCTGCCCGCTATGGATGGACATTTATGATTCTGAAATTTTCTTTTTTTTTTAAGATTTTATTTATTTATTTGAGCAAGACAGTACAAGCAGGGGGAGAGTCAGAGGGAGAAGCAGGCTCCCTGCTGAGCAAGGAGCCTGAAGTGGGGCTCAATCCCAGGATCCCAGGATTATGACCCAAACCGAAGGCAGACACTTAACTGACTGAGCCACCCAGGTGCCCCTGAAATTCTGTTATTATAAATATTTTTCAACAAACACTCTTGCACATATGTCCTAATACATGCACGTGAGTAGGTGTGCAGGGTAAGTTTCCAGAACGGGGGCTGCCCCTCCATAGGGACATCACAATCATTGTTCCCACTAGTTGTCTTGGAGATAGCCTCTTGAGCTGGGAGGTCTCAGGGCCACAGGCTTCTGACCTACATTGTCAAGGTGGGGAAACTGAGGCCCAGAGAGGCTCAGGGACTGGCCTAGAGTTGCCACTAGGACGGCAGGAGTTGAGTCAGGCCCCTCATGCCATGAAGTGGCCTTGCTGCTGGAGAGAGCCCGAGGATGCTTAGGTGGGGTTCCCTAGATCAAGTCTTGGTTGAGAAGTCCAGGTCTGGTCTCAGAGGTCACAGGACATCTTCCTGAAAACGGGGGCAGGAGGTGGACTTGGGGTGGTGCTGCAGGTGGGCTCACTTCCTGCTTCTGACCTCAACTCAGGAAGCTGCCCTGGATTCAAGAGGAGAGAGAAGATGAGGAGGAGGATGGAGAGGAGGAGGGAGAAGATGAGGAGGAGGCAAAGTAAGGTGCTTGTGTGTTCTCCATCCTTCCCACAAGGGCGACTAAAGGAGGGGTTACAGGGAGGGGCAGTGGGGCTTCTGGGGTGCTGGAGCTCTTTCCTTGTTCTGTGCTGTGTGCTGCTGGGCACTGAGCAGAGAGGCTGGGGAAGCTGGGGGTCCCCCCACTGTGCTCATTATGATCTGGACCTCTTATTATTTTTTATTTATTATTATTAATTTTTTATTTATGATAGTCACACACACACAGAGAGAGAGAGAGAGAGAGAGAGAGAGGCAGAGACATAGGCAGAGGGAGAAGCAGGCTCCATGCACCGGGAGCCCAATGTGGGATTCGATCCCGGGTCTCCAGGATCGCACCCTGGGCCAAAGGCAAGCGCCAAACTGCTGCGCCACCCAGGGATCCCCTGGACCTCTTATTGTCCACCGCTGAAACTCTCACACACCTGTATACACGCATGAACACTAGAAAGCAGCCTCCTTGGGGGTGGGGGTTTGTCCATTGTGCTCACTCCCATGTCCCTAGAGCCTAGGCACCAAATAATGCCAGCTGAGTGCATGGATGGATGGGGGAAGGGGCCCACACAGTGGGCTCACAGCCCCTGTCATGAGCCAAACCAAAGCATAGGGTTGTGTCCCCATCCATGCTGCCCACAACGGTCCCATGCATGCCTTTGACACTGAAGGTCTGTCCCAGATTCTGTTCTATGGCCCATCAATGGTTGATTCTCCACCCACATCCATAAAGATTTCCACAGGAACACATAGAGAAATCAGTTAAAATAATGGTTAAAGAATGGCAGTCAGAAACCACTAAAAGTTACAATCATCAAACCTGCTGAGAGACTAGATCTTAGTTATTTCCAGCCACTAACAAGGAATGATCATCATGTGACATGGTCGAGGTGCTAATTAGCACCGCAATGGCAAATCATATTATAATATAGAAACACACCAAATCAATGTGCCGTACACCCCAAATTTACACAATGTTATGTCAAACACATTTCAATGATTAAAAAAAAGACCACCAAGAGGGAGAATTTTAGCAGTGTGTGAAGGGCAGGACAGATGGAGAGGGGGACACAGGGGGAGATGGGTAGCAGGTGGCGGGGCCCAAGTGGAGTTGGGGGTGAGGGGTTGGAGTGTAAAGTCAGGATGTGTAGACAGAGCTGGAAACCACAGGGCTGGAGGAGATGCTGGGGGAGCTGGCATGGTGGAGGAGAGGCCCAGACGCCACATCAGAGCCACGGAGATTCGAGGACCCAGAAAGGCCTGAGGAGGAGGTGCCTGTGAGGGGAGTGGGAGACGAAAAGAGTGTGGAGCCTAGGGGTTCAAAGAGCGAGTGGTTTGCTGCCTCAGAAGCAGCCCGTTGTCCAGGGGCCAGTGACAATGCAGCTGGTGGACATGGGGAGAGAGGATGCATCAGATGTGGGGGGCCAGATTGTGAAGGCCTTGTGCTTGCTTTCCTGGGAGCACTGGGGAGCCATTGAAGGTTCGTGAGTGGGGGGGGGGTGATCTGGCAGCTGTAGTGTGGGGAGACTGAGGCAGGAAGAGCTGTGAGGAGGCTGCTATCACGGGGCAGGCCAGACGGATTTAATCTGTCCCTTGCATTAGTCCCCATCCCTGTGCCTGTTCCCTCCATGGTGCCCTGGCCCACACCTTCCTCCTTGACCTGTGCCCCTGGCCCTGGCTCGAGACTTGGGCTCTGCTCTTCCTGGCAGAGTGACCTGAGCACGTGCGCACGGCATGGAGCTTCTGCCTCTATGTCTATGGAACAAGGGTACCAACAGCCCCTGCAGAGTAGACACAGGGCCAGCTGTGTAGCCGGTATATTAGGGTCTGGCCCGCAGTGGGTGCCCCATCAAATGTCGTCAATGTTCTTATCCCCACTGAGGGTCACTTACTGTCCCAGTCAGGAAATAGTCATACCATGAGACCAGCACAGGACTTCCGGGCTGAAGACCTGCTCAGTGGCATCTGCCTTTATCCCACTTTCCCTAGTTTGCATATAACTTTTTCATCATTGGGAGGAGACCACACAGCCACTTGCTTGCCTCCAGCGATGGGGAGCTCACAACCTCTTGAGGGACATCCATCCCATCCTTATACACCTCTGACTTATGAAATTATTTCTTCCATCAAAAATGAGCATGTTTCCCTATGGTTTCTGTAACCCAGTCCGAATTCTGCCCTCTGGGTTCCCCAGAGCCGGAGTGCTCTCACTTACAGGTGACAGCCCTTCTCCTGGGTGAAGGCTTAGGTGTGGCCCAGCCTTATTCATGCAGCCCCATCTGCTGTCTGCTTTTCACCTTGAAGGCCAGCGAGTTAGTGTACTCACACGCAGGCACCTACTACGCACGTGTTCTCAGTGCACAGTACACACTGGTACATGCACGTATTGCACTATGCGTACACGCCAACACATACATACAGACACACACACGGGGTTGGGTACACACCTATATGTGCAGGTATGCACACAGTTACACCCGCACATAACCCACACACATGCACAAGCACACACACACACTCATCTATGTGTCCACACACACGTGCACACACAGGCACGCAGATGCACACTTGCATGTAGGCATGCTCTGCCCTGTCCGCACGCTCATGCACATAAGCCTGTGTATATAATTACCCACAAACACTGCAGACACACATGTAATCACACACATTTCCCCAGAGTTTCAAACTTGGGGAACTTTAGGGCCCAGGGCCCTGGATGGGGACGAGAGTGCAAGTGATCCCAGGGCCAGGGCCAGAGGGTGTCAGGTGTGGGCAAGCGGCTGGGGCTGTCCTGGCTGGGGGAGGATGCTCTCTCCAGCTTTGCAGAGGCACAGGGGTTACTGATGACGCGCGCAGGCCCTGGTAACAGGCAGACAGTCGCCTAGCGACCTGGTCTCTGCCGGCAACAGCTCAGCTCTTCCTAGCAACCGCAGCCTTTTGGTCCCCACCTAGCCTCCCTGGGGGCATTTCAGCAGAGTTCCCTGCACCCCCCCTCAATCTAATTAGAAGCAGGAAGGATCAGTGGCTCATCTGCCACCCGAGCCACACTGGCTCCAGCGCTGGCCTGGCAGGCCTGGGGCTGGGCTGGGGCTCCCCCAGCTGTCTACCTGTGTGCACTCGACCCGGGGCTCGGGATGAATGTCACCGCCCCCAGCTGAACTCCTGCATCATGGGCCCTCTTGTCGGCAAAGACAGCGAGACCCAAGTAGGTGGCTACTTCTTCCTAGGGGTTCCCCTTCTTCCTTTCAGGGTTGGGGTGCCTGGTGAGGAGTGTGCTGAAGACCTTGGCTTAGGGGCATAGCCTGCCAGGTGCTGCTGGGGAAGAGGAGCAGGGGTGGCCAGCATTGGCTTCTCCCTGCACCTCTATCTTCGATAGCCAGCTGGGGAACCCCTCTGGATGCCCACCTCAGCCAGTTTGTCTGATCCTCTGCTTGGAAATTGCTAGGATTGGGGAGGTTTCTAGAAGTTGATGGCCTACTGCTTCTGGGCCAGGCAAGGAGGGGGCATGGGGCCCATTGTGGGCCAGGGGCAATGTGACTTTGGGTACATAGCTCCCAAAACGGCCCCTGGAGGCGCTGACAGGGCCACAGTAGGGCTTGTTAGGTGTCTTGATAGCTGGAGATGTTTGTGCAAGATGTTTCCAATCCACGTGGGTGACTCATAACCCTGCAGGATGCTGCCTCCCCTACGATTAGTAATAATAACAACGATGAAAACAATCACAACAACAGCTGCCATCTGAGTAACACTTGGTGTCCATGCCAGACTCTGGGCACTGATTATTCATCCCATTTCACAGAGGACGGAACTGGGGCTCACAGTCCTCTCCATGTCCAAGGGGTGCACTGCCAAGTGCAGAGCTGGGACCATAGCAAACAGTTGGTTTGCTTGGCCAACAGACAAGGAAATTGCTTATCAGTGTTGAGAGATGGGGGATGAAGAATGACACCAGGCATGGGAAGTCTTTTTTGACTTTTTCATGAGATTCTCACTGGCCCTTCTGACCTTACTCAAATAAGTCAGACTGGACAGGCTGAGTAAGTCCTACTCGTTTGACAGATGGGCAAACAGAGGCAGACCGAGGGCTTCCCAGTGACATGCTCAAGGCCATCCAGTGATTTCCTGGCCTGATTCTGGAATGAGCAACACCCCAGGCAGCCCTTGACTGGACCGTGAACGATCATGTCCTGGGCCTTTCTGCTTGGAGAACTGGGCAGGGCATAGTTCCCACTATGCTTTTAGGGGCCTTCAAGCACATTTTAATTTCTTTTGACATCAGACCCCAATATGAACTTTTCAGTGGGAGAGAATGTTCGAATATATAATAGTAACATATAGATCTTCATATAAATGTAATCACAAAATATAATTTTTCTTTTTAAGGACAAAGGGGCCCATGAGGGCTAAAGTGCCCAGGCCCCAGGAAAGTCATCAGGTGCTTTTGCTTTTGTGATTTGAATCTCTTTAAGAAAATCTGTCTCTTCCTAGGCAGGGTGGGGAGTATGACCCTGATAGCTGAGGCCCCTTACAATGGAAATAGTTATGTACTGTTGAAGGGAAATGAAGTGAGTTAGGTGATTGGATCCTCAGGACAGACACTTGCCTCACTCCTCCATGTCACACGGGGCCGTGTAGACGCTCAGAGGCAGGCAGCCAAGTATTGACTGGGGCCTTGGGGTCAGAGGTACCTGTGTTTTATCCAGGCTTGCCTTGTGCCAGCTGTGTGACCGTGGATGGGGCATCTGCCCTCTCTGTGCCTTCCATTGCTGAGCTGGAATGGGACCAGTCACAGCCCCAGCCTCTCAGGGTGGTTTGGGTGAGAATGCAGGGAGCCACAGCCCATGGGGACTGCTGTGGCAATGTGATCACTGATTGATTCTTGCCCCCAGGCTACTGGCTGTAAACAGACTGGGGTTGCAATTCTGTCCCCACCCGCTCACCCACCTCGGGAGAACTGAGGCTCAGCCCTCTGGGCAGGAGATGGTGAATCCGGGTTTTCCAGACGGCAGACATTACAGAGCACCCTCTGTGAGCCCTTGCTGACAGAGGTCTGTGAGATAGGGTGGGCCACTAGAAACCAGGATCGATTTCTAACTACAAAAGTCCCATTGGCCCCTGATTCTGAGTCACCACTTCAACCCAGAGGCTGTGCACGGGCATCGAAAGGCCCAATTTAGCCCATAGACAGGCTCTTTTGTTTATCTACATATTACCATGAGTATACTAATTTGGATTAATTATCAGCAACTAAAGATTGGAGATCCCACCTTCGAAACATGTAGTTCAGGCTCCTCTTGAAAATCGGAAGATTTTTCAAGCCAAGTGGGATTGCTGACTCGGATGGGTACACGTTCTCTGCACCCCTGGTCCCCGTCAGCCTGGGCCAGGGACCCCTGAAAGCTTCAGCGGCCGAAGTGTGGCTCTGATCTCATGCCTGGAAAGAAGTAGGGCTTGCATTCAAGGTTTGTGTGGTGTCCGACAATGTGATTTTGGCCAGGTTAGATCACCTCCCTGGGCTTCACTTTCCTCATATTCCCTGCTTGCCTGCATCACCAACATCACCTGGAGACCTGCAGAGGGGAAATGCTGGGAGTATATTTTGAACTCTATACAGTGCCATTGGTCCCACCCCCAGAGGACAGTTTCTCAAATCACCCACCACATTTTTCTTTGCACATGCTGTTCCCTCTTCCTGGACAGCCTTCCTTACCCATTCCTCATGATCAACTCATTGTCCCTGAGATCCAGCTCCGATGCCACCTCCTCTGGGCAGGCCTCCTTCCTTGGCACAATTGTGGTCTGCTTGGTCTGTGCAGGGATCCTCGTGAGGGTGAGGACCTATTTGTGGGCATCTTGGTGCACCAGCTCCCAACACAGGGGCTGGCTCTCAGCAGGGCTCAGGAAATGTCTAATGTCCCTAACGCTAGCCCTTTCCTCCTCCCCCATGGGGTCACAGTGTCCTGCTGGATAGCTGTCTGGAGGCGCAGGCTGGCGAGGACCTGACTGGAGTAGACAGAAGCCAGCCCCAGAGGGCCTCCCAGCAGGTACGGAGCGGCACCGGGCCTGGTACCGACCACCTCTGAGGCCTGGGTGGGCGTCGGCAGAAGCGGCTGTGGCTTTGTCTACTTTGTTTACAGGGGGATTTTCAGCTGGTGGCGTCACGTGCAGTCATACACTGTGAAGTGTAGTGCCCGGGGGGAGGCTGTGGTGGCTGCTTTAGCCGCTCGAGGCCCGCATGCACAGGGCTGTGTGAGAAGACCTCCCTCCTCATCTGCGCCAACTCCAGGCACTGGGGCCCAGGGCTCCCGTGTGCCCTCCCCTCTCCAGGGTGGAGGCTGCCTCCCTGGATGCCCCAGCAGGTGGGGTGGCAGGACCTGACCCGTGAGGCAGCGCTAGGCGTGGAATCAGGGCCCCTGAGGACTCTAACAGGGTCTGGGCTGGCCTGGGGCTAGGAGGAGGCTTGGGGGTCTCAGCTTCTGTTTCCCCTTCATTGTCTGCAGGAGCTGCAGGAGGAGGCCGTGACCACCAGCCCAGAAGGTAGGTGTGCCCTGGGGTCGGGGGGTGCACAGAATGTTGCGGATGTTTTCAGGCCAGGGGGAAGCCTAGGCACAAGGGCATGCACCCCCTCTCCCTCCATCTCTGCTGTCCCTATGCCTGTCTTATCCTTGGGCAAAGCCCATCCTCTGCGTCTTGGGGCCACATTATTGAACTTTGTGATGTATTTCAAAGGCCCCAGGAGAATCACTGGAGGCTCCCGGGACTCCAGCAGGCCTGTGGAAACCCCACCCCCGGTCAGCCCCTCCAGCCCCCCACCTCACTGGGAACGCCGTTCTCTGGACCACCAGCTAGAGAGGGATTGACTGAAATGTAGCCTCTCTGAGTGAAAGTCGGGACCCCAGCTTGCAAAGGGCCCGGCCTAGACTCCACGTGTCATGATGCGCTTTTCCTTACTGCTCAGATCCCCAGGCCACGCCCAGCACATGCACTTTGCTGTTATTTACCGCCCTCACCCCCAAACCCGAGAACTCCAGGGACGGTGCGGCAGAGTCCAGGGGAGCCGAGGATAGCTAGGCTGGGGAGCCCGAGACAGGTGGACACGAGCCCTGGCCTTACAAGCCTCCGGGTCCCTTGAGCCGCCAGTGCTCTAGCCACACTGTGAGGCAGACAGACCAATAGAGGATATGGCTGAGCGGTCAAGGGCACAGACCTGCATGTCACTGTTGGCTCCTCCCTCCCGTTGCTGTGTGACCTGGAGCCCGGTGTGTGACCTCTCCTAACTGTGGCTCCCCACAAGGAAGACAGGGCAATAGTAGTACCCACCTCCTAAGGCAGGTGGGCAGGGCCGGGGGATAGTGTGTTGCAGGTACCCAACCCTGTGTGGCGCTGAGGCAGGAGGCCACATGGGGACCCCGAGGCCTGTGTCCCAGCCAGCCAGAGACTGACCTGGGACTGTACGCAGGTGTCCTGACCCCAGGCATCCCGAGCTTGCTCCCCACCTGATCTCTGAAAAGCACCTTCTATTGACTTGAACACGCTATCGGTAGGAAACCTACTAAGTCTGAACCCCACACAGATGAATAAGACCAGGGTTGCCCTGCTGCAGACTCAGGTTCTGAGGGCCTTGTTCTGCCTCCTTCTCCGGGTCATCTGGAAGCAGGTGGCCTGGGAACCACGCTCAGAAACACAGGCAGTGCCATTTGTCTGCTGCTCCTCAAAAGTGTGGACCTAGAACCGGCAGCTTTGGTGTTACCTGGGAGCTGGTTGGAAATACAGAATCCCAGGCCCCACCCCAGATCGGCTGAACCAGAATTGCATTATAACCAGATCCCTGGTGGTTTTTTGCACAATAGTGTTTGAGAGGCAATGGCCTCGAGCCCTGGTTCTCAAACATGTCTGCGCACCAAAATCATTTGGGGAGATTTTAAAAATCAGACATTTCTGAGTGTCCCCAGGTGATTCCGATGTAAAGCCTACAGAACATTCCTGCTTCTGGGTGGAAGAGAAATTCATTGAGCTCCAGGGTTTCTATGGAATGGAACATCCTACCTGGCTGAGAATGCTTCAGTCCAGGATATGTGGGTTCTTTGATTCTAACATTTTCTGTCTGAGTTGGGAAATGCCACCATTTGGTGGTGGTTGGTTAACAGAGAGAGCACAAAAAGTTGGGGGGCCCGGTGCTGTCCCTCAGAGCTGTCAAGTAGACCAGCCACACGACATGACATGATGACGCTTCTGACGTTGACTCCAGGGACACAAACGATGTTCCAGGCTTTGGGTGCAGCTGCTACAAGTGCAGGAGGGTACTGGCTGGCCCACATTGGCGCTGGTGGGCAGGAGTCTACCTGCCCTGCCTCCCCCAACCCTTGTTCCTGGTTGCAGTCCCCAGGGTTCCACCTCCACCTGAGCACCCCGGCCCCAGCACCATGACCAAACCAGGCCAGGATGTGGAGCTCAATCACCTGGTCCAGGACCAGCCACCCGGCCAGGTGGCTCCAGGGCTTGCTCCCCCAGCCCTGGTGGAGCACCTCCCCAATGTGCCCAGCTACCACCCCCCAATCACCCGCATCCCTGTCCTCATCTCCCGGAGGACGGCCTTGTCCAACTCCAACTTCGCCAAGGAGACCAGGAGTTCCATCCGTCGCCTAGGTAGTGTGATCTCATGCACCTAGCATGCTTGTGCCTCAGTGTGCTTCTGCATGGCTTGGGCTGTTCCCTGCATGGGTGCCGTGGCAAGGTATAGGACTGCCAGTTGAATTCATGGAAAACTACCCCCTCCTCTGTTGACCAATGCCTTCATCTTGCTTTGTGGTGACTTAAGAAGTATTAGTCCCCTTATCTCTGTGCCTCAAATCCCACAATTAGCAGTTAAGTTCTTTGGGTTAAACATTACATTCTGCAGATCATCATTTTTTTTCTTTTTCTTTTTTTTTTTTTTTTTTACAGATAGTCAATCGCACCCCAGTTTAAACAAATTACTAAGCTCTCTAGGCCAAGAAACTTGGGTGGGGGAAGAAAATAAATTGAGGGGATTGGGGCAGAAGGGGAAGGTGAGGACCCATTTCAGACAGAGTCTTACTGACCTTGATGATTTTCTGGGAGCTGGACTTTCTAAGAATTGTTGATACCGCCCAGAAAATTCCATTTCAGGAAAAGAGAGGCCCCCAGGTGTCTGCAGGCAGACCAGGAGTAGAAGCATCCTGGGGGCCAGCAAAGGAGGGCTGTTTGGATCTGTTTAACTGTAACAAGGTCCCTGCAATAGCCTTTGGGCTCCTGCTGCTTGCTTCTTGGTGACCAAGTGCTCGGGAAAATCCTGGCACCTCTGGACTAATCCCTATCACTCTGCTTTAACTGGAGCCAGACCTGCCCACTTTCCCTTTTAATTGACTTATTTTTGAGTGATAGTGTGCAAGGTTGCCTGTGAGGTCAGTAGGCAGGTAGAACTGAACATGTCCTGAGAATAGATCCAGTTCTGTCTTTTTTTCCTGGCTCGTGGTGGGCATAGGATGGGGATGAGGTGGCACGGGGATTGGCCCGCCAGGCTCAGTCTTCTGGGCAAGCCCTACATCTACTCACTCCAGAGCATCTTCCAATTTCTACCCCCACGGATCCCTTCTCAATTTATGCTACATTCTGTACTGGTTCTACATTTATTTGCTTGGTATTTTTATTTCGGTAGATTCATTTTTTAAATTTCGTTAAGTTTATTTAATCAGGAAACTTTACAATACTATTCCAGTAAGAAACCAACATCATGTGCCATAAATAGAAGGCATACATCGAAATAACAAATAAGAAAACAAAGTCATGCTAATTGTTCTAGCGAAGTGCAATGACCTGCTGAAGGCTCCCAGGGGAGCCCTGCTCTCTTAGCCACGAAGAGGAATTAGGATGTGTCCGAGAGGCATCAAGGCTATGGTAGCACCATGCTGAGACTTCTCTGTGCGCGTTCAGGATCTAGAGAGAATGGGGATGGGAGGAATGTTCTCATTCTGTGTTTCCTTTGCCTCATCTGTGTCGTCTTAAATCATCTTGTGTCTTCCCTGGTCCCTGGGAGCCCCACGCTTGGGGAAATAAGTGTCCCCCACACGTTGGGACAGTGGACTGATCCAGCTGTGGGGGTACGACCAGAGATGATTTGAGATGTTGTGGATAAGGTGTGGCAGCACGTAATAAGATTATCCCTATTTCAGGGATGCTGCTTGGCACACAGTGAGGCTTTGTTTAAACAGAGGCCTCTATGTGTGCTGGTCACCTGCCTCGGGATGGAGGAAGAGGCTCAGAGCCGGGCTGCCTGAGTCCAAATCCTGGCTCTGCAGCCAGGTCCTTAACTTTTCTGTGCTTCAGTTTATCCACAAAACGGGGACCATGATAACAGCAGCCTTCTAGAAGGGCTGGGAAGGGGGAAAGAATTAATATATGTAAAGCACAAAGAATTTAGTAAAATAAATGCCTGGCAGGCACATCGGAAGTGCTTCACAGTAAATATGAACTATTCTCTAAACCAATTTAATCATGCCATATTATTCTTTATTTTTTTTTCACAATATTATTCTCATTCTATAAAAATAAAATACCAGGCTTAGGGGTTTTCCTCCTTTCCTGGGGGTGATGGAGGTTGCAGAGTCTTGCTCAGCAAGACTGCCCCCCACCTCCCAGGCTCCCGGAGACGGCCTCACAGAGGGGCTACGCCGGGAAGTCTGGGGCCCTGAGCATTTTGGACAGGCTGCCCTGGGTCCAGCTGCTGCCCCAGCCCGCTCTACCCCCCACCCGCCCCCAGCTCACCCAGCCGGGAAGCAGGCCCAGGTACCTGTACCTCACTCCCTCTCCTGCTTTCTACAGCCCAGGGTATCTCTTGTTAGTCCAGCAAAACTTCCTCCTTAAATCTTTAGAAACATCTCCACCCCCGCTCATCCTCTTCCTCTGAGGGCTGAAGGCTTAGTAGAACAGATGCTAAAAGGCCTTGCTTAGACCCCCTCCGTCAAAGTCCACAAAGTGCTGGCTTTTCTCATGGTGGCCATTTCAAAAGAAAATTTTGTCTCCGAGGGTTTCAAAATGCTCCCTCTCCCCATTTTGGTGGTATGTGCCCTCCTAGCTGGTACTGGGCTTGCGCCTGGCTGCTAGCCAGTGGTCCCACCCAGGTGTGGCTGGGAGACCCCGCCCCGCCCCGCCCGGCCTGCTCTGGCCCCCTCAGCATCCTCCGAGCTTCACCTCAGGCAGGGGTCCCCACAGCCCTCGGGGTGGGCGATGAAGCCTGAGGCAGGGCCACCCCCTGCCTCCTCAGGGAGGCCCCAGTTCTTGAGATGTGGGACATGGCACCAGACCTGTCAGAGGTCAGGAGGGAGGAATTGGGCTGATGAGTTCCAGGGGCTTCTGGCACACCCCAAAACAAGGAGATACCAAAACAGATTCCCAAACAGGGGTGACACATCGACCGGGACAAGCTGCTATCTTGAATTGCAAGAAAATTCCCAATGTCTCCACATGAGGCCCTTCAGGAGTATGAGGCCATGTGCCTTTATCATCCCTACCTTGGGATGGGGAAACTGAGGCCCAGAGAGGGGAAGCAGCTGAGGCTGTGTGAGGCCAGGCCCTGGGACTTGGGCTCTCCCAGCCTCTCCCTGACCTTTCTGGCTGCTGCCGCCCAGCACCCCCACCCCACTCCCGCCAAGCCCCAGGTCCTTGATGCTTCTCTGGGCCTGGGGAAACCAGCCTGAGCTTGGGAGAGCTAGACTCCAGGCAGTGCTCAGGAGCTTCTGTGCTTCTATGGTGTGGTGGCTCCTTTTGCAGTTCCTGGGCCGGTGTCTGGGGTGGCCAGGCCCTCAGAGGCCCCCGGAGCTCTATGTTCTTGCACTCTCTGCATGGAGCTCTCCTGTGGGCCCCACTGGGGGGTGAGGCTGCCAGAGGCCCCTCCAAACATGCTTTCTGTGGCTTTACTCAAGAACAGAGCAAGGCCCTTGGGACCCGGCTTCTCTCTGTCTCTCTCTTTCTGACTGTCCTCTCCTGCCTCTCTCCAAGTGCCTGCTACAAAAGAGCACCCGGAAGTGCAGGTGGAAGATGTTGATGCGGACAGCCATCCCCTGATCGTGGAAAATACCCCCTCACCTGAGCTGCCACCACCTTCTCCTGCCAAAGCCGACACCCTCACGGTCCCAGGATCTGCCGCAGGAACAGAAAGGTCACCTTTTACGCTTCCCTTGGGCTTTTCAGTCACTCAGTGCTTTGGTGTCAGGACTGGGACTATGGCCCTACTCCCTGGTCCTAAATCCTGGTTTAGGACTCTATAAAGGATTCTCCAAGGAAGTCCTGTCCCAAGTATAGAAGGGGATAATAAATGTGATAAGGCTAATCTCCACTCCCTCATTTTATTATGAAAACAATGGAATGGAGAATCAAAAAACACTAGAAAAATAAGCATCCTCATCCCACCACACTAGATAGTGATTTCATTTTACTGCCTTCTCTTCTGTATCTGACCTATGGGCCCTTGCTTATGTGTGGTTTTAACTGGAGGAGTGATTTGGGTCACATCTCATCCAAGACCACATCTGACATTCCTACAGTTCCATGTGCCAGAATAAACTTCATAAATATATTCTCATTGGGCACTCTCCATAATGGAGCTAAGAACATCTCTTTGGGTCTCTTCTCTCTGTCCTCGGGCTCCTTTCTCAAAAGTGGAGCTCCTGGTCAAGGCTGTACACGTTTTTATGCCTCTTGATATAAATTTGTTGTATGATTAGAGTTGGTTTTGGACAACCTGAGCCAGGTAACAGAGGTCTTGCATACAGCTGTAGATAAACAGTGAAGTGCTTTGCAGTACTTTGTAAATAACTATATTTAAACTGCAGGAAGTGCCAGATGCTTCTTTAGTGGTTGGATTGTGAGATAGCTTCCTTTTCTTGATTAGTCTTTACTCTCCTCTAAGGGGCCTTGAGTACTTTCTCAGCCAAGGTAAAAAGCTTGCTGTAACAGAGATGGCTAGATGTGACCAACTGAGGGCTCTCTGATTTTAATGTAAAGAAAAGAGTTGTAATCTCATCTAGCCTTGGATCACAGCCCACTGTCCTATCAGTCTTCTTGTTTCATTCTTTGAACTATACACAAAGCACACATAACAGGAAATGGAGCCAACACTGTTGCAGACATCTGGTCTACCTCCCTCTGCTCTCATCATACAGGCTGGGTTGGGGGTAGATATCTGGGCACAGAGAGGGGAGTAGGCTCACCTGAGGATAAAATCCAAGCCCTCTGCCTTCTGTTTATGGGCTAGGCCTGGGAGTCTCTTGTCCTTAGCACTCACTCACTCATTCATTCACAAACATTTATTGAACATCTTTATATATCAGGCTCTGCTCTGGGGTGCTGAGGATGCATCAAGGAGGAGCCTGACAGGGGCCTGCTGTCACAGAGCTGATGTTCTAGGGGGGCTGGGATAGACTATGAACAGACAAGACTGCTCCAGAGAGCACTAAGTTGAACATGACTCCGAGACCAGGAGAACCTCTACTTGAGCCTCTGCCTGAGCATGGCCCTGAGAAGGGAAAATTCTGATACCTGACTTGAGAGGCCAGTGGTGCCTATGGTCAGAGGTGGAAGGAGCATTGTGGGCAATTGATAGGCACCAAAACGCCACAGGAACCACAGAGGCTGATGGAGGGGCACACAGGCAAGGCCATGCCTCATAGCTTAAAGCCTGGTTTTGGGGTGAATCCCAGCTCATCACTCACTGATGTGAGGCTCAAGGCAAGCAGTTAACATTCCTGGTCTTCCTGTTCTTCCTGTAAGATGGGGATAAACACACCACCAGTTACTAGATTGCTGGAAGAATTCAATGAGTTAATTCATGCCAGGTGCTTAGCACAGGGCTTGGGGGAGCCTAGCTGCTGACTCAGTTCCACACTCTGGGGTCTCGGGCAGCATGTGCTCTCCTGGCTCAGGAGAGAACACCAGGCTGGGTGCAAGAATACCGAGTTTGGGTCCCCCCTGTGCAAACTCTGCCCTCAGTGCCCTCGAATGTGAATTTTATTTAGAGTTGAAAGAAGTGAACCCATGAGTGCTGCCTTCCTTGGGGAGGTAGCAGAGGGCAAATGGATAGTTCCAGACCTTCTAGAATAAAGGCAAGTGCTGCACATCCCCCCAGGCTGTATCCTTCTTAAATGTCTGGGATCCTGAGTCCTGGTGGTTGGGGATGGGAAGAAAGACAGGTGGGTTTGAACCCAGACACCATCAGCCAGGACTCCAATGGCTTCAAGTGCAGTTGCCATAGACATGGACCAAATGACAGGGGACCCTGGGGAGGCTTGGTGTTCCTTCCTCAGACAGGGAGCCTGGAAGAGGTGCCCTGGGGATGCATTCCCTATAGACTGGGAGGGGACGCATGCCCTGTAGACTGGGAGGGGACAAAGGCCCTGTAGACTGGGAGGGGACACAGCTCCTATAGATTGGGAGGGGACGCAGGCCCTGTAGACTGGGAGGGGAGGCAGAAGAACATTTAAGCTGAGGTCCCAGTGAGTCCTAAGTAACTCATTCTACCCCCTGCCCCATTCCCCCTGCCCAGGGTTCAGCTCTAGGTGATCTGCAGGCGTCAAAGTCGGCTCATTTCCCCTAGGCCCCTGCCCTTGCTGAAGGCCTCTTCTATGTCTGTGTCCTTGCAGGAAGAGGCTGCCCTCCCAAGATGATGAGGCTGAAGAGCTCAGGGCACTGTCACCAGCTGAGTCCCCCATGGTCGCCTGGTCAGACCCATCCAGCCCACAAGGCACTGAGTGAGTGGGGATCACCTCCAGGGTCTCAGAGGTTGGAAGTATGGATAGGGATGAGCAGGCAAGGGGAGGTGAATGGGGTGGCGGAGAGCACAGACCTTTTTAGAACCCTGTACCATGAATTTGCAGCACCATCTGAGCCGTAAGGCTGGGCTCTGTCTCCTGTCCAGGCTGCTTTTGGCTGGCCTAGGAGTTCTGTAAAGTCTGCAGAATAGGGACGCCTGGGTGGCTCAGTGGTTGAGTATCTGCCTTTGGCTCAGGGCGTGATCCCGGGGTCCTGAGATCGAGTCCCACATTGGTCTCCCTGCATGGCGCCTGCTTCTCCCTCTTCCTGCGTCTCTGCCTCTCTCTGTGTCTCTCATGAGTAAATAAATAAAATCTTTTAAAAATCCGCAGAATACACTCTGTCTTTGCAAAGAGGCTTTGTTGTGAAAGAGAGTTTCCTGGCCCACAGGCAGAGGTTGGCTCCTGGCACCAAACCCCTGAGGGGGTCAGCAGGTGGAGTGAGGACCACAATGATCTTCCAGGGTCTGAACCCAGGGAGCTTGTTAAAAATACAGATTGCCAGTCCCTGCCCAGACCTGCTGCATCAGAACCTCAGACAGTGGGCCCTGGGGCATTCACATTTTTATAAGCCTCCAGGTGGTCTGTGGGACAATATTTAGAGGCCACAGTGAGGGCATTGGAACCTGGGTCTCTGACATCTACCTATTCCAAGGACTGGGCCAACAGAAGATGTTTTCCTGAAGAGTCTGAGATGTCTGGTTGATGGTGAATCCCCTGGCTGCAGGCTCTGGTCTGGGATCCCCAACCTATTTCCAGCCACAGCTCCAGGAGTGGCCACAGGAGGCACTAGACTTTCCTCCCAGCTTTTTTTTCTTTTCTTTCTTTCTTTTTCTTTTCTTTTTTTTTTTTTTTACCCATAATTTATGGAGTTTGTTTTACAGAGTTGTGGAAAGTTCAGAAATGTTAGAGGAGCAGGAAAAAAAATACAAACCTCACCCCTAGTTCACTGGTCCATTTGAGTATACGGTGGAGTCCCATCTTATGCAGTAGGGTTGGGACAGGGTCAGAGTTTAGTAGCAGAAAACAAGACCGAAATCAGTTATAATAATAAAAGTTACCCTTGAAGGCTCTTAGGGGGTTCAGCGTGGGGATCCATGCGCTAGCGAGGTGGGCTCAGCCTCTGTAACAAATAGACCCCACAGATTCAGTGGCTTAAGCAACAAGATGTCTCATTTATCATAAACATGTCACTAGATCAGTGGAGGGTTCTGCTCCATTAAGTCAGTTTAGGGACCCCGCTGACAGCAGCTCTGCCACCTTCATGTGGCCTCCAAGACCCCACAGGTCACCCCTAGAAGGGGAGAATGCCAGGCAAGGGGTTCAGGGATGCATGTAATGTAGTATGTCCATTCATGTTCCCCTGGTGGGAGCTCGCCCGGCCACACGCAGGACCTGCAGCCCCTCGCTGGGTGTCTGCAGCCCAGCGACCTCTCCCACGGGAGCCGATGTGGGTTAGCAGCTGGCATCTCCACCCCCCCTTTGTGCTGTCTCTTGTTAAGGCCCCTGGACTGCTTGTCTCCAGCCTGCCTCATCAAGTGAGCACGGGGAGAGGAGCTGGCTTGCATTCTTTACCTTTGTGGATGAAAACAAATAGATGTGAAAATACTAGTATTACACTCAGCTCAGCACAATGGTCCCAGTGAGGCTGCTCAAAGGACAGCCGATTTACAGCCTGTCTCAGCTCACTCCAGGCACTTGCCCCATGCTGAGTGGAGTGGTGGGTAGACTCGCACTCTCTCTCTTGCTGTCTCTCTGTCCATCTGTCTCTCTTGCTGCAAGTGCATGCAGTTTAAATTCCTTTAAGTTAAAAGGAAACAATTTTTAAAAAGATTTTATTGATTTATTCATGACACACACACACACACACAGAGGCAGAGACATAGGCAGAGAGAGAAGCAGGCTCCCTGAGGGGAATCGGATGTGGGACTTGATCCCAGGACCCGGGATCACACCCTGAGCCAAAGGCAGACACTCAACCATTGAGCCACCCAGGCGCCCCAAAAGGTTACATAATATATCCACAATATTCTTTTCCACCAGCTATTTCCTGAGCCAAAAGTATAGCCCCGTCCCTTCTTTGATCTGTCCCAGACACGAATCTCATGTGAACCCTGAATTGGGACCAACAGCCCTGATCTAAGTTCTAAGCTTTGCTGCCTAAATCTCAAGTGGGATCAAAGTTTTCTCAGAACTCTCCATCTGAATCAGATCCCACGTGGTACATTTTCTAAAAGCTGGGCCCCCGGGTGTTAGCCCCAGACTGAATTTCCTCCTAGGAGCTATTAAAGTGGATTTGATATTTCTGGTGTCAGAAGGAAACCGGGACAGCTTTTACCTCCTTAAGGCCAGGTGGAATACAGATGCCATTCAGCTCTTGCCCGGGGGCACAGGGGTCCCTTCCCCTCCAGCCCACTCACTTCGGGTGGTGTGTCCACAGTGGCCAGGATCGTGCAACCTCCACGGCCAGCCAGAACAGCGCCATCATCAATGACCGGCTCCAGGAGCTGGTGAAGCTTTTCAAGGAGCGGACGGAGAAGGTGAAGGAGAAGCTCATCGACCCTGATGTCACCTCCGATGAGGAGAGCCCAAAGCCCTGTGAGTCCAGAGCTTGGATGATTCACCCTATCAGAAACAGAGCCCCTAAAGCCCTTGTAAACTCCTGGTGAGGGCACCCCCAAGGAAATGGTTGAGGTGCTTGAGAAAGGCCTATGTCCCCACTGTCTGGATTTTGGGGTCCTGTATGTACAGGTTTAGCTATGTACCCAGGGGACAAAATAAGGTCAAGTTCTGACCGATGATCCAGTTGTACTTGGCTCTCCCTCTGGGCAAAGTACCCTCATTGGCCCTTCTGGCCCTTTCCCTCTGGCAGGCAGGTGGTTCAGCCTGGGAGGCATCTCATGGACTTACACACAGAGGGTGTCCATACCCCACTCTGGAACCAGGCAGTCTTATTTTTTGGAGGCCTCATTTGGAATAGTCTCATGGGGCTACCTGAAAGTTTCCTGTTTTCAAGATTCCAGGGGGAAATGAGAGGTTTTCCAGGTCTTTCCAAAGGAGGACTGTGCCCCAGATCTCAACAATGGACCTAGCAGGGCCTGGATCCAGAGTCCTAGAGCTAGAAATGCAACCATATTGAACCTACAAAATTCAACCTCTAGGTCACCAACAACATTGCCTTCAATGCACAGGGAGGCTCTGGTTCCCTTCAGTGTCCTATTTCAGAAATAAAGGAGCTAGGTTCTTGTTCTGTAAAACCCAGAGCAAGGTTTCCCTGACTTCTGGCCATGGGTCGTAGGAATCTGGGTACGAAACGCCCCCAGCCCTCCAGAGAGAACTGAGGGGGTCTAAACACAGATGCACAAACAGACTTTTTCAAACATCCAACTTGTCCAGAAACATCTCATTCTGGGCAGCTCCTGAGAAGCAGCTCCAGACTGGTAGCTGATAAGAGTGTCAGGGCAGGTGCTGTGGGGTTTGCTGCAGGAGAGCACCCCAGCTTCTGCACGCAGGGCTGACAGCAGGTTGTGAGGTGGCGCCAGGTTCCCTCGGATCCAGGTCCAGAATCTGGGGTTGGGAGTCCTCTCCCTGTATCCTTTGCCCGAGCCTCAGGGCAGGGTCAGATGGTCACTGGTGTCATCCCACAGCCCCGGCCAAGAAAGCCCCAGAGCCTGCCCCAGTCGTGAAGCCGGCTGAGGTGGGGCAGGCGGAGGAGGAGCACTATTGCGACATGCTCTGCTGCAAGTTCAAGCGCCGCCCCTGGAAGACGTACCGCTTTCCCCAGAGCATCGACCCGCTGACCAGTGAGTCCTGGGTGGGCCTGGGCCTTGCCACGGCATACTGTGTGAGGACAGAACAAGAGGGAGAAGTCGGGGGAGTGCAAGCCCCGAATAGGAACCTACTATCACACCCACCGCACAGACAAGGAAACTGAGGCACGACTAGTCAGACCCGGAAGCCCTGACCCTTGGTCAAGTCTGCTTTCTACTCTGCTCGTGCTGGCCCCTTCCTGGATCTATTACTCTGAGCAGGAAAGGGCAGAAATTCTTCTACATCTAAAGCGAATTCCCCTCACGTCCCTCTTAGCCCACGTTCTATTCCTCAGGAATGACAACCCTTCATATGGGCACAGCGCTTTACAGTTTACGAAGAACCTCCCAGCCTTTCTCAGCTGACCTCTCCTTGTGGCTTCCCTGGGGAGGCAGGGTGGGTGCCAGAGAGAGACTCTCCCGTGGTCACACAGGAAGTCCTGGGGGCACAGGGCCCCTGGTGTCCACCGGGCCTTGGAAATGACCACATGACCACGATCCATCCATCCATCCACCTGTCCATGTGTCTGTCTTCTATCCATTATTTACTATTGTGTATTTACTAAAGCAGGAAATACATTTTTGGAAATATTTCAATAGGAAACAGAGCATGTTTTCTAGTTAGCTGCCTATTATCTAATAATGCCCCCATAGCCTCTCTTCGAGTATTCTGGTTTATTAGGGCCTAGCAGTGATTTATTTTTGAATCAAAGATAGTTTTATACACACCCACACCCACACACACACACACGCCAGTCACAGAAGTGCCGCATCTAGGAACAGACAAGTGGAAAGAAGGAAGGCCCTTCCCTAATCCTACTGTGGAGGAGCCCTCCTCCAGCTGACATCTAGCATGTTCCTGTCCCTCCGCTCCCTGCAGACCTGATGTACATCCTGTGGCTGTTCTTTGTGGTGCTGGCGTGGAACTGGAACTGTTGGCTGATCCCCGTGCGCTGGGCCTTCCCTTACCAGACACCAAACAACATCCACCTCTGGCTGCTGATGGATTATCTATGTGATCTCATCTACCTCCTGGACATCACCGTGTTCCAGCTGCGCCTGCAGTTTGTCAGAGGGGGAGACATCATTGTGAGTCCTGGGCAAGTGGAGGCGGGCAGGGTGGGGGCAGACCCTGCAGCCAGGGCCTTCAGGAGCCTGCCCCCTGTTGCTGCTGCTGCTGAGATAGACGAGACAAATGAACAGGATCTTGGGAACATCTGCCCGTGCCAGGATCTCGGTAACATTTGCCTGTGCTAGTTCAAATTACACGCACCAAATATTGTTCAGGGGAGAAATGGGCTCCTGGACCATCTGATGGAATGAAAGATGGAAAGTGGACCAGAGAAGGACCTTTAGGTGGATCTGGTTCGAATCCCAGCACTACCATAACTAGATGCAGCCCCCCTGCCACCTCTGAGCCCCAGTTTTCTCATCTGTGAAATGGGGATAGTAATTGTTCCCGCTTCATAGTGCTGCTGTGAGGGCAGATTGAGATGATGTCTGCAGAGCGGCCAGCGTGGGGAACTGGTGGCCAACAATGCTTCCGGGGGGTCCTGCAAAGAGCATGCTGCTTGGACCCGGTGAGACCCTGTGCCCTGGTACAGGCCCTGCTTACTGGGGAGGAAACTGAGTCCTGGTTTTGACTTGGCAGTTGTCCAAGCCCACCCCAGCTAGATTCCCATCTCCTAGCTGGACATTCAGTTTTAGGCTCATGCTCTTAGCACATGGGTCTAAGGAATGTCCACGCTGCTCCCACGGGGTCAGGGATGAGGCTCTCCGGCCATCTCACGGTCGGTATTCTGTTTCTTTCAGACAGACAAGAAGGAAATGCGGGACAACTACCTGAAATCTCGTCGCTTTAAGGTGTGCGCTGGGGGGCGGGGGGGGCGGGCGAGCTTCTGTCGGGTCTTGGGAGGCAGTGTGTCTGGGGACCCTGGGTGCTGTGGGGCGGGTGTGATGTGGTTCCCACCAGGATCACTCTGGGTGGGCAAACACAGGCTTGTTGGTGGAGTGTTCTGTGCCCCCTCCTGGGGCATTCTGACTGCACTTTTCCCCTGAAGGAAGAGACCTGTCATTCCCCGTCCCCCCAACCCCTGGTGCGGCCCATTTCATACACTGTGGTGTCCCACTGGGATTTCAGATGGACATGCTCTGCCTCCTGCCCTTGGACTTCCTGTATTTGAAGTTTGGCGTGAATCCCCTACTGCGCTTGCCCCGCTGTTTGAAGGTAGGCTTCCCACCGGAGGCCTCGGCTCCCCCAGGCTCTGGGCTGGCCCTGCCATCTTGAGCTCTGCCCTGAGCAGCACTGGGTAGCAGGGAGGGTGGGGGGCGCTTCAGGGTGTTGGGGGGGGTTGGGAAGTTCCCTAAAAGTGTTAGCGCTTCTCACTTGTGCTGTGTGTTAGGTATTATTCCCAAAGTTTTACGAGTACTTACTCCTCCACCCTGTGAGATGAGTGTTTAGTACCAGCATTTTACCAGAGAGGTTCAGTAACTTGCCCTAGGTCACACAGGTCGGAAGGAATGGAGTCCGGATTTGAACCCAGGCAGCCTGCCTCCACTGTCTATGCTTGCATTAATTATGGAAACAACAGGGGGACTTCTGCTTTTATGATGGTGTGCATCTGAAAGATGGGGACACTGAGGCTTGGAAAGCTTGGGTCACTTGCTCAAGGTCACAGGAGCCAGGAAGTACCCAGGAGCGATTTGGATGTGCAGCCCAATACCTGTTTCTTCTTTTAATTTTTTAAAAGATTTTATTTATCTATTTGAAAGAGAGAGAGAGAGAGAGAGAGAGAGAGAGAGAGAGAGAGAGAGAGAGAGAACACAAGTGGGGAGGTGGGGAGAGAGAGAAGCAGGCTCCCAAATGGATTTTTCTGGCAGATCAATTAAATTCATCTCTCTCCTTACGCGATACTGTTGCCTCTTCTCCAAAACGCTAATGAGGGAATTCACAAAAAGAGGCAAACACAATACCCTGAATAACCTGGAGAAACAGGACAGAGGAAAATAGGAAGCAGGCAAGGACCCTGAAGAGAAGACAGCACATCGTGTTGGAATTGAGCGCAGATCCTACCGCTGGGCTCCCCGGCTGCCCAAGAGGCAGGGCGAGCCTGGAAGCAGCACGGGTCTTATCCGACTTGTGCCAGCCCCCTGGGGGCTACAGAGGTAGGATTCTTTAGAGCCAAAGAGCAGAGCAAGCCGAGGTTTACTCCCCACATAGTGGTGGGATCCATGTCTGGGTTCACGTGGTGGTGGTGGTGAGCGTGTATAACTCATGTGTCTGATGTTTAGCACGACCCCAGGAAAAATTCTGAGCCTAAGGGGAGAGAGATCCAAGCCCCCAGCCCCCAGCATCCCCCCCAAACTCTGGGGGGACTTTAGAATGACTGCCTGGAGGATGACCAGTACATGGCTCAGGGCATTTCCCTCACTGTTGTTCTCAAATGTCAAGCAATACATGTGCCAGGTGTTGCTGTTATGAGTATGCTCTGGGCTCAAATCCTGCCTCTGTCACTTAGCAGCTGTGTACTCTGGGCAGGTGACTCAACTTCACGAAGTGCCAATTTCCTCCCTGTAAAAGGAGCATGATACCACATAGCTCACGTGTAAATAAGGAGGCCATGTATAAAAAGCAGAGGTGTTCGTGAAGAAGAGCAGTCACTACTATAATTGTATTATTATAAACAAGCCTTTGAAGGATCTAGGTGAGGGGTGGTAGGGATGATGTTTCTTTGTAAAATGGTTTCCTTTATAAATAGACGTTGAAAACAGGGTCCTAAACCTGAGATGCATGTCCCCCTGAAGATGTCACGATGGGCTTCAGATGGTCTCGGAGCCCCCCTGACACAAATGCAAACTGTGAGAACAGGATGGGATGTAATTGCTGTGGGAAGGGGGGGGGTCACAGTTTCCAGCGGATTGGTAAATGGGGTTCCTGGCCACCACCCATGGGAGGGCTAAGGACCTCTGATTTGTGAGTGTCACTGCCCAGCCTCCGGTGGGGGGGCGCTGCAGAAAGAGGCCTCCGTTCTGGGGAACAGGCTGGAGAGGGGAGGGTAGCACACCCCCCATGGACGGCGGGCTGTCCTCATGCTTTGCTCTTCTTCCCAGTACATGGCCTTCTTCGAATTTAACAGCCGCCTGGAATCCATCCTCAGCAAAGCCTATGTTTACAGGTGAGACACACACGCATACACACGTGCGTGTACACTGGCCGTTTGCCGCAACAACGGAGCAAGGCATTCTCTGCTCATATTTCTTCCCCTTTCAAGCTCCCCTGGCCCTGCAGGCCCCAGTGCTACCGGAAGCCAGGCCTCTTCCTGGCCCTTCTCTAAAGGGATGTTTGTTTTTTTAAAGAACCAAGAATGTCCCATTTCCCCCAATTGTGAGGAGAGCGCACAGAGGTTCCTATGCACGGCTCGCCACTGTTTCCAGGGAGCTGGGCCTCATTTTGATCTCAGCTCAGGGAACTGGGTGCCTCAACCTGGCTCGAACATAGGGAGGCTGTGTGTAAGGACGGTGGGCCAACTCTCGTCGGGGGCACTAGACCAGCCGGCCACACTCAGGGACAAAGCTCCTCCACGTTGCTCTCGAGTGGTGCTTCTCTGCACGCATCTGTCCCTTCTCTGGCCCTCTCCAAGGATACACCCCCTCTGTCCTTCCTGCCCCCAGAACCATCTGCACATGGAACTCAGGGCCATTCCAGCTCCTGGCCTTGACGATTTGCCATTCACAGGCCACCATCCCTAACTGTCCAAGTCTCAAAACAGCATCCACTTGGCCCAGTCCGGCCACTGGCTGGTTTCCATCAGCCAGGTGTCCATCCTGCCAGGCCGAGGGACAGGGCCATGAAGCTCCAGCAGGGAGATGTCTGAGGCGGGTGTCAGGGGAGGTGAAGGTAGGCTTGTTTCCCACAGTCCCCCTGGGTGACAGATCATGGCCACCCTTCCCGTTGCTGTGGTCACACCTTTCCTTCTCCCGCAGGGTCATCAGGACCACGGCCTACTTGCTCTACAGTCTGCATGTCAACTCCTGTCTGTATTACTGGGCATCTGCCTATCAGGGCCTTGGCTCCACTCACTGGGTTTACGATGGTGTGGGAAACAGGTGAGCCAGTCACCCTCCTGGGGCTCTAATCCAGAGAGTCCTGGAAAGAGGTCCCATTGCTGCCATGAAAAAGTATGAGGACCATGTGTCTGTGTCCTCACTGAGCTCACGTTTCCTGAGCACCTGCCATGTGCTAGGCAGAGGGAGGCACAGAAAGAAACTAGACCTGCTAGAAAGATCCTTTCAGCCTCCTAAAGCCTAGTAGACTTGGCAAATTCACCTCACGTGTGTGCCTACTTCTCTACTCCATGGACACAGCCAAGTGGGAAGGAGGCCAAAGCGCACTTCTCAACATAGCTCCCTGGGCGTCGCTAGCCACGCGGGAGCTGGCAAACAAGGTGAAACCTGCTTGCCAGACCAGAGAGCTGCCATACGTTGTGGGACGTGTTCAAATAATGACGATGTCAATGGTACTTCTACTAACCCGAGCAGCGAGCCCTTACAGCAGAGAATGCTTATTCTGTACCAGCCCTGGTTTAAGTACTTAGCAAAGTAACTCATTGAATCCTTCTAGGAATCACATGAGATAGGTACATCATTCCCATCTTACAGATGAGAAATGACTTCCCAAGGTCGCACAGTTCGTTCATAAGTTCCAGAGCTGGGATTTGAACCTGGGCAGTGTGTCTGCAGTCTTAACCAGCGCACCATCTGCCTGGTGCCAGAGAAGCATGGGGAACGTGGCACAGGACAGTCAGTTCCAAAAAGCTGCATTTGATTTTGGCCTTGGTAGGTGGAGGGAAGGGGCAGAGAAGCCTTGGGGGAGTTGCAAAATGGTGGAGTCAGGGCTCTGGGAGCCCTCTTGTGTGGTGGCAGGGGCTACCCAATATCATGGCCACTAGCCACCAGGGGCCACCAATATTTAAAACGCAGCGTGACTAAGATGTGAAATACACACGGGTTCAGAAGATATGAAGAAACACGTCAATTGCCTTATTACTAATGCCCAAAACTTTGGTTATGCATTGAAATGATATTCATTTTGATATTTTGGGTCACTAAAAAATGTTATTGAAATTAATTTCACCTGTTTCATTTTACTTTGAGGAAATGTAGCAACTGGAAAAAGTTTTAAATTCGGTATGCGGGTCTCATCATATTTTAATGGGATAGTGTGGTTCTGAGCCATGGGGACCCCAGTATGGGGTTCTTCTTTGCTGTTCTTCATTTCATATATTTTTATTCTGATTATTAAAGAAAGATCAGGAACATTCTTTACTCTATTTCTTGCATTGTAAGATGTAGTCCATTCTGTGATGCATTTTTGAGTCAATACAGCTTTTTGCAAAAAAAGAAAAAAAATTACAACAAATGTACCCATAGATTTTAAGAGACATCCCAGTTTTAGAAATGTGAAAATGTGGAAAAATATGTCATCCACAGGGATATAGAATAACATAATATCATGCATATCTGCCCATCATTAATTTTTTTTAAACCACAATAGTAATATCCCTGCCGTGCAGAGAGGCCAGTGTTTATTTGACTATGCCCTCATCGTTGGGCTCTGGAGGTATGCCTCCAGTTCTTCTGTCTGACCCAGGATGCTGCAGTGAGCATCTTTGTCCTCTGACCTGAGTGTTTCCTCATAATAAATTCCTGAAGGGGGATGGCACGGCCAAGGATATGAACATTTCTAAGATTAAAAATATATATATTATTTTTGTAGTTAGTACACTATGTTTTTTTAGAGCAGTTCCAGGTTTAACAGAAGAGCCGATGGGGAAGTATAGGGAGTTCCCGTATGCGGCCACATTTGTAATGGTCAGATGGATGCGGAAAGCTACCCGGGCTACCCTCTCACCTCTTGCCTCAAAACCTTGGAAGCAGGAAGATGACAGGGCCCAGGGGGATCTCAGAAAGATGACTCTGCTGGTGATGGTTGAGGGGAGGATGGACCAACAAGATAGGCAGGAAGCCCAGGGACCTGATAGGAGAAGCAACAAAAGGCCCTGACAAAGGGTTGGTATCATCATGGGGAGGGAGGGCCATGTGAGAAGGTAAGCAGGAACACTTGGAGTCCAGATCGGGGGTGTGAGCCTGGAGAGCCTGGGCACAGACTTTAGGAGTCCAGGGAAGGGAAGAACAGAAGCTATTCATTAAAACTCGTTCTGTGACCTTGGTGGAGGCCCCTCCCTTCCTGAGACTCAGTTTCTCTTCTACAACTTGAAGATGGTGTTACATTCAGATTTCTTCTTTTTAAAAAAGACTTTATTTATTTATTCATGAGACACACAGAGAGAGAGAGAGGCAGAGACACAGGCAGAGGGAGAAGCAGACTCCATGCAGGGAGCCTGATACAGGACTTGATCCCAGGACCCAGGGATCACGACCTGAGCCAAAGGCAGGCGCTCCACCACTGAGCCACCCAGGCGTCCCTACATTGAGATTTCTTGTGGGGAATGATAAACTAATGTGTGCAGCATGTCCAGGTCATGCCTGGACAGTAGTCAGTGGCCATTTTCTAGCTACAGTCATTCTTACAGGGAAGCTGGTATACCAGGAGAGAGGTTCCTAACCCGGGATCCAGACACGTAGAGGGTGGCCCCACCACCACCCTCCTGGGAATTGGAGCTAAATTTTGAGGACATGCTGGCTTCCTGAAGGAGAAGGTTGCTAGCTTTCCTTAGATTCACAAAGGGGTTTGTGCTCCAACAAGCTAAAAACCTAGGTCCCAGGATTGAGCCTGGCACACCTATCATGGGCAGGTCTGGGATGGAATGGCAAGCAGAGAAGGGGAAGACAGGGGACAGCTATCAGGGACTTCCTCCTACAGGGACCTTAGAAGGGACACTCTGTCTTGGCAGCACTACTTTTCTCCAAACAAAATCCTACAGGGAACCCCCAATATGTGCAAAAAAGCACAAATAGTGAAGGATCCCTCCAAAAATCCAATATCATGGGTAAATTACTTTCAAAGTAGTGACCGTTTGTTGAGTGTCTGCTCTGGCCCAGGGGCTTGAGGAAGCTCACACCTATGGGGGTCTCCCATCCTGCTCTGCTTCTGCCTGGCCTGGAGCACGCAGGGGTCCCCACAGGCCCAGTAGCAGGGAAGATGCCAGGACTTCAAGCCCCTGAGATGGGCCACATCAGTAGAAGTTTCCTCCAACCAGAAAGCGTCTGGGGAGAGGCTTGGGGACCTTGCTCCCATGCCTTTCTGTTGGTGGCCTAGGGGCACTCCCTGAGCTCCCAGACAGGTGCTCCCTCATTCTCTGCTTAAGGCTGCTTTGCACGCCCTCTGGTGGCCGGGGGGCGGTATGACCGGGGCTTTACTGGGGAGACCCTTGCTGCGAGATGTCTAGTACCAGGGCGGAAGGAGGAGCAGGGTCGCCCAGAGTTACCCAGCACCCCACCCCAGGCCTCCTAGCTCGTAGTCAGAGGCGGAGACCCCTCCAGCCCCTCCAACATAACTCCTCAGTAACCTCTGCTCCGTTGCAGGGCTCCCTCCCAGGGCTCTTTGCACGATTTCGTGCTGTCCATTAGATGGTGAGCTGCTTGAGGACACAGGCGAGTCTGTTGTTCCCTACTGCGGGCGGGCATGTGGCCGGTGCCAGCGACAGAGAAAGCTCTGGTAGCAGACGTTTACTGAGAGCTCATCATGTCCCGGGAGCTCTTCTAGCGCCTCATTTTGTCCTCACGATCCCCCCTGTGAAGGATGTTCTATTGCCATGTCCATTTTAGGAGAAAGAAGCCAAGGCTTGCTGAGATTAATAATTTGTCCATGTTATGCAGCTAGGAAGTGGTGGAGCTGGGTTTGAGCCCAGGCAGTCCCACCCAGAGCCCATGTTCTGACCACAGCTCTGCAAAAATAGCTGGTGAACAGAGCCCCAGGGGGGAACCCGATTGGGGTCATCATCAGACTGGGTGATCTTTGCCAGCCAGATGATGGTCTTGGTTCTGGTGCTGAGCAGGGACCTCAGAAGTGTGGGTGTATCAGGACGCTGGAGGTGGGGCAGGCTCTGGACACTTCCTGCACGCCCAGGGAGGAAGGCAGGACAGCTGGGCTTGCCCTGTCCTTGAGCCTTGCTCACCTCACCCACTGGAAGGGCACAGCCTGAAGGTGTGAACAGATGTATGAAGGACTCTTACTTCTCTGTGATAATGAGATAAACTTGGGGCATCTCCTATGCCTTCTACCACCCAGTAGGACACTATCACCCAGACCTCCCTTCCTAGGTTCATGCACTTGTGTAGAGGTGTTACTAACAGTGGGTGAAGCTCCGAGAAGCAGATGACAGCCTGAATTCTAATCCCAGCTCTGTACCTGGCCAGCTGGTGACCATGACTGTTTCCTTTGCCTTCTGGGACCTCAGTTTCCCTATCTGGAAAAGGAGTGGGAAAAGCAGAGTGTCAGAAAAGGTAGTCCTGATATGTCTTTCAAGTGCAAAGTCGCTCTTGCTTTCCATGAACCAATGTGGCGGGATGGCAAAGGGAAGTTTGTGGAAATTGAAAGAATATAGAGGGAGCCCAGACGTCAGGAGTCAGAAGACCCTGGTCTATCCTCCTGCCAAGTCTTTCTAGCAATCTCCTGGAGCCTCAGTTTCCAAATCTGTATATGGAGGTGACAACATGCCTCTGCATCTATGAGCACGCTCGGCAAACCGCAGGGCTCTGTGGGTGTGAAGCTGTTTTCCTTGTACTTAGAAATAAAGCGTTTGCATCTTGCACAGCTGTCAGAGCCAGGCCACCCAGGCTCAGCAGGGTGGGGCCTTTGCTGACCGAGGTCCCCTTCCTCTTCTCTCTCTAGTTACATTCGCTGTTACTACTGGGCTGTGAAGACCCTCATCACCATTGGTGGGCTGCCTGACCCCAGAACGCTCTTTGAAATTGTCTTCCAGGGGCTGAACTATTTCACGGGTGTCTTTGCTTTCTCTGTGATGATCGGACAGGTAGCTGGGTCACCAGTCTGGCTTGCCACCCACCCGTCTGCCAGGGCCCCTCCCACTACTGCCAGAAATGTCACCATCTGTGGTCATTCCTTTTGGACTAAGTCTGGGAAAGAGCATGAGTCCTAGACTCAGGAACCTGGAGTTCTGGGACCTGCTGGGTGAAAGGGGTGGGGGTGGGGGTCTAGGTCCCAATCTTCTCTACCGTTGCTTCCATTGGAAAGGTTGGTCCCTTTGGGTTATCTTTGCGGAGCGGGGCTGAATGGCTGTCTGCAAAGCCTGGGGATTTGGACTGCTCCCTTGGAGAGAAACCCCTGGGGGTGTCTAATGTGCAGGGGGAGGGCTCCATCTCATATTCTATTCAGTGCAGGAAGCCAGAGTCAGGCGGCCTCAGAATTGGGTCCTGCCCCAAGCAGTAGTACATCAGGTTCACATTTCTTCCCTGAGGTCAAAGTGGCTTTAGGCATCAAGGGGCCAGGTGGGACCAGAAGCAGCCCAGCCCAGTGAGGCCTTTCCTCCTGGTGGGGCTCCAGGGCCTGAGGCTGCTCGGGCGGTCAGCAGCCTCGCTCCTGCCTACCCCTGTCGGCAGCCTCCCTCCCTCCTGATCCCCCTTCCTCGAGCACCCCTCGTCTGTGTAGAGTAAACGTGCTCATGATGCACAGCCCCAAAGCCCCACTCTGACCCTTGACTCTTCCACTTTTCCCCTAGATGAGAGACGTGGTGGGGGCCGCCACCGCAGGGCAGACCTACTACCGCAGCTGCATGGACAGCACAGTGAAATACATGAATTTCTACAAGATCCCCAGGTCCGTGCAGAACCGTGTCAAGACCTGGTACGAGTACACCTGGCAGTCCCAAGGCATGCTGGGTAAGATGGGTGCTCTGGGTGCCACCAGCTATCCCCTGGCCACCTCCTCCTGGGCCCCTGCCTTCCTGGCCCCTGCCTCTGCCCTGTGTCCCTGAGGTCCTGAGCACTGGGGCCTCTTGGCTGTGGCCCCAACATTTTCAAGTGAGGGGGGCCTAAGGGAGGCCCATGAGGTACCCCCAACTGGGCTGTCAGGAGACCCCTGAAGACTTGAGGTGCCCTGCCCCCCATCACCTCTGAGATGTGTCCCCATCAGAGATGGAAGTACAGTAGGAATCGGGGCAGGAGGAAGGCCCCTCTCTTACTCTTCCATATACATACACACATACACATAGTTTTTGGTAGGTTTTTTGATGTTATGCTTTGCTTCTGAGATTCTTTGGCCACAACAATGCCTTTAATTCACCACCATTTCTGCTTTCTTGCCAATGATAGGGTGGGCTCAGTGACCCTTGTGAAGTGGGGGAAACTTACCTGTACGTTGTTTTCTTTCTTTTTTTTTTCTTTTAAGATTTTATGTATTTATTCATGAGAGACACTTAGAGAGGCAGAGACACAGGCAGAGGGAGAAGCAGGCTCCATGCAGGGAGCCCCACATGGGACCCGATCCCGGAACCCCAGGATCACACCAATCCACCACTGAGCCACCCGGGTGCCCCTGTACATTGTTTTTAAATGTAGTGAAGTTTTCGTTAATTCTAATGAAATTCTTAATTAAATTTGAATGTGCTACTTATACGTTAATTAAGTCACACATTTTCTCCCCAGTCTTTTTTTTAAATCTTGGGGCGCTAGTAATTTTGTTTTCAGAGCTTAGACATCATTTTGAATGCCCCTGATAAGCCAGTGGGCCACTGGCACTGTGCCTTAGAACCCCCTCAACTGTCTCAGCTGATTCAAGGGCCCCGCTGCTTCCACGCGCTTCCCTCTCTGAAGAAGCCACACTTCAGCTCCAAATCTCCTGAGCCGAGGGGCTGTCAAATCTGTGGACAGTGAGTGGTCGAGCCTTCGCTGCTATCCGCTGCTATTGCACTCAGTCTGTAAAGACATGTTGCCGTCCATTGCCTCATTCTGTCCAAGTGACAGCCCTGTGACATCTGAACCATTGCCCTCTTCCACACGAAGGAGCCACAGGAGAGGGCCAGGGTCGTGCAGATCCACACTTGAGCCCATAAATAATGGTGGTGCAGCGGGGGGGCGTCGGGATTGAGGTCAGGCAGTGCATTTCCTATCCCTGGTCTCGACATTCATTCTGTGCCAGGCGCTCTGCTGGGAGGGGCGGACCCCATCACTGGCAAAACGCTCTCGGCCCCTGCTCTCCTGGGACGGGCCCTGGACCCCACAACCGGGGTGGGGGCGGATGCCATTTCCCCTGGGTTGCGTGGCTGTGGGCAAGTCACCGCCCTCCTGAGCCTCCCTTTCTGCAAAGTGGAGATTATAGTAGTGGAGACCTCTCGGGTTGTTGGGAAGATTTACTAAAACCACCTTTGTAAAGCTCTCTGTAAAAAAGTGTTCCATATACTTCAGTTCTCGGGCTGGTGGGAAGAAACCATTGCAATGAGGGGTGTGATCAGTGCTACAGCACAGAGACTGCTAAACAGAATGTCTGGGCATGGGGATCTCCAGGGAAGGCTTCTTGGAGGAGATGACGTTAGTCCTGGGGTCTGAAGAATGAGTAGAAGTTAACCAGGGAAGGACATGAGGGTGTTCCCTGCACAGGGAATAGCATCTGAACAACCCAGAGAGGGGACTCTCCCTGTATAGCGTGGTCTGGGGGGGGTGCAGAGGAATGGTGTGGCCAGGGCCCCGTGGGAGGGTGGGGCAGAGGCCTGGATGTGCCTCTGACACTTGCCAGGGTCTCCTTTCCAGACGAGTCAGAACTGATGGTGCAGCTTCCAGACAAGATGCGGCTGGACCTTGCCATCGACGTGAACTATAACATTGTCAGCAAAGTGGCTCTCTTCCAGGTATGGCCCCCCCCCCAGAACCCCCATCCCCGGGCTTCTGGGAAGGCCCCGAGGCCACATAGTCCCCTAAACAGGCATTCTTTTACCCTCTTCTTGGGGACAGGGCTGTGACCGGCAGTTGATCTTTGACATGCTGAAGAGGCTTCGTTCTGTCGTCTATCTGCCCAACGATTATGTGTGCAAGAAGGTGAGTGGCCCGAGGCAGCTGCAAGACAGTCTGGGATTTACGGTGCACCTGCCTGCTGGGAGCTGGGCTGAAGGGGGTGCCTTTGGAGGCCTGGGAGTGTTGGCAAGCCCAGGGAGAGCGGCATCCCTGGGGAGGGAGAGCTGACCCCAGGGCTCCCGGGTTGTTTGGCATGTGGAGGCTTTGTCTGGCTCCAGGCATTGAACCCAGGTGTGCCTCAGGCTCTGCTCAGGACACAGGACCAGGACTGGGATGAGGAACCCCGCTTTCCAGAAAAGGAAAGTAAGGGGCCGAGCAGGAGGTAGGGCCTTGACTCTATAGATGGAGCTGCTTCCAGGGTCTTGGTCTTCCTATCAGGAAAATGGGGCTGGGGTAGGTTGGAGGTTGCAAACTGGTGGCCTTCATATAGGAATCAGCCCATACATTGTTTTGTGGTTTGGGGTGTGGGGTTTTTTACCCTAATTTTAAAAAATTATTTATTTATTTATTTATTTATTTATTTATTTATTTATTTATTTGACGCAGAGAGAGAGAGCCAAAGTAGGCAGAGAGACAGGCAGAGGGAGAGGGAGAAGCAGGCTGGATGCAGGACTGGATCCCAGGCTCCCCTTTCTTCCTAATCTTAAAAAAAAAAAAAGTTGGATCAGTTCCCAACCTTTAAAAAATTTGAAGGTCTTACATAAAAATCCAGACTTCTGGCTGAAAACTGAGCTCCACTGTCCCAAATAGCAAGAGTCTACTGGAGTGAAGAAGGGGTTGCTCCTGAAGGCGGGACATCACCCTCCCTCCTGATTCCACAGGCCCCAGCCCTCCCCACTGCCCTCTACCAGGCTCCCTTCATTCCTTAAACTGCCCATCATATCCTAGAACACATTTGGATTTGAACCTGGGGCTACACAGTGTTGAGGCCCTTTCTGTTCCCATTCCCTGGGATACACGGTGAGACCAAGGTCACCTCTGAGTGGGTGGTTAGGGTGGAAAGGCAAGAACTCAGATTTCAGCTCCCCTGTTACAGAGCTGTTCAGGCTGGGTGTGTGTACAGGGGTGAACATAACACCCAAGCAACCCCTCTGAGACGCAGGAAACCCCAGCCCAAGAAGGCCCCCATGCCAAAGTTGTATACTGTACAGTAGTGAAGTTTCCGGAAGCAGAGAGCCGTGGGGACTGAGGAGACAGTGCTAGAGATGGTTGAGAACTTAAAGCTGCAGCCCTAGAGGCCAAGAGGGGTTTGGGTGATTTGTCTGACACCAGGGCTACTTCCTAGCTGTGCACCTTGGGGCAGTGGCTTGCCCCTCTGAGTCTCTCGCTTCTCATGGGTAAAGTAGGGATGCTGCTGGTACTCCCTCCTGGGGTGGTTGTGAAAATTGAATAAGCTGGGCCTACAGAGTTTGGCACCGTGCTGGCAGAGTCGGTGCCACTGCCGCTGTTACTATCCTTGGGTAATGTAGAACTTGCTGGCAAAGGAGCAAGACTGAACCAGGTGGTTGGAGTTGGCAGGGGAGAGTTGAGGAGAGCACTTGATGAGCAAGTGGGAATGGCGCCCTCTGCTGTCCAGTTTTGCGCTGCGCTGATCTTGCTGAGATTGGCACCCCCCTCCCCCCACCTGTCGCCTCCCACCATTGATTGCCCACCCCAGGGCGGTTAGTGAGGTGAGGGTGAGCTCTTTAGACCCTTCAGCCCTGTGTCAAATTGGACGCAGAACAGGGACATGAGACTTTCTTCCTGTTAAGAAGCTCATGCACGTGTGAGACGCCCAGGAAACGTTTGTCGAATGAGTACAAAGTGTAATCAATTTATCTATTTTGCTCTCTCTCCTTTCAAACATCCTATGTGGCAGGGGACTGTGAGGGCATGAGGATTGGAAGGTGCATGGTAGACTGGGTGTTTCTGATTGCAGTCTGAAGCAAGCCATTCATTCATTCATTCACTCATTCGTGCATGTATGCATGCACGCTTTCATTCATTCGTTTGCTTTGATTTGGGATTCAGACCATTGCATTCGTTTGCTCCAGCTGCTCCAACCGAGTATCAGAGGCTGGGCGGCTTTAGCAACAGAAATGCATTGTCTCTCAGTTTTGGAGGCAAGAAGCCCAAGATCAAGGTGTTAGTTGGGTTGGTTCCTTCTCAGGGCTGCGAGGGAAGCGTCTGCTCCTCTCTCCTTGGGTTATAGATGGCTGTCCTCTCCCTGTGTCACTTTGTATCATCTTCTCAGTATAACTGTCTCTGTCTCCAAGTGTCCCCTTTAGAGGGACACCAGTTGTATTGGATTAGGGGCTCAAAAAACTCCAGTAGGACCTTGTCTTTATTTAATGGATGACGTCTGCAATGACCCTATTTCCAAAAAAAGGTCACGTTCTGAACAACGGGGGGTGAGGACTTCAACATATGAGGTTGGGAAGGACACCATTCCATCCACGGCAGCCATGAGCTCTGGACCCAGGCTGTCTGGGTTCAAATCCCCGCTCTCCCTTGGCCTAGCTTTGCGATCTCGGGCAAAGAGTTCCTGCCCCAGAGCTGTTGAGGATTGAGCAGACCTGGGACTTGGAGCAATGCCCCGCACAGGAAAATGTAGCACGAGCCCTGGACTTCATTACTGATGCTGTTATCATTCCTCTTTCAGTTAGCAAACACTTACCGAGCTCCTGAAGTGACATGTGCTAGGTATCAATTTATTGGGTGAACCACTGTTAATTTTCTCCATGCCTCCGGGCCCTCCACTCGCGTGTAGAATCAGGAATTTGCAGAATGCCATCACACATGCACCTTCTAGCTTACCTAGCTTACTTCCCTTTCCATCACATCACTAACTCCCCACGTAATCCTGTCAGTCAGGCAGGCCGGGGGTGGCCACTCTCCCCAATTCGCGGATGGGGAAACTGAGGCCCCGGAGGGGAAGTGACTGACCCTGCACCGCATACTGAGTCAGTGGTGGGGCTGGATGCCATCCTAGGGTCCTCTGCATTGCACCAGCGGCCTCCGGGCCCAGCCCCGCCGCCTCTGTGGTCACTTTTGGTAATGGCAGAGGGGCTCACCCCTTCTCTGTTTCAGGGGGAGATAGGCCGAGAGATGTACATTATAAAAGCAGGAGAGGTGCAGGTGTTGGGCGGCCCCGATGGGAAGGCTGTGCTGGTGACGCTGAAAGCCGGATCTGTGTTTGGAGAAATAAGGTCAGAGGGGAGCTGGGGTGAAATGGGCAGACCTGGGCCCAAACTGGGGTGGGGGGCTGTCCATGGGAGGGAAGACCTCGTCCTCAAGGGCCCTTTGGTGGAAGGAGGCCACTGTGGATGCTGACATATGCAGGGTCGGCCCTGGCTCTCGACCATGTGGGGCCTCCACTGCGCTCCGGGAAGGGGGTGGGAAGGGACATTTTAGTGGGATTCTAACCCCAGCCTGCTAGGTCTCACCTCCTTCCTTCTCTACCCCAGCTTACTGGCTGTTGGGGGCGGGAATCGGCGCACAGCCAATGTGGTCGCCCATGGGTTTACCAACCTCTTCATTCTGGATAAGAAGGACCTGAATGAAATTTTGGTGCATTATCCTGAGTCTCAGAAGTTACTCCGGAAGAAGGCCAGGTACATTTTTTTATTTAACAAAAAAAAAATCCATATATTACGTCATTGCGCATTTCTTAAGGACTAAAACTTTCTCTTACATGGCCGTAGTACCTTTATCAAAATCAGGAAATGTGCTGTTGAAACGATGCTATTATCTCATCCCCAGTCCATCTTCAAATTTGGCCGATTGTCCCAATTATACCTTGGGTAGCCTTTCTGGTCTTCTTTTCCATCTCTGGATCCAGTGTAGGACCACCTGTTTCATCACATAGCCTTGTGTCTTCACTCTCTTTGGATCTGGGATTGTCCCTCAGCCTTTTTCCATCTTGAGTGATTTGAGGAGGACAAGCCAGTTATTTTGTAGACTGTCCCTTCATTTAGCTGATTAACTTCAGGTTCTGCATGGGGGCAGGAATTCCTCAGAAAAGATGTTGTGGGGTGCCTGGCTGGCTCAGTTGGTAAGGCATGCCACCCTTGAATTCAGGGTTATGAGCTCAAGCCCGACATTGGGCATGGAGCCTACTTTTTAAGAAGCGATGTTGTGTTTTTTTTTTTTTTTGTTTTTTTTAAATTTCATTGGGACGCCTGGATGGCTCAGCGGTTTAGCACCGCCTTTAGCCAAGGGCATGATCCTGGAGACCTGGGAGTCCCACGTCGGGCTCCCTGCATGGAGCCTGCTTCTCCCTCTGCCTGTGTTGCTGCCTCTCTCTGTGTGTGTCTCTCATGAATAAATAAATAAAATCTTAAAAAAATATATTTTATTTATTTATAAGGGAAAGAGAGAAAGACCAAATACACACACACAAGGGGGAAGGGCCGAGGAAAAGGGAGAAGCAGACTCCCTGCTGAGCAGGGAGCCCAACGGGCTCCATCCCAGGACCCCGGGATCATGACCTAAGCCGAAGGCAAACGCTGAACCGACTGAGCCACCCAGGCGCCCTGCGATGTTGTATACTTAATGCAGCCTGTGGAGAGGCCCGGGATGCTGGCTTCTCCCAGTATTGATGATTTTCCTTTTGCTCATTTGGTTAAGGTTTCTACACTCTAAAGTTAACGTTTTCCTCTTTGTAATTAATAAGTAATCAGCAGGGCATCACTCTGAGGCTATCTAGACCTCCTCTCCTGTTTCCCATCAAGCAAGCCTTCACCTGCTACCCTCAGCATTCCCTGAAGGCTCGTTGCTAAATCAGTGGTGGCCACCATGGGTGCAGAATGGTGATTTTTTCTGATTCCATCCTGCCTTCTGCATTTATTAGTGAGCATGCTACTGTGAGGAAAATCTTTCCTCTTCTCTCCGATTTCAATTTATTTGTTTCTTCATTTGTCTATAAGTGTGGATTTGTTTTGTTCTGTAAATATCCTGTTACAATCATTATTCTGGTGCTCAAATTGTTGCAGATTTGGCCAGCAGGCATCTCTTCGGGCTGGCCTTTGTGACTTTGTTATGTCCTCTAAATATTTTAGCACTTCCTTGCTCACAAATACAATTAGACTCACTGGGCTCATCTTGTGACCTTCTGTCTGCCACATCCCTGGAAATGGCCATTTCTTCAAGGAGACTTGATTCCTTGCAGGTGGGAATGGGTTTTAGAAACCTCATGGCTACTAGGCTGCTACTAGGCTCCCAAGTGGACAGGGCTGGGAAGCACATCTGCATGTCCACCTGTGTATATAAATGCAGATATACATATATATACACACATATAAATATATATATACATATGTATATCAACATCTATATTCCATCTGTATCTATATCTGTGTCTATCTAGCAATTTCAGTCCAACACCACAGAGTTCTTTCTAATCTCCTCCTTTCCTATACTTTGTAAATTCCTTCTTCAACACTGAGAAATTTGGCACTCACTCATTTGTTTAGTCTCTTTTTTTAAAGATTTTTATGTATTTATTCATAGAGACACAGAGAGGCAGAGACACAGGCAGAGGGAGAAGCAGGCTCCATGCAGGGAGCCTGACGTGGGACTCGATCCCGGTCTCCAGGATCACGCCCTGGGCCGCAGGCGGCGTTAAACCGCTGCGCCACTGGGGCTGCCCTCATTTGTTTAGTCTTAGGATACAGACAAAGCAGTTGCAGAATTGCTATCCCAAGGTACTGGGGCAGTAAGGGTTGGGGTATGGAAAGCCTTCTCAGCAAAATTCAGTATTTGGTGCGTTCTTTTTGTCTTCAGCTAAGTACCCGTGAGGTAAGCGTTGTGTTCAGACTTATCTCGATTTGTTTTCTTTTTCCTCCCTTTAATGTGGTGGTTTTGCTCATTTGAAACATACCCAGACTTGTGTGTTTTGGTTTGCACTCCATATTTTATGATTCTTCCCACTTCAATCCTTGTTGACTTTTTGTTGTCTTGAATATGTCAAGCATTAACATGGTACCAAAAGTCATAATGCAACAAGGCCTAGAGAGGTGTCTGGGCTCCCCCCACCTGCTGCCCCTGGCCGTCCACGAGCCCAGTCTCATTTGTTTCTGCTGCTTCCTTAATGTGTTTCCTTTTGCAAAAGTAGGTAGAACGGTGAACATTTTATTTTTCCCATCTTACACAAAACGTAGCATACTGTAGATTTTCTTTTGCACTTTGCTTTTTTTGTTTCACATGACAACCAACCCAGAAGATGTTCTTTCTCAGTCCATAGACAGCTCCCTCATTCCTCTGACAGTTGCAGAGCATTCATGGGAAGGGGCAGTAAGGCCATTGCCAGTATTTTGCCATTATACGCAGCTCCGTGAGGAATAACCTTGTGCATCTGCATTTTGTACTGTTGAAGAGTGGGTAACTTTTTAGAGAAGCAGGTCTTTGTTTTCAGACCCTTAAGATCAGATTTCCAGTCAAGTGAAAGAGGTAACACAGTGTGGTAGAAAATCCACAACAGGCTCAGGAAGCTGATGGAGCTCACAACCTATCGGTAGTATGAGGTACTGGCTGTGTGGCCTTGGAAAAGTCACAGAAAAGTTAACTTCTCTGGTCTCCATTTTCTGCAATTATGTAAAATAAGGGTATTAACCCCCTATTTTGTTGTTGGGAAGCTTAAATAAAATAAGTGTGTGTGAATATCTCCAGCAGGGTACACGGCAGGTGGGAGAACTCAATGAATATTCATAATGATAATTGCTCCTTTTTTACCCATCAAGTACTCTCTGTAATTTTGCCATTGGATAAAGCCTTTTAAATCTATATATCCTGTTTTTCTCTCCATTGCCTTTTACCAAATATTCCCATTTTCTACCTCATTCTATGAAATGACACCATAAATAAACTGTACAGAGAATAGTCACCATAAAGGGAACTCAGAGTGCACAATCATTGATTGAGTACATAGTTCTAGGCCCTAGGGACACAGCAGGGACCAAATAAAGCTTGCCTCCTAATGAGGGAGCCCGACCATGGAGAAATGAAGGATTCTGTGATGTGTCAGCTGGGGACAGGGCTGTGAGGAAACAAAGCCACATTGAGGAGACAGAGGTGATGGAGGGAGTTATCTGAGATAAGTTGGGCAGGGAAAGCCATTCTGAGGAAGTGGAATTTTAGCTGAAATCCGCACAGACTGAAAGAGTGATGGGACTGCTTGCATGGAAGAGCATCCTAGTCAGAGGCAACAGCACATGGAAAGGCTCTGCAGAGGAGAGTGTGTGTGTGTGCAGACCAGCCAGAAAGTAAGTGTAGCTTGACATGGGATGGGAGAGGTCCAGGGGATGAGATCGGGTGGGGCCTTGGAGGTGAAGTCTTACAGCAGTGGCTTTGGGTTTTACTCTGAGGGAGAGGGCAGCTATGTACCGTTTTACACAGACAAGCAAATTGATGTGACTTAGGGGTTTGTTCTTGTTGTTTTAAAACAAGATTTTATTTATTTATTCATGAGAGAGGCAGAGACACAGGCAGAGGGAGAAGCAGGCTCCCTGTGGGGAGCCCCATGCAGGACTCAATCCCAGGACCATGGGATCACAACCTGAGCCAAAGGCAGAGGCTCAACCACTGAGCCACCAGGTGCTCCAGGACTTAGTTTTAACAGGACCCTTTTGGCAACGCCAAGAGGGGGTGATGCTGTATTGGTGAAGCATAATACCCACAGGATGCTGGCATCCTCTGAGGAAGGAAGCTGCCCTGTAACTCATTTTACCTGTTTGCTCTTAAGGAAGTCACTGGGCCCTTCCAAAGGCTGGTCTGTCTGAAATTCTCTCACAACATCTGCCTGCTTCCCCCTACTCACCTGAGAAACAGGGAAGTACAGTCTGTGCTCATTATTCACGTAGCTGTGATTCTGTGTCTGTAACTAACCTACTCACTAAAATGTATTTGTAACCCAAAAATCAGTACTCGTGGGCATTCCTAGTAATTTGTGGACATGCACGGAGCGGTAAAAAATTTGAGTTGGGCCCTAAACTCATGTCCCTAGCAAGAGTTAAACAAGGTGACACTCTGCTTTATTGTTTCAGCTCAGAAGCATCTGAACACTTGTAAACAAATGTCTTTTCATGGTCTATTTAGCACCACATTTTTCACATTTTTGTGATTGTTGTTGGTGATTTTGTGGGTCCTCATTTCAGTGTCAGTGAATCAACTGGATGTTTTTAAACAGAAATATACAAAGTATTGATCAATTGATGAAATGTAATGAGAGGCTCACAGCAACCTAACCCTGTATTTACCCCCCAGAAACAATGGTTCAGTGTTTGAGATTTCAGTGTTTGCGGGGACTCTACAGAATGACACCACCGCGAATAATGAGAATCAATTGTGTCTGAGATCTGGCTCCAGTTCCCCCTGCCCTCCCTTCCTCCCCCTGCCAGAGGAGCAAGGCTCAGGAAAGCCATGCGTGTAGCCCAGCTACCCCACTCCTTTGGCTGGGTTAGGTGAAGCTCCTGACCCATGTGTCAAGCCTGAGCCCTTTGCTGGAAAAGGCTGAGGTCCCGGCCTATGGCAGCTGCAGGAGAGAGGAGGAGCCACGGGGCCTTGCAGCAGAGAGGCCTTGGGACCAGAGCTGTAGGATGATTCATTAGAGAGCCTGGTTCCCTGGACAGGCAAGCGTCAGGACAGAGGCAGGGGATCATGCATGAGCTCTGACCATCAAAGGAAAGACACAATCTGGGAACCACAGGGCCTGGGACATCTGAGCTGGTGAGAGTCATGTGAGTCATGTGTGGGATTCTGGTTCTAAGCTACCTGCTTTACAGATGGGGGACCTGGGGCCCCAAAGAAGTGAAGTGCTCAGCTGTCTGGCTTGGCCACTCTAGGAAATGGGGCTAAAAGGTTTCACGCATGCCACTTTCTCCAGGGATGAATGCGTGATCCTGCTTATAGGAAAACGCATCATCTGAAAACGAGGCTCAATTTCCTTACTCTGGAAATGTCCCAGAGGCCAGTGCAATGTTTCTTTTTTTTTTTTTTTTTTTATTTTTTATTTTTTTTTTTTTAATTTTTATTTATTTATGATAGTCACAGAGAGAGAGAGAGAGAGAGAGAGAGAGAGAGAGAGAGGCAGAGACACAGGCAGAGGGAGAAGCAGGCTCCATGCACCGGGAGCCCGATGTGGGATTCGATCCCGGGTCTCCAGGATCTCGCCCTGGGCCAAAGGCAGGCGCCAAACCGCTGCGCCACCCGGGGATCCCCAGTGCAATGTTTCAAAAGAGAGACTGCCATTAGCAGTTAACAAAAGTCCCACAAATAGTTCTTTTGTGTCATTTTTGTACCAATCTTTGTACCACAGACTGTCATGCTGTGAATGATGGCTGAATAACACAGGTGATAGTGCCAGGCATGAAGAGGTCTCTGATTAATTATCATGTTTGTATTCTCCTAGGGAAGCCCCAGCCAGAAAATGCAAGTCTTGGGCAATTAATATCAATATGCACAATTTAAATCCATTGCTTCTGATTAGATAAGCAGCCAGTAATGGCCTCATTTTTAAACAAACAAGTTTTGCTGGAGCCCTGGTGAATGAATTTGCCAATTAGGAGTCGAGGCCCACTAGATTGCAGATGAAATTCATTTGTTCTTGAGCCAAACCACTCATCACATATCTGTAGCATGAAAAAAAAATTCCCTATCAAAGGCTGGGGCTCTGTTCGATGGAAGATCCTATCCCCACTTAGAGAGCACGGGAGCGCACTGCATTTAGATCTGGGATTTAATTCTGGCCACTTCGTAGCTGTGTAACCTTGGGAAAATTATTTACCCCTTCTGGTCTTCCATGTCTTTATTTGAAATGAGATGGAAAAAAATAGGGACCTACCTGGGAGGATTCTGTGCGATTTACAGGACAATGTATGTACCAGTTATCTGTTGTATAATAATCTTACCACCCATTCAGTAGCTTTTTTTTTTTTAATTTATTTTTTTATTTTTTTATTTTTTATTTTTTTCATTCAGTAGCTTAAAACCACACATATGTATTACCTCACAGCTTCTATGGGCCGGAAGTCTGGGACAGCTTAGGTGGGTACTGGCCAGAGCTGAGTCTCATCTCATGTCTCCCCTGGGGAAGAGTCTGCTTCCAAGGTCACATGGAGGTCAGCCAAATTCAGTTCCCTGCGGTTGGAGGACTGGGGGCCTCCGTTCCCAGCTAATTGCTGGCCGGTGGCTTCCCTTGGTTCTCGCCACATGGGCCTCCCCTCAACATGGCCACTGGCTGCATCAAAGCCAGGAAGGGAGAGTCCTTGCTAGACAGAGATCACAATCCCATGTGACATGTTCGCAAAGGGGATATCTGATCACCTTGCTGTATTCTACTGGTCAAAAGCAAGTCACATGGAGAAAGAGACACCAGGAGGGAGGTCCCCAGGAGCCATCAGGGTGCCTCTAAAGGACCGAGCATAGGGCCTGACACATGTAGACACTCATTACATGTTGACGGAGGTGATGGTGAGGATGGTGACACATGCAAAAGGAAGAGAAGCAAAAAGCGTTGTATCTTTTTTCACCTGGGCATCCTGTTTCTGAGTCCATATATTATAGTATCATTCGGTATTTCCTGTGTGACTTCACTAAAGTGACTCAACCTCTCTGAGCCTCCAATTTCCTCCTCTGTAAGGTCCAGACAGTAAGACTCATGTCATTCTAGTTGTTCCGATCATTCACTGAGATGCTGTGCATAAAGCGTTAAGTATGCTGTGTTTGCTCATAGACCATTAGCCAAGACGACCACCACCGTGCAACTCTATCATAGTCCTCCGCCGAGGAGCTTTTCTTCTCTCCCGGAGTATGTTTGTAATGTTAGTGGGCGCTGCTTTCTTTCAGGCGCATGCTGAGAAATAACAACAAGCCCAAGGAGCCGAAGAGCGTGCTCATCCTTCCTCCCCGGGCAGGCACCCCAAGCTCTTCAATGCTGCCCTGGCCGTAGCAGGAAAGATGGGCGCCAAGGGAGCCAAAGCCGGTAAACTTGCCCACCTGAGGGCTCGGCTCAAAGAACTGGCTGCACTGGAGGCAGCTGCGAGGCAGCAACAGTTGCTGGAACAGGTAAGATGGTGGGGAATTAGCCACACCCCCATTTCAACATTGTGCCGGATTGTGGACCATGCCTTGCACTGTAGGGAATGTCTCCCCTTCCTTTATACCAGGACTCCTTTGGTTGCAAGTAACAGAAATGCAGGTCATGGTGCAAGCTCACATTAGCTTAAGAGACCAGGGGATGGATGGGGTCAAGTAGCTTAAAAGTTCAGACAAGGCTGGATCCAGAAGTTCAAATAATGCCAATGGGATGAGCTTTGCCATCTTGTCATTTCTGCTTCCCTCAATGATGGCTTCAGATCACAAGAGCACTAGGATTACATCCTCCTGGTTTAGCAGCAACTCCCATAGAAAGTTCCTCTTGCCCAGTGATTCCAGCAAAAGTTCCAGAGCTCATTGTCATTGGACAGATTTGGGTCACATGTCAATTCCTGAGCCATTCACTGTGCTGTCCTGGGAGAGGCCAGGATCCTGTGCCATCCCTGGGCCGAGGGGAGCAATCCCTCCAAGGGAGTCCTGGTGCTGTTGCAAAGGTAGGAGCACTGGGTGTGAGCGGGGAGTGTCCCTCCCCAGATGGCAGTGATGGTCTCATATTTAATATTTGCATCTATGACAATTTCAGAGATTTAAAGAGAAAAAACCCTGCTGACAGGCACAGTGCTGACTGCCCCCCCCCCCTTGGAAATCTGAAGGGAATTTTAAAATTAGTTCTGGGACTCTTTTCTGTGACTAATGCCAAAAATGCCAATTAGAATGATTGCACTAATTATGACTATTCACGATTGTCCTTTAGGGAGGCTGCTGGGAAGGGGGGCAGTGGGTAGGCAGGAGCTCAGTGGCCAGGAGGGTGCTGCAGTCTACAAAACAGAATTCAAAGGAACCTAGGTTGGAACAAGCCAGGCTGGTGTTGGAGTCCAGGGAACCTGTCTGGAGATCATTTGACATCTGGAGTCTGGGAGGTGCCATCAAAGCCACCCAGGGTTCCAAAATATCTGTTCAAGATACAGCCACCTGTGGCCCCAGACTGAGGACAGACATGACTGCCTGGCTTACCCAGAGCCAGGGTCAAGGTCGAGCCAGGAAGTTGAGGTCTTTGGTGCCAGCTGCTGCGTGGGACTGAGCAGACATGAACTCCAAGACTGTTCTCAATACAGTGAAAGGCTTTTATATGAAATGGGCCTTTTGCTCCTGAGTATTAGCTCTTCACCCAGGCAGCTTGAAGATGTGAATTAAATTTGCATGAGAATTCTAATAAAAGGCAATTTTAGAACAATCAGGACAGAATGCCAAGTGCAAGGAGTTCTGAAATAACAATCCAAAGACACGGGTCTAAATCCCAGCTCTGTCACTGCCAGCTCTGTGACCCGGAGAAGCTCTTCATGCTTTCTGAGACGCAGGTTACTCATGGTTGCCGCTTAGGGTTGTAGAGATGAAGCAGGGTACCTTGGATATCTTTTTATTTTTTTATTTTTTTAAATTAATTAATTTATTTATTTATGATAGTCACAGAGAGAGAGAGAGAGAGAGAGAGGCAGAGACACAAGCAGAGGGAGAAGCAGGCTCCATGCACCGGGAGCCCGATGTGGGATTCAATCCCGGGTCTCCAGGATCGAATCCTGGGCCAAAGGCAGGCGCTAAACCACTGCGCCACCCAGGGATCCCCTGGATATCTTTTTAAAAGCATTTTGGCATGGCAAAACACCTGACTAAACTCCCCGTGATTCTTCTGGTTCCATTCATAGCAGGATACTTCCGGAAGTCCCATAATGGGCACCATCCTGCCTTGGAGTGCGTCGTCGGAGTTTAGGACAGACACGGGATGGTGGAACAAGCAGGAACTCCAAGATAGGGGGAGGGATGGGTCCCCAGAGTTGCCTTGGGTTCTAGGAGTGGGCTTCCCCATTTCCCTTCCTTCAACACTCTGATTTGAGCAAGCTTCTTCCTCACAAGCATGCTGACTGCTCTCATTTGAAATTCACTACTGCTACCTTAAGAGGGTCTTAGATCCCTGTGGGCCATTCAGGTCTCCTCCTCTGGGGAACCCTTCTGTCCCATTTATGTCTCCACAGAAGCGGGTCAGACAGGGCAGGACAGGCCATAAGTATCTTTAAAGGCTTGGGTTTTTACTGACACACAGACTGGTCAGTGTCCACAGGAACCCCGAAGGCTAGAGGCTGGAAGTCCCCACCAAGTCTCCAAACATGGGGGCTCAGCCCAGCCCAATGCCAGTACTACCCTGCCCATTCTCCTTCCTGGGGAATAAGGGTGTGCGGGTGGCAGGCTCCACCTATGAGACCTTCCGGAAAGGAGGCCGGGCCACAGAAGCTTTTACCCTCTCAGCCTTTTTACCTTGTTTGCTTAGAATTGTTCTCATCCATCCAGGAGCACCCAGCCCTGGTAACTGGGGTGGACAGGGCAGCTGGCTCAGCTTTGCAAAGTCCCTGCTGGTGCTCCCTCCGGGTCACACCCCTCCTTCCTCCATAGCTCAGGGACAGGCCTGAACCCACAGCCTCACTCTGACTTCTGGCCCTGCCCATCAACAGAGATGGAAAATATCCCCAAGACCTTCTACTAGATCCAACCAGGACTTTTAATCCCTAAACTTCCCCATAACATACTCTGTTCCTACCAAATAATCCTGATGCCCTCTGACCCCCCACTTCCCATACATTAGATGGCATCCCTGTGCACTCTGCCATCCTCCTTTTTGGGGGGTCCAAGAAGGGGAGCAGGAAGGTGTTCAAGACTCCTCCAGGACCCCTCAAAGAACTCTCAGACCTTCTTTGCCTTACCAATCACCTTTTCTGGATTTTAGGCCAAGAGCTCGCAGGATGCTGCAGGAGAGGCAGGCCAGGCGGCCCCAGACCAGGACCAGCCCCCAGTGCGTGAGCACCCAGAGCCCCAGGAGCCCCCGGCCACACGCTCTTCGCCACCTGCCTCGCCACCTGCCTCGGAGAGGCCTGAGGAAGGTGGGGAGGGGGAGGCCGGGCCCTCGGAGCCATCGGTGCTGATCCGCATGAGCCCAGGCCCCGATCCCAGTGAACAGATCCTGTCGGTAGAAGTCCCGGAGGAGAAGAAGGAGGCCGAGTGAGGGCCTCCCCTCCAGGCAGGTGTATCCACCCGCACCCAGGCGGGTCCCCCAGCCCCGTGCCTCGCTTCCCGCAGGCCCAGACTCCAGGGGCAGTAGAGTCCATCCCACCACTCCTGCCCCCGCATCGGTTTCTGCCACCGCTGGTCTTGAAGTCAACAAATGTAGTGTTCGTGCCCCTAAGTCCTCACCATCACCTGAGAACCCTACCTCTCCTGACTCTTATTTTTAAGAACAAAATTCTTTTCCATTTTAGAAGTTTATAGGCAGAGCATAGAATGGGGCTCCGAGCCCTGAGAAGCTCTGCTGGAGACTAAAGCGTTATCAAATGTTTGAATTTCATCTCCCACGTTTGAAGGATAGAAAACCTGCCAGCAAAAAAAAAAAAAAAGAAAAAGAAAAAAAAAGAAAAAGAAAACCTGCCAGCAGTTGTGGGAGGCCCGGCTGGCTCCGTCGGTAGAACATGTGACTCTTGGTCTCAGGGTTGCAAGTTCAAGCCCCACCTTGGGTGTAGAGATTACTTTAAAACACCCTGGTCAGCACAAAGGGTGGTTGTGCTGGTCATTTGACCCGATGATCCGTGCTGGGCAGTCACATTAGGGATCCTCTGCTCATTAGAGCGCTTAGCACCCATCTTCCCCAGGCTGTATTTAGTTCCAAGTGTGAGACCAGTCTTTCAGAACATAAAATGGAAGTGGACTTACTGGCAATGGGCTGTGAGCGGTTCTGAGCACCCCTGCCAGGCCCCCAATTCTGGTCTGCAGAGAGTCACGCTTGCTTGCTTCCGACACCTTTGCTATAGAGATGATGGCAGCACCTTCCATTAATCCTGGGAGACAGAAATCGCCGACACCACTGAAGTTCCTAAGGTTTCTCCAGATTAAGTTACATTGCTTCAATGATTCAAGATACAGGGGGGGGCCGGGTGGGGAGGAGTCATTCAGTCACTGAATATTGGGAGGATTTTATTTGCATATCTAATGGCTCTTGGGGGAGTAAGTGATTAAAAACTAGTGTTGGGCCATTTGTTTCCACCAGCAACAACAAACACCAAAGGCCTGGAATTCCAAGAGGTACTGCCCACTTCGTATCAAATTATAGGACACTGTGCTCTGCTGCTGGGGCCTTCAAGGGCTTGCAAATGTGTCTATTTGTCTGTCAGTCTAAAAGCAGAACATTCCTTTCCCCTGTGAAAAAAAAATGACACAATATGGAAGTTGCCAGGCTGCTCTAAACATTTCCAAATCCCAGGGTAACAGATTTATCTAGTCGATGACATGCCTCGTGATCTGAGTAATCACCACATCGAATATAGCGATGAGCAACATTAGGTTAGCCTTTTAAAAAGCTTTTATTAATTTATTTTAATAGCTAGTAACATATTTTCATGGGTAGGAAAGGCTACCCAGTTAAAATGATCTCTCCTACCTCTTGTGCCCAGTCCCCTTCCTGGAAGCCACCACCACTATCAGCTCCTCCTGCCCTTTTTTTCTTTACACAAATAGTAACACTCTAGTGCTGCTGTTTTTCATTTGTTTTGAAGTTCCTCCTTTCTTAGTACAACAAGGGCATGTTGACTTTTCATGCCTGCAGTCTGGTCCATTGAATGCAAGTCCCATCACATTGAATTGCTCTCCCATGAACAGGCATTTGCAGGGTTTCCAATCTCATGCTGTTGAAAATAAGGCCGCAATAAACAAAAATCTTATGCATAATTTCACTGGTCAACACTATTTTTAAGTAGGGAGAGTCTGGCGGTTTGGGCTCATTTTTGTCTTTGCAACCCCATTTATCATAGTCGTATTTGCATCACGTATTCTAAGATCCAGGCATAGAGAAATGCTTCCATCTTTAGCCAAGTATTTCAGATATATCAATAAAGTCAATGTATTACCCTTCAGTAGATGGCAAAATGTTTCAAAGGCACCTTCACTGTGAGATCTTACTTTACAAGGAATCTTTTTTTTATATGAATATACTCATTCTTTTAGATACTAACCCTTGAATGTATACTGCTTATTATATAAAGTGAAAGATTCTTGAGGTTCCCGAGAACTGTCCTGGAAAGAAAATTGATTTTGAAATGAGATGAGCGGTATCTTAATTTCACTGTGATACTTCCTTAAACTCGACACTTTCAAAAAGTTGGATGTTAGGTAAATTGAATTTGAGGCTAGCATTATTCTCCAAATAGAATTGGACTGGTTGGTCGCCAAGGTCTGGATGGTACAGCTCAGAATACTGTAATTCTGCAACTGAAACAGAATCTTTATTTATGTGTGTTGAATCTCTACCAATTTCCAATGTCTCAACATTTCCTGTACTGTGGTAGAAAATGAATAGGAAGCTATTTTTTAAACTATATAAATATTTTAAATAGAATTAAAACCAAGAAGCTGTTTAAAATTTCATTATCAAAATGTATTTGGCTACCTGGAATATTTTCATTTGTTTTCTTAGCAAACATGAACACTGTATTTAGACTCTGACTTTCATCCGATTACAATGCATTTTAATTAAAGCGTTTAGACAAATGTTCCTGGCTTGTGGATTCATTTCAGAAATTGACCATGTGTGACAGATCCTTTTGTGAGGAAACCTAAATTTGTTTCCCAGTTCAGCCTTCCTTGCTTATCTGAGAGTGACATCCTTGGGGCTGTCATCCATCCTGCATTCCCGGTGCTTGAGGGACATCCTTGTGGCACCCCTCTCCATGGACCCTAGGACTCTAAGACCCTTAAAAACAACCACTTTATGTCTGGTCAAATCTACTGATCTCATCAAGCCAGCTGCTCACTATGACCCCAACTCCTTTAGACTTGTCCAGTGATGTAGTGTGCTGATGAACATGGACTCTGGATTCAGACTGTGCAGCTTCCAATCCTAGTTTGACCATGGACCACAGATGACTATGGACCTCTCTGAGCTCCAACAACCTCATCTAGAAGATGCAGATGATATGCTGCACTGTACAGAGTCACAGTGATGATCAAATAATAGACAGGCATTGTCAAGTCTGAATGGGCATGAGGGGTAAAGCTGACTTGCCACCCTTCTTACTCTGCTGTGGTTGGGGTGCAGTGGAAGCTCCCTGAGAACTCTCTCTGGCCTGAATTTTGCCTCTGTTCATGGGTATACATACAGAAGAGATGTGATCACCCCTTCTTTGCTTTTTTTTTTTTTTAAGATTTTATTTTATTTATTCATGAGAGACAGAGAGAGGCAGAGACACAGGCAGAGAAAGACGCAGGCTCCATGCAGGCAGCCCCATGCGGGACTCGATCCCAGGACCCCGGGACCACACCCTGAGCCAAAGGCAGACGCTCAACCACTGAGCCACCCAGGCATCCCCCTTTCTTTGCACTTTAACTGAAAGTTTGCACAAACACCTGGACATATGTTAATTATAACAATATAAATAACAGCCTTCTGCATCATCCACAAATGTATTTAACCCAATTTCATACAAAAACAGACAGTAAAACACCCCACCTATGGCTTACTCTCCTGGGATGATCGCTCCACTCTGGGCTGGGCCCAGGGCAGGCTTCATGGTGTATGACCCGCACAGTCACATGTGGCCTCATGTTCAGAATGGCCCCATACTTGTTTACTGCTCTCCTGCCACTGTCTTGAAATTCTTAATAATTTCTGAATAAGGCATCCCACATTTTGATTTGTACTGGCTCCCACAAATTGTAGAGCCTGTCCTTCCTAGGCTGGAATAGCCCCTGATATCTGGAAAGGCCAAAGGCAGAAGTAGAGATGTGTCCTTTTGGCACTCAGCTTTCATCTCCCTTCTTTCAGCCACAGGATCCCGCTCCTTTTTGAAACACCATCATGCATGGGGTCTCTTTCCAGGGAATCTGAATCACAAGAGCTACTGCCCTTCCTCGTTGCTAACAGAGCCCTGATTTGGCTTTGTGCAGCAATATGCCCAGCCCCAGGAGCGAAGAATTATAAAAGGAAGGGTGATGAGAAGCCTCCTTAATAAAAAGGGACACCCCCTATTTCTGCTACCCATCTTTATGGGAGGAATATATCTGGAGCTGCAGCAGCCATTTTGTGATGGAACAGCCAAGGAATCAGTGATGTAGACTGCAGGAGGGTTGAGTTGTCACACCAATCCCAAACCACTCATCTCCAGAAGACTTGTTACATGAGACAATGAAATACCTTTATTTTATTTTTAAGGTTTTATTTATTTATTTGAGAGAGAGGGAGAGAATGAGCAGGGGGAAGGGCAGAGGGAGAAGAGCAGGGAGCCCAATTGGGGGTCGATCCCAGGACCCTGGGATCATGACCTGAGCTGAAGGCAGATGCTTAAGCCACTGAGCCACCCGAGCACCCTGAGATAATGAAATACCTTTATTATTAAGCCATTTGTAGTCAGGATCTCTTACCTGTGGCTGAAAACATCCAGCTGGGAGGGCCTTAAGGTGGGGAGGGAAAGAGAGAGGGAGCAGGTGCATCGGAGCCCCGACACCTGCCCACACACACCGTTGGTTTCAATTGCTCAGGTCTTCATCACTATCCACATTCCCGCCTCCCTGGCCCACTCTTCAGCTCTGCCTTACTTACACGGGCTACCTCGTGTATTTGAATAAATATGCCTTAGGCTGAGGTCAGCCAGAGTTAGCTTCCATTGCTCATGATAAAAGAAACCTCACTGATGCTGACAAAAGTACTTCTGGGAGTTTCCTGGTTGTTTAAAATTCAAGATCTAGGCCAACACCCACTCTGGGCGTGATTCCCACCCACTTTGGTCTGGCCCAGGCTTCTATGGTTTCTAAATTCAAACATCAGGAAGAGACCTTCAGAGGAGGGAGTGGAGGAGAGAGAAGGGCATTTGGACCAAGATCAAATTCAAATGCTTCTCTGTGGATGGGAAACCCAGTGGAAGGCAGTGATTTACCCCAGAGGAGCACTTGGGCATCAAGGTACATTTCCCTACCTGCTCTTCCAGATCTGCCCTTATCTGCAGAAGGACCCAACAGCAAAGATCCCTGGGACAGACCTTCCTTTTGACTGATCCTCTAGACTGGTGCCTCTCACTGTTTTCTCTTACCAGTAAGGCTCAGGGACACCTGGGTGGCTCAGTGGTTGAGAATCTGTCTGCCATTGGCTTAGGGCGTCATCCCGGGGTCCTGAGATCGAGTCCCGTATCGGGCTCCCTGCAGGGAACCTGCTTCTCCCTCTTCCTGTGTCTCTGCTTATCTCTCTGTGTCTCTCATGAATAAGTAAATAAAACCTTTAAAAACAAAACAAGTAAGGCTCAGAACACAGGTGATTGCTCTTGAAGGTTCTCAGCTTTCTCATTCGATTAGTTTTGTCCACTGTGCTGCTGTGAGGTGATCAGAAAGGGAATTAGGAAACCCAGATGAGAGCTGAGGAAAGCCAAACCTACACAGGCAAAGGGATTTATCCTCAGGGAACCGGGACTCCTGGGCAAGAGATGGAAACAGTTGAGAGGCCCCTGCTCCACCTCTGCCATGGACCCACAGTGCCACCTCAGCTGGGTAACTTTCATTCATTCAATAATTTTAAAAGATCTTTCTATGTGCCAAGCACTGTTCTACTATTTTCCAGGCCTTCGAAGTTGTGTCTCTGAGCCAGAAGAAATAAAACAATCCCTCCAGGGTGGCAGTAAGAAGGTTCTGCAGATACTTGTGGCGCTGTGCCTGTGTCACCTTAGCCAGCTCAGGCTGCCAGGACAAAACACAGACTGGGTGGCTTAAATGACAAATGTATTTTCTCAAGTTTCTGGAGGCTGGAGAGCCCGAGATTGCAGGGTTGGTTTCTGGTGAGAGCTGTCTTCTGAGCTTGCAGATGGCTGCTTTCCCATGGTCCTTGAAAGGCCTTTCTTCTGTGCATGTGGAGAGAGAGCTTGAGCTCTCCTGTGTCTCTTCTTCTAAGGTCACTATGCCTATGGGCTCAGGGCCCCATCCGTGTGACTTCGTTTAGCTTTAATTATGTCCTCAGAGGCTTCATCTCCAAACTGGTAGGTTAGGCCTTCACGTGAACGGGTTGGGGGACACATTTAGCCCTAACACATAAATTATGGATGTCCACATTTCCTGGATTCGGTATTTGAGCACAATCTCCTCCAACAGCCCTTCACAAATGAAGAGGACGGCCCTCTTCGTCTTTTAAAAGGGCCCTTTAAAATGTATTCTTTCAATGCACATGAGTTATTGGCATCTCTAAGAGGTCCCTGTCATTGTGGTAGGGTGCCAAATTTAGCAAATAAAAGTATGGGATGCCCAGTTAAATTTCAATTTCAGGAAAAGAATGAATGGAGGGTTGGGCAGCTGGGTGGCTCAGTCAGTTAACCAACCGGTTTTTTGGTTTCAGCTCAGATTGTGATCCCAAGGTTGTGAGATAGAGGTCTGAATTGGGTTCTGCACTCAGTGTGGAGTCTGCTTGAATTTCTTCCCACTTGCATGCTCTCTCTCTCTCTCAAATGAATCAATAAATCTTAAAAAAAAAAAAAAAGAAAAAAGAAAAAGAAAAAGAAAAAAAAGGGACGCCTGGGTGGCTCAGGTCATGATCTCAGGATGGTAAGATGGGGCCAGGCCTCAGGCTCTGCACTCAGCATGGAGTCTGCTTGAGTTTCTCTCTTCCTCTCCCTCTGTCCCTCCCACTTGTACTCTCTCTCAAATAAATAAAATCTTAAAAAAAAAAAAATGAATGGAGGGTTTTTTTTTAAAGCATAAGTGTGGCCCATGTGATATTGGGATATACTTATGCTATTAATTATTTGTTATTTATCCAAAATTCACATTTGACAGGGGAATCCTGTATCTTATCTGGCAATCCGCTCGGTGCAGACCAACTGCACCACAGAGCCTGCAGCCTCCTTTGCTGACCTCAGGAACCCCCAGCCCGGAAAGGCAGGACTAAGCTTTTGATTGGACACCTTACTCCCTCCCTTCTCCAGAGCTGGTCATGTTTCTTGCAGGAGGGAAAGGAAGCCCCCCCGCCGCCCCCTCCCCAGTCAGATCACCCAGTCTGTCAGTGTTTGGTTTTTAATGTTTATTGTTATTAATTGTAACCTGAATGTGTAGGTAGACAAGGTGTTCTGCATCTGAGACAGATCACTTATTAATTGCCTTAAAGTAAAAAAATAAATATGTCACCTCCACCCCAGTGCCCTCCAGACCTTAGCCCTTGGCCAGGGGTCAAATGTCCTATGCAAGGGAAAAATAATGCTTCTTTGCTTATAAACAAACAGGAAGGAAGTAGATAGCTCCCTTCCTTCTTGAAAGACTGCTTGGATCCCAAATGGATCTGAAACCTAACTCCAACCCTTTGGTATGTAAATAGTCTCTCCAGGAATTAGCCGCCCCCCGTGTCTCTGCTTTTACCCGCTTGTGGAGTCTGCACATTCTAGGACTTTATTCCTTTTGATGTGACTATCTACCCACAGAGATAGCACCGTAGACTTCCCGCAGCCTTGTGGCTTCACCTAGGGTCCTACATCCAACTGGAGCCATTTGGGCCTCTCCCTGAGATAGTGGAACTTCATTATCCTCTCAGAGAAGAGCAATTAGCTAGATAAATGACTACAGATCTAATTATCACAGCGTGTGAAGGGCCTCCAGAGGCCAGGGCTTTTACACAAGCACCAAGAAATCCAGGGAAGTTGTATTTCCCCATAGCCAATGTATGTAGCAATGTACACAGAGACTGCTGTGGTCAACCCCGCCTTTCACACTTCCAAATATCTAAAACCAAAGCGTTTTGCTCCTTAAAGAAAGGGTAAAAAAAGAACTCGAAGTGTTTCCAGAAAGGTCCAAAAGAATAATTCAGATAAGACTGAAAATTTCCACAGATAAGCCTAAAATGTTTAAAAGTAAAAGTTTGTAAAATCAGATTGACCTTAGTTCTACGGAGGAAAATACATTGATGACTTTGGGCACATTTATAATGAACAGGGACGCCTGGGTGGCTCAGCGGTTGAGAATCTGCCTTCGGCTCAGAGCATGATCCCGGAGTCATGGGAGCCTGCTTCTGTCTCTGCCTCTCTTTCTCTCTGTCTGTCATGAATAAATACATTTTAAAAATTAAAATGAACAGCACTTTTACCAGGGAAGAAAGCTTCCAGGAAAGAATATGAGCCACAAAAATTTGTACCAAAAAATAATATTTCGCATTCTATCAGAAACTACATTTACTTACAAGGATAGAACTGAGGATACAGGTAGAGCCCCTTTTAAATTACCCCTTAGGGACCTGACGTGGTAACTATGGAGAAGAACTTTTTGAAGACTAACAAGGAGATTAGAAACTTTGTATGATTCAGATTTGAATTATCCATTGCAACCTGGGGTAATTCTTCCAGATGTGAGTAATACCCCTAAAGACATTAAACCGAAACCAGGAATAACACTTGCTGAATCACAGAATTTCTCAGACTGGCTTACCAGGAAAACAAGGGTACCCACCCACTGGAAACAGCAGAAGCCTAACAGTACCTGTATGAGGTTGCTAATATGAAAGAAAATAAGAATATTCCTCTTAATTTGTCAGCAAACGATAGGATGTAGAAATGGCACCACCAGCAAGCAGCACTCAGGGAGTGCTCCGTGTGCATATAGATTTGAAGTTGTTTTCCTTGGCAATTTCTTTTTGGTGTTTGTGGAATATCTAGCAGAAGAGATGGTTGCTCTATTAGAATGGCATAATGAAATAAAGTGGTCAGCTACAGAGACTTTATGGATTTCTCTAAGGTTTTATTTCAGCATAAACTTTAGTTTCTGCAGAAAGCTTGTTTAAATATCTTCATACTCCATGTAAGTTGTGTATTTGCAGTATCTTCAATGAGCCTTACTCTACTGTATTCAGTTGAGGGTCTTATTACTTTTTTAAAAAAGATTTTATTTATTTATTCATGAGAGACACAGAGAGAGAGGCAGAGACACACACAGGCAGAGGGAGAAGCAGGCTCCCTGTGGGAACCCAGTGTGGGACTTGATCCCAGCATCCCGGGATCATGACCTGAGCGAAAGGCAGATGCTCAACCGCTGAGCCACCCAGGTGCCCCATCATTTCTTATTATTTAAGAACATTTTAGATTTTTATACTTATGGAAATTTTATACCCTACACTAGTCCTTGTTTAGTTTGAGACTTACATTTTATGCTATCTATCCCCCCAGACATTTTTTCTCCCCAGACATTGAAAGAGTTTTTTGCCTTCCTTGTATTATGGGGGCCTGCAGCATGGCATTTGGTGCTTTTATTTATAATGTGGAACACACTGAGGTAATCCACTCTCTTATAATTTTGGAACCAATGGTCTCCATAATCCCCTTGAAATTTATCCTATGCAGAAAGTTACATAATTTTTCAAGAATATTGTCAATCTACAAGTAACTGGCTGGTTCAGTCCATAATGCATAAGGCTTTTGATCTTGGGGTTATGAGTTCCAGCCCCACGTCAGGTATAGACATTACTTAAAAACAAAATCTTTTAGAAAAAATATTAAGGAGGATCCCTGGGTAGCTCAGCAGTTTAGTGCCTGCCTTCGGCCCCCAGGGCATGATCCTGGAATCCCAGGATCGAGTCCCCATTGGGCTCCCTGCGTGGGGCCTGCTTCTCCCTCTGCCTGTGTCTCTACCTCTCTCTTTTTCTCTGTGTGTCTCTCATGAATAAATAAATAAAATCTTAAAAAAAGAAAAAATATTAAAAGAATATTGTCTATCTAAAAGCTTGGAGTCACCCATGAGTCTGTCCCTTTATAATCTGAGAGCCCTGATTCGTGCACTGAAATGGAATCCAACAACATAAAAGCACACACAAAATTGACTTTCACAGCATACACCCTTAATTTTAACTGATTCTATGTCTTTGACTTACTAAAGCAGAATAATTTCATTTAAGGACTTGATTTTTTTTTCATCCAAAGCAGTTATAGTCTTGCAAAGCTCTAACTCCAGGCAGAATTGAGGGGGGAAAAATGGATGTTGTTTATATTGATCTATACATTGATTTAAGTGGTTAGATAGCAGTTCAGCAGATAGGACTGAAAAACCAGAAAGAAAAGGAAAACCCTCCATCATGGGAATTGCATTGTTTGAACAAAAGAAATCGTCCTATGACATTAAATCATTCAGTTATCTACTTTAATGTAACTTTCCTTATGATCAGCCAAACCCAAAATGAAATCCTAGGTATGTCTGGTTGGTGCACAAAGTTGTAAACCAGAAATGCTTGGACGACCAGGATAAGAAGTGACATTTTTCAGGCTGAGCTTTTGTTGTATGATAGCCACTGATGGAGCTGACAGGTCCATTAATCAAGAGACACTTACATCCAGCTAGCTGGAAGGCAGGCTTGGATTGCTGAGTATTCATTACAGGAAAGATAACTCTTATGAAAACCTCTAAGCAGAGCATACTTATCAACAAAAAGGAGGTAATGACTGTGACATCTGCGGATGTACACAGTTTCCAAATGGAATTTTGGGAAGAAAATAATGGGAGAGTTTGGAGAATAAAGAACACATTTACATTTCAATGGGCGCTGTTTGGAAGGTAACGATTCACAATCACCTAATATATGTTAAATCCCCATGAAATTAATTGCAGGGGTTTCCCTTGTTTGGAATTTATGATGAAGCTGATGACTTGGTATCGAGCTAATGGACCTTCCCTCCCCCCCGCCCCCCCAGGGCTCTGGGTACCGATTTCAACACAATTAGAATTTAAAATTTTATTTGGAGTCTGTTTTCCAAGGCTCGTTTCAGATTTGTCAGGTAAACTTGAGTTGATCTAAGTAGAATGGGTCATCTTTTATGTAACTGTGTTGGAAGTAAAAGAGGTACCTCTGGTCGGCTTACAGGTTAGGGCGTATGTTCGACAGCAGGTAGAATAAAAAACTCAGGCCCAGACCTGCCTCCTGAGTCCATGGCTCTTAAAAAGCAACATTCCTCTATGTTGCTAATGCCTGAGCCAACTGTGCCCGGCTGCTTACCCCCTTTCTTCAAAGCTACCTCCAAACCCTGCCCATTTCATTCTGATTCCAGTTCGGAAAACGCCAACTAGCTTTTCCATCTGCAGTTTTTTTTTTTTTTTTTTTTAAGATTTTGTGTATTTATTCATGAGAGACACACAGAGAGGCAGAGACACAGGCAGAGGGAGAAGCGGGCTCCCTGCGGGGAACCTGATGTGGGATTCGATCCCGGGACTCCAGGATCACGACCTGAGCTGAAGGCAGATGCTCAACCTCTGAGCCACCTAGATGCCCCCCATCTGCAGTTTTTGCCTTTTCCAGACACTTCGAGATTATACATTTCCCAAGGCGGGATCTGGAGGTGATGTGCACGGGCAGTCCCTGCGTCCCCTCCACATCTGTGTGCGCAGAAGTCCCTGTCTGTGCACATGGCTTCAGATTGGGTTTGGAAAATACGGTCACTATGGTGAAATGGTCCCGGTTGCCATGTCACACTATATGTGTCCGGTGCAGCGGGGGTGGGGGGGGCGTGTAATAATAAGTACTGCATCTCAGTGATGTAAGTCATTGCCAGCCAATAAACAGCTAGTGGGCTTCTACTGCACCCCAGTGAGGCAGGATGTATGAGGACAGGTTTCTAGAAGCAGGCCCTCTGCTGATGTAGGTTGTTTTTTGGCAAATGGAATTACGCCCTCCAATGGGATCTGCCTTCAGAGATGGTTTAGATGTAGGACTGCTTAGTCTTGCTCCCCACTCAAAGGCCCTGCTTCCCTCGAGTGTCTGTGAAGAAGCTTCTAACTGTTTGCTTTGCCCAGAATGCCATCTCGGGAGCCTCGCCGCAGGGACAGAGCATGGAGCAAAGACTCGGTGTCATCCTCCATCAGTCAGGTTTCTATTTTTAAATTTATTTTATCTTAATTTTTTAAGATTTTATTTATTTATTCATGAGAGACACACACAGAGAGAGGCAGACACACAGGCACAGGGAGAAGCAGGCTCCATACTGGGAGCCCAATGTGGGACTCGATCCCAGGACCCTAGGACCATGACCGGAGCTGGAGCGAGACATGCAACTGACTGAGCCACCCAGAAATTTTAACATTTCTTATTGCACTCTGATGAAGGTTTAAAAAGAAAAAGACATTTCAAAAATTCATATAAACTTTGAATTGAATAATTTGTACTTTTGGGGGGACTTTTATTTTTTTTAATTTTTATGATAGTCACAGAGAGAGAGAGAGAGAGAGGCAGAGACACAGGCAGAGGGAGAAGCAGGCTCCATGCACCAGGAGCCTGACGTGGGATTCGATCCTGGGTCTCCAGGATCGGGCCCTGGGCCAAAGGCAGGCGCCAAACCGCTGCGCCACCCAGGGATCCCTTGGGGGGACTTTTAGAGTGCCACACCATAGGTTCTCCAAAAGTACATCTCCTCCTAAGGAAAAAATTTCCACTGAGATAGCAAGCAGTAACTTAATAAAAGAACAAGAGGACCATAGCACACAGGCGTTGTTTTGCTGCCTTGATCGTGTTTTAAGGGTCCCGGTTGGCCGCTTCTCACCTGTTCATGGCTCATTAGTTCCAAAACCAGGAGGAAGGACTCAAAGTCTCCCAAGTTAGGCCTCTTGGCTTTACTTCACATTTGACCTGATTTCTTGCTGCCTCCTAAAATAAGCTCGAGGTTTCTTTCTCTGCCTATGGTCCTCATTCTCCAGCCTTCCTCCTTGCTGTTACTGAGCCGGTTTAGCACTAGATGGTGCTAAGACTCGGGTTATAGCGGCTAGGACTCCAGAAAACTGTCCTTCCTGGAGCCCTGCCAGCTGGAATTTGAAAACTGGAAGATTCCTTTAGAGCTCACCCTGGGGGCAGCCCTCATATTTCACAAATGAGGAAACAGAAACTCAGTGAAAATAAGTAATTTGTCAGAGTCCCCTGGACTTCTCCCCTTCTGTGGTCATTTCGTTTTTGTTTGTTTGGTTCATTGAATTCTTGTTTGTTAATAGCTCCCTTGTAAACTCCTCACCAGAGCAGGAGCCCAGGAAGGAAGGTAGGTCAGAGAGAGATGTGGTCAGATTCGCTTTGCAGAAGGAGCGCTGCGGCACCTGCGGGGGACCATTGGCTCACTCACTCATTCCACCCAAGAAGCTACTGAATGCTTACCTTTTGCTTTGCACAATGCTAGGCACTGGGAATTTTTTTTTTTTAAGTGAGACAAGTTTTCAAAGAACTCATATTCTCTGAAGAAACAGAGAAATGGGGACACCTGGGTGGCTCAGCAGTTGAGCGCCTGCCTTCGGCTCAGGTCGTGATCCCCGAATCCAGGATCCGGTCGCATCGGGCTCCCTGTGGGGAGGGGCCTGCTTCTCCCTCTGCCTGTCTCTGCCTCTCTCTCTCTCTCTCTCTCTCTCTCTCTCTCTCAGTCTGTGCTTCTCATGGATAAATAAATAAATCTTTAAAAAAAAATAGAGAAATGATAGGATGTATGGGTGGCTCAGCTGCTGAGCATCTGCCTTTGGCTCCAGTTGTGATCCTGGGGTCCTGGGATCAAGTCCCGCATCGGGTTCCCCACAGGTAGCTTGCTTCTCCCTCTGCCTCTCTCTCTATGTCTCATGAATAAATAAATAAAATCTTAAAAAAGAAATACAGAAATGAAATAAAAAGTCACACCCTCAATCAAAGATGCTATAATAGAGGGGATTGTAGTACACTCTGGTCACTTGGAGGAATTTGCAACCAGCTGCTTGAGGAATTTATTTTTTTTACAGATTTATTTATTTATTCATGATAGACACACACACACACAGAGAGGCAGAGACACAGGAGGAGGGAGAAGCAGGCTCCATGCCGGGAGCCCGATGTGGGACTCGATCCCGGGACCCCAGGATCGCGCCCTGGGCCAAAGGCAGGTGCCAAACTGCAGAGCCACCCAGGGATCCCCTGCTTGAGGAATTTAAAGCGAAGATTTGGGGGCGCCTGGGTGGCTCAGTTGGTTAAGTCTCTGCTTTGGGCTCAGGTCTCAGGGTCCTGGGATGGAGCCCCAAAGCGGGAGTCTGCTTCTCCCTCTGACTACACCCCTCCCCCCTGCTCATGCTAGCTCTCTCTCTCTCTCTCTCTCAGTAAATAAATTTTAAAAAAAATCTTTTTTTAAAAAAAGGAAGATTTTGGTGAGATTACCTTTGAGGCTGAAGGACATACATGGGGGCTTGCGGACTGAGAAATAGGAGGCAGAACCTTCTGGACAGGGAAGGCGTGGGAAAGGTGGCAAGGCTTGCTGGAGAGCTGCAGGTTGTGGCTGAGCCCAAAGGGCCCGGGCAAAGTGGTGGCTGGCAAGCCTGGAAGCAGGAAACACTCTGAAGGCCTCTGAAGGCCCCACTCTGAAGGGGTTATGCTTACAATGTACCCTTGACTCTAGAGGTGGTGGGACAGCCCAGGAAGGAGTACAGCTCAGGGAATGGCCTGGATGGTTCTGCTTTTCAGAAAGAGCACCCTGGCAGCTGCATGGGGGGCTGGAGGCCAGGAAACCCAGGTGGTGGCCTGACAGGGGCCGCACAGTGGGGACGGGAGGGGAAGGCACTTTGGAGACAGACCTTGGGCGTGGAACCCACAGACTTCTCTTTGGAAAACGGTGATCCGGGTCGTGACCAATATCCTTAGAGGGTTGTTACAAGTCTAGTCCTTGAATTACTTAGCACTGACAAAATGAAGTTTTAATTAAACACATATACTGCTTAAATGACATCTTTGAAATTATTTTTTAAATGCAATTTATTTAGGGGGTGCCTGGGTAGCTCAGTGGGTTAAGCATCTGCCTTTCGCTCAGGTCATGATCCCAGGATCCTGGGATGGAGCCCCATAACTCCTTCTCCTTCCCGCTTGTGCTCACTCTCTTGCTACCTCTATCTCTCACTATCTCTCTCTCAAATAAATAAATATAATCTTTAAGAAAATGCAATGTATTTATTTAAAAATGTTTTTAAGTTTTTTTTTTTTTAAGTAATCTGTACACGGAGATGGGGCTCAAACTCCCAACCCTGAGATCAAGAGTCACATGCTAAAAACAAAAACAAAAACAAAAAAGAGTCATATGCTCTTCCCACTGAGCCAGCCAAGTGCCCCTAAAATGCAATTTAATGGCATTTCAAGTTAAAGCACAGAAGATCTTCCTGTAGAGTGTCCCCCCACCATAAACAGAATCGAGAACCCCTGTGCCCCCACTTGCCTCCCAGCATTGCCTGATTAGGGTTAAGGACAAATAGACCTCTTCAGGCCACCTTTGTCATCTCCTTCCTTTTCTGGAACATGCCACTGATGTTTTCCTTTTAGTTGTCCAAATTCTGCTTCCACCAGAGCTTTTTTTCTTCTTGTTACCACCACCGATGACTGAGGACATTATTTCTCTCTCCTGGACCTGTCACCACCAAGACCAGCCTGCAGTGGCCCACTTGGTGGGTTGCAGGGCTTTTCCCTATAGCTGGAGGGGAAGAGCTTTTGGGACCATTGATGGGGGGCTGCTCTGAGTAGGCTCTGAACTGCCGCTTTGCCCCAGAGGGAATTTTTTGAGACTCTTTTTTAAAAAGAGTCTCCAAGTCCAGAACCATCCTATTTTCCTGTTGTCCTACTCAAGCACTAATTTTATTTATTATTACCATTAACATCACTTCACATCCCAAATTAGAAGTTTTGTGAACAGAATTGTATTTCAAATGTGTCCAGGGGGTGAGGATGCAGGTGGGAGGAGTTGTGCATGGAAAAAAGAGAAGCAAAGTCCTGGGTAGAATGAGGACCCTTGAAATGTTCCAAGCACAAGAAAATTTCTTTGTCTCATTCTCATAGATTTCCAAGTTTGGGGTTTCTTTTATGAGGCACTAAAGGCTCCTATTTATCAAGAGATTACTCTATGTCAGGCATTTTTAGTATTTTGTCTCTCATCCTTTGGGATCCTCTCCTGCCAGGAAAGTTCACCGTGGCTCCTCTTTGTCTCCCCACTGCACCCTCAGAGGTCCTCTCTGGGCCAGCACATTGTGGGGGCCCAGTGAAGGTCTGCAAAGACCCATTGGCTCTCCCCATGACAAAGGAGGAAACTCAACTCAGGTGTGTGCTCCATTGCTTTATTCATCCATGCATTAGCTAAGTACTTAGTTGAGAAAGAGAAGTTAAGGAAGGTCTCTCTGAGAAGGTGACACAGGAGGAACAGAAGAGCTCCCAGACGCAGGCAGCCTGAAAAAGCCCAACCGGTCAGGATTTGTACCTGGAAGCCCATCCTCACTCTTTGATGATCTGTACACACTGTTGACCAATGCTCCAGTTCCCCGAGCTGGAGATGATTTGTTTTACCTGTAGGAAAAGGTTATGTTGCTCACACTGCACCCTTCTGCCAGCCTGCCCCTTCAGACCACATGAACGCTGTGTCCCCTGTGTCTGCTGGGCAAGTACCAGCACCTTGGTCCATAGTTCTTCTTGCCACCAGCTGTGAACATCTTGAGAGCTTCCAGGCCAGGTCAGTCAATCCCATGTGATGTAGGAGACCGACAAACTAGTGGAGGCTTTCTTGGCAATAGAATCAGAGGGAGGGACACTGAGATAGAAGATTGATGGTGGTGATGAGTGCCAATACGTGGTTAATTTCATTGGTACGTCCAATTTGATTTTCTACACTTTCCTCTGTCTTTATGTAATTTTCTTGGTAGGCATTAGGAGCCCTCATCTGCCACACTCGTGGCTGGTTGTTTGTTCTTTTGTAGGTCATGTGTTTTGAAATGAAACCAGTAGTTCGGCATTTTCAGTTACCTACACAGCTTGCCTCCTGTCGTCACTGTCTATTACTCAGGGGATGTGGGAGGGGAACCATGTGAGGGAATTTCTAATGCCAGCATAGACAACATAATCTCGGGGTCTGTGGCAGCTTGGTAGGGATGGATGAGCCCCCTGGTGGAGTTTCTGAAAGCTTGGTGAGAAGATAATTAGTAGCTCTTTCACTGCAATGCCTTTTACTCCTAACTAAAGTCATTCATGCCATTTTAACTGCAAAACTGAAATTTTGGGTAAGGGAGGGCAAGCCTTTTCTCAAATTTGGAAGTGGAAGCAGGGAAAATAAGTGGAAAGAATGCATTAGTCAACTATTCTGGATGTGTGGAAAGTAAGTGTTTTTAGTGAAGACATTTCTGGAAAGGCTTTGTCTCTCCTCTTTAGATCTTTGCTGCCCACTGCAGTATAAAGTTATAGGGTAGCCATGGCTTTAAGGAAATCTAACTCTGAGGTGGTGATGGTTATATATATATATATATATATATATATATATATATATATATATACACACACACACATATACACACATATATAAATATATATATACACATATATATAAATATATATATATTTCAAGATTTTATTTATTTATTTGAGAGAGACAGAGAGAGAATGAGTAGGGTAGGGAGCAGAGGGAGAGGGAGAAGCAGACCCCTTTAGCTGAGCAGAGAGCCTGATGTAGGGCTCAATCCTAGGACTCTAAGATCTTGACCTGAGCCAAAGACAGATGCTTAATTGACTAAGCCACCCAGGCGCCCCTCCTATATAGTATTTTAAGACTATAAGAATGCAAAGTAAAAGTGTCTTTTTGTTTATCTTCTTTTGTATAAAACCAAAGAGTACTTAATAAATTCTTTTATGCATTGGTCTGTCTTGACACAAATGGACATTAAATTTGTTCTGAGAATTCAATTATATATATATATATATATATATATATATATATATATATATATATATATTAAAATTTTTTCAAGACAGTAAGGCATAAAAAAGGTGTGCTTGTGAACTAGCAAGCAATAGAAGTTGAGCAGCATTTAACCATACATCTGGAGCAGAACAACAGAGAAAGACAGTTGTACACTTTGCTTTTCTGATAAGTAGTGCACAAAACTTACACTGCATGCCTTTCTACTATTGAAGTGGGACAGGAAGTGAAAAATAAAAACGAATGAGACAAAAACAAAAACCTAAAACCTGCCCAGCTGCTTCTGAATTCCGGGGAAAAGAAAGCTTCACTAAGGGGCAAAGTGTTCTTCATCCTGGGGACATTTTATTTTTGGACCTTCAGGTTGTGCAATGAGGCTCCAAGACTCAAAGAAACTAAATTTCTCTGCTTGTTAAATATTAGGAAATTTGAACAGGGAGAGAAAGGAAGTTTGGTTTTTTTTGGCGGGGGGAGGGGACAAGAGAGGTAGGATCCTAGGAGACTCTGGGAAGTAAAATATGAGAGAATAATCTCAAGAGGCCAGGCTGAAGTCAGAGGACCAAGAGCAAGGTTCAGAAACAAGCTTTCCCTTGGACACCTGGTTGGGCGTCAGACTCTTGATTTCGGCTCAGGTCATGACCTCTGGGTCATGGGATGAAGCCTCATGTCTCTGGAGTCTAGGGCTTTGTGCTTAGCAGGGAGTCTGCTGGAGATTCTCTCCCTTGCTTTCTGTCCCATCCCCCACCCATGCTCTCTCTCTCTCTCTCTAAAATAAATAAATAAATCTGAAAAAAGAAAGAAAGAAAGAAAGAAAGAAAGAAGAAAGAAAAGAAAGCAAGCTTTCCCAAGGAGAGAGGGCTGGCATCTTAGGGATGATGATGCCTGACCTGCAAGTTCTGTTTCCTGGAGAAGCTGACAACAACCAGGATCATGTATGCTTCCCTCTGGACTTCCTTAGAAAGACACGCAGCTCAAAATTTTAAAAAAAAAGAAATCTTAAAAAAAAAAAAAAAAACTGTTGGGCAGCCTCGGTGGTGCAGCGGTTTAGCGCTGCCTGCAGCCTAGGGCGTGGTCCTGGAGACCCTGGATCTAGTCCTACGTCAGGCTCTCTGCATGGTGCCTGCTTCTCCCTCTGCCTGTGTCTCTGCCTCTCTCTCTCTCTCTCTCTCTCTCTGTGTGTGTGTGTGTGTGTCTCTATGAATAAATAAATAAAATCTTAAAAAAAATAAAAATTAATTAATTTTAAAAAACTGTTAGAAATAAAAGGAAAAATAGACAAATCCACAATTATAGTTGGAGACTTCACCTTGTCTCTCTCAGGAATTAGTAAAGCAAGTAGGCAGAAAATTATCAAGGATAGAGTAGTGAATATTACCATCACTCAAATGAATCTAATGAACACTTATGGAATAGTCCACCCAGTAACAGCAGAACACGTATTATTTTCAAGTGCACATAGAACATTCACCATGATAGACCATATTCTGGGGCATAAAACAGTTTAATAATTGTAAAAGAGTTTAAATCCCATAAAGTATGTTCTCTGACCATATTGGAATGAAACTAGAAATCAATAGAAAAATACCTGGAAGATCTCCAAGTATTTGGAATTTAGAGGACACATTTCTAAATAATCCATGAATCAAAATGGAAGTCTTAACAGAAATTAGAAAATATTTTAAACTGAGTGTGGGGCAGCCCCGGTGGCGCAGCGGTTTGGCGCCGCCTGCGGCCCAGGGTGTGATCCTGGAGACCCGGGATCGAGTCCCGCATCTGGCTCCCTGCGTGGAGCCTGCTTCTCCCTCTGCCTATGTCTCTGCCTCTCTCTCTGTCTCTATGAATAAATAAATAAAAATTCTTTAAAAAAAATAAAAATAAACTGAGTGTGAAAGGGAAATACGCATATGAAAATTTGTGGGATGCAAATAAGAAGTGCTTAGAGGAAAAATGTATAGCATTGAATGCTTGTATTAGAAAAAAATCTCAACCCAAAAAGCTAAGCTTCCATCTTAAGAAATTAGGATACAAATAAAATAAATCCAAAGCAAGCAGAAGCAGGAAGATAATAAAGTTAATAGCAGAAATCAGTACAATTTAAAATGGAAAAATGATAGAGAAAAAGCAATAAAACCAAAAGCTAGTTCTTGGAAAAGATCTATAAAACTGATGAACCTCTAGCCAGATGGACAAAGAAGAAAAGAGAGAAGACAGGAATCACCAAGATCAGAAATAGAAGATTATAATGAAAGACTCTCACTGACATTAAGGGGTAATATTAAAGGCATATTACAAACAACTCTATACACATAAGTTTGACAACTTAGACAAAACAGACCAATTCCTTTTTTTAATCAGTTTTTTTTTAATTTTTATTTATTTATGATAGTCACAGAGAGAGAGAGAGAGAGAGAGAGAGAGAGAGGCAGAGACACAGGCAGAGGGAGAAGCAGGCTCCATGCACCGGGAACCCGATGTGGGACTCGATCCCAGGTCTCCAGGATCGCGCCCTGGGCCAAAGGCAGGCGCTAAACCGCTGCGCCACCCAGGGATCCCAACAGACCAATTCCTTAAAGCCACAAACTACCAAAACCCAAGAAGAAATGGATAGACTAAACAGTTCTATATCTGTTATAAGAAATTGAATTTATGGGGATCCCTGGGTGGCGCAGCGGTTTGGCGCCTGCCTTTGGCCCAGGGCGCGATCCTGGAGACCCGGGATCGAATCCCACGTCAGGCTCCCGGTGCATGGAGCCTGCTTCTCCCTCTGCCTGTGTCTCTGCCTCTCTCTCTCTCTCTCTCTCTCTCTCTCTCTGTGTGTGTGTGTGACTATCATAAATAAATAAAAATTAAAAAAAAAGAAATTGAATTTATAGAGGTGCCTGTATGGCTCATTCAGGTAAGTGTCCAACTTTTAGTTAAGGCTCAGGTCATAATCTCAGTGTTGTGGAATTGAGCCCCGCATGGGGCTTTGCTTTCATCACCAAGTTTGCTTGTCCCACTCCTTAGGCTCCTCCTTCTGTTCCTCCCACCTGCTTTTTTCTCCCTTTCTCATAAATAAATAAAATCTTGAAAAAAAAAAAAAGAAATTGAATTTATAGTGAAATCCTTCTAGGAAAACAAAACTCCAGGCCCGGAAGATTTCACTGGTGAATTTTACCAAACATTTAGAGAACATATAACACCACCTCTTCATAATCGCTTCCAAAAAATAGACCAGAGATATCTCCCACCTCCTGTTATGAGACCAGCATGACCAATATCAATGAGCCCAAGATTTTGGTAATAATAATAATGCCAGTAACCATTCATATATCATGAAATCCATTTTCTAAAGATATGTCAAAGCTTACTTTCAAGAGAGTGGCAGAGGCCCACTGCCCTATTTCTAACAGTTTTTGCTGCATACATTTTGAAGCTCTGTTCTTAGGTGCCTATACATTTAGAATTATTATGTCTTCTTGGTGAGTTGACCCTCTTATCATTACCTAATATTTGTCTTTATTCCTGGTAATCTCTTTGCTCTGAAATTTACTTTGTCTGATATTGCTATAACCACTCCAGCTGTTTGTTAGCATGTATATATATTTCCATCTTTATGCTTTTAATATACCTACACCACTGTACATAAAGTAGATTTCTTATAGGAAGCATGTAGTTGGATCTTTTAAAAACTCCAGTTTAACAATTTGTCTTTTGATTGGTATGTTGAGACTATTTACATTTAATATAATTATTAATATGTTTGAATTTAGGTCTACCATGTTATTACTAGTTTTCTGTTTGTCCTCTCCATTTTTTGTTTCTTTATTTGGCCTTCCTTGCCCTCCTTTAGGCTATTTGGACATTTTTTTGGTATACCATTTTAATTTATCTATTGGGTGTTCCATTATATTTCTTTGTGTAGTCTTTCTAGACAAAGACATGTTTTATTTACATACTAGGGCATAGTAGTTTTAGTTCTATACAAAAAAGTTCTAGTGGGGCAGCCCAGGTGGCTCAGCGGTTTAGCGCCGCCTTCAGCTCGGGGTGTGATCCTGGAGACCCAGGATCGAGTCCCATGTCTGGCTCCCTGCGTGGAGCCTGCTACTCCCTCTGCCTGTGTCTCTGCCTCTCTCTCTCTCTCTCTCTCTCACTGTTTCTCATGAATAAATAAATAAAATCTTTAAAAAAGAGTTCTAGCTTTTCTACTCAAAGAAATGTTCTACAAAAGTTTTTTAAGTTGCTCTGGGAACGACAACACAATATATGGATCTAATTTGGCACAGTCTACTTAGAATTGAAATTCTACCACTCTGGGTGGAATGTAGACATCTTTTTGGCGTGTATGTTTTCTCTACTCTTTCCCACTTGGGCTCACTATAGTTTATGAACAATAATTGTTCCTAATATGAATGAGCTTTGCACTAATCCTCTCAAAGTAAAATATGAATGTGCAGGACTTCTAGTTAAGCATGAAGGCTTGAGTGTATGCATTTATTTTCATTCCTTCCTAAACCCAAATGAAATGACTGTAAAGGGTTTAAAAAGTAAAAACCTATACGGATAAAGATAATAGAACAGGAAAAACATCAGACAAAAGGCATCAAAAAATCTGGGCGCAGTGTGGAGGCGAGCGCAGATGAGGCACAGAACCCCAAACAAGATTAAGTCTGACTCTGACTCTGAACAATGAGACCTCTGCCTCCTTCCCTCTCTTAGGGCTCAGAATGTTGGCAGCCGGGATTATACCCAACCTCCACAGGAGAGAGGACTATTCACTTGGGGGGAAATTGACCAGCTCAAGAGAAAGGACCTCATAAAACTTGCAGTGGAGCCTTTCCAGGGAAATGTTGGGATCCCCTCCCCCTCCACCCCCACCCCCACCCCCGCAGGAATTAGTTCAGCCACAAGCTCCACCCACACAAACGATTTCCAATGGCTGCAGTGCCCCATCCTTAAATATGAACAGAAGTCAAGAATATTCTAATAGGAAGTCTCTAGCTGAAAAATAGAGATCAACACAAAGCAAACAGGAAAAAAGAAAGAGAAAACAAGCAAGAAGAGAGAAGGAAAAAAAAAAAACAAACCTGTAATTAGTTATCCAGGAGAGATGAGATACAATTGCATGCTTGGAATGCTATTAAGTAAATAAATATTCAAATGCAAGAAAAATCTCTGGGGAATCAAAAAAAAAATAGTGTGGGGGAGGGAATCAATAGGTCAGGTTGGAAGGTACAGTTGAGGAAATTTCTCAGGAGCTAGAACAAAAAGAGATGATAGGTAGAAGAGAAAAGAAAGGTAGAATCAAATTAGGAATTCCAAAAACAAATGCAAAGGAATTCCAGAGAAAGTCAAGACAATGGAGGGAAGGACAATGTCAGAGAAATAACAGGAAATTTCCCCAAAACCAAAGCACATGAACTCCTAGATCGAAAATGCCTTGCTGAGCGCCCAGTACAATGATGACTCATTCTTTAAAGTCCGTAAATCTCAGGTGTGTCCTGATATTTTCCCAGTGTGTTTTCCTCAGAGATTTTTTCCATCGCTAACCAAAGGAGGAAAAGAAATCTCTCTCTCTTAATAAAGTTTCCCCCTTTAAAAATTTCCCATTACAGGGATGTCTGGATGGCTCAGTGGTTTAGCGCCTGCCTTCAGCCCAGGGTGTGATCCCGGGGTCCTGGGATCGAGTCCCACATCAGACTCCCTCCATGGAGGCTGCTTCCCCCTCTGCCTGTGTCTCTGCCAGTCTCTCTCTGGGTCTCTCATGAATAAATAAATAAAAATCTTTAAAAAAGAAATTTCCCATTACAAACAAGAGTAAGCCATTGCAAGTCCTTTGAATTTTAACATCACGCTGTGAAGAAACATAAAAACCTCATCTTACGTACCTCTACCTAACATCTTCTATTCCAGAAGCAACAGTTTTGTGTCCTTCCCTTCATAGAACAATGAGTAGTAGCTACAATCGAAAAGACTCTACTGACTTTCAGATTCTTGAAGTGCCACCATGAACCCACCGAACACATTAGTAAGTGCTTCAAAGTAATTTCATCAGTAAGCGCAAAGACTCTGCTTTTACTGACACACACACACACACACACACACACACACACACACACACACACACAGTGTATCTCAATTGCTCTGGAGTAAGCTTGCATTGTCATTATCTACAAGGTTATGTATTTCAATGAGACTGACTTGTAGGGAGTCCATTGATGAGTGAAAACTGGGTTTCATTTCTGTGCTTATTTACAATTTACCCTTTCAGCTGGGACTACCAATTACTGAGGAATTGTCGTGGAATTTGCCTTGAGTTGGTTAACAGGGCTCCTGTCTCCACCAATAGGGGACCCAGTTTCAGACTAAAGGAGCCACAGGTATAAACCTCTAAAGCTTATTGCTAACCTCTCTGCTAATCCCTTGTACCATCTGATCACTCAGTACTATTGTTTTCTGCTTGTTACAAAGCACAGAAAAAGTGGGTTACTTATCATGACATCTGAAGGGAGAACAATTTGGGGATTTCAGGATTAATGTTTCATTGAGGGGAGAAAAAGGCGAAATGAAGTCATCATAGAACTTCTCTCACAAAGCTTAATTTTATGTGACTATTTTTCTCCCACAAAACAAAGTTGAAGATCACTGCCTCCAGGGACTCTAAATTCTTTAGATTTTTCTTTTTCTAACAGAATTTTCACAAACTGAAAAATTACAGCTGAACCTCCATAGTTTTTGTTTGTTTTTCTAAGGCTGCCTAAAGGTATCAGAAGCGTAAAGTCCTAAGCCACGGTACATCTTTTTGTTAAAAATGCTATGTAGTGATTCTTAGGGCTTCTGTTTAGTGGGAGAGATGCTTTGGTGGTCCACACACAGAATAGAAAATGAGATTCACCAGGCGTCTTAACACAGGTCCTGAATTTCATCTCTTTGTGTGGTCCTTCTTCAGATAAATCACACCTTGTTCATTTCCAGCTTTATACTAAAAAAAAACAATGACTAAGTAACGACGACTCCAGGACATCTCTTACTTCCCAAGGGCATCATGAAAGCACATGAACACTCAAGTGGACAAAATGAGCTTATAGCTTTAATTGATTCCCCCAAATATGTGGCAGTTTCAAGGCATTAGATGTAAAATAATGACTTAGTGCTAAAACTTTGGCTTCTGATTTATTTTTAATCAAAGACAAAGACGTTCCAACATTTTCCAGAGGATTTCAAAATTGCTTTGTGAAGGACTCTTCTAGCCTCTGGCCTTAATCTGAAAGTATATACTCTTGAACAGTAAGATGAAGGAATATCTTTGGCAGACCCCCTTATAGGACACACCTCCCCTTCCCTGCCTACAACAGAGAACTGGGCAGGCCCTGTGTGTGTTCGACATGCATAGACTCTGTTTGGAGTCATGAAGGAGAACAAACTCCTTTTTGTTGAGCATTTCTTTGTTTTGCTCATAAAAGACTTACCCTGGGTCATAGTTGAGTTCATGAAATTCATATAAGTAGAAGATTTCTCAAAACCCAATACCTGAGTGTTTAGGGAACGTCATTGGACCTGTGAGTATTGAACGAGTGTGGGCTGATGGTATGGCTTTGAGCCAGCCACGGGAGTGACATTTCTAATCTGCTTTTCGCCTTAACACCCAGATGGAGAGGGAGACAGAGGAGGGAGACCAGCTGTCTGTGACCAGATTCATTAAAGAGTTGGGGCCAGGATGGGTTTGACAAGACAAGGGGCTGCACTGTCTTGGATGGCTACAATTCCCAGCAGGACACTGCCTTCCAGCCTCTGCAGAGAGCTCACTTCTGTTAGGCTCACTCTGTTCCATTCTCTTTCTTCAGCAATCAACATTTTTCTTTAGAAAGCTGTGTGTCTAGAAGGCCCGGAGTCCAGGTTGGAGGCTGCTAGAGGCCACAGGTAGGGAAAGATATACCCTACAGTTCTGTCTGCTTCTCCCAGCCTGACTTGGGGTTTGGAGCCAGAAGCCCCACCAGCTGAGGACCCCATGGGTGGAAGTCGTCCTTTGCCCAGCCCCACTCAGGGTCAGGGGTGGAGCTCTCCCTGCGCCTAGCTAGGGGCCCCTAGAGGTCCAGGACCTCCTTTCCGTGTTGGGGTGGGGGTGGGCATAGGCTTGCAAGTCACTCTGTGTGTGTGGGAGCGTCCCTACCTGGTCCCCCGCCCCTCCCCCACTCCCTCTTTCCCTTCTAAGCTCCACAAGGGGCTGGAAGATGGAAAAACATTTTCTCTGTGCTCTTTCTCATCCTGGTTGGACAGAAATTTTGTGCCTCGAAGGGCCTCCCCTTCATTTCACATCTTTCCTAAGCTCCCTTCACGTGCCAGGCTCTGTCCGGCTGCCTGAGATACACGGGCAAACAAAACAGACAAAGATCCCCACCCTGCAGGGCTTGCTCCCTGTCATAGAGGAGAATAGATACGGAACAATAGGCACAACCATTAAGCACATTGTTTAGTATGCTGGGGGTGTTGAATGCTATGAAGGGGGAAAAAAAACTAGGGCATGGTGAGGGATGGGGAGGGGAAGAGGGCACAGAGGTGGAAGACGGGGAGGGGTTGAGAAATGAGCTGTCATTTTAAATAAGGTGGTCAGGGTGCACCTCCTTGAGATAAGACATCCGAGCAGGTGTGAAGGCAGGAGAGAGGGAGCCATGTGGGTATCCGGGGAAGGAGCACCCAGGTAGAGGAAACAGCCAGTGCAAAGGCCCTCAGGGTGCCTGGCGGGCGTCAGGAGCAGGGTGGAGACGGGCCATTGGTGGCAGGTTTGGAGCAGAGAGGCCTCGAGTGCCCCTGTAAGACTGGGGCTTTTACTCCAAAGGACACGGAAGCCATCAAAGGCTCTACGCAGGAGTGAGTTGACTTGACTCTGATTTAAACAGGACACTCCAGCAGCTGCATTGAGGAGTAACAGCAGCAAGTCAGGGCCGGAGTGGGGACACCTATGGGAGCCTCATGAAGACTCCAGGCTGAGCTGGAGGGAGCCAAGGCAGTGATGCAAAGTGGTCAGATTCTAGATAATACTTGGAGGTGGGCCCCCAGGAGGTGTGATGGACAGGGTGTGGGGTGTGAAAGAGAGGAAGAGTCCACAAGTCATGGGAGGGATGCGGCCACTATCAGCTGAGACAGGAAGGAGGGGGTGAAGCAGGATTTGGGGGCAGAGGAAATCAAGGTTCTACTGTGGACAGCTTGAGTTCCCACCTGACTGTCAGGAGAGCCTAATTAAGTTTATTCTTGCACCCCCCCCCATTCTGTTCCAATTCCAATTTTTCTCAAAACCGAATGGACCGCAGAGGAGACACACTGGCGAGAAAACCCAGAAGACAATATTTCAGGACCCTGGCTTGCGACCTGAATCATTCCCCGGAAGCCGAAGGAGCGCCTGCCTTCAGAGCCTTTTAATTGCAGGACTAAAGACTGAATGGCGGCCTTGTTCAGCACCAAAGCCACATAGGGTCCAGCCAGGAATTGGTGAACCAAGCAGAAAATTCCAGGGCACGGGCCATTCCGGGCACCGGTTTGGAAGCCTCCACTCCCACAGCCTGACCTAGTGAGCCGGGCCGCAGGCTGCCATGTTTGTGGTCCCAGCCCTGGTGTGGCTGAGCTCGAACAGCTGGGCCCTGCGGGGGGGACGGCGGGGAGAGGGCGAGAGGGACCCCAGCACAGGCCAGGACGAGGCCCCTGGCTGTGACGGCGGGCCATGGCCTGGCCCCTGCATCTCCAACAGAGCTCTCCTTGCCAAACTTCAAGCCTCCTCCCTGGAAAGCATCCTGGTCTCTGAGATGACCGGCCACAGCTTAGAGGTAAAGAATAAAGGGGTGACTACCAGATGTTGCCAAGGGGTTGATTGTGTCTTTAGATAAAGGAAAGGATCTTCTCCGGGAAGGGGCATGGATAGTTTCCTTCAAGTCCTGCAAACAGGTCTCAATGTTGCCTGATTAGGCATTTCTAGTATCTTCTGTACTCAGAAACTCCTGCCAACTGACCAGATTTAACACAGAGGACTAGGTTTTTTCCTGTGGTGAATATCTCCACCGTCAGGGCAGCGCTCAGCACCCAGATCCATCCCTTTCTGGCCCTAGGACCTTGAGCAGGTTACTTACTTTGCTCATTTGTAAAGTGTGGATAATAGTACATAGCAATGAGGTCATGCACGTGAGGTGCATAGCCCAGGACATGGTTGGGAGGAAGCGCTCATTAAATGGTTTATATCACATTCTGACTATACTTTGGTTGGATCTCTGTCAAGGAGTTCAGAATTAATTGAAAAACCTTTTGTCTGAAACATCTCAATTCACCTCTGCGATCATCTATCTTTGCAACTTTTTCTTCCAGGGTTTCTTGTACACAATCTGTGCTTCCTGATGTTTATTGAGGGAAATTTGAATACAACTGTGTGGCCTGGTGTGAAGGTCTTGGCTCTGCCCTTTACTGGCTGTGTGACCTTGGGCAAGTCACGAAACATCTCTGACACCCCAGTGCTTGGACCTATTCAAATGGGAAGAATGGACCATCTCTCATTGGGTTGTCACCAGATGAAGAGAGATAGTAAATGCTGAGGGCTTTGAATAAATGCCCGAGTTATTAGTCTTATGGAACTGTTTTGATAGAATCGAATTATGAGATGGAATTATTGAATCATTTTTATTACTATTTTTGTTATTGTTTTAATGTTGATAAGATGGCAGAGCCTGAGACAGGGGTTGATTAGTTTTTGAGCGATGCCCGATCTGCTGCCCTGGATCACATTAATGATATACAAGTTAGTTCACTAGTTCTACTTGACGGATGGATTGCTTCATTCAGCAAATACGTATTGAACATTTGCTCCAAACCAAGCCCCATTCCAGGCTGTTGGATGAGCCACCACCACTCTCTCGCAGAGCTTGCATTCCCCGTAGCTGAGGCAGACGGGAAACAATTCTGGATGGTGACAAGAGCCTTGATGAGAATGAAATACAGGAAGAAGGTGGGTAATGGGAGGCTGGGGTGTTCAGGGAAGGCCCCTCCAAGGAAGTGACATCTCTCAGACCTGGAAGAAAAAACTGCATCTGTCAAGGAGCCAGCCTTGAGAAAAGGAGAATGAAGGATGGGTGTGTGTGCAGGGAGAGGGGGATGGAGTGGCCCAGACCAGGAGGTAGAGGGGCACCCAGAAGAAATTCCTACATTTTACTCTAATTTTGGCACTTGTCCCTTGCCTGAAAGGAAGAAAGATCTAGTCAGGTCAAGAAATTGCTAGAACAGTGCTGGCCTAGAGTAAATATGCACATATTTGCTGAATGAGAGTCTGAATAAAGTGGCATGTTGTACTTTATGCTTTTACCAGGTTCCCCTTGCTGCCGTGTGGAGGGAGGGGACACAGGGGGGCCTGGTGAGGTGACTTCTGAAGACCTCTAGAGTGAGGATGGTGAGAGGTGGTCCGGTTGGACATTATCCAGCATACAAGGCCCACTGGACTTGCTAACAACTGGGGTGTGGGTTTGAGTAATGATAATTTTGATTTGACCACTTGTGACCAGGAAGGCTGAGGGGACATAGATGGGGAGGGGCAATTTGGCATGGTGAATCCACTTGAGGTGTAAGATCACTAAGATGGTGTTGTGGATGGAATAAGATGGTGAGGAGAAAGATAGTCCTTAAAACAGTGGCGAAACTGTCCGATGGGGGTGCCTGGGTGGTTCCGTCAGTTAAGTGTCTGCTTTTGGCTCAGGTCATGATCCCAGGGTCCTGGGACTGAGCTCCATCCACATCGGGCTTCCTGCACAGCAGGGTGTCTGCTTCTCCCTCTCCCTCTGCCGCTCCCCCTGCTTGTGCTCTCTTTCTCTCAAATGATTAAATAAAATCTTAAAAAGAAAAGAAAAGAAAAGAAAAGAAAAGAAACTGACGGACAAATTCATGTTCCTTAAGTATCCTGTAATTTCAGATTAAAAAAAAAAATCCAAAACCTAGATCTAAATAAATTTGGGTAAATAAGCCTAACACTGATTGCATTTGAGTGCAAAGCAGCAAATAATAATGTTAGCCAAAATGCCTACATTTTCAAGGCACAGGAAGTGCTTGAAAATGAATTTCAATGGAATTTAAAGTAAAATAAGGGAATGACAATAGGGGAAGTCTCCAATTTATACTTGTTGGGTTTTTTGTGTTTTTTTGTTTTGTTTTGTTTTGTTTTTTGATTACAGAGACAATTACCAATAACCTTTAATGTTTTAGGAGAGAAGTATCACCCAGAATAAGGGTTATTTCCCAGACTGCTCCTCTCAGTTTTAGTTTTTAAGGAAGCTCTAGGTTGATCTAGGCCGTAGGTAAACTAGGCTTGAACTCAGGACCCTGAAATCAAGAGTCACACACTCTACTGACTGAGCTGCTGGTACCCCTGCTCTCAGTTTTTAGGAGGAGCCCCACTGAGTTTTTCAGGCCACCCCCACATTTCCCAGAGGCCACTTTACTAAAGTCACCCATCCCATCAAGTGCTTCATGCATCTGCCTGCCACGGTGCCTTTTTGTTGTTTGGTTTTCAAACGACACTACCGACGCTACAGATCCTTTTATGATGAGATTCGGCAGTAGCTATAAAGTGCAGGAGTGGTTCTGGGGGCCAGGATGAGGACGCCCAACCCATGAAGGAATGGGTTAAGCTCAGCTACGATACCGTCTAACCTGGAAGGGCTTCTTGAAAGGCTTTTGCTTTATTGGAAATGGAAGCCATAGCACTATAGCTATCTCAGCTGGTTCTTTCCTTACGCGCAAGTCATCGGAGCAATATTTTCCACCTGAAGATGTTCCTGCCCCCATGAAGATGATTTGCTGGCGGCTCATATTTTCCCATACGGAGCTGTGCTTTGCGAACACTGTCTGCAGATGCTCGGGAACAGATATGCGTGAAGCCTCTCCCAGAGAGCAATTGCTGCAGACAAGCGTGGGCAGGGCTGTAACCAGGTGGCCGCATCGGGAACTCCCGGGGTGTGTTTAGTATTCTGCGTGCGTGGAGGCTGCGAGGACCCAGCCGTGGCCGCCTGGAGGATTGCTGTGTGCAGCTTGCAGGGCACGCGCATTCCAAACCTCACAGCCTGCTTGGAGGAGGTTTGCAGTAAAAATATCAGCTGCTCTTGCAGGTAAATCTGCCTTTCATTCTGTCTCCAACGGCTGAGCTCGAGGATGCTCTCATTTCTCTGTTCTTTGTTCCTTGGCAGCAGATTTGCTGGTAATGCATCATCTCCTGCTGAAAACGATCACTGTTTGAGTATATAAAAGATGGCCCCGTTCTGTCGATGAGTTTAGGCTGTGCCATGCTGCCTCCTTACCTCGTGTTTCCCCCAACGCCTCCTAATTAACCCTGGTTCAGCAAGCCGCTGTGGAACAGCCCTCAGGGGGCAGCACACCTGGATCCGAACCAAGCTCTGCCTCGGCCGCTCTGTATGATCCTCTGCCTGAACCTCAGCATCACATGCACGCATTGAAGAGGCTCAAGAGTACCATCGCCTCCACCTCTGTGACCCGGTGATGAGGCTCTACCTGGCATGGATGCTCGGAGACACGGGCTTCTCCGTGTACTGAGTGTCCCAGACCTGGATTCCAAGGGCCTTATCTGGGGGCAGTACCAGCCCCCCAATTATGAACCCTAACCACGGCAAATACGCACACCCTCATCCTTGCACACCCCTGAGGACACATATCTGCTCACACCTGCCCAGAATAAATGCTGGGAAAATGAAAATGTCAATTACGTGGTTGCTATGGCAACACTGTCCTGTTTGCTGCTACATTTTCAGTGTTGTGATGGTTTCTTTGAGATGGAGGTGACTTCCTCAGTTGTCGCCTGCTTCCCCAACTCTCAGCTCTTTTCCAAACACACACACACACACATCCACACGCACACACTCAGAAGAACTGATAAACTATTTATCAGATGATGTATCTTTAAAGGACCGAGAATGCTTTTGGAGCAAGAGTACACCATTTTTGTGATCTTTCTTTGCCTTTTGGGGGTAGTTCAATGAGATAGAGTTTTCAGCCCAAGGAGAGAAAACTCTACCACGAATTCCTTTTGACCTTGCATGAATTCAACTGTTTGAGAGGGAGGTTTAGTTTAGTTCTTTATCAAGAAAAAAGGTCTTAGCCCTACTAGGGTGCTCTGTCTACAACCTTCGTGTTCCCGTGAGAGGAGTGACCTGCACATCGGTCCAGATTGGATCATCCCCTGGCATCCAGAGCAGCCTGGGTGTCTGGGTTGGAATGGAGTTTTATTAGCCACAAAACTTTGAGCTAGATACTTACTCTTTCTGTTAGTATAAAATAGGCTGAGTGGTGCCACCTCACTGGGCTGTTCTCAGAATTTGAGGAAGGCCATGGAAAATGCTGGCATGTAGTAAGTACCCAGTAGATGATAGTTCTTACTATATTCATGCTGGGGACTTCAGAAAATCCACAAAGGAAAATTGTACTGTCAACTTGCCATCATTGGAAGACACATGCTTCCACTCTCCATACGTGTGCTCTTCACTGCCTTTTGGAATATGTTCCAACTTCCTCTTTCAGAACAGGCTGGGATTCAATAAACAAACTTTCATTTTTCACCCCCTCGCTGTTTGTTGATAAAGGAGCTGATGTGATCTTGATATTTTAAAAATTTGTTTTGTTTTTAAAAGAAGTTCTTTTTTTTTTCTGTTGCCAAAAGCTTCTGATGATGAAATTGCCTATCATCTACTCAGATGTTGATAGAGAGTGCCTTGAGGGCAGAGGCAGCATTTCTCCCATGACTGTGACTAGAACAAAGGAGGGAATCTTCCTCTGTCTTACTCACAGGGCGGAGGGGCCCTGCAGGGATCCAGTCAGTCCCGGCAAAGAGGAAAGGAGAGAGGACGCTTTTCTGTTGCTTTTTTTTTTAATCCTCCTGAGCTTTATTATCACAGGCAAATATCTCCCACTATTTCCTAGATGGCCTTCCTTGGTGAAGAACATGAGGTGGCAGTGTAGCGGAGGCCCGAGCATTGCTAATTAACCACTGTTTCTACCAAGCGCAGTGTGCCAGTAGGGAACGGCCCATCTCAATGGCACTTTATGGGTATTCTGATGTCACAGGGATTTCAGAATTTTAACAGTTAAAAAAAAAGAGGATCAAGGTGAATGTTTTACTAAATACTGAATGAACTGTATAATGTGTATAACCTTTGCTTTATTCTTTCACTCATTCACTCATTCACTCATTCACTCATTCATTCCTGTGTTTAAATAATGTCAAGGGAGTGCAGCTTGCTCAGGGACCAGCTAAAATGATGGTGTAGAATAGTTGAAACAAGGAGAGCTCCACTGAGAGCGCTGAGAGGAGTTGAACAGATGGTAACCTTTAGCGATTTTTTTTTTTTATCCAACGGTATAGTCAATAATATGTTTCTAAACCCCAGTTCGCTATCACTTTAAAAGTAAAATGGTAAGTGCTTTCCTAAATATTGAGTATCATTAAACTAAGTATGTGCAGTAGGTATGAAACTGCTTTAAGAATTGAAAGGGGCACCTGGCTGGCTCAGTTGGAAGAGCATGCAACTCTTGATCTCAGGGTCCTGAGTTTGAGCCCCACATTGGGTGTCGAGATCATTTTTTTTAAAGTAAATAAATAGGGGATCACTGCATAGCTCAGCGGTTTAGCGCCTGCCTTTGGCCCAGGGCGCAGTCTGGGATCGAGTCCCACGTCAGGCTACCAGCATGGAGCCTGCTTCTCCCTCTGCCTGGGTCTCTGCCTCTCTCTCTCTCTCTCTATGTTTATCATGAATAAATAAATAAATCTTAAAAAAATAAAGTACATAAATACACTTAAAGAGAAGAATTAAAAATTGTCATTGATGGTGCCTAGTTCTTTCGCCCCGATGTCTTGGAGAGGGCTGGCCCTAAATTCCTTTTCAATAATTTTGGAACCCCTCCCCTTTCTAGGTATCTCCAGAATGGGGAACTCACCAGAGTGAAGGGTAGGGGCTCTGTACTTCTCTGTCATCGTTTCTGACGCTGGCATCATAACTGTCCTGGTCTTTGGATCCTCCAGGGTGGGGGGCAGGGGGTCCATGGGGTCTGCTTTCAGGTGCAGCATGCTTGCAGTGGGGAGCCTGGGATGTGGCTGGAAGCTTCTCTCTGAGACTCAGCTCCCCCTGGTTGCTTCGGCCAGCACGGTCTTCCTCCCCAGTGCAGGGAATCCCCAGGGTGCTCTGGCTGACCTACCTATGTTCAGGAATTACAGATGGGTCCTAGTGGGGTTGATAGGGAAACTGAAGGCCCCGAACTCCCCTGTGGCACCATCACCACCTGCCACCACCACATTTTGCACCAATGTCCCCTGCCCCATTCTGGGCCTCTGGGCTTATATAAATATTGAGATTTTTAAAAATTATTTATTTGAGAGAGAGAGAGAGAGCACAAATGTTGGGGGGGGGCAGAGGGGGAGGGAGAAGCAGACTCTCTTGATCATGGAGAGCCTGATGCAGCACTTGATCCCAGGACCTTGATCATGACCTGAAGCAAAGTCAGATTCTTAACCGACTGAGCCACTCAGGTGCCCCTCTGTATATTTCAAGATTTTATTTTAAAGTAATCTCTGCACTCAATGTGGGGCTCGAACCCACAACCCCAAGATCTAGAGTCTCATGTGTCACAGACTGAGTCAGCTAGGTGACCCTGGGCTTACATTTTTATAAAAGGAAAGAAAAGCCACTCCAAGATGATTCCGCAAAAATCCCTCTTTGAAAATACTTTTCCATAAGCATGAACAGGGAGTCCTTTTCCATAAGGTGGGGGGGGGGGCTGTTAGGAGAGGGAGTTATAGCAGAGGTGTTGGCTTTATCCGGAGCCTTCTCTTTTTAAAAGGAAAGCATCTGATTACTGCAACTAGTTGTGATTTCAAAAAATCTGTGGCAAGACAGCACCTTTGGTGCTGGGCATGTGTGTTGGGAAGTGGGTTTGCTGGAAGGGCAAAAATGAACTGTTCAATCAATTATCCTGCCACAGATGTTTCTATTTAATTTGTCTTCTGCCCCATCCCCCACCCAAAAAAAGGAAATCATGAGTATCTAGTTTATCTTAGTGCAGCTGGTTCCTCGAATGCCAAGCTCTGGAGCGCAGAGTGCTCAGGGCTCCCTGGTCTACCACGCAAGGTCAGCCCCAGAGGAACGTCTTGCCCTTTGTGCATCAGCATCACCTGGGAGCCGGTCAGAGATGCAGAAGCCCAAGCCCCACTTAATCTTAAACTGCATTTTAACAACATCCCAGGTGATTCAGTGCAATTTGAGAAGCACCGCTCTGGGGGAGGGGGTTGGGAGTGCTGTCATCCAAGGAGGCTGCCTCCTGCCAAGTGCTTTGGGCTTTGGGGGACGCCTGGAGGAGCTCGCTGGTTAGGTTAGCAGGGTTCAGCCTCCCCTGGTATGCACAGATGCGGTTCTAACTATAGCACCAAGCCTGGTGTAAGACAGGCTCACCTGCTGGGCAACAATGTTGCTCACCTGGAAGGAACCCTCAGATCTGCTCATTATTCAGACCTCTGTTCTGTTTCACAGTTTCTGCCTAACATTGTGTAATCCTGGACTCGCAAGGCTCAGTGTGGCATAAGTCACCGGGGCTGATGAATTTCCAACTCTAGTGACGCTTTAATTGGAGGTGACACTCCTCTTTCGTTAGCAAGGTGACTACCTCCTTTCTAAACCGTCCCCTCAAAGACTTGGAGGGAAAATGAGGCTGACCTCATAGTAATGGTAGCTTTGCTGGCTTCTCCAAATATATCAGTGTCTTGGGCAAGCCCATAGCATAGCAATTACCTGAGGCCCTAGGGATGTTGGGATCAATTTTTTTCTTTCCTCCCCAAATAAATACTCCTATGGCTTTTAGTTGCAACTGCTTTTCTATACAGCAAGCATTTTCTGTACAGGAAGTGTTCTCACTACAACACTATGGAGGGTTGTTACTCTTAACCATTTTCTAGAAGGGAACTCATAGAGGTAAAGTAACTTTCTCGAGGTCACACAGTAAACTAAGTGGTAGAATGGGAACCAGAACCCAGGTCTACATGACTCCAAAGCTAAGGCTCTTTGTCTACCTGGCTCTACCTGAACTTTCAGAGACAGGATTTCTACTATTGGTCCAGGCTGTTTATTCTTTTCTGTTAGGTGAAGAAGAATGTCTAGAACGTTCTTCTGGATGATCTTTGTCCTTCTCTTGCGTCTCACAGGCAGGAATCTCCAGGGATCACATTGTTCCTCACCATCTCCTCAGGAATGACTTGCCCCTGAGATGTGTGATTCCTCTGCTCCAACAGTTTCTTGCCAGGGGTTGAGCCTGGGGAAGCTTAATCACCAGGGATGGTGGCCAGCGGGGCAAGTGTCCATGGCCAAGTGGCCGTTCTGACTGAGGCCCTCCCAGGGACAGGTGCACTCGGCAGCAGCCAGGATTGCCCTGGGTGCTGCTCCTCTGACACCAGCAGAGAGGTTGTAGTATTTCTTTGACAGCTCTGGCCTTGGGAAGGGAATAGATATGGGTTCAAGTGCTGCTTCCCCAGAGCACCATAGGATGACTTTCATGAGCCCTAGGTATTTTTGCCTTTATGGGTCTCTTTCTCCATGAAAAAGAAAAATCTAAAAGCTTATCTACTGCTATGTTGATGTAAAGATGAATATCCTAATATTATATATTAAAACATTTTCTTTATTCTGAAAGCTTACTTTTTCCTTCAGGTTTTTATTTTTATTTTTTTTATTTTAAGATTTTATATTCATGAGAGACACTGAGAGAGAGGCAGAGACACAAGCAGAGGGAGAAGCAGGCTCCCTGTGGGGAGCCCAATGTGGGACTCGATCCCAGGAGCCCGGGATCATGACCTGAGCCAAAGGCAGATGCTCAACATCTGCCAAAGGCAGAGTCACCCAGGCATCCCTTTCCTTCAGATTTTTAACTGAAGTGAGAACATCTTCATGGGCCCTCCCAAAAAGGTACTGTGGGACCGAGCACAGTACCCACCAGCTCTGGTGGATAAGTAGGCCTCAGGCTTACTGGGTTTGTGGTGACCTTGAGCCAATTGTTGGACTTTCCTGAGTCTCAGTTTCCTCATCCATAAAATGGATGTAGCAACGGTGTCTGCTTTAATCCATAGCAGGTAGCTTGTGTCAAGGTTGCCCTATGGCACCAGGCATCTGGTTAGTGTTCCGAGGTGCTTGCTGTTCCTGTTCTCTGCTATGGGGCTTGTGGAGGGGTGCTGAGCAACAACCCTGGGGAGCAGGCTGCTTCTCAGGCACTCGCTGAAAGCCTACTACGAATGAGGGTTTATGCAATCTGCCTTGCTTCTCACTCCTGCATCACAAAGTATTAGGGCCAGGAGGGTCAGCAGAGCCTACCCTCCGCCAAGACCCTGGAAGAGGCTGGATCTGTCCAGGCAGAGAGCTGGGACGAGAACCCAGGCTTGGACCCCAGCCCAGAGGCATGGAGCCCCACCCGAGGCTGTCTGTGCAGGGTGCCACCCTCAGAGAGACAATTACCAGCACATCTTCTTGGCAGAGACATAGACAAGACTGCCGCACACCTCCTTCCTGCCGCCCACGATGCCTCCTTGGCCATCTCCCCCGCTTCACTCCATTTCCTCACGGCCACGGCTGCACGTGGGCTGCCTCGTGCAATGCCCAGTGAGGGCCTGGCCTGGAAAGCTGGTGCAGCCCTGGGCCAGATCCTGGCTGTACCACTGAGTCGCTGGGCAGGTTGCTTCATGTCAGCTTCCTCCCCTGGGACAGAGACATAACCATACTTCCTACCTCACAGGGCAATTGCAAAAGTGACACGAGATGACAAAGGTAAAGCCCTCGCTCAGTGACAGACACATGTGGGGGCTCCATCATGAGGATGAATGTAACGGGGAGGAGCAGGTGGGACACAGAGTTGCTTTCTCCTCCATTCTCCTTATGAGGCTGCCCACAGGAAAGCCCCTGAGTGGTCCTTGGGCAACATGGTAGGCCCTACCACTTACCAGTAGTGTGACATCGATCAGTACTTCACCTTTCTGTGCCTCGGTTTCCTTATCTGAAAATGAGATAATCCTAGAACTTAGTGTGAGGGGTTCCTAGGAGGAATAAATGAGTTAACACATCTAAGATGCTGACATTGCTACCTGGTATGTAGTGAATGCTCAGTAGATGTTAGATATTTTATTGTTGTTGTTGGTATACAAGTGACAGATGACAAAATGGCTTTCACTTTCAGGATGGAACTTTCTAGAACTTATATGAGGTTCTAGAAATGGGAGTTCTCAGTTCCCTCCTCTTCAAAGAATGAGAGACATGTTCTCTGCCTATGGGGATGTTTGTAGCTCAGGGAATGCAGGGGAGTTTCTGACCATCTGCCTCATCATTGCTAAGATCCAAGCTGATGACTCCTCAGCCTCAAAAAATGGCCATGTTACCAGGGAGGCTGCTGACATGACATCCCTGTGACATGTTGTAGAAGCAGCAAGAGGCTCTGGAGAGGTGCACTCCAGGCATTTTGAGGGGAAGAGGGAAGGAAGGAAGGAATGGGATGCCAAGTGTGGAGTGTATCCTCCATGTGGAGTGTATCCTCCACTCCAGGCTTTGGCTCCACTCTGGATTTAAGGATACTGCCCTGTGTCAGGTGAGTGGCCCGGGGGACCATCAGTCAGGGTCCTTGGCTCTCTGGCTTTAGCATTTGCCATGTCATCACTGTGGGCAGTGCCCTCGGGCTTAAAGCCAGCTGGATACCAAGCCATGGCTTGTGGTCACTGCCCAAGGGAAGCTCCCATCTCCCAAGGGCGCCAAAGGCAGCCCCTGAGCATGTTGACACCAGACTCTGACCCGCCACAGGCCTTTCTCAGTTCTGGTTCCTTTTAGCTTTTCTCTCATGGAGTCCCTTTAGTCTGATGTGGGCCCTGGACAAGAAACAATGCCACCTGTCTCTTTGTATGGTGCTTTCCTGAAGATACTGTTGTTTCCCTGAGTCCTTATTGGCTGCTGCCATCAAATATTAATACCTAACTGAGCGTGTGGGCTCCAGCACCTTCTAGACACAGGCTCTGGTTTCACAGCCCTGAGGCAGCAGCTGCAGGCAGAGTCAGCAGCAGGCCCCAGGGCCCCAGCGCCTCAGTGGGCCGCTGCGAGGAGCAGCCCCGGCTTAGCATTCCTGCTCAGCAGCTGCCTCCTGGAAATCTGAGGTCAAGGAGCATGACGATGACAGTGAGAGGTATGTACCCTGGTGGATGGAGCGTGATAAAGAATCTGACTTCTGGAATCTGAACTGAGCTGTGCTAGCTGTCTCTGTGATTGTCAGTGGGACAAACTGGCTGCTTCCTGTATGACTGAATCAAAGCACAGACATACACAGAGCTGGTGGTCACATGCAATTTTCTTATACATGCTTTCCCCCTGTACCAAGACTTCTTCTTAATGTGGGGTCTGTGAGTGTTCCCCCAGAAAATTTCTTAAAAGATTTTATTTATTTGAGAGAGAGAGAGAGAGAGAGAGAGAGAGAGAGAGAGAGAATGAGCAGGGGGAGAGGGAGAGGGAGAGGGAGAGGTAGAAGCAGACTCCTGGCTAAGCAGGGAGCCTGATGTGAGATTTGATCCCAGGAACCTGAGATCATTACCTGAGCCAAAGGCAGATGCTTAACCCACTGAGCCACCCAGGTGCTCTTCCCTCCAGAAATTTGATGCAAAATAATTGCATAGGTTTTTGTTTTTTTGTTTTTTTCTGGAGAGAAAACTAATTTTTATTAGATTCTCAAAGACGTTGCTGATTCCTACCCTAAATTTTAAAACGCCAGCAATGCTGCTTCTAGGAATACCTACGACCACTTGTAAATGAGAACAAAAATCCAGCTACAAGGACATTCCCTTTGGAAGCATTGTTTGTGGTTGTAAAAGATTATAAATGACTCCATTATCCATCAATAGAGACTACTGAAATCAGTTGGGTCCATTTGCCCTTTGGAGGATACACAGCCTTAGGGGGGCAAGTCTCTATGTGATTTGGAGGATACCCAGAAGTGGTAGGTAAGAAAAGCAAAGTGTGTGTGCTTTATTTTTGTTCTGTTTTTCCTGTGCTAACATTGGTTGGAGAATGGGGCATTTCTTCGTGTGAGCTTGTACATGGGAACCATCCAGGCAAGGATCCGCCAGCCGCTGGCTGCAATGACTGTTTCAGAGGAGGCAGATGGGGGACAGGGGTCAGCGGTAAGGGGGCTTCTTATTTTTCAGTGGAGTTTGTGCTGTTTGCGCCTGTGTGGCATTTACTAAAGGAGTCAAACAAGAAAACCACCCCACAGGGCGACGTGCCAACTTGGCTTGTGGAAGAACTGAGCAGGAGACAGGCAAGGGAAGCACGGATTCGAAGCTGGACGAAGGGCAGCTAATTTGGGCAGGCAGCTGCTGCTCCTCTAAATTAAGAAGACGGTGGAGGGCGAAGCCTGCCTCCCAGTTGGCTCTGCAGCAGCCCAGGGAGCTAAGTGGAGTGGCTCCCCTTGGCACCGTGGTAACAGCCCGTTGCGTGCAAGCTCGTATCCTTGTCATGATCACAGAATCCAGGCTTTCGTGGATGGAGCTCAGAGCTGGTGTGTGAACCCCGTGGACTCTCCTCGGGGCCCTTCGAGGCTGGAAGGCCACAGCACAGATGCTCGGCATCTGGCAGGGAAGGGCAGGAAGGAAGGGACTGTGCCGTGATACCGGAGGACTGAGGACTGAGAGTGGTGCCCAGGCTCTGCCCCACTCGGGTGGGAAGTCCCCCAGGAGCGCCTCCGCCTGGGAGCAGTCTGGGATTGCCCGCGGGGCCAGCCCCAGGCCACCGGTGACCCGCCAGGAAGGCTGGGCTGGGGTGGACCGGCCGTTGGCCACATTCCTCAGCCATGAGGTGCCCCGCTGATGGGGCCTCCAAGCTCTGCCACTGACAGCCACCCATCCGTCCCTCGCTGGGCTCCAGGGCCCCAGGCACAGCTGATAGGCCTAGGCTCAGAAGCAGGTTAACTGTTGCCCGAGGCTGAGCGAGGGCCTGGCCAAGGGGCGGCAGGGGGGCAGGGCTGGCCTCACCGTGGGCTCCGCTCTGCTCTGGGGCCTCCGCTGTGACCAGGTGAAGGGTGACTGGGCCACTGTGAGGTCTCGTGGGAGGCGAAACATCTGATTCGGCCAGTCCATCTCCGGCCCAGCTGTGGTCGGGTGAGACGTCCTGCCTGCACCCTGGCCACGTGCGGCATCTATGCCCCTGGCTGTAGGTGCTGCCACAGGGACGCTTACTGGCTTCATTCACAAGGTTGGCCCGGAAATAGGGTGACACCCCTCCCCACTGTCCCAGTTCACACAGGACTCAGGGATTTCCCAGGATGCAAGCTTTTCAGTGCCAAAGCCAGGACAGTCCCAAGCAATCCCTGATGGCTGGTCACCCGCCCTAAAAGCCTGCCACCAGAGGGACACGCTCTCTCCTCTGATAGCGGAATATGCCAGAACTTGGCACCCTTTCAAGGCAAGGACCATGCATTTCTTCTTTTTCTTTTCCTTTCATAATTATAGACTTTACAGAAGAGTTGCAAGGGGAATCCAAAGAATTCTGAGGTACCCGCCACCTAGATCCCACAGGTGTTAACACTTTACGTTGGCTTTATCCTTTTCTCTCTCTCTCTAAAAAATTTTTTAAAAAAGATTTTAGTCATTTACTCATGAGAGACACACAGAGAGAGGCAGAGACATAGGCAGAGGGAGAAGCAGGCTCCCTGTGGGGAGGCCAATGCGGGACTTGATTCCAGGACCCCGGGATCATGCCCTGAACCGAAGGCAGATGCTCAACTGCTAAGCCCCCCCAGGTACCCCCCTCTCTCTGAATTTTAAGAGAAAATTGCAGACATGACACCTCTTGACCTCTAAAGGTTTATATTTCCTAAAAACAAGAAATTGTCTTTTATAACCAGTGTATGATGATCACCATCAGCCAAGGAATGTAAGACAATATTACTGTCTAATCTATAGCCTGTATTGGGGTTTTGTCAATTCTCCCAATAATGCCCTTTATGGCAAAAGGAAATTAATCTTGGGTGTGGCCTTTGGCTACCAGATCCCTTGAGTCTCCTTTGATCCCAAATAATTCCAGAGTTTTTCTTTGTATTTCATGACATTGACATTTTTGAAGAGGATAAGCCAGTTATTTTGTAGAATGAATGTTCCTCCAGCAATGCCTGGCACATAATTGACCCTGGATAAGTGCTACCACGTATTGAGCACTTACTGTGTACCAAGCTCTTCACATACATGATCTCATTCATCTCATTAATAACCCTTTGAAAGACACGTGATATGATTATCCCCATTGTACATAAGGAAACAGGCTCAGGGAGGTTTAGGGGCTCGCCTGAGGTCATTTAGCTGGTAAGAAGTGAACTCGGATTTGAACCCAGAGCCCAGGTTCCTAACCACTGGGACGTTGTGCCCTAGAGGAATTTTCTTGGTCTTATTTGCATATGTTGTTTCTGTTTAACTTCTGGAGCAATGAGGTCAGCAGATTATTGTGAAGATCCCCAGTCATCCCCTACCTAGAACCCTCCCCCATGCACCTATAGAGATAAGAAGGCTGACCCTTGTACTTCCCCTGGGGCCTATAAGACACAAGGGGGCAATTAGCTTTCAGAGCATTTGGAAAGATTGCAGGCAGAGGACTGCAGAGGGTTACAGGGTGAAAGTTCACCTTTGAGTCTAAGCAAGTTCTGATCCGAGTCCTTCCCAGCTGGAGGAGGGCATGGACTAAGGAACCTTCCCTGGCCAGGTCTCTGTGGCTGTGTCTATAGCTGGAGCAGCAGAGGAACACCTGGTTCCTCTTCCTACCTCTCACCAGACTCTGTGGTCTCCTCTGTCTGCTGGTGGACCACGAGGACTGGTCTGCACTGCTTTTGAGAAAACAGCCTGCTTTCTGTCCATTTCTGCCCTTGTGTGTAGCCAGGCAGCCCCTTGGGGCTCACACACTCCTCTCCTGCCCCTCCCCCCCGGGGTACCCCCAGCAGCTTCCGCTCCAGCCTCAGCCTTATGGGCCATTCACGGGCCATCTCTCCACTGCCAGTCTGGTCTTTTCCCAGGCTTCCTTTCCACCATGACTCTGTATCTCTGTTGAATGCATTCATTCATTCACTCGACAAACACCCACTGAGCACTTGCACAGGAGGCATTGTACTAGGAGCTGGGGTCAGCAGGAAAACAAGACAATATCCTTACTTTGATGGGAGAAAGACAATTAAGGGGCGAACAATAAATAAACAGGACAACCACAGGTTGCATTAAGTGCTATGAAGGAAAGGTAATGGGGGGATTACATAGACAATAACGGGACCATGCTGAATTGGTGGCCAGGGAAGGCCTCCCTGAGGAAGGCACAGTGGAGTGGAGATCTTAAGGATGAGGAGCCTGCATCCATGAAGTTGGCAGAATGGCTTTCCAGGCAGAGGGAATAGTAAGTGCAAAGGCCCGGTGGCATGTCTAGGGGAACAATAAGGAAGCCTATGCAGCTAGAACTGAACTGAGCTGGAGGAGGTCATGGGAGCCAGCCCTGCAGGGCCTTGTTGACCATGGCAAGGAGTTTGGATCTGTTGTGAGCTCTATGGGAAGCCACTTGGGTTTTTAAAGTCAGAAGGTGATGTGGTCTGCTTTTCGTGGTAGGACCTCTCTGGCTGTCATGGTGGATCAGAGGTGAGGCCCCCTAAGGCTCCCACCTTCCTGCCTGTGCCAAGCTATGTCCTCCCTCTTGCCCTGCATGGCCTAGAGCACACTGGTCTGCCCAGCCTGCTGGTCCTCCCTCTCTCAAATACTCCTCCAGTCCCTCCCCATCCCTTGCATGCTCTAAGGGGCTCCCCTCACGGTGACCACACTCGTAGCCTTGGACGATCCCTGATCTCACTTTCTACAGAGACCAAGATAGGGCTGTGGACTCAGGCAGACCTGGGACCGAGTCCTGGCTTGGCCACTTGCTGGCCAAGTGGCCTTCCTCTGAGCCTCAGTCTCCAGCTCTGGGAAAGTGGGAGAACTGATATAGTAACTGCTTCGTGGGGTGTTTGTGAGGATTATCAGAAAGTGCTAGGCTGTACCTGGAGCAGTGCCTGGCATGGGGCCCACAGCGGGCTATGTCTATGTCATGACCCCTCCGGTCTGGGAGTGGCTTGGGGGATGGCACCCACTGCATCTCTTGCTGCTGCCAGGCTCTGCGGCTCACCTGCAGGCTGTGAGGCCCTTCAGCGATCTTGACCTGGTTTTGCTTTGCTTGGTAACCACTCCAACAGCTGGCCTCGCTGCTGGTGAAGAACCGTCTGGGACGAGGGGATGAAACCTGAGGAGGTGAATTTAAGCCGCAGATTTACAATACTTTTTATGGACTTGGCAAGTGTGGCTGAAGTAAACACAGCATGGGCATTGACACATTAGGTAAATAGCCTCTACTGGCTTGGCAAAGCCTTGGAATGTTCTCATTAGATCGCCATTTGGAGCCTATGTAGTGGAGTGTGCCGGGCCCGGGGTCAAGAGATCTGGCCCTCTTTAGCTGTGTGATCTTGGTCAGGTTAACTAATGGAGCCTTTGTTTCCTTTGTAAACTGTAAGCCAGGCCCCTCATGGCTGTGGCAGGAAGAGAGCATGATGACGGCCAGGAGAAGCTTTGTGCCCACCGAACTGCTGGGCCCCAGTGAGGAGACTGTGATGAGGATGATGTCTGTATAAGTGTGAGTTGTAGTGTCAGAAAGACTGGTTCTGGTCCTGGCTGTGTGACCTTGGACTAGTTGTTTAACCTCTCTAACCCTCAGTTTTATTACCTGTAAAATGGTGGTAAGAGCAGTATCAGGGTTTCTAGGAGAATTACATGTGATACACGGGGTTGAATAGTGTCTCCTATAAATTCATGTCCCTTTGGAATGTGACCTTACTTAGAAAGAGGGTCCTTGCAGAGGAAATCAAGGTAAAATGAGATCATACTAGATCAGAATGGGCCCTAATCCAATATGACTGATGTCTTTATAAGAAAAGACAAATCTGGACAAAGACACTGACACACAAAGAGGAGAACACCATGTAGAGACAGAGACAGAGATTGGAGTCATCCATATCTAAGCCAAGGAACACCAAGGATTGCTAACAACCACCAACGGCTGCAAGAGGCAAGGAAGGATTCTTCCCTAAAGCCGTCAGAGGAGGTGTGGCTCTACCAAAACCTTGAATTTGGACCTCTAGTAGAACCATGAGGAGATACATGGTGGCTGAAGCCACCAAGGTTGCGATGATTTGTTACAGTGGCCACCGGAAATTCATAATCCATGTATGTGATAATCCAGAGGAAGTGTTCAGGGTAGTCCCTGGTGGCTGGGCAATGTATTATTGTCATCATTCTTATCACCTCTGTACTAATGGTTCAGGGTAGGTTCTGTGCTGGCTACAGATTGACTGGGGGGAGGCCTTGCCGCCCCTCTGGCCTCTGTGAGGTACGGGTGAGGGTGGGGTGGTTGTCTGGGCCACGTTTCCCGAAAGCCCTTGCCTGGATGGGTTGGCTGCCGGCAGGGTGGTGGCTGGCTCCCATGCATCTTGGGGGTTATGCTGAGGTTTGGGGCTGGGTGTCCCTGAGCCCTTGCTGTGGGGAGGGGTGGTGGCTGCCCCATGGCCGAGGCCTCCCGGGAGCCACCTGGTGTGGCAGGAGCCCAGGTCTGGTTTCTGGAGCCCAGCTCGGCAGATGCCTCATGAACCTGTCTGGCAACAACATTCTTGCAACAGACAGAGCAGCCGGCTGTCACTCCACAGCCCCTTGTGGTTTTGTCACGCGTAGACGACGAATGTCAGCTGTGACTCACGGAGCCAGAGTTTCCCCAGTGGCAGGCAGACTCTTGCCTTCTGTCCAGCTTCTGTTCGTGACTGAAGGCAGATCCTCTGAGGCCTCCTTCGGAAGGAACCAAGGGTGAGACAGGCCTCTGGAAGAAGGACCCTACCTTCCCTGGACGCCTGGCCTGGCTCCTGGGTTTGGGACAAGGAGAATCAGGCTTCAGGGTTCAGGTGGGCCATGGAGGGAAGTGGCCTCAGGATGCCTGGTTCTGGCACTCTCCTCGGATTGGCCACTTTATCTTTTAGGGCCTAGGTTTTCTCACCTGTAAATGGGGATGTTCTGAGGACACCAGGAGCTATGGGACGTGGCGGGCACCCTCCTCTCCTCTGCTTCACAGCGCCAGGCACATCTGAGAATGACTATTAGTAGCAGGTTAAATGACTGATGACAGTGTTTGACCACATCCTTCCTGTTTGCGTCCAATAGTTTATATCCGGGGCTCGGAGGCCCTGGGGGAAGAAGGCACAGGATTTCTGATTACCCCAGTTGAAGTTCAAGGATATAAAAGCCAGTCTGCTGGGCAAGGCCAGTCCCACTGGGTATGTCACACGAATGGACGTGGGCAGAGCTCACCACAGAGCACAGACTTAATCTAGGCACCAAGCACTCACTGCCTATGCGCCAGGGTGGCGAAGTGGCAAGGAAAGGGGCATGGAGGTCTTGGGGGTCTTTACGGTGAACCAGAGCACTGTGATGCCATGAGCCCCATGAGCCCAGGCAGCCCTGCTGTGGGATGAGCCAGCCCCGGCATCCTTGAGATAGCAGACAATTCCCCCTTCCCTGCGGCGAATGGAGTGTTTCTTAGGAGTGAGAGCCTCACTTTCATTTTTGGAGCTGGTGTTTCCAACATCTGGGGCAGTGCCTGGTGAGGGGGTTCAGTGTTGAACAACCAGGCCAGAACCACGGATGTGGCCACAGTTCAGTGGGTGGGAGTGAAGGGTAAAGATCTTTGCAAAGTAGCCCTAGGGTTTCTGAGAAATGTTGGGGGGGGTCCTAGAATTCACTGGGGGGGGTTGAGCTTGGAGCATTCTGTGAGCTGGCAAAACCAACCCTGTACTATTCTAGTTACAAATGTTTACAAATTCCATCCCCAGTCCGCCTCCTAGGACCCTCAGAGCCTCCATCGCCATCCACCCAGGAGGCCTGATAATCACGGGGCTTTGAACACCGCAGGGCTGGTTTGGGCAGAGTCTGCTTCTGTGGGTAAAGTCAGGGATGATGGCAGAAGTGAAAGCAGGCCACCCTGGGTCCCCCACCTCAACTGTCTGCTGGCGTCAGCCTCTAAAGATGGTATCGCCCCAGCCAGGACAGGGTTTAGGCCTGAGCACTCTGGAATGTGTGCAGGGTGCTGTTTCTGCTGAAACTCTTTTCTGTCCAAGTCCCCTCCCAGTTTCATCAGGTCAGAACTTAAGGAACAGGATTTGAGCTCTGCTGTGTGCTAGGCTTTGGGATAAAGCATGGCACTCATGTAAATAGTGGTGATCCTAACAGCAGTGATGGTTTCTGCATCTGTAAAATGGGCGGGAGGTCCCACCTCCCAGGGTGCTGTAAGGATTAAATGAGATCATGTACATAAAGTACTTAGCCCATAGTGCCTGGAACACAATACGTGCTTAATTAATATTAGTCGTAATGGCTGCCATTTATGAGGACATTGAGACTCAGAGAGGTCAAATGCCTTATCCAAGGTCACACAGCTCAGGAGCCTGAATCTGGGAGCTCCAGTCTAATGGAGGAGACAAGCTCCAACCTAGGGTAATAAGTGAGTTAAGGGAAGGGTCGGTGGTCCTGGGGGAGTTCTGACTGGGTTAAGTCAAGAAGGTCTGGTGGAGGAGCCTTTCCATTGGACCTCCCAAGGAGAATGAGCTGTCATCAGGGAGCAACAAAGGTGGGAGGGCGCAGACACAGGATAAACTGAAAGAATGGGGAGAGGTGCCTTGAGGGGAGTGAATGAGAGAGAAGGCTGGGCAGGTCAGCTGCAGGTGGATGCTGAAGAGCATTGAACGCTTGCAGGACTCCCCTGACCATTGCCTTGAGAGGCAGTATGGTGCAGTGCCTCAAGACCTGGACTCTAGAGCCAGCCTGCCTGGGGTCAAAGCAATAGAGCAGGGCATGTGCCCCCTTAGTAGAAAGAAGGCAAGAGTTCTCAGTCCAGGGCTGGGGTGTATTCCCTCAGCCTCTGCCAGCCTGTCTGCCAGGCACTGCATGGTTTTATGCCAAGGAAGCATTCGGGTCTTTTCCCTGTGAAGAAGTAGAGGACTGAGCCCACTTGGGCAAGAGGTTCCCAGCTGCCAGGAACTTCCAGTCATGACCAGGATGCTGGAGGCTGGAGGTTTGCTTCAGAGCAGAGCAAAATCCTAATAATTGACAAGCAGGTGCTTGGCAGGCACACGGGTTTGACCTGAAGGCTGGGACTCTCAGAAGGTAGTTGTAGTCTCCAAGATGTAGCTTCCTTGTTCCCTTATGGTTGGGCCATCCAGTGCTATTTGCCCCAGGAAGCTCCTGTGAAGAGGATGTACATTGGGTAAGGTTTGTCCGGGAGAGGTGCTTGTAAGGAGAGATTTAGACATGGAGGCTGTGCCTCCCAGACCCTCTGGGAGTCTTCTCTTTCAACAGTAAGTTTAGCTAACAACAGGAGTGGATTGAGCTCCTACCTCTTACTGGCCAATTTCACCCTAATTTTGGGTCCCCTGCACCTGTGCACCTGGCTTGGGCTCAAGTCTGGGCTGACGTTGCCTCTGGGACAGTTGTATCTGTCTGTGTTCCCCACTGCTGCCAAGAAGACAGCTGTAACTAGTTTGTGGGGGTTGTAGGGGGAGCCCTCAGGAGTGGCAGGTATTTCTTGTTCGGGCTTTTTGGTGTGCCACGATGTTTCCAAGCAACTGAGAGAGCCCCTGGGTGTCCCGGTGTTTGCCAGCCAGGGTCTGTTTCCAGGCCCTCCCAATCTGAGCAACAATGGGCTCCAGCTCAGGGCCTCCTCCCATGTTCCCTCTGCTTTGACCTTCATCCATTTTCTTGCCACCCCCACCACCCCTTCTTCCCCATTCCTCCAGGCCCACAACTGCTCTTTGGTTCATGGGTCCTTTGGCCTTCAAGGAGACCAGGAGCTCCTGTCATCACCTGCCACTTGAGTGACTTCCCAGACACCCTCCTAGGCTCTGGATTGTGGATGCTCAAAGGAGAGAGAATCAGGGAAGGGCTTGGTGCTGAGGGTCTCACTCCCAGAAGGCAAATCCCAAAGGTAGCTCTGGCCCTACCTTTATGCAGGTCTTTTTCCTTCCTCCCTCCTCCTCTCCCTCCCTCTTCCCTTTCCTTCCATCCTACTTTCCTTCCTTCCTTTCTTTCTTAAACAGCTTTATCTCAATAAATTATTAGCATTTAAATTAACATACCATAACATTCACCCATTTAAAGTGTACAACTTGGGCACCTGGTGGTGCAATCAATTGGGCATCTGACTTTTGGTTTCAGCTCCTGTCATGGTCTTGGGCTTGTGGGATACGAGCCCTGAGGTGGGCTCCAAATGGCCTGGAGTCTGCTTCTCTCTCCCTCTCTCTCTGTCCCTCTTGCTCATGCTCTCTCTTTCTCTCAAACGGATAGATAAATCTTAAAAAAAAAAAAAGTGTACAACTCAATGGTTTTTAGTATATTTGCAGAATGGCGCCACCATAACCATAATCCAATCATAGAATATTTTATCACCCCAGAAAGAAACCCCATTAGCAGTCACTCACCATCCGCACTCCTGAGCCAACCACTAACCCCCTTGCTTTTGCCAGTGCCTGTTTGTGAAGTGACTGGTGAACTGGTGAAGCCTGGCCTTTAGCACGCAGAATCTTGAGTCATCCCTTCCCTCTTGCCCACTCCCTCCCTCATGGCTTTGGTGCCAGAAAGGTCAGCAGCCCACCCTCCTCATTTACCCAGGGAGGGACAGGAGACCCAGAGAGAGGAAGCCCAAGGCCCTTCAGTGGTTGGGAACACGGCCCTGCCCTGGACCGCCTGCCTTTTCCAGCACCTGCAGCTATCTTCTCACAGATGCTCTCTACTCGGTCAGGAGCCTCCCCCTCGCGGTTCTTAAAACATAGTACCTCAGTTTCTCCATCTGTGAAATGGGATTATAACATTGCAAACGTGGTTGAGAGGACTAAATGAATCCCAAGGCACCAATCCTGCATATAGAGTTAGCCCAGTGCTTGGCACTGTTAAAAAAAAAAAAACAAAATTCATCCGAGCAAAGTTAAAGATCCAAGAGGCTTTATTTAATGATTCGTGAATTGGGCAGCATCCCATCTAGCAAATAGAAACAAACTGTCAAGTTACAGGTTAAGAAAGACTTTTTTTTTTAAGATTTTATTTATTTATTTATTCATGATAGAGAGAGAGAGAGAGAGAGAGAGAAGCAGGCTCCATGCTATGCTGGGAACCCAACACGGGACTCGATCCCGGGACTCCAGGATTGCACCCTGGGCCAAAGGCAGGCGCTAAACCACTGAGCCACCCAGGGATCCCAAGAAAGACTTTTAAAGACAGAGATGGAATGAGAAAAAAGGAAATCATTAGCAAAAATGCCAGTTTAGGCAAGGTCACCCTTCTGAGGTGTACAGAAGAGATCTATCAGTAAATCTGGTGCCGACCAGGAAATTCCCACATTGACTGGTCAAAGATTACATTCTTGGGTGAAGGTGGCAGGGGGGCCAGGCTGGGGAGGGGGATTGAAACTGTAGTTAGATAAGGTTTTAAGTTTCAGTTTACCGATTAGGGCCTCTGGCACAACTGACCACATTTTGGGCCTGTCGTTTTCATTTTAATAACACATTGCTGACTCTCAGCAAAGGCAAGCAAAATCAAATGAGATTAAATTCCTGCTGTGGTATTCAGGCCCTATGTGGACTCCAGTTGTTTGGGATGAGTGGAGGTTCTCTCCCCTTCCGTCCCCCCAAGGTGACTGGAGGGAGGCCAGTTAAACTAGAGAGCTCCCCATCACCTGGAAGCTAATGATGTCGGCCAGGCAGGCAGAAGGTTGAGACTTGCCATGATGACTAAGAACCCAGAGCCGTGGGAGTCTGGTTAATCAGCAGCGTCAAAACTTCCCGTGGCTGTTTGCAAACAAGGGCCACCCCCAGAGGAGGAGGACCAGAGTTGAGGTGGCAGGGGGAAGAGGCCCTGGGGCCGCCGCAGAGCCTGGGTGAGTGATGCTGGCCGTGCCAAGAGACTGGCAGGGTGGTCCAGAGCTGTGGCTGCAGAAAACATGGCTTCCCTGACCTGAAGGCCGTTCTGTACCCACCTCCTGCACCCCCATCCCCCAGAACAGAAAGCTGACTACAGATGCCAGAGCCTCTTTGAGGGATTCTCTTTCCAGGAGTGACTGATGCATTTACTGTATGAAGCCAGAAGATGACTGGCTGGTGTCAGAGCAGGAACAACCTTAGTAACACTAATGGTCACCTGAAGAGAATCTTCCAGGGTTGTGTGGGATGTTTCCACCTGGCAAGGTGTCTGGGGTGGGGGGGCACCAAAGAGCAGGCAAGGAGACAGTGCACTGACTCAGTGCTTCCAGCCCCACCTGGCCCAGCCCAGTAGACAGAAACACCGACAAACATACCAGACACTCCTCCCTTTTGACAGCCATCATTCAGACATTTTTTTTATATGCCTCATGCCGCACAGGGGAACCAGCCGGGGCCAGATCCAAGAGAAAAACTGTAAATTAGCGCAAGAAGTACTCCTCTTCGAAATTGCCACCAACGACAGTGTAAAGTGTAAATTTGGTACAGCCCTTCTGATGGCAATCTGGCAATATGTTTAGAAAGTGTAAAAAAATGCTCAGATTCTTTATTCAGAAAGGACTTATGAAATTAACAACACCCTCTTCCCCTGGGGATGAACACGTTGCGTGTGGGGAGATGTCAACAACGATGCTGTTTATAAAGAAATGGGACCTACCCACATATCTGACCTCATCTAATGGTCAACTGAGTTGGGGCAGAGCCATTCAGTGGAATACTATGCAGGCATTTAAAATGATTATTCTTTCAGGGCTCCAGGCTGGCTCAGCAGTAGAGCATGTGACTCTTGATCTTGGGGTCATGAGTTTGAGCCTCATGTTGGGTGTACAGATTACTTTAAAAAGAAAGAAAGAGGGATCCCTGGGTGGCGCAGTGGTTTGGCGCCTGCCTTTGGCCCAGGGCGCGATCCTGGGGACCCGGGATCGAGTCCCACGTCGGGCTCCCGGTGCATGGAGCCTGCTTCTCCCTCCGCCTGTGTCTCTGCTTCTCTCTCTCTCTCTGTGTGACTATCATAAATAAATAAAAAATAAAAAAAATTATAAAAAAAAAAAAAAGAAAGAAAGAAAGAAAGAAAGAAAGAAAGAAAGAAAGAAAGAAAGAAAGAAAGGAGGATCCCTGGGTGGCGCAGCGGTTTAGCACCTGCCTTTGGCCCAGGGCGTGATCCTGGAGTCCCGGGATCGAGTCCCACGTCGGGCTCCTGGTGCATGGAGCCTGCTTCTCCCTCTGCCTGTGTCTCTGCCTCTCTCTCTCTCTCTGTGTGTGTGTGTGACTATCATAAATAAACAAAAAAAATTAAAAAAAAAGAAAGAAAGAGAAAAGGAGAATGATTATTCTTTCCAGTAATTTTTACTCAGCACTGGGTGTGTCCCCAGACACTGGGATCCCAAAGCTGAATGGGACCTGGCTTTATCCTCAGTATGCGGCCTACAGCTCAGAAAAGAACAAGACATAATAGAAAAAAGTAACTTGGAAAAATGCTCATTATACGATTTAAAGTGAGAAAAGGAAGAGGAGAAAACTGCATTCACTTTCTGCCTCCCACTATTCCCAAGCTAGTGTTTGTGGATTACTGACCCTATGCCAGATGCTGGGCTCATATTTACTTCTCATGACACCCCAGTGGGTTAGATAATAGGGCTACTCCTATTGTCACAAGAAAGAAAGTGATTGAGCAAGGGTTCAAAACCAGGACCACTTGACGCCTAAACCTAGTTTCAACCGTTGTCCTATACTGTCTCTCCTTAAATAGAAATAATGTCTGTTCAAGGCCAAATACCGAAAAGAAAATCTGGGTCAGTGACAATACGATAAGGGTGGTGGGATCTGGGTTTTGTTTTTTCCCCCCCTTCTTTTGGTTTCTACTACATTTGTGCAGAAAAAAAAAATATTGAAGTTAAAAAAAAAAAAAGCCAGCCACCTAGAATTTGCAGCAGATGGGTAGAAATGAATGGGGAAGTTGAAAAAAAGTGGGAACGACGTTAATAATGCATGCCTTGGCTTAGAACAAGGAGATAGAATGATTTAGGAGCAAGAAGCAAAGCCGAGGAGAGAGCGTGGAGGGTGAAGGAGGCCAGGCGGCTTCTGGGGGGCAGGCAGGATGCTCTGACTCAGGGAGGAGGGCACGGACGGGCAGGCTTATCTTTCCTGGCCGTTCTTACTAAATCTTTTTATTACCTGGTGCCTGAGTACCTATATTCTCAGTGTTTGCATTCCTCTCATTTTTTAGACTACAGGAAATGATAGTGGGGGTGGGGGGAACCCTCTGTTTACTTTCTACCCTGGAGTGCTAGGAGAGTTATCTGCCAAATTCTTTCTCAGGTCATGAAGAGGTTTCAGGTTTCCCTCACCTGAGAGCCTGGGGAGGCACCGAGGGGTCCAATCTCCCTGGCAAAGGCAGAAAGGTAGTCACTGTCTGGAGATTTTAGGGCAAGGTGGTTTTACTGAGGGGAGGGTTGCTTGGTTCCCTGCAGGGACCTTTGTGAATAGGAGGACTGTTGCCCTTGTTAATAGAGCTCTTAGAAAGAAGGCAGGCCCCCCTCTGGGCAGGGATGGGGAAGGCCCAGAGGGAGCTGGAAGGCAGAGGAGAGAGAAAGGTATCATTTGTTCATTTATCTGTTGAACCCCTGGTGCTTAGAAAAGCTTACTGTGGAGCAGAGAAAGACAGGCGCTTAACCAAGAAGCCAAGGGTTCCGTCTGAGACCCCACCCCTTCATGTCCATGAGGGGCGTGGTTTCCTGAAAACTGGCAGGTGGGAGCAGAGCCAGTGCCCACCCCCACCCCTCCCACCTCCGCCTACAATCGGAGATTTAGCTGCCAAGTCCTGCAGCTGGGAGTCAAACTCAAGCTTGTAGGGCTGAGTTCAGAATCCTGCCTGTTCCCCCCATGGGACCCTCCCCAGCTCTTTCTGCGATGTCCATAATGAACCATTTCAGGAGTATTGGAATATGTGGATTCAAAACAGTGGCTAATTGAGTCAGGATTACTTAATATTCAAGTCCTTCCCCCAGAATGTTGTTCTTCAACTTCAAGAAACTGTTAACCCAGAATCGTGCAAGAATATGTGTGTGTATACACACACACACACACAGACACAACTGTAGGGTGCTCCTTACTGACCACATTGAAATAATTATTTAAGGATCTATTTCTTACCTTCTTTTGATAAGAATTATCATTAACTTACACAAGAAGAAAGGCTGTTTAGGAGTGCCTGGGTGGTTCAGTCAGTTAAGCACCTGCCTTCTGCTCAGTTCATGACCTTGGGGTCCTGGGATCAAGCCCTAGTCAGGCTCCCTGCTCAGCGAGGAATCTGCTTCTCCCTCTCCCTCCACCCCTCCCCACCGCTCATGCTCTCTCTTTATCTCTTTCAAATAAATAAATAAAATCTTTAAAAAGAGAGAGAGAGAGAGAAGAAAGTCTGTTTGGATATGCTTTAATGTACCTGTTCTTCCCCTCTGAATTATACATGATCTATTTATTTAGTCAATGGAAATTTATATGATACTGGGCACTTGCGGAGGATTTCCTTGTGATCAAGTCAGAAAAGTGCCCTGCCCTCCAAGAGCTATTGCTATAGACAGGAGAGGCCATTACAATCCAGTGTGGGGGTGGGGGGGTCGCTGGGGGAGATGGTGCCTGGGAGGGTCAAGGAGCATGACCTCTAAGCTTGAAGGACTTGTAAAGCAAGAGCAGAAGTCAGCCAGGGAGAGGTGGGTGGAGGCAGGTGGGAGTAGGGGAAGGAGAGAGGCTTTTCCCCGGGTGGAGAGAACAGTATTGCAAAGGCCTGGAGGTGATCAGATCTTAAGTTAAATCATTAAAACTGGAAAATCATATAAATCTTATGTGGTGCTTTACTCTAGGTTACTGTGAGAATCAGATCAAACACAATCCATGTTATTCTCCCCTCTTTCCTCCCCTTTGGGCAGTAGACCTCTTGGGCCCCAGGCTACCTCTCAGAGGGACACCTGAAAGTGGAGGGGTTTCATGCTCTTTGAACACCCACCTGGGGGACAGGGTGGATATGGATATGGAGCTGCAGTGTTCTGGCCACTGTGTCTTGTGTAGCCCTCCCTATGTTTTGGTATTTCTGCCAAGAGGTGGGCAGAATGTCAAGACCAAAGGTTAACCCAAGAGTCCTCATTTATTGATTCAGGACCTCAGTGTCGTGATGGCCAGGTTTCTGGCAAATCTCTAATTTCCCTGTGGCCAGGAGGCAGTTTCTAGCCTCCATATTAAACCATCAGTGAATTTTCTGGGAGAGAAATGACCTTGAAGTCATTAGTATGTAGTTCCTGGTAACACTGTACATTCTCAAGCTAAATTCCAGCAATCATAAAGCAATTTGGTTTTACATTCAAGTCAGATTTTTGCAATAATCTCAAAAAAGTCTCCATCTAATACCTCAATTTTCTTTTTTCTTTATTAGTGCTTTGATCTTAATAAATGCTTGCATCTGATATCTGAAACTCATTACATGTTAGTACTATCTGTGTGTACTATGTGTACATACACATATACCCATTGGGCTCATATCTCAGCTCTGTCACATTCTCAGTTTATGAATGAACTATGGGAGGCTCAGTTTCCTCTCCAGAAAACTGGGGATATAATGGTGTCCACCTCATTGGGTGTTTAGGGTTAAACGGGATCTTGTTTATAAAGAGCTTAGTACAGTGCCTGGCACAGTGTTAACTTTGTATAAATGGTAGCTATTATGTGCATACAAAAAAAAAAGACTACTAAAATGTTGGCAGCATTTATCTCGAGAGGGTGGGATTATGGTTACAATGAACATCTATTACTTTTGTAATCACAGAAAACGAACAATAAATGTTATTATTAATTTAAAAATCAGGCTTTGGCTTTGTCGGAAGGAACCTGCAGTTAATGTCACTGTACCAGCCAGCGAGTAAGACAAGGCCTCCAGGTCTATATCCGGCTTTACAGACAAAACAACTTCCCTTAGTCAAATAATAGATACTTGGTCAGGATTCCAGAGACATTCTGTCCTCATCCAACCCAGCAGTCTACTTGACCACTCTTGCCTGGGGAGCAGGCAGGGGTTTCAGAGAAGGTAACTCTCAAATTACTAGGGCCTTCTCTCCTGTTGGGAGGGTTATCTGGGGTTCTGAGTTGGAAATCAGTAACTCTCCAAGGAATCATTCCAGGAGAGTGACATTTATCTTCTACTGGGCCTTCACTTGGGTGTCTCAGTTAGAAAATAAAACACACATTAGCCCACTCCCAGTAGGGGGATTGTGAGTGTCCTGTTCTGGCATCCAGAACAATCTGAGGCCCAAGACCTTGGCTCTGTTTCCGCGGAGATTCTTGACTGCCAGCCCAGTGCCTGGGCAGCGACAGGAGACGCAACCTTCATTGATCTGCATGTCCCCCCTCCCCTCCGCATCCCCTCCTTGCACCTCTTGGGCCACCACCTGCGAAGTAGGAAAGAGCCAAGTGCCCACCCTTCTCCGATTATCTGTGGAACCATCGACCTGCACTGAGCTGGTTTCTGAGCTTCTTTCCTCCTCTTTCTGAACCCTGGAGGGGACTATGACTGGAATAAAATGCCGCCTCTGTTTGGGAGACAAAGAACAGAGTGGCTCCTCTGGATCAGCTGTCTCTCCTTGGCTGCCCAGCTCCCTGGCCTCCCCTGTGCCTCTTCTGAGACGTCCCATAAGGAAGGACTTCTGGGCTACACTGGGAGCTGCTGCCTGCTCCTGAGTGGTTGCACTCTGGACATATTTTCACTGGAGCTTAAAGGAATATTTTACCATAAAAAAATCCTAAACTCTGGGAGATGTTAAAATGGGGGTGGTGGCCATGGCTGAGGAGGCAACCTGGCCTGTGTAGAGCTAGTGAGAACATGTGTGTGTGTGTGTGTGTGTAAAAATGAATGCTAACGGGATCCCTGGGTGGCGCAGTGGTTTGGCGCCTGCCTTTGGCCCAGGGCACGATCCTGGAGACCCGGGATCGAATCCCACGTCGGGCTCCCGGTGTATGGAGCCTGCTTCTCCCTCTGCCTATGTCTCTGCCTCTCTCTCTCTCACTGTGTGCCTATCATAAATAAATAAAACAAAAAAAAAATTAAAAAAAAAATGAATGCTAACGTGTGACACACATGGTATGTTGCATGCTACCTGGAGTGAGAGAGCGTTTGAGCGAACGCGTGGACTTGGGTTTACAAGGATGTGTATACTACAGTGCGAGAGATGGAGGCATAGAGCATGTGAGAAAATGTGTGTGAGGGAGAGCAAATGTACGTGTGCACTAAGGAGCACACGAACCATTGCACGTGAGCCATTGCACTAGAACCATTTGCGGGAAGCACGTATGAGTCTGCGCACCGGATGATCATGTGAGTGCATGTGTAAAGTGTGTGACACTGTGGAGGTGTGTCCGGGTACCACCCAGAGTGTGTGAGAGCATGTGTGTCACAAAGTCGAGAGAGCGTGCTAGTTTGTAAGAGTGGGAAGGACAGCACGGGAGAAGTGTGTATGTGAAGGGTGACGAGTGTGCGCGAAAGTTCTGTGCTAGGGCTAGCAGACGCACATGGTGGAGTGTCAGCTGAAGTGTAAAAGCACGTGTGTGAGAACGGAACGTGCTCGTGTGTGCGGACTAGAGCACGTGTGAAGGCATGTGTGAGGCCCGCGTGTCCTGGCTTGCGAGGGTCTGTACTGGAGAGCGCGAGCACGTACGGCGCTGCGTGTGCACTAGTGGGAGTGCGCGCCCGTGTGCAAGGCGTGTGCCGGGCGTGCGCCCCGGGGCCCAGCGGGAACCCCCGGGCGGGGCGGGGAGGCCTCGGGTCAGCGGCCCCGCGGGTGAGCCGGGGGCGCGCGCGGGAGGGGGCGCGGGAGCGCGCGCGCGCCGCCGACCCCGCCCGGCCGGAGCCGGTTGCCATGGGAACGCGCCGCGGCCCGAGTTAATCATTTCCTGTGGAAAGTGTGCGGGAGGGGCGGGAGCGGGGCGGGCCGAGGAGGCGGCGGCGTGGAGCTGCCTCCCGCCGGCGGGCCGGGCCGGGCCGAGCCCCGGGCTCTGCGGCGACGCGGGGATCCTGCCTCCGCCAGGCCGGTGAGTCGGGGACCCGGGCGGGCGGGGGAGGCGGGCTGGGCTCCCGGGGGTCCGCCCTGCCCTGGTGCCGGGCGCCGCGTCCGGGCCCGCCCTGCCCGCGGGACCCCCCTCGGCTGCCCGGACCGCCGCGGGGCGCGGGGAAGGCCCGGCCGCGGAGAACCAGCCCCGCGCTCGCCCGCCGCCCCCGCGCCGTCCGGCCGGAGCCGAGGACCCTGCCCCGCGGCACGGCTTGGGGCGGCACGTCCCCCGGGGTCGCAGCAGCCTCGGGAACCCCCTTCCGATCTCTTTGGCCCCGGGAGAGCCGGAACCGACCCGGCAGCCGCGTGTCCATCAGGGCCTCCCCCTCCGCTTGCAGAGACCCTCCGCACCCCCAGATCCCTTGAAGGCTGCAGTTCCAAGCCCTCCCACCACGTATGTTCCCTGGGCAGTGCGCTTCCCCCCTCACAGGGCAGGGGTGGGTAGGCCCGCCCCGAGGCTGAAGGAGGGCCTGGGCCAGTGCCCTCCCGGGCAGAAGGAAATTGAGCCAGTGACAGCGGCAGCCGGGGGAGGGGGACCCCAGGGGGGAGGGTGAGCCAGAAGCCACCTCCTTCAACCCCCTGTTGTGAGTTAGAGGAGAACTCTGGCGCAGTGAAGGGCCTGGCCCCGGGAGGTTTTAAAGAGGAAGCTGAAATTCTCCAGTACGCCCCCAACCCCCAGCATATCTGTTCCAAGGTTGTGGGTCTTGGCTGTCCCGGACCTTTCACCCTCCCCTGGCCCAGGCGGATGGAGCACCTCTCCTTGCCCAGGCGCACTTCCTATGCCCTTGATAAAGTAGCTATCTCCTTGGTTGGGAAAGTCATTTGCAAGGAATGCAGCCTCCAAATGGGCCCTTGTATTTGCAGTGACTGGACTTTAGGGACATAGGGTGATAAGTTCTGCTATTCTTAGGGGAGCAGAGGTTTTGAGGGCTGCGTTGTCCTGGAAGACCCAGGAGGTGTGACTGTGTGCAGGGGAGAGCCTAGCTCCGGTCCAACCCCCCTGACCTCCTCTCCCAGGGGGACTAAGCCCTCCTCAGCAGCAGTATCTGGGCAGTTGTCAAATCTTGTCCCTCAATCATTGCAATATCCCTGGTCTGGGGGAGAGAGCGGGGGGGGGGGGGGGGAGCTGCAGCTATGGCTGTGGCCTAGACAAAGAGGGGCAAATCTGTCCCCCTTGCCAGGCCAGCCCCTCTGCATTCACCCACCACTGGAAGGAGGGAGATCCCTGAAAACTAAAAAATTTGAGTTCCTTTTATATGCCATCATTGTTCTGAACACTTTATATATGCATTGTCTAATTCTTACGCCAACCCTTTAATGTGGAGTTCTCCCTTTTTTCAGATGGAGATAATGAGGCACAGAGAGGCAAAGTAATTTTCCCAAGGTCACACATCCAGTAAGTGGCAGAGCTGGGTCGGAACCAGCTTTTGGTTATAGCCACTCCACTACATGTCCCTTTGTCCCACCCCGTGAGTCCTATGTTGGTAGAAGCCTCAGCCTTGGACTTATTCGAGTCCTGAATACTTTTGACTTTCCCACCCTCCTGGCTACTAAATTCAGCTGCTTTTTCCTCTTCAGGATCTTGCACACACCCTTCCTCTTTCTTCCTGCTATCTTCCTGGCTGCCTTTCCGACTTCCCTTCCAGAAAGCCGCAGGAGTATTGTCTCCTCTGGTCCCTGTCTCTCGGACTTAGCTGATCTCCTTAACACTCTTTTCCCTCAAATGTGGAATCCACCTTTAATGCCCATCTCACTTATCCAGGAGCTTGGTATGCAGGTGGAGCCTGGTTCTCTCCCTCTTTGCACCGTTAGGCCAGCTGGTCTTTGGGGTTGGGCATGTGCCCAGCTCTGTGTCAAGCAACCTGGAGAAAAGGGCATCTGGCTGTTCCCCTGGCCTCCCTCTGTTCCACACTGGTCCATCTTCGTTCCTCAGTGGAGCTGGCCCTCGTATTTGGATTAGCCTTCTCCTCGTCCTTTGGCCCACAGTCCAGTAGCTCTGTACCCAGAAGCGTCCTCTGAGCTGTCTTCCTCAGTCAGGGAAGGCAGAGAGCACGACTCCCTAGCCAGTAAGCCTGGCATCCATCCAGGGCTCAGCTCCGTGAACTTTGGTCACCAGATCTTCTGCTACCCATCCCTGCACTCTGACTTCTTTTGCCTCTCCATGCTTCAATCATTCCTGGCCCTGTCGACCCAGCAAGCTCAGATCTCTCCTGTTCTACACACCACATCCTCTCAATTCAGCCTCCCCTCCTTATCCTGGCCAAACTTCCCCACAGAGAAGGAAGCATTGGCTTCCTTTCACCCTACCCGCCTCTTGGGCCTACTCTGCTCTGTCCTCTGCCCGGCTCCATTAATGTGCTCCCTTTCAGAGCCTCCAGGACTTTCTTCTAGTTTGACCTCTCCACGGCATTGCTCACTGGGAACTGACCATCCTCTCCTTCCTACTTGCCATCCAGTCAGAGGTGCAGAGGACTCTGCACCTGCCTGGTGTTGTTGCCACCTATGACTGTCCTCCCAACGTTCCTTACCACCCAGAGTGAGCTCTATCCTTGGTTACTTTTGGTGATTCTATCCTTGTCTGTGGCATTGGGACCCTCCCCGCTCTGAGTCTCCAGACACGTTCTTTTCCAAGCTTCAGTCCGGGAACGCTTATTTCAGGGCATTCACCTATCAAGGCATTGCCAGGGGTTTGGTGTGGGTGTTGTTGCAGCTCTAGGCTGGTTGGTATAGGGCTGCACAGATGAATGTGCATGCACACGCACCTGCCATGGAGAGCCATAGAGAGTCGGGGGGATTGGACACTGTTCGGATAGGTAATCTCTACTGTCTGGTGGAAAGCAATCTGCAACCCAGGTAGCACCATTAGGAAGTTCTTGGGTGCCTCAAAGTCCATTTTAAAGCCAAAAGCAAATTCCACATTACCTCTCTGAGCTGACTTGGCTGCTTCTCTTAATAGCATCACTGTCTGAGTCTGGGACTGTAGCTTGGTACTTAAATGCCCTCACAGCTGCTTTACACATGATAGGTGTTCAATAAAGACGTGTGTAAGGAATACTTAAAGTCTGTTCTATTCATCTGCTCAGTTCATGAGAAACCTACGCAGCTTTCTTTCTTTCTTTCTTTCTTTCTTTCTTTCTTTCTTTCTTTCTTTCTTTCTTTCTTTCTAAAAGATTTCTTTCATTATTTTAGAGAGCACAAGCAAGAGGGGCAGAGGGAGAGGGAAAGAGAATCTCAAGCAGGCTCCGTGCTGAGCATAGGGCCCCATGCGGGGTTTGGTCTCATGACCCTGAGATCATGACACAACCAAGAGTCAGAGGCTTAACCCACCACACGAGGCAGGGGTGTTCTATCCAGGCCAGTGCTCCCCACCCCCAACTTCATTCTCCCATACCACCTGGTGCCTCCCTGCATCCTGTTCTGATTGTGAAGGTTTGTTGAAGTGCTTACCTCCCTCCTGACAGGGAGCTTTGAGGCCTTATCTCTCCTGATCAAAGAGGACCCCTGGCAGGTGCCTGGCACAAAATAGACACTGGATAAATAATTATTAAATGGAGAAGCAATGAATCTTTGTATCTTACTGCCTGCCAAGTTGTAGGCACAGAGTGAAGGCTAGTTGAATAGAATGAGTGGACTTTAAGAGAATTTGATCTATATAAGCCACTGTGTCACTGGCCACAGTCAGGCCCCGTCTGATTAGAGTTGCTGTCGACCTGTGCGTCCTGTGTGTGGGGCTGTGACCTGGCGCATCTTCTGGATGCCAGGCTTCCAGCCGAGGGGCTGAGATGGGAGGTCTCCGCAGGGTGCAGCTGACACACCGGGTGGTCTCTTCACCCACTTCTGAGCTTCCCTACTTGGGAAAAAGCCCCCTGAAATGGTGAGGGGCTGTGTTTGATCGCGCAAGGCCAAGGATCGCTGCGGGTATAGTGACCCTGTTGCAGGCGGTGGGCTCCCTCCGAGCTGCTCCCCAGGTGTCGGTCGCCGGCTCAGCCTCGCCTCCCCGTTCTGTCCGCAGGCCGCCCGGCGCCCCGAGGAGGCCGCTGAGCCCCGGGCCATGGTCCCGTCTCGCCGGCCGTGGAACCTGGGAGCCACGCCCTCGCTGCGCGGCCTGTGGAGAGTGGGCCGGGCCCGCGCGCCCGAGCCGGGGATGGCTCGCCCCGCCCCCGCCGGCCCGGCCGCCCGCCCTTTCCCATACACCGGCCCGGGGAGGTTGAGAACTGGTGAGTCCGCATTTTTAAAATGCCTCTTTATTTCCCTTCCTTCCTCCAGATAGCAGCGATGGGGCCGGGCTCTCTCGCAAGTTCCTAGGCTCGGTCAGGGCTGTCAGGTAATTACAGGGTGCCGGCAGCCCGCGGGCCGGCGGAGTGGGAGTCGGGGCGCCAACCTCGCCGGCGCTCCTGCCCGGCGTCCTGCCCGGCGTCCTGCCCGGCGTCCTGCCCGGTGCTCCTGCCCGGTGCTCCTGCCCCGCGCTCCTGCCCGGTGCTCCTGCCCCGCGCTCCTGCCCCGCGCTCCTGCCCTGTGACCTGCCCCGCGCTCCTGCCCGGTGCTCCTGCCCCGCGCTCCTGCCCCGCGCTCCTGCCCTGCGACCTGCCCCGCGCTCCTGCCCCGCGACCTGCCCCGCGTCCTGCCCGGTGCTCCTGCCCGGCGAACTGCCCCGGTCCTGCCCGGCGCTCCTGCCCCGGCGTCCTGCCCCGGCGCTCCTGCCCGGGCGTCCTGCTCCGGCGCTCCTGCCCCGGCGCTCCTGCCCGGTGCTCCTGCCCCAGCGCTCCTGCCCGGTGCTCCTGCCCCGGCGCTCCTGCCCCGGCGTCCTGCCCCGGCCCCGGCGTCCTGCCCCGGCCCCGGCGTCCTGCCCCGGCGTCCTGCCCCGGCGCTCCTGCCCGGTGCTCCTGCCCCAGCGCTCCTGCCCCGCGCTCCTGCCCCGCGCTCCTGCCCCGGCGTCCTGCCCCGCGCTCCCGCCCGTGGAGAGACGCCCCGGGCGCCGAGTTAGACCCCGGCGCGGCCGCCGAGAGGGGGGCGGGCGGGGGCGCGTGCTTGGTCCCCGGCCCAGCTCGCAGTCTCGCTCCGGTTTGTGCCCGCAGCTGGTAAACAAGGTAGGTGAAGTGGCCGCCCCGGTGCCCCGTGCGGCGCGGACACCTGATCGCGGCGGGTCAGACCGCTGGGGGCGCGAGGAGCCGCGGCGCCGGCAGAGTGTGGGTGCCCTGAGCCGGGTTTCAGGTGCTATGTGGGGCGGCTCCCGCAGGGTGGCCCACAGCAGCTGGGGGCAGTGAAGGAGCCCGCCTGGGGGAGCTGTCAACACCAGCTCTCCTTTCTGGGTCGTGTCCCCTGGTGCCTCACAGGCCAATAAGTGAGCGGCACCTCTGATTTGCGGGCGGGCTGGGTTGTCGTTGGGTCTGGGCAGTTGCCCCCGACTGCCTCCTGAGGTGAGCTTGGGCAAATCTATCTGGAAGTGTGGAGGGAGAGAGGGTCTTCAGTCCAGATGTCATCAGGAGCTTGCTGTCTGTTGTTCCTGACCTAGAGAAAGAGGTTTAGATTACCAGCCTGTCTGAGCTAGCAGAGTTCCTCTGGCTATCAGATCCAAGCCCCCCCTGGTGCACAGAAGGGGAAACTGAGGCCTAGAAAGGGTACACAGCAGACTCCTCCTGTTCAGTCTCCTCTCCCACCACATTTGTGCCACTGGTGGGCACCAGAGTGATACCCTCCAAAGTGTCTCTGCAGAGGACAATGAGGCTGGGGATGGCACTGGGGGCCTCTGGGAAAAGCTTAGGCTTTTGGGTCAGGTAGCCTGAATCATCTGGAGGGGGATGAAGACGGTCTCTACTCCACATGGTTGTCCTAAGGATTACATATGTAATATGAATGAGTATTACTTTTCTGGTTAAACAAACAAAAAAAAAAACAAGACAAAGGAAAAAAAAAACAAGCAGAAGACAAAAATATGTTCCCTTGGAAAACTAGAAAAAATAAAAAAATAAAACCCAGAAAAGTATAAAAAAGAAAATAAAAATCACCTATAAGCTTGTTAGTGAACATCTTATATAGTTCCTTCCGATCTTGTATATGTGGACATGCATATTGGTCTATTAAATGAGTATCATGAAGATTATATGACCATACAGGCTTATCTGCTTTTAAAATTTAAGACAAAGGTCAAATGAAATCTTGTGTGTGAAATGCTAAGCAGAGTGCCTAACAGTGAGTAGGGCTTCAGCCAGCTTGTCACTCCTAGCCCCTCAGCCCCCACCCCTACTCTTGGCTCTGTCTTGGGAGGTATAGGCAGAGGGTGAGTTAGCCCATGGGATTGCAGGACTGGCTCAGTGTGACCCTGGGCACGTTTTTAACCCTCCCTGGTTGTGGTCCTAATGGCCTGCACTTATGGCCAGTTTCTGTGTGCCTGGTGGAGAGTGAGCATTTTAGGTGTGTCATTCCATGTAACCCTCAGCACAGTACTATGAGCTTGGTTCCTTATCCCCATGTTATTGATAAAGGAAACTGAGGAACAGGCAGGGCAGTAAGCACTTGGCCGGCTGCTGGCACTCAGGATATTGTCACGCCCCCATGAGGCTGTACTCATTCCCATCCCATGCTACCCTGCAGGCTGTGGTGGGGGTTGAAGTGGGTGCATGGGATGTCCATACCATGATCACCTCTCCCCTGTCCAGTGAGGGAGGCAGTGGGTCAGAGGCTCGAGGGGATGCACTTTAGCTGGTGCTGAATATGCTTTTGGAGGCTGCTGGGACCAGGCCACCCAGCATGGCGTTGGTCTTTATGAAGTCAGGGGAGAAATTGCCACCTAGAGGCGGCCTTGGTAATAAAGCCACGGCCCTGGGGTGCTCCTCCTGTGAAGTTTAGTGCAGCCAGGTTGGCATCGGCTTCCCTTTGCTACTCTCTGGAGAGGGAGTTCATGAGCAAGTGTCAGCCCAAAAGCCACTGTGGAGGGTGGGGAACACATGTACCCCAGAAGCTTCGGGTGCCTTCCCAAAGAGAAGCTCGGGGTGGCTTTTGGGAAGAAGGGAGCACAGCTCCTGCCTGGTGCCAGGCCTTCCCTCCGAGTAGGTCAGGCATGTGAGGGCGTGTGAGTCCCTCCTGGCCGCGCCTGGGCTGGCCCAGCGTGTGGGGAAGCGGAGCTTTGCCACGGCCCTAGTCAGTGGTCCTGGCCACCAGCCTTCAGCCAGGGGCCTAGCATCTTACCTGCATTCTCTGTCTTGGAACAGGGCGTGGAAAAGACACCCCGATCAGCAGTGACGAGGACTCCGGAGCCCGAAGTGCAGCTCGCCCAGCCCTAGCTCAGTGTCGAGCCCTCAGCGTGGACTGGGCCGGCCCTGGGAGCCCCCACAGGCTCTACCTGACCGTACAGGTAAGCACTGGGGCCTTCAGAAAGGTGAGGGGCCGAGCCAGGCCGGTGCACCTTACTTAGCCCTCTGAGCTGCTGCAGCTGGGTCACTGGCAGGCTCTCTGGGGAAGGAGTACGGAGAGAGAGCCGGGGACCTGCCTTGTGCCTCTTTGCTGAGCTCCTCACGGCACATTCGCCCTGAGCCTGTGTGGATGGAGCAATTTGCTTTATTAGGTTATCTCCGGGAAAATCTCACAGGAGATGACAGAGACTTTTCAGCCACACCCTGGCTGAGGTGTTAAAGTCAGAAATGTGGGACCTTCACTGAGAGGCTATTAGGAAAACAGGTTTGGGGTAGCTGTTAATCCCCACTCACACTCAAGCATGTTTGTCCATGGGGCAATATTTGTATTTCCTATTTAATGTGGGAATCCAAAGCTAGACAGAGGGTTTTGCTAAAACTTGGATTCTTTCCTCTTGCAGTTATCACCAAATGACTTTCTAAAGACAAATTTACGTATATTTGTGCATTTGGTCATAGAATACATAATGTTAGTAACAATAACTATGATTTATTGAACGTGGATGTTGTACCAGGCACTGGTGCCATGTGTTATATATCTCACCTCAGTGCTCAACAGTCTCAAGCCACAGTAACTGTTTTATTTGAGATGTATGCGTGAAGTAATGGAGGCTCAGAGAGGTTAAGTCACGTGCTACTGATCACACAGCAAGCCGGGATCTGCAGAGCTAAACACGACAAGCTTTCTAACATGGTGTAAAGAATTCGCACCGGCACGGAACAATGTCTGGACACTGAACGCCTCCTATATCCCTATATCTTTAAGAAATCCACAAGAGTTAGGTGTTTATGTATTTGTCCTATGTAACCACTGAATTATATTTATACAATTTTGTTATTTATTGGTACATACTGTTTTCTGACTAGCTCTTTCCCTCAACCTAAATCTTGATTTCTTTATGCATGTCAATATACAGAGAACTACCTCATTCCTTTGAACTGCTGCAAAATCATCTACTTTGGGTTTTACCATAAATCATCTAACTGGTCCCCTATTATTTCTGATTGCAATGAGCTCCTTAAATAGCTATGCATCCACTCAGCTATGGCTTGGAGCAATGTTAGGGCACTGTACTTTTTAATGGATACATTTGTTAACAGATATTTATGGGCCCGGTGCTAGCCCATAACAAAGCAGACATATAGACCTGATATTCTGGCCGAGGTGCCAGAGAATAATCAAATGATCACGGAAGTGTGAAGGCAAAGTGGGCAAGGACATTGACACGATGACCTGGGATGAAGGACCAGAGTTATTTGGGGCTGTTGCAAAGGCTCTTGCCCAAAAAAGATTGTACACGACAGGCTTACTTTGAAGGGACATGGGCAAACAGGGGGCAGGATGGAGTGCAGGAAACCCAGGTTCCCTTTGAGGGTATATCCTCCCTCATGCAGTTGAACGTCCTGGGCCCAGGTGGCATGGGGCCCCTAGTCCCGAGTCCAATCTGAACATGGCCCAGGGCTTCGTGTTGCTTCAGGGCCAGTCTTGGGCTCCAAGGCTTTTCTCGGTGCTTCTTGTGTGGTTCATGTGCAAACTGAACCAAAGGGTCCTTCTTTTATCTTGGGATCTGCAAGAAAAGCAGGTCTGGTGTGGGAACAGTTAAAGAAACTGGAGAACCCATTTTTTTCCCTCTGACTTGAGCCCTGGGTAGTTAACTTGGGAGGTGGTCAGAAACCGGCTGCCTTGAGTTGGGCGGTGGCTCTGTTCTTGCATTTTGATTATGGGGTGTTGGGTTGTGGTTGCTGCTGAGTCCTGGGGTCAGCAGATCTGCTGAGAATCCCTGAGAAGCTCCTGTCAGCAAGCAGTTTCCATGTTCGTGTCCCCCTGGGCCTTCATGAAGTTCCATTATGTTTCTAGGTGCTTCGAGGTGAGGGACGTGGGGGCTGAAGGAGGGACCCAGGCACTGTGGGGTGGCATGGTAGGCTTAGTGAACCTCCTCCCTGCCCCAGCCTCCCAAGTGTTAAAACCTGAGATGCTCCCTTGGGAAGTGCTGCAGAAATTCCCAGCCCCCCCTCCCCGCCCTGGGGGCCCGGCTGCCCTTCCTGTGGCTTGGCCAACAGGCCAGAAATAGCATAACCTTTGCTCCGTCGGCAATTGGAAACTTCCAGCTGCTGCCATTGCTGCCACCGCTGACAAGCCTGCTCGTGATGGTGTGGCAGTTGGTCAGAGGGTGGGGACAAAATAAAGTTGGTGGTGGGGGGGTTGTTTCCTACATGTGAGACCTGGTGCTTGCCACCCTCCCTTCTCAAGCAGAACGTGAAGTTGAGAGAGAGAGGGAGTCAGAGATGGTGAACAGTGAGGCTGCTGGTATGGCTTTTCTCTGTTGGGTTTGGGGTTACAAAAGTAAAAAAACAAGAAGGAGGAGTACAGAAATAATATAATGCTAATGGCTACCCGATATCGAGCTCTGGGTGTGCCAGACGCTTTGAGAACTTTGCACAAGTTCCCGAAGTTACCGTCCACACCAGCTGCATCAGGTGGCCATTATCATTTCTATTTTAAGAATGTGAAAAAGGGCAGCCCAGGTGGCTCAGCGGTTTAAGCGCCGCCTTCAGCCCAGGGCGTGATCCTGGAGACCCTGGATTAAGTCCCACGTCAGGCTCCCTGCATGGAGCCTGCTTCTCCCTCTGCCTGTCTCTCTCTCTCTCTCTCTCTCTCTCTCTCTCTCTGTGTGTCTCTCATGAATAAATAAATAAAATCTTAAAAAAAAAAGAATGGGGAAAAATGAAGCTTCAGGGAAGAAAGGTAACTCACCCAGAGCCACACAGCTCACACAAGGCATAGCCAAGGCTTCACACCCAGCCCTTTCTGACTCTACACTCAGAGCATTCTTTTGTTTATTTATTTTTTAATTTTAATTTAATTTTATTTAAATCCAATTAAGTATCATACAGTATATTATTAGTTTCAGAGGTAGAGTTCCCTGATTCATCAGGAACTGTGTGTAACATCCAGTGCTCATTAGATCACATGCCCTCCTTAATGCCCATCACCCAGTTACCCCATCCTCTCACCTCCTCCCCTCCAGCAACCCTCCGTTTGTTTCCCAGAGTTAAAAGTCTCTCATGGTTTGTCTCCCTCTCTGATTTCATCTTATTTTATTTTTCTCTCCCTTTCTGTATGCTCCTCTGTTTTGTTTCTTAAATTCCACATACGAGTGAAATCATATGATAATTGTCTTTCTCTGATCGACTTATCTCCCTTAGCATAATACCCTCTAGTTCTATCCATGTTGTTGCAAATGGCAAGATTTCATGTTTTTTTGATGGCAGAGTAATATTCCATTGTATATATATATCCCACAACTTCTTTATCCCTTCATCTGTTGATGGGCATCTGGGCTCTTTCCATATTTTGGCTGTTGTGGACATTCCTGCTATAAGCATTGGGGTGCAGGTGCCCCTTCAGATCGCTATGTTTGGAACCTTTGGGTAAATACTCAGTAGTGCAATTGCTGGATGGTAGAGTAGTTCTATTTTGAACTTCTTGAGGAACCTTCATTCTATTTTCCAGAGTGGCTGTACCAGCTTGCATTCCCACCAACAGTGTAAGGGAGTTTGCCTCTCTCAGAGTATTTGTTTTTTGTTTCAAATACAGGAGGCAAAATTGTGTCTGTAGGGGTGCCTGCCTGGCTCAGTCAGAAGAGCATGTGACTCTTGATCTCAGGGTCAGTAGTTGGAGCCCCATGTTGGGTGTAGAGATTACTTAAATAAATAAAACTTAAAAATAAAAAAAAAATGTCTATAATCCCCCTTCCCAGATTATTTTTGTTGACCATAAAAAACAAAACAGAACACTGTAGATGATTATAAGGCTGAAAATGCAATGCCAAGGGAAGGTTCAAAATGAAATGTGAAGACTCCTTTCCCTACTTCCCACATTCTCACAGTCCGGTTTCTTTTTTCCTTGCCTAAAATTTTGAATGATGCACGTTCTCCTAACTGCTGCATCACCTCACCTCCCAGAGGAGGCCTGTTTTATTTCTCTTATTGTCAAGTGGAATTGCACTGTACATGTGGTTCTGTGGCTTGCTTTGTATGTCTTTCTATGTGAGCTGCAGGTGATTTTCCCTGGGTGACTCTTTCTGCCCTTCCCCAACCCTCCCTGCCTGTCTGCTGGTCTGTTCTACCTCAGCCCCTGGTTTCTCTGTGACCAGGACATGGGGGTCAGGGGTGTGGCCTTCCCCTGGTTGTATGGATCTGTGTGCCCCGCTCTTGGCAGTCCTGAGCTGGTGCCATCTGTCGGTGGGGGCAGTCGACATCACGGGGGGAGTTACCCTGAGATTGCCGTGTGCCCGGTGGGGCTGGACAGCCCTGTGAATGGTGGGACCTAAAGCAGGCAGCACACTGCACAGGTGGCTCCGACCCCACAGAGCCTGCAGGGACAGCCCAGTGAGCTTCACGTGAGACCTTCTAGGTGCCCAAGAACTTTCTTCCTTGGTGCAGATGGCTGGCTGCCAATGGGGGCCAAGAAGACGCACCGCCACTGTCTTGTCATGGGCACATTTCTTCCAGACCCCATGCCTTATTGTCCTCACCCACTTACACAGCGAGGGATGGATCCCTGGGCCCAAGGGGCTCACCAGCTCCAGGAGCACAGGATCCTTAGCCTCAAGGGGGTCCTTCCCCACTGCAGTCCCCTTCACGTGAGGATTCTGATTATGTCTTGGCAGCAAGCCCTGCTGGACAAGAGTCAGGGGACGAAGGAAGAGAAGCTCTCGAAGAGGCAGGCGCCGGCCCCCAGGCGGGCCCGGGAGGCCCACGAAGCCGGTGGCAGCATGAATGTAGAGAAAACAGGTAAAGGAGGTCTGCCCGCCAACCTGGAATGGCCCTTGCTAAAGCTGGCCCTGGAGGGGAGGCTGCTGTGGCATTTGAGCTGTCCTCACACACCGTCTCTTCCCCTGCAGGTGGCCCAGCCGAGTCCTGGCCACCTCGACATGGAACTCGGGGACCCCAGGCTGCCCATCCCTACTCCAGGGGTTCCCCCTTCCTGGTGATCAGAGGCTGTGGCCCTTGTGGGTTGCAGTTGAATTTTGCTGCTTTTTGTCTTTTCCCCAGTGCCTGCCAAAAGCAGGCCAAGGGTGGCAGCCTCAAAGATGCCACGACCTGTAGAGAGAGGCCTGAACCCCTCCCGTTTATCTGGGGATCCATCAGGGACCCAGAAGCTCTAGGATAGGACCTCACTCTGCTGCCCCAAGGCTGGGAGAGTAGAGTTGGTGGCTCCATTCTTCTCTGTCCAGGATGACTGGTTCTGGAAGATTCTATGGGCCCCCTGCGTGGGGTTCCCTAGCGGGAAGCCTGAGCCCCAGCAGTAGTTGAGAAAAGGCAGCCTCAAGGAGCCCAAGGGGATGGCCAAGAACACTGGAAGAAGAAGCAGCTGGTCTTTGCTTGTTTGCTTCCTCCCATCACCAGGGGTTGATTTATGTTTGTGATCTTGCTGTGTGGTGAAGGAGCCACTGCGTCCTCTGGGCTGTCCCAGAGCTGCAGTCTTCTGGCTGGCATTGGGGGGCAGGTGCCAGGGGCTGGCCGAAGTGTGGGCACACAGGCCATAGGCAGGGGTGCACCGGCCAGCCAGTCAGATCGGCTCTCCTACTTTGTGGAGAAGAGAGAGACCAGCTCCTGTCATGAGTGAGACTGAGTCTGGTTAGTGGGGCCGGGGTGCCTGAGCCTGAGTGCCCTGAGGGGCAGGGTGCAGGCAGGGTCTCTGAGGCACCATCCCTTGAGAACTTGTGCTGACTTGCCTACTACAAGGCATGCTGCCTCCTCAGCGCCAAGGCCCATTCAGTCCCTTGTCCTCACGTGCGCCTCTGGTCTCACCTGTCCCTCCTCCTTTGACCTTCCTTATTGGCTTCTTCAAGGACTCTTCTCCCTTCGCAAGTGCTCAAGTGCTCTCTAGGCCCCGTGTCAGCTCCCCTGGCTGGGCTCCTGTGCTGAGGTCAGGATGAACCCCTGTGTGGGCTCCAGGGTGTCTCAGAACCTTTTCCATGTCCTAGATGAGAAAAACTATTCCATGTCTCATCCTAGCCCTGTGGCCTCTTGGGTGACATTCATGGATTCCAGGCTCCTTTTACACAGTTGCCTCTTAGGGCAAGGACCAGTGTCCCCATTTCACAAAGGAGGACCCCAAGGGCCCCACCCTCCTGTCTCTTAAATGGCAGAACTAGCTCCGGGGACCTGGCAGGCTGCAAAGGGCTGAGGGCCATGCTGGTCACATGCTGCTCATGGCAGTCCCGTGTGCAGGCCTGGAAGCATCCATCTGACCTCACTCTCTCTAGAACAGATAGCAAAAGCTTGGCCCACTGTGTGTGATGCGCATGCTGTGTCACATGCAGGCCACATGGCCAGGGTCCCTAGCCAGCCGGCGATGTACTGGCTCCAGCTCCCTGGAGCATCTCGAGTCGCAGCTATTCCAAGGGATTGGGAGAAAGGGAAAAGCCAGCCTGTCTGTGCTTTGCCTGCTCTCTCGAGAGCCGGACCTGAGACTTCTCAGGGTCTCCCCTGCTGCGGACAGGGCTGAGTGAGACACCCCGCCCAGCCTGGAAGCTGTATTTTGGCTTCTCAGAAGTCTCAGTGAGCACACTTGCTGTGTCCTGGTGGGTCGAAGCTGCCAGTAGGGTGTGTGACTTCAGGTGCAGAGTCTGGGAGCCCCCAGGAGTCCTGCCTCACAGCTGTGCCTCTGAGATGCAGTGTGGGGGCACCCAGAAGCCCCGCTGCCCTCAGATAGAGTGGAGGCTTGGAGCTAGCAGGTGCTACTTGTCACACTAAATTCTTGGATGCTACTTTCTACCTCCTGGGGCTTTGGCCAGGTCTCTGTTTGGGTGACCTGGGGGGAGAGGCAAATCTCCTGCCCTTATGCCCTCCCCTTTGCCCATGCCCACACACCCCAGCTCCTCACCAGCTCTGCTACTGCAGAGATGGTGACCATTCTCAGTGTCCTCCAAGCAAGCTATGACAAGCATCCCAGTCCCTATCAGCGGGTCATGGCCCTTGATTCTGTGTCTTTGTCCTTCCGTCCGTCTGTCTGTTTCTCTCCTGCTCCTGGTGACAGGACAGTGGAAGGCCGAGGGAGGATGAGGACTCTGGCGGAGGCACCACCCCCCCTGGTATTTATCACTTCCTCATGCCTGTGTGGTCCCTGTGCTCAGTGCAGGTGTCGGCCCTGGAGCGGGCCTGGCTGTGTTCCTGCTCACGTGCTGTGTCCATCCCCATGTGTCCTGGTCTGCCTGTCCCTTGCATACGCACACCCTCCCCTCGCCCCTCCTCTGTGTACAGGTGACCACTCCCTGTGGAGGTCAGGGGACAGGCCGGGGAGCCTCTGCGCCTCTTCTGTACTCTAGAGGGGGTTTGGGGTTTAAAGAAATCATATTCTCCCAAGAATAGTTTTTTCTGGGGAGAGGACCCCAGACTCTTAATCATCTGTTGCCAGAAGCCATGTCTTTCTCAGCTGTGATTTGTTGTGGCCTGGTCACGGAGAGGGGATTGCCCATCAGACTTAGGATACATGCTTTGAGGGGGTATAGGGTGAAAGTTGCTTTCCTAAGACCCGACCAGGTGATTCTGACCCCAGAAGCTCCCCCTGGAGCCCCGCCCCCTGGCTAACCTGTGCTGCTGCTGCCCCCAGCTCTTGTCCCATCAGCTTGCATCCCCTTCCCCCCTCCTGATGGTCTGGCCTGCCATGACGAGCCCCCTCTCTGGAGCCGGGGTGGATCCTCTGCTGTCCTGCTGATTGGCCACTACTTTGCTCATAGGTGGGCGGCTCTTTGGCAGCGGGAGGTGCTCGAGCCTGGGGGGGCCGCCAGGTGTGGCCCCCATGGTGCATAGGATGGTGGAGGCCATGTCCCAGCTGCAGGAGGAGAAAGCTCGGCTACAGGAGGAGCTGGCAGCCCTTCAGGAGAGGCTGGCCCTCCAAGACAGTGACCAGCAAGCCACATCCACCCAGCTGCAGAACCAGGTACTGGGGAGGATGGGATGGGCAGAGGCGGCTGCCTACTGTGGAGCAGGTTGGAGGACACTGCTTGGGGCCCCGGGAACCAACCCACCAGGCCATCTGGTTTGATGGATGGACAGATTGAGTCTCTTCCCTTGGCTCAGGAATACATGAGAGGGCAAGGTGGCAAGAGTCAGAGGCTCGGGTCTCCCATCCTACTCATCCTGGTGCCCCAATCCCTATGGTTCCCAGGGGCCAGGACCTATTTCTCCGGAAGTGATAGACTGTGGGTGTAGATGGGAGTGAAGCAGGAAGGTATGGGATGCTTCTAGGATGCTTCTAGCCTTAAGGCTAGTACTGAGGCCACCCCATCTTATTCAGTGCCCTGGACTGGGCTGTCCAGGTAGACAAAACTGACTACGGAGGTCACCCCAGGGAAAACCAGTAGGAAAGGAGAGGCTGTATGACTGCATGTGGGAGGAAGAGCTCTCAGATCTCTGGAAGCCAGGGAGAGCCTCAGGTTTACACTGGCCAACAAGGACATGTGCAGACTGTGCTGCATGCCCCCTGGGGCTGACCACGGGCCCTCCTTCCTCTGCTGCATGTGGGCCTGAGGCCCCTGTCTGGTCCCATACCTGTAGTCAGTGTTGTCTTTTGTGTCTGCCTGACCTTCCCTACTTCCCCAAAGTCCCCCACCCTGTCTCTATATCATCTCTGCCTCAGATTCCTGCCCTGAGCTCAGGGCCCAGGGTTCTCTGCTTTTTGAAAAGCCTGCCTTCTGGTTGGGCTAAATTCTTTCTCTGGTTACTCAGCACGTGGAGCTCCTCCTGCTCAGGGGAGCATCACTGAATACGATGACCTGTTCTCAGTTCCAGGAAGCAGTAGATTATTTTTATGCATTTAAAAAAATATTTTATTTATTTGAGAGAGAGAAAGAGGGAGAGAGCATGAATGGGGGGGAGGGACAGAAGGAGAGGGAGAAGCAGACTCCCCGCTGAGCTGGGAGCCCAATATGGGGCTGGATCCCAGGAGCCTGCGATCATGATCTGAGCTGAAGGTAGACACTTAACCAACTGAGCTACCCAGCCACCATACTTTGTGCATTTTGTAAATGTAGCATTTTTTCCTAGCTTACTGGTGTGTCCTCTTCTCAAGAACTATGTGTACTGACCACCTGCCCCTTGCTGAGTTAGGTGGGCCTCCTTGGGGGGTTGTGTTCCTAGTGCCCTGTGTCTCCCTCTGATACACTGACCACATTATTTGTTGCCTCTGCCTCCCTATCAGGCTCCTGTAGGCCCGGTGACATACTAACTTTGTCACTCTTGCCTCCTGCAGTGCCCACCTGCCTCCCTCTCTCAGACTTGCTGGGTGTCTGGTATGTACTGGGCACCAGGCCAGCCCCTGGGGATGTCCAGGTGGGCAGGCATGCCCTGGCCGATGGGGGTTGTGGTCTAGGGTAGGACAGACTTTTGTTACATACACCCATGTTAAGTTAGAAGAGTAACAAGGGCTCTGCAGGTGGGCACACACACAGGGCATGAGGGCTTGTACCAGAGGCCTTTGTCAAGGACATCAGGACCTGTCGGAGGTTGGGACAGCCTCCTTGAGAAAGTGGTGCTAGAGCTAAGGTCAGGCACCAAGCAGAGGAAGTAGGTTCTGAGTTGAGAGAATAGTCTGTGCAAAGGGACTGTGGCAGGAGGAGCAAGATGAGTATAGGGGCAAAACCAAGGTTTGGGTAGCCCCGTGGAGCTGGGGACTGGTCCAGGGCTCAGCCTGCAGGACATGCCTGGTCCATGGCAAGAGCTTATCAGCAGCTCTTCTTTCCCTGACCTTCTCTAGTTTAGGCTGTCCTGGCACTCCATTTTTTGAAAAAGTTTTTTCTTTTTTTTTTTTAAGAGATTTACTGAAGTATACTTCACATACAATAAAATTCACCCCTTTAAGGTATTTAAGGTATACAATTTAAAGTTCCTAAGTAGATTAAGACAGGGATGTGACTACCACCACCAACAAATTTCAGGACATTTTCATCACCCTAAAAAGGCCTATTTAGTTACTCCCATTTCTACTACCCCTACAACCCCTGGCAACTAGGATCTACTTTCTGTTTGTATGGTTTGCCTTTCCTGAGCATTTCATAGAAATGAAATCATAATAATACGTGGCCTTTTGTGACTTTGAACAAATTAAAAAAATTTTTTTATTTCATTTTTTAAAAGGATTTTTATTTATTCATTTGAGAGACAGAGGGTGAATAGGAGCTGGGGAAAGGGGCAGAAGGAGAAGCAGGCTCCCTGCTGAGCAGGGAGCCCCACACACAGGGCTCTATCCCGGGACCCTGGGATCATGACATGAGCTGAAGGCAGACTCTTAACCTTTTAGGTGTCTTTGTGCCCTGGCTTTCCATACATTCCCAGCCCCTGTCCTCTCCCATCCCCGGCTCCCCTGGAGATTGGGAGAATTCAGCATGGTTCCTCATCTTTGCTCGTATATTAACTTGGACCTTCTCATTCCTCAGAAGTTTTCTTTTATGAAAATGTCAGAGGATGCACCTGAAGCTCTAGGTCTTTGGGCTGCTTTTCGGAGGGTCCAACACATGGGCCAGGAGCTGGGCTCAAATCCTGACTTTGGGTAATACTCAATTAGCTGTGTGACCTTGGGCTCGTTAATTACCACACTGCACCTCAGTTTCTTCATCTGTCAAATGGACATCATAGCACCTGGTGAGATGAACCCATAGCGTTGGTGTTGATGCCACCCCCACTGTCTTTACTGGGAAGAGTTTTGGGATTTGGAATCACATAAATAGGATTCTAGCCCTGGTGGGGCTGCGCCCGAGCTGTGCAGCTGTAGGCAGTCACTGGCTCCCTGAGCCTTTGTTACCATTCTCTGGATGGGGGCTCATACATGTCGCGTGGTTATTAGATCAGTCGTGAGACTGGGCGGAAAAATGGATGGCCGACCGTTAAGTGCCATGCCCTGTGAGGTATCGCTTCTGTGTGCTCAGCTCTCCTGTTGGCCTCACTGTGGTGTGACCTGGATTGACCTGCCTGCTCTTCTAAGTGTTGCTCACCCAAGAAAAGAAATGGGGGCCGCTCTGCCTCATGCTTATGGTGGCTTGTTCCCAGCCTTGTCCAGACTTGCCTTCTGATGAGGTGGATGCTTTTCTGTGTTGCTCCTCCTGAAAGGCACTGTAGTCCCGGTAGTTGAGTTTAAGGGCCCTGTGGGGGTCCCCCAGACCTGAATTTCCATCCGATGTCCACTACTTAGTGGTCCAGTGACCCTGAGCAAGTTGCTTACCTAAGGAAGCTTAATCTCTTGGGAGTCTCAATTTTTCTTTCTGGAAAGTAGGTAAAATACTCGTATCTACCTCACAAAATTGGGGGGTTCAGAGTGATGATCTGAGGGAGTCCTGGTGCCCTGCTGGCAAAGCTGACTCAGTAAATGGGGCTGCCATTATCCAGGCTGGGACCTGGGCTTGTGGGGGGCTGCAGGAGTCTTTTGAGGCTTACCCACTGAGCACGCCGTGCTCCTTACGGGGAGCACTCCAGCTCCTCTAGGCCACGGAAGTCACTGGTCTTGGTCTGGCAACCAAAGTATGGCTGTCACTGGTCTGGATTACCCTCCCCAACGTTGGCAGCAGCCCCCAGCCACATCCTGGTGGCCTCAAGCTCCCCTCTCCTTTTGTGGATGTCCCTGGAGCAATGAATGGCCTCCATACCCCCCGGGATCCTGCCGCTGTGACATGTGCCCACGCTGCACTCCCCCTTTATTGCCCTGGGACCTCAAGATAGAACCTTAAAATTTTATGCTCAGAGACCACAGGCTCACAGACTAGACTGAGCCGTCAAATGTGTCTTGTTTGCCTGCTTTGTTTCTTCCTTTTAACCATTAAAAGAATTGTGATAGAACACACATACCATAAAATTGACTATTTCAGCCATTTTGAAGTGTATAGTTCAGTGGTATGACGTATATTCACACTGTTGTGCAACCATCACCACCATCCATGCCCGGAACTCTTTTCATCTTACAAACCTGAGACTGTTCCTATTAAATATTAATTTCCCCACTTCCCACTCCTCTCCCCCAGCCCCTGCCAACCCGCATTCTACTCTGTCTCTATGAATTTTGCTATTCTCGGCATTTCATTTAAGTGGAATCATAGTGTTTGTCTTTTTGTGACTGGCTTATTTCACCTAGCATGAACCTTTCCAGGTTCACCCATGGTGTTACAAACAGCAGGATTTCCTTCTTCATCCATTCAAGTCCTTTGCCCATCCTGAATTGGGTTTTTTGTGGTTGAGTTGTAGGAGCTTTTTTCTATATTCTGAGTATTAATCCCATATCAATATATGATTGGCAGGTAGTTTCTCCTATTCCATGAGTCACCTTTCTACTCTATTGATGGTGTCTTTTGATGCACAAAAAAGTTTTATTTTTATGAAGTCCAGCTTACCTATTTTGTTTTTTGTTGCCTGTGTTCTTGGTGTGCCATCCAAGAAAGCACTGCCAAATCCAGTGCCATGAAGGTTTCCCCGTACGTTTTCTTCTAAGATTTTTATAGTTTAGTTTTTATGTTTAGGTCTTTGATCTATTTTGGTTAATTTTGTCTGTGGTGTAAGGCAAGGGTCTAAATTTGTTCTTTTGCATGTGGATGTCCAGTTTCCCAGCATTGTTTTTTGAAAAGACTGTCCTTTCCGCATTGAATGTCTGGGCATCCTTGTCAAAAATCAGTGTGAAGGTACTTTTGGGTGGTCTATTCTATTCCATTGGTCTCTATGTCTTAAAGACATGCCAGTACTTCATTACTTTCTTTGCTATAGTTTTGTAGGAACTTTTGAAATCAGGAAATGTAAGACCTCCAACTTTCTCTTCTTTTACAAGTATGTTTTGGCTATTTGGGGTCCTTTAAGATTTCATTTGAATTTTAGGATGTTTTTTTTCTATTTCTGCAAAAAAATATCTTTGGAATTTTGTTGGGGATTGCATTGAGTCTGATGCTCACTTTCGGTAATATTGACATCTTAACAATATGCCAATCCATGAATGTGGGATGTCTTTTTTTTTTTTTTTAAGACTTTTATTTATTTGAGACAGACAGAATGAGCAGGGAGAGGGACAGAGAGAAAGGGAAAAGGAGGCTCCCCAATGAGCAGGCAGCTGACATGGGGCCTGATCCCAGGACCCCAGGATCATGACCTGAGCTGAAGGAAGACACTTAATTGAGCCACCCAGATGCCCCCACGATGTCTTTTTATTTATGAGCATCTTCTTTGAGTCTAGCAACATTTTTTACTTTTCAGGGTACACATCTTTTGCCTCTTTAAGTTTACTTCTTTTTTATTTTTTTCTGATGCTATTATAAATTAAATTATTTTCTAAATTTCCTTTTTGGATCATTCATTGTTAGTGTGTAGAAGCACAACTGATTTTTTTTAAAAGATTTTATTTATTTATTCATGAGAGACACAGAGAGAGAGGCAGAGACACAGGCAGAGGGAGAAGCAGGCTCCACACAGGAAGCCCGATGCAGGGCCTCGATCCTGGGACTTGATCCTGGGACTCCAGGATCACGCCCTGGGCTGAAGGCAGGCACTAAACTGCTGAGCCACCCAGGCGTCCCACAACCAATTTTTTGGGTTTTTTTTAGGTTTAATTTATTTATTTGAGAGAGACGGTGTGTGGAAAGGAGCAGAGGGAGATGGAGAGGGACAAGCAGATTTCATGCTGAGCACAGAGCCTGATGTAGGACTCAATCTCATGACCCTGAGATCATGACCTGAGCCAGAACCAAGAGTTGGCCACTTGACTGAGCTACCCAGGTGCCCTGAAGAACCACGATTTTTATATGTTGATTTTGTATCCCATGACTTTACTGAGTTTATTTATTTCTTCTAATTGGTCTGTTTTTTTAGTAATCAGATTATTTGTCAATTTTTAAACCCTAGTTAAGGTCACGTAAAAAAATCTGGACTTCCCATTTTGTCAGAAAATATTGGAAGATGTGGCATCTCTGGGCTGCCATTCCATGGGGTACCTACTTCCTGGAATCTCGTAGCAGCTCCTACCTCTGGCAGAAATGAGCATCCTTCCTCTGGTGCCCCAGTGGTGCCCCAGCCTCCAGCACATTTCCTGCCCCATGCCCTGCCTGACAGCCTCACTCAGAGACCCTGCTCTACCTGGCCCCTCGTGCATTCAGCATTCTTTCTACATGTGTTTGTTGAGTACCTGCTATGTACCAGCCAGTGTCCTAGGCACTGGGAGTGTGGCACCCACACAAGAGACAAATATCTCTGCCTTCAGGGTCCTTCATTCTGACAATAGAACTCATTAAGTGCTTTACATATATTATCTCATTTAATCTCACTTAATCCTCCAGACATCCTCCTAGGGGTAGCCTCATTATCCCAATGAGGAAAGCAAGAGGTGTGGTGAAGTTGAGACTTTTCCATGGTTATCTAGGGGGTAGGGTAATATCTGTATTAGACAGTTGGGCAGTCTAGCCTGAGAACCCATGTTCTCAACTGCCCCTCAGTGGCCGAAGGACTCGAACGGAAAACTTGGCAGTGGGCAGGGCAGGGTGGATGGGGCCAGACAGGCACAGTCAGTGCTCATGTAGCCAGGCACAAATGTCCTGCAAGGGGACATGTGTTGGGGTTGGGATGGGGTGCTTCTGAGAGCTGCCCTCTGGCCTCTGGTTCCTTGAGGTGTCCTGGATTCCAGGACCTTGTGCTTTTTCAGCTCAGCAATGCCTTGGTCTTGCCATTGGGAGAGCCCCCTTTTTCTCAGAGGATAGCTGGTGATCAGGAGCCAGGCTTGGTGGGAGGTGGGAAGGTAGTCAGCAGGCTGTCTCCTCTGATGGGAGCAGACAGCCGAGAACACCCACCTGTGCAGGGCAGCCCCACCCTCTGCTGAGCCAGCTTCTGCTGAGAGATGTAAATGCAAGTTTGTGTCAGACAGGCTCCAGCTCCCCACTCCCACAGCGGCCCTCTGCATCAGGCCCATGACCCAATTTTTTCTGGCTGACAAGGAGCCTGGGCCTGGGGAGGGATGTTGCACAATCCCAGCCCCTTCCTCAGCCCTGGGGTTGACATCAGCAGCCTGCCAGGCGTCTGCTTCTCCTTTGGCCTGGCTCTTTGCACTCACAGGTGTGCATGTTGCTCCTCTGCTGTTACTTCAAGTGTTTATTGAGTACCTCCTGTGTGCTGGGCACCTGCTGGGGCTGGGGCTTCTGAGGAGTAATAGAGAAGGTCCCTCCCCACTTTGCCTCCAGTTGCAAGCACCACTGCTGGCTCAAAGCTGGGGCGGATGTGTAAAGGGTAGCTGCAGGGACTCTTTCCCTCTGAAGGCCTTGATCTCTGGTCCAGTTTATCCGCAGCACCCCACTCTCTGCTCTCACCACTCCCCCGGCCCCGCTCTTTTTTTTTTTTAAGATTTTATTTATTTATTTATGAGAGACACACAGAGAGGCAGAGACATAGGCAGTGGAAGAAGCAGGTTCCATGTAGGGACCCTGATGCGGGATTCAATCCCGGGACCCCAGGATCATGACCTAGCCAAAGGCAGACATTCAACCACTGAGCCACCCAGGCACCCTGCTCTCACCACTCCTGAAGCAGAGCCTTCTGGGTGGAGGGCAGCCGTCCTGCTCCTGAGCAGCACACATTCTCAGCCCCCAATGTAGCTGGCCTGCCGGGTGCAGTCCCCACACACCAAGGAGTGACTTGTGCCTGACCGGCCACCCTGCAGTGTTGGCGGCTTGTGTCCCCCATGCTGTCTGAGACAAGCCAGGAGATGACTGATAACTCTGACAAAAGGAGTCTTTTATAGCCTCTTCCTGAACCACCCCCCCCCATGCCCCTAACATGCTCCATTTTGCAACCACCTCCTATTGGGGCACCTTTCAGAGATTCCAGGCAAAGCCCAGGAGCACCCAGAGTTCTGATTGTGATGCAAGAAGGGAACAGGAGCCTGGGTGCAGGTAGCTGGTGCGCAGGTATCCTGACCCCCTGAGGAAGGCTGAAAAACCAACAGGGTTTTCATTGCATGTGGGGCTGAGCCCCAGTGGCATTGGGGGCAAGCGAGGTCAGAGCACACCCAGCCCGGGTCTGAGGAAGCAGCCTGTCTGGGGCACCTGTTCAGTGCAAGTGGCTCTTCCCGGGGTGATTTCCAAAGAAAGGAGGGGGGCAGGGGCATGCCAACCTTTCAAAAGGAGGTAGAACCACCTATTTCAAGATGGGGGGAATGTGAGAGGAATACGTTTTTGGAGGCTTAAAAATTGCTGAAAAGCATAAAGAATTTATCAGGCATAAGTCCACGGTCCAGAGACCTCTACTTTTTGGTATTGCATTCACGATTTTGCTTTTGGATTTTGATTTCACTATGTTGAGGGGCCTTCCTCCAGGTCACTTAAAACTTCTGACAAACACAACTGTAATGACCCCCCAGGAGTCCGTGTGTGCATTTGCTATAACTCACCTAACCGTTCCCCTAATGCTGGGTATTCCGGTCACTCCCAGTTGCACGACTAGGAAATGAAAGGCTACCTTCTGTGAGCTGTCCCTTGCTCTGCTCTAAGGCCAGAGGAACTGAGTGCTGCTCATGCCAGGCTCTCAACAGAAGGGGGCACTGGTGTGGGCAGAGAAGTGGCACAGACCTGGTCCATCAGTCCATTTCCTCCCCTCACCAACTCAGAGGAGCAGAGGCCTCCTCCTGCTCTGGGAGACTGAGCTCTAAGCTGTGACCGCCCCCCCCCCCCATGCTGCCACAGACCATTGATGACATCTCAGCCATGTAAAATGGGGAGATTTGACACACCCCAACACCCCCACAGCTGTCCTCTCTTGAAAGGACAGAAGTCTGGAGACATGGGCCTGTGTGCTCCCAGCCACGGCCTGCAGGGAGGGCGCTGAGCTTGTCTTCTCAGGGTGGACGCTGGGCATCCAGTCCTGCACTGCCCTTCACCTGCCTTACCTACTGGTCTGGCCTCTGCCGGCAGCGGACTTTGTTGCTTCCTAATAAGACCCAATGCTTCGTGGCCTGCTTGGGTCAAACCCACCTCCTATGTCCCCACAGAGAGAGTCTGACTCTCACTGGGCTTTCTCAAGGTGATGTACAGTCAGGTACGGTCATCACAGAATGTTCTGTGACAAAACCCCTAAACATGCACTGATGAACATTGGTGCCAAAGTCTTCGGTTGCATTTTGGGTTATTTCCCAAGAGGTTCCTGGAGGGGGCCTGGTGCAGAATTGGGGTCTGGAGTCTGCAGGGAGGGTGGCCAGCTGGAGGACAACTCTAGGGGAGGGTTGTTACCCTGGGATGTACACTCTCAGAACTGGCATCCTGGTGGCTTCCTCTGGCTCTGGCTGAGCCAAGCCACCCTTGCTTCCTGATGGGGTGCACACACCCTTCTCTGATGGTCCCAGCTCTCCAGCAAGGCAGACAGGGACCTGGGGGGGTTGGGGGGAGACAGGTCCAAGACATGCCCTGGTTGCTGGTAGACCTGTCTCTATAGGCAGACTTGCCAGGCACCACTGGAATGGAAAAATCTAGGTTCTGGGCAAGGACCAATCAGGTATCATCGTATCTGGAGTTTATACAATTTGGGAGTCCTTTTATGAAAAGGGAATATAAAATTACAAGTATGTAGACACAGGCCATGGCAAGGGACTGTGCAAGGTGGGGGTCCTGAAGGTCAGCCTCCTGAGTCTGCCAGGGAGCTGCCTCTGGTGTGGGCTCAGAGTGGTATAGAGGTCACCTCTGCTGTGCTTGCTCCCCAGACTTTGTTGAGAGCGGGACTACCTGGGTCTTGTGGTAGGAGAGGGTGCTGAAGGCTGTTGGGACGGGGCAGGTGTCTCTCACCCACGGTCCTGGGTGTGCCCTGGTGCTTGAACTGAGGGAGCGTGCGGGGCTGAGAAATGAGGCCTGAGCGTGGGCCAGAAGTGAGGAACAAGGCTCACCGTGACCATGGCTTTGTGCTGGCAGGTGGAAAACCTGAAGGAGAAGCTCATTAGCCAGGCCCAGGAAGTGAGCCGCCTTCGATCAGAGCTGGTGAGGCTCCACACTGCCATCCTACGGTGGGGGCTGCAGGGGGGCTGGCCTGGCCTTGTGCAGACTGACCCTTCCAGTTGGGGTGTGGGACCCCATCCCTCCAGAGCCCTCGAGTCCAGCCCAGCAGATGCCATTGGGCCTGAGAGATGCTCCCCAAATACCTGTCACCACTCACTAGGCCTTCAGAGGTCGTGTGACCCCCAAAGGGAGGGAGGTTAATTCTCATCTGCCGATGTAAAACAGGAGTGTGAACTCTGTGTATAAATATGACTTTCTTGTTACTTTCACACTCGGGAAAATAGCATGAGAGGGGCGGGTAAGGCCATCCCCCTGGCTCCCCTTCCTTCCTCTGTCTTCTCCTTATGTCCCCCTTGAGCTGGCTCCCCTCCCTCTCCTGCTTCTTCTCTCTCCTCTGCCCTGGTGCCCCCTCGGCCTCCCTGCTCTCTGCTCCCCGGGCCTGGCCTTGCCACATGCATGCCCTGTGCTCTGGCTCCGTGCAGGGAGGCACGGACCTGGAGAAGCACCGGGATCTCCTGGTAGTGGAGAATGAGCGGCTGAGGCAGGAGATGCGGCGCTTCGAGGCCGAGTTGCAAGAGCTACGGGCAAAGCCGGTGGCCCCCTGCGTGGGCTGCGAACACAGCCAGGTGAGCACAGAGCCACCTGCTCCCAGAGGGCTCGGTCCCTAACGGTGACCCCGGCTCTTCTCCTTGCAGGGAGCCCTGCATGCTGGTCCCCCCACCCCCATCTGTTACACACTTGTCCCCACCCCGCTCCCAACCACCTGTCTGCAGGAGAGTGCCCAGCTCCGGGACAAGCTGTCACAGCTACAGCTGGAGGTGGCGGAGAACAAGGGCATGCTGTCGGAGCTGAACCTGGAGGTGCAGCAGAAGACCGACCGGCTGGCTGAGGTCGAGCTGCGGCTCAAGGACTGCCTGGCCGAGAAGGCACAGGAAGAGGAGCGGCTGAGCCGGCGCCTGCGAGACAGCCACGAGACCATCGCCAGCCTGCGGGCCCAGTCGCCACCCATCAAGGTGAGCCTCTGGCGCTGGTGGCCACTTGCAATGTCCTTGCTTTCTTGGCTGCACCCCAGTCTTACCCCTTCCCCCTCTTGCTGTCCAGGGCCAGACATGTAGTAGGCATCTGGCAGGCCGAGGCTCGAGGCGCCCACACGTGCCAGGCATGCCTGTGGTACATGGCAAGATTCTGCTGTCGTCTTTGCCCTTCCTGTCTATCCTGTGCCCAGGCTGGGGTCACATCCAGGCTCTTGGGCTTACTGAGATGAGAGGATGCCCGGAGGCCCTGCAGCATCCTGTAAAGCCAGGACCTTGAAGTTCCTCTAGTTTTTTTCTGGGGGCTTTTGGTGGGATGTCCCTGAGGGTCCTCTCCCAAGGCCAGCTGCATCTCAGGCCCCCCCCCCCCGGGGGTGAGGTCGAGGCACCTGCACCTTCAAGCGCCCATCCCTCCTCCCCCTCACAGTACGTCATCAAGACCGTAGAGGTGGAGTCATCCAAGACCAAGCAGGCCCTCAGCGAGTCCCAGGCCCGGAACCAGCACCTGCAGGAGCAGGTGGCCATGCAGAGGCAGGTGCTGAAGGAGATGGAGCAGCAGCTGCAGAGCTCTCACCAGCTGACGGCGCAGCTCCGGGCGCAGGTGTGCAGGCTGCCAGGGCGCACGCACAGGGCTGTGGGAGAGTATGCACACGCGGCGGGGAAGCCAGAGGTGGGCCTGCAGCACAGCATGGCAGTTCAGTACTGGGGGGCCCATGGAGCTGGGTTCCAGCCCCCCCACCCTGCTCTCCCTGCTGGCTGTGTGACCAGTGCCAAGTTTTATCTACGCCTCTGTTTCCTCGTCCATAAAATGATGTGCTCATAGAAGCCACCTCCCTGTGGAACTCAGAATAGTCGCCAAGAGTCCTTGCCTGCGGGCCGGGCACACAGGCTCTTGGAAAGGGGCCTTGGTCACTATTATGACATAATATGCTCTGCTGGGGCCTGTGGCTTGTGTACGTGTTATGTGTCAGGACCCAGGCTGGTGCTGGGGCTAATGCAAGAAAGTAGCTGCATGGAGCTCACAGAACTTTCCAGGAGTGAGATGGCCTCTTCTGTGTGTGTGTGTGTGTGTGTGTGTGTGTGTGTGTGTGTGTGTGTGACTGTATGTGTGCATGTGGAGGGGGATCCTGTTTGCTCCTCTACATGTGTGGGGTAAGGCATAGGGCTTCTTTCTGGCACCCACCCCACTCCCTCCTGAGCCCCACGTTGAGCTTCTGGCCTTGGCCGTCAGATCGCCATGTACGAGTCAGAGCTGGAGCGGGCACATGGGCAGATGCTGGAGGAGATGCAGTCCCTGGAGGAGGACAAGAACCGGGCCATTGAGGAGGCCTTTGCCAGAGCCCAGGTGGAGATGAAGGCCGTGCACGAGAACCTGGCAGGTGAGCCAGCCAACTGGGCCCTTGCCCGCACCCCCCTCACCCCCCCACTGCGGCCCCCCACCCTGTCCACCTTACACCTCTTATGTCCCCAAAGGTGTCCGGACCAACCTGCTAACCCTGCAGCCGGCGCTGCGGACCCTCACCAATGACTACAATGGGCTCAAGCGGCAGGTGCGCGGCTTCCCTCTGCTCCTGCAGGAGGCTCTCAAGAGTGTCAAGGCCGAGGTGAGGGCAGCTGGAGGCTGAGGGGATGGGGGAGGCTTGGAGGGACCCTGGAGCCCAGGGTGCCATTCCAAAATGCAACAAAGCCTCCAGACAACGGCTCTCCTCCCCCACTCACACAGACTGAAAAACGACTGGTCAGGGCAGGTATTTTGGTATTTGTCTTATTATGACTCTTTATTTTTTATTTTTTTAGAGAGGGAAGTGGGGCGAGCAGGGGCAGAGGGAGAATCTCCAGCAGGCTCCACACCCAGCGCAGAGCCCAACTGGGGGTTCGATCTTACAACCCTAATGTCATGACCTGAGCCGAAATCAAGAGCCAGACACTTAATTGACTGAGCCACCCAGGCACCCTTATTATGACTCTTTAAATCAAGCATGTAACGTATATCCTCATATCTCAAACATGCTACATATATTCTTACATTTGTTTTAATTTCTTTAAGCTGTGCTTGTACAGTATGAGAATAGCCAGCGTCTCTTAAGTGCCTCCTACGTGCCAAGCCTATTATAGCTGTCAGCTCCTTGAATTGGTACGGCAGCCCTGCAGGGTAGAGACTGATATATTTTGGGAATAGCAAATAGTTTTTTTTCTGTAAAAAAGAAAATTATGTCATTAATACATGGACATGGTAGAAAGTTCAAGCCGTGCAGAAGGCAACAGCTGAAAACGAAGGGCCCCTCTCTGCTGCCCTGGCCCACGTTCCCCACACGGATATTAGATGCCCTCACCCCAGGCCTTCTGAGCTCGTGAAGCCGGTGGACGTATCCATGTGCATATACACACTTCCCTTCTACCCAACAAAGGGGAAGAGATGCATGCATGCTCTGCATTTTGCTTCTGTCCCCTATGAAGCATAACTTGGAGATCTTTACCTACTAGGTCCCACAGATCCACAAGCTAGATGGTGTTATTCCCATTTTACAGATGAGAAAAGTGAAACTCAAGGACTGAGCTGAGCTGATTGCCTTAGTTCCCCCAGCTGCTCAGGGGTAGGGCTGGAATTTGGGTCTAGCTGAATCCTATTGGTCAAGTCAGGTGCCAGTCCTGTGGAGTGAGGGTGGAGTGCTGTTTGCTTATTAATAGGGCAACCTTGAGCTGTCAGCTCTTTGAAGCTCAGTTTATTCCTCTGTGAAATGGGCCCGGCAGCAATACCTACCCACAGGGGCTGTTGGAAAGAGGCAACATGTGGCAGCGCCCATGGGCTGGAGCGGTGAGCAGCTGGGGGCAGGGCTTGGGGGGTAGGTAGTGTTGGACAGTGCTGTGCATCTTCCACAGATCGGCCAGGCCATTGAGGAGGTTAACAACAACAACCAGGAGCTCCTGCGCAAGTACCGCCGGGAGCTGCAGCTGCGCAAGAAGTGCCACAACGAGCTCGTGCGGCTGAAAGGTGACTGCCAGGAGGGCTGGGGGTGTCCGGCATAGAGGTCCCAACCTGGCTTGGGTCCTGCCCTTCCCCCCAAACCGTCACCACTTCTTAGAATGAACTGTGGCCTGTGGCCGGGGGGCTACTATAGTTCCCTCCCCATAGGTAAGGAAACCCCGAGGCAGAGAAGTCAGGGAACCTACTCACACCCGCATGGTTAGTAAGCAGTCCACCCTGGATCTGGACTTGGATCTGCCCGACTCTGAAGCCCTCACCCCAGTGCCTGTGGCAGGCTACCCCCAGACCCCGGGGGGCCCAGGTGGAGTAGTGGAGCACTGGGTGGTGGGTGGCTGCAATGCCACTTGTTCTGACTGAGGGCCTGGTCGAGCTTGAGACGGCCTGTTCACACTGCACAAAGGACTAGGGGGTGCTTGCCCTGTGCCTGGGGCTGTTTCAGGCCCTGACACGTGGCCATGAGCCTATGGATGCTGTCGCTGCCCTCACAGGGCTCACTGCAGCTGGGGGAGCAGATGGTGATCATGAATCACCCAGAGAACCCCAACACTGCCCCTGTTACCAGGGCTGGGGAGGGGATCTAAGAGCCCCTTGGTGTCTGACAGTCAGGGCTGTTGCAGGGCTTCCTGGAGGAGGCGAAGGCACAGCTGAGGCCTGGATAGTGAGCTGGAGTGGACAGGCAAAGGGGAAGGTAGGGACATGCTGGATGTAGTGGGGAGTTTGTTCTTCCTTCCAGGAGCACTGAGATCCCACTGAAGGGCTACCTTAGGGAGAGGGCATAATCAGATCTATGCCCCCCGGCACCCCAGAGCTGCCTGTTGCCTGTGCCCATTCCGTGTACCGGTCGTCCACCTACTGTTGGGTTCTGTTTGCCCATCTGATTGCCAAGCTCTGTTCAGGCATCCATGGAGCCCTTGAATGATGGAACAAGTCCCTTGGCTTACTGGGACCCATGCCCCTCATTATATAGAGGGACACGGAAGTCCAGAGATATAGTGTCCATTTGGTGTCCTACCCAGACTGGATGCAGTGCCTGAGCCCCACAACTGACCTTTCCTCCTGGTCCCCAGTGTGAAAGTCCCACTCTCAGCTGGTTTGCTCAGGAAGAAGGTGTACTAGTACATTAATTCATGATAGTGTGAGTGATAATAGCATTGTGGGTGGCCTTGCTTAGAAGGCTAGGGGTGTCTGAGCCACTAGCCTGCTCAGGACACCAAAGGACCCCTGTGGTAAGGCCATCTGATCTTGACCCAGCTTGTACCCTTCTCTCCTCCCTGACACAATCCAGGGAACATCCGGGTAATTGCTCGTGTCCGGCCAGTCACCAAAGAGGATGGGGAAGGGCCTGATGCGACCAATGCTGTGACCTTTGATGCCGATGACGACTCCATCATCCACCTGCTGCACAAAGGAAAGCCTGTATCCTTTGAGCTGGACAAGGTCTTCTCCCCACGGGCCTCACAGCAGGATGTGAGTATGGCCCTATGGGGAAAGGGACAACAGTGGAGAGCGGGGAGACACACAGGGAGAGATGATGGGGGCATGGACAGAAAGAAATGTAAGAGTTAGGGAGACAGGATGGAGAAACCTGGGGTGCTGGGATGCCTTGTTCCTTTCACTGGAGGAGAGAAGGGGGGGAAGCTAAGACCGAGGCTGAGAAGCTCTGCAGGGAGGAGATTCAAGGATAGCCTATAGCACCCACATGGTCCTCCCACCCCTACAGCCATGCCCACTCTTGGCCTCTCCCATCCACATGCCCATGCCCACCCACAGAGCCCCTCCCACCCATGCAGCCCTTCCTCCTAAACTCACTGACCCTGGGGGGCTTTGCTTGTCCAGCTGGAGTTCTTTCCCACAGGTCTTCCCTAGGACTCCCCCCCCCACCCACTGCCCCCAGCCCCCGGCCTTGTGAGAGCCATGTGGTGTCAGTTGAGTTCTTGTCTCATATCTGCCAGGGCTGACCAGCCAGGCCTGTCCTGCCTGTACCCTCCTATCCTGCACTTGGCTTTACCTTTGCCCCATCCTCTGTCTGCTGGCAGGTAGACCGGCTACAGGAGGCACCAGGCACATGCTGACCTCTGCCTTCATTTTGCTGAGCCCTCCTTTAGTGTGGGAGAAGCTAGAGGTGTGGGCCTCTGAGCTCCAAGGCTGGGCAGCCCTTCCTCGGGTGCTGGCGGGCCGGGGGCACTGCCCTAGCTTCCCTTCAGTCTTGGCAGCCCGATTGCCCATTGATGTCTGTTGTGACTTATTAGTCATACATTCTTCCCCAGTGAGCCACTGCCCAGTAACAACACGCGCTGTATTACTGAAGGAGAGAAGGGTTGGGGAGGCGGCTGGACTTGGAGCTAGTGGGGAGCCCGGGGGGGCTCACAGTCTACATCCCCTCCCCAGGTGTTCCAGGAGGTGCAAGCCCTCATCACCTCCTGCATCGATGGCTTCAACGTCTGCATCTTTGCCTATGGCCAGACAGGTGCCGGCAAGACGTACACGATGGAGGTGGGTACTGGCTGGAAGGGGCAGGGGTCCTGCGAGTGAGGACCACCCCTTTGGTGCCCTTTTGCTCTCGGGTTTTGTGCAGTACAGGAGCAGAGCTGGGAGTTATCTGTGTTAGCCCCAGAGGGCCATCTTGCCCAGGTAGACCTGTGACGGTCCCAGTGGGTGTGGGGAGGGGCAGGTATGCAGCCAACAAACTCCGGCATCAGAGGAATTTCCACCCGAGGTCAGAGTCTAGGGCAGACTAGAGACCTGTATGTCTCTCAGGATGGGCTTTCATGTCTCCCACATGCATTTATTGGGCTCCTGCTGTACATATGCCCTGTTCTGGGCCCTGGGGTATTAGGATGAACGAGGGCAGTCTCTGCTCCCGGGGCCAGGGCAGGGCTGTTTCCCCCTGCTTGTGCCCCAGCCTCCTGGGTGCGGTGTGGCAGGACATGGGAGCATTGAGAGAAGACCGATAAAAATGGAAGGTAGCCCTGGGACTGTCTTTGGTTTGTTAGCATTTCTCTGGCTCTTGAGGGGGTGCTGTGGGCTTCTCTGGGAAAGGGTGAGGACAGGTGTCTCAGTGTCTGGACAGGGCAGTGAGAAGACTGGACAGGTACCTTTCGAGGAGGCTGCCATGGTGCCTCTTTCTTCCCAGTCTGGACCCTAGTTCTGGGATTGAGGAGACTGATTATTGGGGGGCAGGCCAAGTAAGGTGGGGGGCACGGGGTCAGGTGGCTCCCAACTGTGCCTTGGGTGCTCAGAGTTGGGGTGACCCCCGGGAGCAACAGTACCTGCTGCAACAGTACCCGCTGAGGCCCATGTACATTGGGCACCATTCTGGGTGCCGGGCACAGCTGTGACAACAGAGCATCTGCCTCCCGGAGCCAGCCCGCCACTGGGGAGACCGCCGTGCCCACAGCAAATCAGGCCATGTCCTGTCAGGCGCCAGGGAGAAAACTTAAATCTGAATATGAGGAATTAGGCATTTGGGTGGAAGAGAAGGCACCTGCCCAAGGAAGTGACACTGGAGCCATGGGGATGTGTGGGAAGGAGCATTCCAGGCACCGGGATCAGCAGGGCTGAGTCCACAGGGCTGGAGCGTGCTAGGGGCTCTGAGGCCTGGCAAGGAGGCCTGAGCAACAGGTGGAGGGCATGGGAGGTGATGCTTAAGGGGAGGCGATGGCTCAGGTGAGGACTCCAGATTTCTTTCCAGAAGGGCTGGCCAGCCCATCCAGCCCCAGAGCACTCGCGGCTCTGCCTGTGTCTCCCTTCTACTACCCACAGAGCCGGCTCATGGTCCCCACCCCCTGACATGAGCCACCCTCCGGGTGGTGGCACAGAAATCATAGGTTCCCAGTACCCCCTCCCAGGGGCCCCCCCAGGACCAGGTATGCACCTGGCACTCAGCAGCCCTCGTGTGCTGGCCTGCGCCAGGTGCTTCACCCAGTGCTCTGCTTTAAGTCTCAGGCTAGTCTGGGCAGGGCAGTGCCATGGAACAGTGGGGAAACTGAGGCCCCAGAAGGTGACGTTGCTTGCAGCTAGTGGAGGGTGTTTGGGGGCAGCCCAGCAGGCAGAGGAGAGGCCTGGTTCACTGGGCCTTGCTTCTGCCCTCAGGGGACCCCTGAGAACCCCGGCATCAACCAGCGGGCCCTGCAGCTGCTCTTCTCCGAGGTGCAGGAGAAGGCGTCCGACTGGGAGTACACCATCACTGTCAGCGCGGCCGAGATCTACAACGAGGTCCTCAGGTGGGAGGCCCTGGCACGGGGCACAGGCCTCCGGGTGGTTCGTGGTCCTCAGGGCTGTGCAGAGCCATGTGGGATGCAGATCGGAGTCGGGGCTATGGTCCTGCCTCAGCCCTGCGGCAGGGTGGTCCCAGGCCCCTGCCCCACACCAGCAGGCGTCAGGGAGAAGGATGTCCAGACCAGACGGAGGTGCTCCTCTTGCCTCTCTGTCTACTCATTGTCCCTGTAGGCTGCACCAGGTGTTGATAAATGAGCATGGGGATTTGGGGGGGCCCCGCCCACAAGAGCTTAGTGCACCGTTAGGGCAGGAGTGGCGCCACAAGACTTTGGGGGAACACTCAGTCTCTGCCGCTCAGCAGACTGTCAGGGAGGGGCTGGAGGAGAGAGGGGTTTGGCCCAGTGGTTAAGGAAGGCTGCCTGAAGGTGCGATGGGGTGGGGGAGCGATCCAGGTGTGCGGGGGTGTTCCAGGTGGAGGGGGAGCAGGGTGCAGTGCAAGCAGAGGTGGGAGGAGGGAGTGACCATCCAGCCTGTCCCTGCAGGGACCTGCTGGGGCAGGAGCCCCAGGAGAAGCTGGAGATCCGTCTGTGCCCTGACGGCAGCGGGCAGCTGTACGTGCCAGGGCTGACCGAGTTCCAGGTGCAGAGCGTGGCGGATATCAACAAGGTGCAAGGCCGGGGTGCCTGGGGAGGTTCAGGAAGTGCTGGGGAGACCCAGTCCACTGGCAGAGCCCAGCTGGCACGGGACTCGCATGGGCAAGTCCCACGCCCGGGGGACCCCTCACAGGGGTACTTGGGGATAGGGTGGCAGCAGAGATCTCACTCCAAACCCTGTGCTCCTGTCCTCCCCGCTCCCTGCCAGGTGTTTGAGTTTGGCCACACTAACCGCACCACAGAGTTCACCAACCTGAATGAGCACAGCTCCCGCTCGCACGCCCTGCTCATCGTGACAGTGCGCGGGGTGGACTGCAGCACTGGCCTGCGCACCACAGGTGAGTGAGGGCCACGGGCGGCCTGGCTGGAGGACCCCTGGCACCACCCCCACGGGGGCCGCCTTGACCTGCCCGGCTCCTCTCTGCCCCCCTGCAGGGAAACTGAACCTGGTGGACCTGGCGGGCTCGGAGCGCGTGGGCAAGTCGGGGGCTGAGGGCAGCCGCCTGCGGGAGGCACAGCACATCAACAAGTCGCTGTCGGCTCTGGGGGACGTCATTGCGGCCCTGCGCTCCCGCCAGGGCCATGTGCCCTTCCGCAACTCTAAGCTTACCTACCTGCTGCAGGACTCGCTCAGTGGGGACAGCAAGACCCTCATGGTGGTGCAGGTGAGGACCTCTGGTGAGCTCAGGCTGGGAGGGCTCGGCCAGCAGCACGACCGGAGACCCCCTTCCTCTGCGGCCCAGGCTCCCCAGGCTGTGTGGGGAAGGGACCCTTGTCCTCCCTCAGCAGCTCCAAAGTCAGTGAGCATGCTGCCCTTCCCAATTCTGGGGGTGGGGGAGGAGGCCCGCTGGCCGGGGTGTGAGCTCTTGTGTCCCATAGGTGTCCCCTGTGGAGAAGAACACCAGTGAGACTCTGTACTCCCTGAAGTTCGCTGAGAGGGTGCGCTCTGTGGAGCTGGGCCCTGGGTCCCGCAGGGCAGAGCTCGGGTCCTGGTCTAGCCAGGAGCATCTGGAGGTATAGGGACTGTCGTGGGCAGGAAGGAGGGCCTGGGTTGGGGGACAGCCTGGGGTGGTGGGGAAGGGAGGATGCCAGAAGGGGCTGGCGCCAGAACTTGAACCCAAGAGCCTCACTATTTTAGATATTTTGTTTATTTAAGGAGGGGTGGGGGAGAGAGTGTGGGCACAGGAGCGAGGAGGTGGCAGGGGGTAGGGGAAAGGGAGCAGCAGACTAGCTCTGAGTGGGGAGCCTGACTCCGGGCTTGGTCCCAGGATCCCAGGATTATGACCTAAACTGAAGGCAGGGATCCCTGTGGCTCAGTGGTTAAACGCCTGCCTTCAGCCCGGGGCGTGACCCTGGAGGCCGGGATCGAGTCCCCCGTCAGGCTCCTTGCACGGAGCCCGCTTCTCCCTCAGCCTGTGTCTCTGCCTCTCTCTTTTTCATGAATAAGTAAATAAATTGTTACAAACAAACCGAAGGCAGATGCTTAGCAGGCAGATGCTTAACTGGCTGAGCCACCAGGTTCCCCTGCCAGGGGCTTCTCTCGTCTAAACACTTCTTAGCCTCAGAGCGCCCTGTGGTGGTCCTCAGCTGGCTGCGGGGCGGGCGGGTTGCAGGCTGGCACGCAGGTGCTCAGTAGTAGCTCATGGCCCTTTAACATCCATTATCTCAGCTAATTCCTTCAGTAACAAGGTGGGGCTCACCTTGTCATACCCAGTTTGCAGGAGGTTGGGGAGGGGAATGCAGGGGTGGAGCACGGTGAAGGGGGGAGCCAGGGCAGCATGGCCCCTGCCCACCTGCTCACCCCTGCCCACAGTGGGAGCCAGCTTGCCAGACCCCACAGCCCTCAGCACGGGCACACTCAGCCCCTGGCTCTGGGACCACCAGCCGCCCAGGCTCTATCCGGAGGAAGCTGCAGCCCTTGGGTAAGCCTTTGGGGAAGGGGCCACTGTGGGGGTGGGGGTGGGGGTGAGCCTCCTTACAGGTGGATAGCCACCAGACTGCCCTTGCCTGAATGGACTTTTCTTTTTTTTTCTTTTCTTTTTTTTTAAAGTTTATAAAAGTCCTCCAGAACCTGTTATACAACCTTTTCTGGCCCTGGGAAGTAGTCAGGAAGTAGTCAGGACAGGACACTGCTAGGCCCATTTTACAGATGGGAAGTCAAAGGCCCTTTGGAGAGGCGGTAGCATAAGGGGAACCCAGACCTCGGGGCTCCTAGCAGGGCTGCTGATTTGAGGCCCAGGAGGCAATTCTCTGAGGCTGGTCTCCAGGCACCCCTGCCCTGGGCCTGGACTCCTGGGGAGGGAGGGTGAAGGGCAGGGCCCACCCATGTCCCAGGTGAGGAGTGAGCCCAGCCACAGGCCTGGCATCCAGAACCCCAGCCCTCTGAGTGGCCCCACACTCACAGAGGGCCTGGCAAGGGCTGGAGTCCAAGGAGGTAGGGGCCACAGGGTCCCGGGGAGTCCCAGCCCCAGGCAAGCCCACCAGTGAGACACCTGTTGCTTTGATTTCAGCCTGACGGCTGGGGCTGCAGAGTCTCCAGGTGAGTGTGGGGCCAGGGGCCCGGGCCCGCCTGCCCGCCTGCCTTGGGTTGCAGGGCTGTGCCGGGGAGAGGGCTGCTCAGGGCCGGGCCTGTCCTGCTGCTGCCTGCTGTCTGTGCTTCTCCCTGGCTCCCTCCCGATCGCGTGCACAGAGGCTGACGAAGCCTCTTCCCGCTCCTGCAGGGAAGTCCAGGCCGGTGCCTGTGTGACGGACGCATCCACCCTGCCAAACCGGGGACTGGATCCACCTGCTGTAGCACCAAGAGCCCAGGAGGCGAAGGCCAGAGTGGAGGCACCTCTTCTGCCTCGTATCCACTCAGAAATGAGAAAACATGTTCCAAAGGAAATGGTGTCTCTCGGCAGTGGGTGTGGGTGCAAAAGGCCCGGGCTGGAAGGGCAGGGATGGCCCACTCTGCCTGGCAGGCCCGGGCCATCAGCGGATCCTCGTGGGGAGGGCAGGAGTGTGGGAGGCTGGGCCTCTGGCCTGGGCCAACTCGCTCCAGCCTGCAGGGCCTGTCTGTAACGGGTGGGCTGAGGAGCCCCCAGCAGGCCCAGGAGCCGTGGATCTGGGCAGTCGGTGGGCACGCTGGGGCAGCCCTGGCCCCCTTCCCCTCCGAGGCAGGCCCCGAGCGGGTATGTGTATAGTGTGACTAGGTGTACATAGGAGCATGGCCCTCCCTGCCGAGGGCTGGGCTGTATTTATGGCTGGTGGGAGGCCAGTGGGTGGGGATCCTGCTGCTCCCCTCATCTGCCTGGCACCAGGCTCTCACCTTGCTCACTGGCCTCTTGACATTTTCCTCCTCTGAAATCCTATTTAAGAACTTTTGGAAGCTTAGCCATTTTTACTTATTAAAATAAAAACCTTTTTACACAACGATAGTCTGAGAGTTGGGTCTCTTGAGCCCCTGGTCAGATCACAGGGACAAGCCCCGGTCTTTGGCTCCCCGCTGCTGGCTGGTCACCCACAGCCCTCCTGAGATCTCGTGAAGGCCACGACCGAGAGGATCCAGTGCCCCTGGCCACGCTCATCACACGGACCCACCCAGCAACACGCTGTCCTGTCTGTACATGGGAAACTTGGGCTCTTCAGAGGCTTGAGCACCATAGCCAGCAGGGCTGGGCTGGCCCCTTAAGGGAACTGGCTAGGGGTGGGTACCACCCTCTTCCTGGGGCTACAGGACTGCCCTCCCCAACCCCATGGGGGTTGTGCTGGCCTCCACCTGGTCCCGCCTTGGCCTCAGCAGGGAATGTGCACAGGGGCTCAGTGGGGCCCTCTCTCCAACTAGGGCTGCCACAGGAGCAGAAGGGGTCAGCGCTGGGGGATCCTCCTGGGAGGAGGGCCACTGCCCTTCCAGCCCTGTCCCAGGAGGCCTCCTGGAGGCGTTGGGGAGGGTGGTGGGCTCAGTGGTGGCCAAGCCTGTGAGGCTTGGGGTCCCGGCACCTGGAAGCATACAGCTGTCGGCCGGTCCCTGAGGCATCCGCAGGACAGCTGGGAGCGTGGCTGAGGCGGAGGGGATGGGCTGGTGGGGCCCACCCCTCTCCAGTCTCCCTTAGCCTTGGAAGAGGCGGGTGCCTCTGCTCCTCCCCCAGCGTGCTCTGCACTGGCCCCTTCCGGCAGGCCGGGCACTCTGCTGCCCCCTGCTGGCCACACTGCCTCTTGGCTCCGAGGGGCCAAGACAGGCCAGTCCTGGGCCTGACCGAGCTGAGCTGCGTGGCCAGAGAATTCCCCTCCAGGCAAAGAAACCAGGGAATAGTTACAAATTTAATAAAATTGACCTTATAAATTACAGCAGCAGCCCCAGGGCGCTCTTTGCTGCCCCAAGAAGCGGGAGTTGGCAAAGCTGGGCAGCCGCTGCTGGGGAGAAGTTGTCTGAGAGCTTGGGGGCTGTGCAGGTGGCTGGTGGGCCAGCGCTGCCGCCTCCAGGGTGGCACAGGGCTGCAGCGGGGGCTGGGCAGAGGCTCCTGGGCCCAGGAGCGCACAGGGGACAGGATTAGGGGCTGAGGCCAGGCCGAGAGCTCTTCAGTCCAAACTGGCCATGAGTAGGTGCAGCTCTCGGAAAGCGCTGCCATGACGGCCACTCAAACTTGACTTGCTCTTGACGAGGCCACTGATGCTCTTGAGCTGCTTGTAGCAGAGCCGGCACTTCTGTAGCCTGTGGGCAGAGAAGTAGTGCACGAAGGGCTAGGCCCTTTCCTGCCGAACTACTCCCGCCCTCCTCTGGGAGGCTGGCCGAGGCCCAGGGTACAGGACCCACCCAGGCCGGGCCACAGACAAGCCCAGGCACAACTTCCTCTGTGGGCTATTCCAGCAGAGCCATCAGCAAGCAGGCTGGGCCCCCAGACCTGTGTACCCCAACATTCACACCCCACCTGGCCCCTCACCTCTCCTCCCGGCTGATGTCTACACCCACAGAGGGGGGTGCTGCTAGGATGTCAGTGATCAGGGGCAGAAACCGCTGCAGGATCAGCTTCAGGGAGGTGCAGCCGGTCTGGACATAGCTTCAGAGGCAGATGGACAGAGCCACAGAGAGAAAGATAGAGAACAAGGTACACAAAGACAGAGGGGGTAGGCAGGGGGCCAGGGGCAGCACAGGCTTGTGTGCACCATGGCCTCCCACCTGCAGGGGACAGCAGTGCTACACACCCACCTCCCACGGGCACTGGCCTTGGGGGGTCCTTCCCATTGTCCCTCCCCGTCCCTGTGGTGAGGCGGGTATGGCTTCCCTACATGTACCTCTCATACTTGCTCTGCAGAAGTTTCTCGATCTGCGGCAAGACCGTGGTGCACAGATCCAGCTTCCACAGGGAGCTGAGGAGAGGATCAGGGACAGGTACTCTCAGCACCTGGCTCCACTCACTCGACCCACTCCGCCCACCACGCCGCCTACTTACGCTTTCTGGTTGACAATGTTAAGGAGGTCCACGACCACGGACAGGTCATTGATGGCCACAGCCGAGTCCACTGACATCTATGCAAACAGAGCACCTGTCAGAGGGGCCTGGAGCCCCTGCCCGGGGAGTGGCGTCATGATGGGCTTTGTTGTGGGGTGTTAACAAGACTGTAGCTAAAATGATGGGTGAGGCCAGGCCCGTAAAGAAGCGCTCAATAAATGATGACGATGATGGCATGAAATCCGCCAGAGTGGTGACAGGGGCCCCTCTGCCCTTGTGCAGCCGCTTTCTGGGGTCAGCCCAAAGCCTGGGGGAAAAGTGCTTGCCTTGATGTCACCCGTGGTCCACACAGCCCGCACGGTGTCCAGGTTCTTGTGGCGGCTGGTAAGTACCACACACATGGTGTCGTGGCCTTTGCGGATCTGTGACATGGCGTCCTCGTCGACCAGCTCCGCCTGCTGGGGGATCTTCACGGCCTGCGTAGGACGAGTGCCCAGGTGCCAACGGTGACGTTCTGTCCTTGACCCGCAGGCTTCCACCCTGCCCCGGGGCTGGGCCCCCACTCACGGGCAGAAAGTCAGACGCCTTTAGCCCGATGGGCTCATTCCGGGTAGCTGGGATGATGGCAGGCTCAGCCTTGGGCACAGGAGTGGAAGTGACAGCCGGGGGCCGGAGCAGGACCTCGAGCTGTTGGGGCCCGGAGCTCAGTGGGTGGCCAGCCTGAGGCCCCCTCTCCGCCCACCCTGGCACGGAGGGCCCCTCTCCCAGCCCTACCATGCCCTCTCCACCCAGACATACATTTGGCACCGGGAACTGCGAGTCCGTGGCTGGGCTGGGCTTTGCCGCCTCCTTGGCTGTGGCCATGTCTGGAGGCAAAAGGGAAAGATCTCTGGGTTGGGTCAGGCCAGAGGAACTGGCGGGGGAAGAAAACGGGGCTTATGGTGGGCCTCTGGGCTGCATCTGTTAACTGGGGGGATGAAGCAGGAGCCACTGGGGCAACTGGGGAAGGAGACAGCAGCAGTGTATATGTGGGGGGTGAGGGGGCCAGAGAGGTGGGGAGACTCCTGGGGAGGCTTGAGGGTGGGGGCTAGATGTTCTTTCCCTTTCCACCCACTCACCCACAAATCTGGCAGAAAGCAGGTGTCAAGCACTGCCTGCAGATGGGAGCCAGGGAGTTCCCAGGAGCGGCCTGTCCCCTCACTGGGAATGGAGTGTGTGTGCTGGGGTAGGCTGGCAGTGAGTGCATGGTGAGCAGGAAGCACAGGAAACCCCACGTGCAGGGGGAATGAGAAGATGGCCCATTGAAGAGGAAGCCAGGTGAAGGGGAGGGCTGGTCTGTGGGACAAGGGTGCCCCACCCCGGCGTCTTCTCCAATCAGAAATCAGATCATGTTTTCTCCCAGCAGCAAAACCCAAATCCCCAGCTAGGGCCTGGCTTCCTGCTTCCAGACCCCAGGGAGCCCTGCCCCTCTGCCTCCACCCCCTCCCCACCTGTGGCTCTCCCCAGCTCCTCCCTCTCCTGCAGGCCCTCAGCAGCCCTCTCTCACCAGCCTCGCCCTTGCCTCCACGGTGCTGTCCCATCTACAGACAGTCCCATCTACAGTCTCATCTGGCTGCCTCCTGCCCTCCTCACTAGGGTGCAGGCTCCTGAGGACAGCACCTGCCTGCCTTGCTCATGCACCAGAACCTAGGGTGGAGCCCAGCGCACAGTAGGTGCTTTTAGGTGAGCACAGGAAAAGGATCTGGTGGGAGAGAGGCTGGAGCTGGTGCCCCTGGGAGGCCAGGCTCTGTACTCACCATCCTCAGGGGGTGCTGGGAAGGGCTCACTTCTTCGGGGTGGTGTCCGACCTGCAGAGGCAAAGAGGGCTGGGAACTCTCCCGTTGGCCAGCCCGGGGTCCTGCCTGAGCCTTAAGGGCCAGGCTGGCCTGGGACACGGGGGATGGGAGGTGGCTCTCTGGTACACACACAGCTGCAGACTCGTGACCCTGTTCCCGGTCCCAGGAACCCTCAGGTCTGCCCCCTCCCATCTACTTGCCCCCATGGGGTCTGCCTTTGCTCAGGGTGGGCTGCCAGGCCTCTTCTGGGGCCTTGAGGACCTGGGAACGGAGCCGGGGCCCAGGTGTGACCTGGGAACCCAGTGTCGGAAACAGAGCGACATTGACACTGTCCCTGTAAAGCACCGTCTGTCTCTATGCACAGATGGGACATTCGGCTAGGTGGGTCGGGGGCGGGGGGCAGGCCTCACTGATGCTGTTCTTGGGCTGGAAGATCTCGTTGTATTCCTCGGTGTTCTGGATCTCGGCCCGAGACTCCCGCTCGTCCCGGTCGTCCTCGCTGCTGGGGCTTCGGCGCTCACTCTCTGAATTCTGCTTCACCCTGTGGGGCAGGGCCAAGGCAACGGGAGGCCAGCCCAGTGAGCTGCAGCTGGGCTCCCCCAAAACCTCCCCAGTGCTAGCCTGCCTCCCGAGCCCTCTGGGCCCTGAGCACCCCACCTCTGAGGCTTGTTGCAGGCTGTGCTGGGCCGTTCATAGATGCGCCGAAGAGGGGCACTGGGGTGGGCCGGCTGCTGTGCCAGGGGCCGGCTGTCCTGCACAGGGTCCTGGGCCACCGTGCCTGTCCTGGTGACCCGTGTCAGGTCCACCACATAAGAGGAGACGTTGCTCTGGGAGAAGGCCACGCCTATCTGCAGGAAGTGGCGGAGCTGGGGTGTGGGTGCGCAGGACCCCAGCAGGGCTCAGGGGGGAAGCAGGGGCCTGAGAGGGAGGCGGTGAGCAGCCAGGGGAAGGGCAGGTGGCAGCTCTCTCACCAGCTGGTCGTTGCAGACGGCCAGGTCAGCCACCTTGCCCCAGCTGACTAGGACGACGTCAAAGCAGCGCTCAGGCTCCCAGCCGTAGACGCGCAGTGAGTCCTGGCAGCCACTGTATAGGCAGCAGCCATCGGGGTTGAAGAGGACGCTCCTGGGCAGGCGAGAGTGGGGGGTGGTTCTCAAGAAATCCAGGAAGGCTGTAGGGAGCCCCGGACAGAGGGAGCAGGAGTGGTGATGGGAACGGCCCACCCCTGCCCCATACCCACATCCAACCACCTTGGGAGGAGGGCTCAGACCCACCACCCAGCTGCCTGCATACCTGACAGGCCCTGGTTCTCCTTCGATGCAGCTCACCACCTGGAACTTCTCCAGATCCCAGAACCGGATGGTCCTGCAAAGGCAGCCAGGCTATATTGGGTAGCCGGTGTCCCCATCCAACCCCCATGCAGGCCCATAGCCCAGGAAGCCCGTTTCTCTGCAAACAGCTGTCCCCCTGGGTTGTGGCCACTAAGAGCAATGCATGGGATTGCATGGCAGGTGGAGGGATTTGGCAGGTGGGAGGTTAGCATGGACTTTGGATCTGGATATGCCATGACAACCCAGGACACTGGGGCCGGGGAACCAGGGTTGGGGGAGAGATGGGATCAGGGCCTCATCCTGGCTTGGCCGGAAGTCAGGTCAGTCTACAGAACATCATCAGGCATAGGACACCTCAGGGCAGAGACAGACTGGGACAGACACACACAGAGGACACAGGTGTGAGATGGCAGTCATGGGTGACAAGCCTTGTTCCCCCTCCTTTTCCTCACCTGTCAGAGCTGCCGGAAGCCAGGAGGTACTCATTGGGGTGAAACTCCACCACATTGACAGGCCCTGTGTGGCCAGGGAACTCGGACATCATCTTGCCAGCAGTCAGATCCCAGAGCTGGGACAGGGCGGGCTGGAGGTCAGGACCAGGCCTGGGATCTCGGCTGCCCACTCTCCCTCTACTCCCACCCGTGCTCTTTATCTGCAAGCCGCCTTTCCATCTGATAGGCCTGGGATATGTGAGCCTGATCAGGAGGGAGGTGCAGATCCAGGCTGAGTGCACTCAGCAGGCCCCAGTCCCCAGCCCCAGGCCCTGGTCAGGCCAGGAGTTACCTTCACTGTGTGGTCGTCTGCAGCCGATGCCAACCACTTCCCATCAGGGCTGAACCGGAGGCATCGCACAGCTTGGCTGTGTCCCTGAGAAGACGACAGGGTGCTGGGCTCACTGGAGGGGCCTGGGCCCGATGGGCTGCCCGCCTCCCCACCCTGCTCCACCGGGCCCTTGACCAGCAGGCGAGGCAGAGCCAGACGGCTGTGTGCAGGAGAGGTCAGGGGGGACACCTCCACCAGCAGTCACGACTCCGCGGGAAATCCAGATTTCCTGGTCATACAGTTTGGGGAACAACGTATCTTATGCCTCTTTTTTGGAGAGTTAGGTGTCCTGCCTTAATGTCAAGGGTCTAAAAACCAACCAAATTATTCAACTCAGTGCTTCCAAACACCTGTGAACAGGAACCCTCTTCACCTCCCACACCACCAGAGCGTGGAGTGCAGTTTGGTAAACATGGTTCTGGGAGGATTTGTGGAAAGTGGGGGATCCAGGTTCCGCCCCCCCCCACCCCCCATAGCATTCTTGCTCTGCTCTAGATCCTCGTATCTCACTTGGACTCTCGTTTCTCACATTCTCCCCTATGGGGGAAAGCATTCCCTTCCAGCCCCTGCCAAGGTCTGGGTACCGCCCCATGCTCCAATGCTGCTCACAGCATGACCCACCAAGGGTGCCTTCCTTACCCGGTATCGGAAGACACAGCCTTTCCTCCTGATGTCCCAGAGCTGTGGGGGAGGAGCAGAGGAGCCGTCAGGCCAGGTCACAGCCAAGGTGGGCTCAGGCTGCAGAGCCCTCACCAAGCTCTGTCCGGGAGTCCAGGTCAGAGGGTGGTACGTGGACACAAGCAGAGAGGGGTTCTGGGCACCCCCAGGTCATTACGCCCCCAAATGACAGGGATCCGGAAACTGCTCACAAAAGCTGGGCATTCTGAGTGGAAATGTCTGGCGAACGTTTTCCACATCCCCTCCCTTGGAGGCTGGAGATTCCGCCAGAGAGAGGGAGGACCCTCCCACGGTGCCCAGAGGCCACCTCCACAGGCCAGACACACAGCCTGGAGCCCCCGGGTGGCCCAGCGGGGAGACATGGGGCAGGGCCGAGCCTCACCTTGATGTTTGTGTCCTGTGAACCCGAGGCTACAAACTCGCCATATGGGTGGAAGTCCAGGCTGCAGATGTTGGCTTTGTGGCCCATAAGCGTGCGAAGAACTAGCAAGGAAGAGAGGAGACAGGGGTGTGAGGGGCAAGCCAGATGCCTGGCCGAGGAGGGAATGCTGTGTTCACTTGTGCGTGTGCTTCCAAGCAACTGCACAGAAAACCACAACAGCAAATTGAGCAGAGCCCTACCACCCCAACTACTGACCTTCCTCTTTTTCTCCCGAGAGATGACAGCCATTTCTGTCAGTACCCAAGCCCCCTGTAGCTTGCGCTCTCACAAGGGCACCGCCCCCAAGCCAGCAGGGCTGGAAAGCTACTGTACTCCATTCGTGGACAGACACACAGCTCATGTTCTGCCGACATCCTCAGAGCTGAGACAGAGGAGTGATGTGGGAGAGGTCTGTGCTGGGGGACAAGCTACTTGGTTGAAAAGAGAAACCCAGGAAGGCTTTTTGGAGGACGTGGTAGTTGAGTGGACTGTCAGTGAGTGGAGGGTGAGGGAGGATATTAGGCATAAGGAAATGGCAGGCAAAGGCCCCAAGGAGGGCAAATGGAGGCCATGCCTGGAGTCGCCGTGGTGCTCACAACAGCACCTTCTTCTCCCCTCCATCCAAGGGATCTTGAGGATGGCTGTGAGGACAGAAGGTGCTGTGCAAACCAAGAGAACACACAGGGGACATGACTGGGCCCAGTCACCTCCTGCTGCCCTGGGAAACCTCAGCTCCCATCCTTCAAAGTTTTGCTTGCAGCTCCGTGGCCAGGCCCAGCCCAGCCCAGCCTGGCCCAGGCAAAGCCTGTGTTTCTTTCTCGGAGTATTCCCTGGTACCACTCAAATTTGCCTCTTCTCTCTGGCCTCAATTCACTTTTTAAAACATTTACAATTCCGCTGTCTGAACGAACCTGATGGTCCCACATGTGCAGGGGCCAAGGGGTGTGGGAATCCAGCCATCCTCAGGTTTGAGCCAAGGTGAAACAGTTGCCTTGTGAGGTAATGAGCTCCCCATTAGAGGAGGTGTTCAAGCAGACTCCAAATGTAATGCTTTTGGGACGAGAGAGCTGAGCTCCAAGCCCTGAGTGACTTAAACTCTACTGGATGATTGTTTCTATCTCCAAGGTTCAGGTCCAGGGCTCTGGAGCCAGACAGAACTGGGAGCGGTGTTGGCTCTGCTCTTTGCTTGCTATGTGACCCTGGGCAATCCCTTACCCTCTCTGAGCCTCATAATGGGCCACATCAGAGTTAAGAAAATGGACATCAAGTGCTTAGCACAGGTGTGCACATAGGAAGTGCTCAGTGAACACCAGCTACAGTGATTCCTGCTCTAACTCCTTTCTGTCCTGAGAAAGAAAGGTTCACCTTAGTGAACCTTCTCTCCTCTGGTCTCAGAGCACATGTCCTGGTTCCCTGTCTTCTGGCACCAGTGGTGACCATTACCCAGTGCCATGGCCATCTGAGTGCCTCCGTCGTCCCCAGGATGTCTGCTGAGCGCTTCCAATGTGCCGAGAACAGCCTGAATGACTTCAGCACATTCGCTCCCCCACCCCCAAACACCACCAGGAGGTGGGCGACAGCCTGAGGCTCAGAGGATGAAGCAGCTTGCCTCAGGCCGATCAGCGGGCACAGAGCCAGAATTCAAAGCAGGCATCGGAGTCTCAGAGTCTTGGAGTTTCAAGAAGCATGCTTTACCATGTGACCCTTTACCTGAGTCAAGGGAGCTCCTCTGTCTGGGCTCCGAAGACAGAGCCAGACACACCTAAGGGCAGGATCAAATCAGCTGCTCTGGCCGTTACCTGCCTCGAGACAAAAGTGCCTACCTCTGCCCATGGCCCACCACATCCACCCCTCCGACCTGGTGCCACTCCGCAGCAGGCCCTGTCCGCTGCCGAGCTGGGACTGAGCCACCATTACATCCTTCACAGAGTGAGACAGGCGCCAACCACACCAGGACCTCAGCAGCTCCTCCCCACTCTCTGGGGCCGGCATACGCCCTCGGGGCCCAGGCACTGCTTTGCGGGCCAAGTCGGGCCCAGAGGGTGCAGACGCAGGCTGGTTCCTGCCCCAGCCCACTGGGCTTCCCCGATCCTGCCCTGCCCCGATGGGACATGGCAGGCTCCACCCCTGTGTGGACCAGACTCATGAAACACAGGCTGCCTCCCCGTGGCATGGCAGGGCCGACCCACCCCTACCCTCTGGCTGTGCGGTGGAAAGCAGGCAGGACCACATTCTTCCGGCGTGACTTCTGCCCCTGCTCCTCTGTCCCAGGAGTGCTCTTGGAAGCCTCCTGCTGTGGGACTCAGTCAGAGGATCCGGGGTGGCGGGCATCCTGGGTCTGCCATCTGCCCTGCGTGGGGACCTCCAAGCCCTCCCAGCTGAGCAGCTGTTCAACCTCTGCCTGAGTCGGGATGGGCTGCCTCTCAGGGCAATGCACGTGACCATCAGGTGGCCCTTTCAGAAGTCCCTCCGCAAGGGGTGCCGATCTGCCTGTCATCCTCACTCACACTGTGGTGTGTGGGTGGCGGCCTGAGGTCTCAGCTCTTCCCACCAAGGCTGCAGAGGGCAGGTTTCTGATCCATCACCGAACCCCAAATTGGGAGAGGGAACAGCACTGGGATGAGAGTCTGGATGCGAGGATTTGAGTCCCAGGCTCTGCCACCCCTGCCATGGGGTCTTTATCAAGCTTGGGGGCCCACCTTGGGCCCCAGTTTGGCTGTGTGTCAAATAAGGCTGCCGATCCAGCTCTGCATCAGAGTCATCTGGAAAGCAGGTTTTGGGGCCTCCACCACTACTAAGTCAGGCTCTCTGCTTGTAATGAGCTCCCGGTGGAGCAGCCGACCCTGAGAGTCTAGGACCCAGGAACTCTAGAGGTCTTTGGTTCTCATTCTGCGCCCACCTCAAGGAACTCCTCACATTTCTCTTATGTATGAAGGAGCCCTGGCTGGGAAAGCATGGCACCCTTGGCTTCTTTCTTCTGTCCCTTGCTCCTCAGTGAATGGTGAATGGCTGGTGCTGTCCACTGGGCTTCAGATGCAGGCAGGGACTTCCCAGGAAGCCAGCTGCCTTCTGCCGGAGCCGGCTTTCTCAGCTGGAGCCCAGCCAGCCGGGGCGTGCTCCTCCCTGGCTCCTTGAGTCCAGCAACAGCCAAGCACAGCGTGCCCCGGCTCTGGCACATAGCCAGGTGGCAGGAACACGTGCTGAGATGCTAAGCCTGTGGCCCGGTTTGTTATCTCACGGGCTCTGTCTCGCACATGCAGCCCATCCCTGGGTGGGCGAGGATCACCCGAGAAGCCCAGGGGCAACATCTCTCTTGGGGACCACCTATGCAAGAAGAGCCCCGTCCTTGAGCAGAGAGAACCCGGCCACTGGGCCTGTGCGGCTGATGGCTGCTGTCCTGCTACAGAGGTAGAACACAAGTGCAGGAGAGGCCCAGAGACTTCTGAGTCTCAAACAGGCAAAGGGGCTCTTTTCCGGAAAAAAAACAGCAGGGGGGCCTCCTGCTTGGCATGCTGGAAGGTCCAGGCTAGATGCTGGCAAAAAGCAGTGAGCAAAGAGGTTTACTAGGACCTCTCAGTGCTGCTCTGCATAGTGTTCCGAAAAAAACGTTGAATTAGCTGTCAACATTTAGAAACAGTGGTGGGGGTGGGGGGTGGATTCCACTGAAATTTCCAGATTCTCAGCTTCTCTTGAAAAATTCGTATGGCTGGCAACACTGGGCCCACACTGCAATGTGGCTGTACCCAGAGAGGCTGAGAGGTAGCGTCCCCTTTTCAGGAAGGTGAGGCTCCCCACATGGCCCAGAACCAAAGATGCAAGTTTACTTGCCGAAAGAACCCAGCAAGGATCTAGCATACGACCAAGAACCATCACTACAAAACCCCAGGACTCCAAGACAAAGGGCCTTGCAGAGAGACAGGAGAGGCAGGTCCCAGGAGGTGACAGCAGGGACCTCCCGATGGCTGCCAAAGAGGAGCCTAACTTGCAACACAGCTGCACCCACAAACTTCTGAGGGAAAACAATTTCTGATCGAGACTTCTACAAACTCTAAAAAATAGATTTAAAATAAAAGGATGAGGGTAGAATAGAGTCATTTCCAGCCACGGATAGCCTCTAAAACTGTGCCTGTCACGCATGCTTCACGCATGCTTTCTCAGCCAGCTATGAAAGAACAAGCTCTGGCAAAAAAGAGACAGAAGACTGAGAGAGATGATAATGCGGACTCTGGCACAGCAGAGAGACGGGGAGAGTTCCCCGAAGACAAGGCGGCCCCAAGGTGACCACCGGGTTGCAGGCCCCAGGTACTCCCCCACCATGGGGACCCAGGGGACCGAGGCTCTGATGAGAAGAGACGCCTCCTTCATGGGATGGCTTTGAGAGTAGCTCAAGGAGGAGGCTTACTCTTCTGGCAGAGAATTTGGGGATGAATTAGTAACAAAAATGTATAACATATACAGGTGAGAAAGGACAATTATTAACTCCAGAATTATAATATTCTGTGGCTGTGAATAATATCTCTATGGTCCTGGTACTACAAACCCTGACTCTTTACATGGTGAAATTAGGAGAACAGTGGGGCAATGCTGGAAGTGACTGCGGGGGAGGGGGGACAGCTTTAGAGCTCACTTCTTTTTAAGATTTTATTTTTGTAAGTAATCTCTACATCCAACATGAGGTTTAAACGGACAACCTCAAGGTCAAGAGACACGTGTTCCACCAGCTGAGCCAGCCAGGCACCCTTAAGAGAGCTAACTTGTCTTGTACGAGAGGGAGGCAGCAAAAGACGTACACAAGAGACAGGAATTGCCATAATACCATGTCACTTAGAAAAGCGGAGGTAGCAAGACACGGGGTAGAAGAACAGAAGGCCGAGGCCTCTGCAGAATGGGAAGGAGTGGGGTGAAGGCTTCTCCTTTCCATTGCAGTTATTTGTAGAATAGAATGCAGTTATTCCATTTGACTTTTTAAACTAAAATAACTTCTACAAAGATGAAAACTGAATGAAAACAAAGTTCAAGGATCCTCAACAGAGGATCTGGCCACCCTAGCCCCCATTCCGGTGGGCGATGGTTACTGAGGCTAAGAGGCAGCCGCCCCACGTCAGGGCACACACCCTAGTTCTCCCCACAGGCCTCCTAGCTTGTTTACATGTTCCACGTGGCCCCTGGTGGCACCTGCTGTTCTTTCAGGTTCTGAATCTACACCCACCCACCCATCCATAGTGGACCATCTGGAAATTTCCTGCTGCCTCCCGGGTGTCGGCATGCAGAGACAGCAGTATATGTCACTGCTGCCAGACTCCTGGGAGTCTCCAGGAGGGAAGTACCCAATGCAGTCAGGACAGGCTTCCTGGAGGAAGCAGCTCAATAGCAGAGCCTGAGACAACACAACCACAGGTGTACATGTGGGGAGGGCGAGCACAGATGCCTACTTTTGGCAGCTTCTAGGTCCCAGACGCGGATGGAGCCTGACTGGGAGCCAGCCACGATGAGCTCCTCTGGGGTGTTGAGGCGGACACTTTCCACTGGGGATGTATGACCCGTCAGGCTCTGTGGAGAGAGGGTGGCAGCTTCAGTGCATTGTGTGGAGAACCCCTCAGCTGCTGCCCCAAATTCTGGCTTCCTGGGAAGAGTTATCAGCAAGAGGCTCAAGCAGGGATGCTAGGCTCCATGGAGCCACACCTGGGCTTTCCTGCAGACAGGCTGGGCAGTTGCTTCTCTTGGCCTTAGCTTGCAGGGCTAGAAGTGGGCCAGACCCCATTTGTGTTTCAACACCTTCCCACTGTCCACTGTGCCCCTGATATGGGCATCATTTGCCTAAACGGCCCTGAGCCCCTTGCGGGGAGCAGCTGACCCTCTAGCCTTGAGTCCAAACCACCACCAACAGAAGCTCTGCTTCCATCTCCACTCTGCCTGGCCAAGTCCCTCGGTGGGGAACCCTAACAGCACTGAGGCCTAGCTCGTCAATGGCACACAGCTCACCCCTCCTGGTGATGAGCCAGAATCCCTGGGGACTGCCCCAGTGGGGGACCCTGCCATGTTTCTGGGCGGGGAACTGTGGAACCCAGAGAGAGCCTGGCAGTGACCTTACTGGGAAAAAACTCTCACCCAACTCAGTGTAGGCCAGAGCTGGAGCAGGGCTGAGGCGGGTTCTGGCCCAGCCCCTTGGAGGGGTGGGAGGTGCTGGCATTTCCAGCTTTCTGGAGAGAAGGGCAGAATCTGAAGTCCATGGCATCTGTCACTCCCCGCACAGCACTGGTCACCCCAAAGCACAGTGGTGACTCCATCATTGTTTGCTAAGACAATGTTTCTGTGGGGCGGTGAGGAGGGAGATGGGAGGAGAAACTGCTCCCCAGCACAAATGTCAAAAGGCCAGACGGTCACAAGCAGCTTGTGGGACTCCCAGCCATCACTGGCAGGAGTAGAAATGGGTATAAACTCCACGGAGGGGAACTGGGCAAAATCTGTCCACATTTAGAAATGCACCTCCCCTGCACATCCGCAACTCCATCCCTGGGGGCCGACCCTGCACGTGTTCAAACACATGGCAAACAAAGTAGACCCAAGGTCATTTGCTGCAGTGAATCTTTTTTCACAAAAGACCCAAAGCCACATAAAGGCCGAACAGAGAAACTGGTCAGCTAAGCTGTGGTCACTCATGCTATATTTGGCAATAAAAATGGCTATGAAGGGGGATCCCTGGGTGGCTCAGTGGTTTGGCGCCTACCTTCGGCCCAGGGCGTGATCCTGGAGACCCGGGATTGAGTCCCATGTCAGGCTCCCTGCATGGAGCCTGCTTCTCCCTCTCCCTGTGTCTCTGCCCCCGCCCCCCGCCGCCTCTCTCTCTCTCATGAATGAATAAATAAAATCTTTAAAAAAAATGGCTATAAGGGATCCCTGGGTGGCGCAGCGGTTTGGCGCCTGCCTTTGGCCCAGGGCGCGATCCTGGAGACCCGGGATCGAATCCCACATCGGGCTCCCGGAGCATGGAGCCTGCTTCTCCCTCTGCCTATGTCTCTGCCTCTCTGCCTCTCTCTCTCTCTCTCTCTCTCTGAGTGACTATCATAAATAAATAAAAATTAAAAAAAAAATGGCTATAAAATGAATAAGGCGACCATCTGAATATGTAAAAGATTAAACTCCATGACACTTGTAAGTGAAAAAAGGTGGAGAATGATGTACATAGGATACTGTTTGTGTAAAAAAAAAAAAAATGGAGGGGGAAGGGAACAGACATACATATTTGCTCACAAATGCAAAAGATCATTCTGGAAAGACACAGGGTCATCAGGAGCTGTGGGTGTCCCCACGGAGGGATGTGGGCGTCAGGTGAGGAAAGATGGCTTTTCACTGCTTCCTCCATGTTCCTTGGGTACTACAATGACATGAGCTCACACAGGCTTAGAAACACACGTGAACAGGTCAAGGTGGCCTGTGTGCAGGGGAGCTAGCATGTGCCTAAATCCGAGGGTGAGCACGAGCTTGGTGGCTTTGCAGCACTCAAGAGGCCTGGTACACAGGCTGACTTCAGTATAGAAGGGGGACAAGAGCAGGGGGTCCCTTCAGGCCCATTTTGGCCAGTGTTTGTTGGTGTGTTTCCAATCTGTATATGTTACTTTGGCATTTTGGGCGTGGGGGTGAGGGTGGGACACACCAGGACCCTGAAAACAAAGTGAAACAAAACAAAGCAACTATAATTCTGTTCTTCACCTGGGGCCCTGGATCAGAAGAATGTTAATACCCTATGCTGGCAAGGTCACGAGGGAGGAGAGGGCAGGTTCTGGTGCTACTGGAGAGGATGTAAACTGATTTCTAAAGGGCAATCTGGCAATATGTTTTGAAAGCTTTTTAAAAAGTGCACACCCTTAGTGCAACCATCACAGATCTGCTCAAAGATTGGGGCCGATGAAGACATTTACCTCTGTGGCTGAGCAGAGCCAAAACGCTGGAAATGACTTCTCTGCTGGGAACAGGGCATGGCTAAGCCAATTCCGGCTCATGCCTACACTGGGATACCATGAAGTTGTCAAAAACCACGGTGTTAGGACGATATCTGTTGACACCGGAAAATGCCCGCACATGATAAAGATTGCTATCTTTGAAACCCAGGCTACAGAAGAATAAGACAGTGTTCCAAAAATATGTTGTTCTATATTTACGTGGTCCCCACGTGTGCATGTGTGCATGTGTGTGCACATGTGTATATGTGTACAGGTGTGTGGAAGCATATGAATTTCTATCAGCACCTAGAAGGATGTGGACCAAAATACCAACTGCAGCAGTCTCTGGATGATGGAAACAGATATAATTCATTTTTGTATTTTTCCCTCCTTTATGTTTCCCTGTTTTGGAAGACAGTTTTTGGCAAGGAATTTGTTGTGTGACCAGGAGAAAAATGCTGTTAAAGAAACAGCTCTCTAATCAGCTTCAACCAGTGCTCTCAAATCCTTTCTGTGCAACCAGACAGGGAATGATTCAAAGTAACCTCCAAGTACAGCTGACAGGTGGGTGGATGGGCCAGTGGGCAAGCCTCAATCTCCAGCCCATGGGCTTATTTTAGCTTTCTTGCATAGGCTCCCTGGAATTCTGTCCACCACCAGGGGACTCACCCATTCCTGAGGGCCAGCCACTATCCCAGTCATCCTGGGGGCACTGATGCCGTGCTGTGTTCCCCTAGCCTCTGGCTGGGTGCCCCAGGCTCCTCAACCCCTGACCCCACCCTGCCCACAGTCTCCTCCCTGGACCTTTGTCCTGTTTCCCACCGTTCAGCGAGGCTCACCATGATGCAGTTGGGTTTGTTGATGGACCACAGGTTGACTCGGCAGTCATCTCCACCGGTAGCCAGCAGCCTCCCAGAGGCTTTGCCCAGCACCAGCGAGGACACATTGCTGGCGTGGGCGACAATCTCCTCTACACAAGGAAGGACAGAAGAAGGCAGTCAGAGGGCTAAATGTGGTCATGTGGAGGAGGGCCAGGCCCTGCCCAGTACAGCCCCTGGTCCTGGTACCCAAAGTCCAGGTGGAAAGGTCCACCCACTTCAGCTCCCCTTTGGTGCCAGACACCCCGGCACAACCCCAGAAGCCTGGCTGCTTGGGCAGGCCTTGCACCCAGGCAGGAATGAAATGACTATTTCCCAACTTCAAGTATACATGTCCCCCCTTCAGGCCTCAAGGTTTGCTCCTCTTTCTGCACATGAACTGGCAATATTATTATGCTCACTCTGCTCAATTTAAAAAATTGACTTGCCCCTTTTGTATTTAGCTCTGTCTGAATAAAGATAATTAAATAATAAAATCCATAAAGTTATAAGATTGATATGTCTATTATACTTTTCCTAGACTACAAAACAAAAAACAAAACCAATTATTAAAATGAAAAACACTGACCCAAGCAACCATCTAAGCATCTGCTGCTGCTGCTTGCTAGGCACATAAACCCACTATGGGGAACATGCTTTGAGAACCAGTCAGGTCAACTCTAGACAAGCTGTCTCCAAGTGAGCTCCCCCAGGCCTTCAGCCCACAGTGTCAGAATCACAGACCAGGTTCTGGTCTGAGCTCTGCTTGCTGAAGGCTGTGTGGCCTTAGACCAGTCACTCACCCTCCCTGAGGGCTGGGTTCCTCATCTGGTAAACGGGGATAATAACAGTGCCTGCCTGGTTTACTGAGCTGCCAGGAGCCACTGACAACAGGCTGGAAGCTGTGCTCTGTGGTTCTTCATCTGGCTAAGGCATGGACGGTGGACACTGGGGCCCCTGGCAGGGACAGGAGGATGGGAGGCCAGAGGGCGCCGGCTGAGAGGCCTGGGTGGGAGTGAGGGCTGGTCACAGTGGGCAGCCGTGAGGACCCTGGCCTGGACTGCTGAGGGGAACCGCGGGGCAGCAGACACCAACCACAGAGGGGCTCGTCAATGCTCCAAAGGGAACAGACATGAGGACCCAGAGGCAGCCCAGGCCTTCAAGCCAGGCCCTCAGTGAGATTCTAGGAATGAGGAGGAGAAAAGACAGGTCTCTCCACGCCAGCAAAGGGAAGACCCCAGTGTGCTGACACCTGGAGACAACTGGGAGGCTGGCTTAGTTGACACTGAGAAGGGCCTGCAGTCATTCCGTAGAGAACCTCCACCCTGCCTAGGGGTCTCCATGGCAAAGGCTTCAGACCTCAGGGTGGTCTAGAAATGGGGCCCAGAAAGGCTGTCTGTCAGGCAGCATGGCTCAGAGGGGCCATCAAAACTTCCCGGGGCCCAGACCCCAGGCTCCATCTCACAGATGATGCCCCACCTCAGGGCCTCGCCCAGCCCCAGCAGAAGGTGAGAGTCTCCTGCAGGCCCAAACATCAGTGGGGACCTCGGAGACCCCATCACTGAACCCAAGGGAGCTGAGCCCCTCCCTAGTCCTCATCTCAACTATGGAGCCTTCTGTCCTCTGGACACTGTAGGGACAGATACCTGGGGTGCTCTGGGACTCTAGCCGTAGACTCTTGTCTGTTCAAGAGCTTCTGTTGGGCCCTAGTGACTGGCCAACTCTGAGAGAGGGCAAACCACTTTCTGCCTGAGCTCTCTGTTCCCAAGCCTTGGGCCCTCTCCCCTTCTCTGAAAGCACTCCCTAACGTGCACTGCCCTCCACTCGTGCCCTACCTATAAGGCCTGAGTGTCTGCCCTGGCTCTCAGTTTTCCCCGGGAAAGTTCTGGCTGGGCCCTACTTCACCAGGCCTCCTTGAGCACTTTACTACCCCTCTCTGGGCCTCAGGACTACTGCCCCTGGAGACAGCCTTTAATGCATAATATAAATGTTTCCTGGGTGCTTGCTCTAGGCCCAACATTGGGGAGCCAGTGGGGAAGGACAGTGAAAAGGTTCCTGTGTTCATGCTACAGCCTGATCAGATGGGTCCTGGGACAGGGCATCCAGCTGAAGACCCACAGCCATTGGGGTGAGAAGGATTTAGAGGTTGGGCCCTTCTAGTGGGTCTCAGATCACTACCCTCTAAGCAGCCTGCCTGAGGTCTCCAGCCTGACTGAAGCTCCTGGAGGGGTGAGGGACCAGAGGAAGAGGGAGGTACATCATGGGACCTAGGAAGCCTTGGCAGGGGTACTGTCCCCAGTGCTCCCCCTCTGGCCTGAAAGACAGCATCCACCAGTGGCCTAGGCCTGGATACCGAATTTGGGTGCAAACAAAATCCCTCACAGCATCTCTTGGCAGGCTAGGCTGATGGCTGCAGGCCTGCACCAGCTTCCCATGCTCAATTGGCATAACCTGGGCCCCAAGTCCCAGCAATAGCTGGGGATTCGGCCACAGGTGCTGAGGATTTGCTCCATTAATGAAAGGTGAAGAGAGCAGGCCTGAATGACGCAAGCTGGCCTAGCACCTTCTGATCCTTGCTGGACTCTAGCCACAAGGAGCCAGGGGTCATTTGGCTTTGGGCTCTTCAGATAGCTTATACTCACAGGGACTGCTATGCACATGAACTTGTCAGTAAAGCCCAACATACCTGATCATATTACCACCTTGTTTGAACACTGATGGCTTGACCTTGCCTTTAAGATAAAGCCAAGGCCTCAGAAAGGCTGGGGTCCTGTGGACATATGCCCCTCAAGACCCCAAAAGCCTCATGTGGCACATTCTCTCCACTGCTGTGTGGCAGCTCATGGGCTCCTTTGAGCCCTTCCACCTTGCTGAGCTTCCTGCCCCAGGGCCTTTGTATGTGCTGTTTAGCACTCCCCTACCCCACCTGCCAGCATCTAGTTAACTGAGTCAAACCACATGTCCCAGCTTGGAATCAGACAAGGAGAAATGGAGGGGTGCGGTTATCTGATTTCTGCCTCTTGCAGTCCCTAGGCTGTGAGCCCTATTGCATAGGGACCTCCCCGACTATCTCCCCGGTGCCTGGTTCTACGCTCAGGCAAGACCAGTTATTGAAGGAATACATAACCTCCGTAAATACAAAGCCACTCTGTCCACAGTGTACCCTCCTTGGGAGCCCATACAGGGTTCTCTCAGAACCCTAGGGCTAAAAGACGGTTTGAAACTATCCAAAGCTCTCATTTTAGATGTGAAAACACTGATGTCCAGCAAAAGATTTTGCCCAGATTCTCACAGTTAAAAAGTGGAGGGGCCTTGCCCAGTGTTTGAAAACAGCTCAGGGACAGCACATAGCAGAAGGTGACCAGTTTGGGCACAACAAATCTATGTTAACCAGTTACCATAGATGTGGTAAGGCAGTTCCCAAAATAAGATAGAGGACCCTGGGATCCTCAAGATCCTTTCTGGGGGGTCTAAGAGAACAAAACTATTTTCATAGTAGCACCAAGATGGTATTCGACTTTTACACACTTCTTTGCTCAAAAGCATACAGGAGTTTTTTTTTGGGAAGATACAAAACACGTGATGACACCATCACTAATGGTATTTGACTGCTCTTGTGTTTTAAAACGTCTGATTGTTAATCTCTAACATGTAAATATTGATAACTCCCATGAACAAAATCTTTTTGGGGTCCTCGACAATTTTTAAAACTATAAAGAGGTCCTGAGATCAAAAAATTTAGAGTTGCTGGTGGAGAATAACGTGAGGTGGGTGGTGCTGGTGTTCAGTGACATTCCAGAGCCCTGTCAACATCCCTTGACCTACCCTTCTCCCGCCCCCCAAATGCCCCCATGGGAAGCCTGACTCCTGAGATGTCTGCAAATGCCGAGAACACCTCTCAGCATCTCTCTCCCCTAGTCCCACGCGTCAGCCTAACTGTACTAAGTGCTTCTTCATGTTCACCACCCTGCTTGGGTCTCACAGCAGCTGTAAAATGAGGGTGTGATTATCTCATTGTATAGACAGGAAATTCACCTCAGAGAGGTTAGGTCACCTACCCAGCATTACCCAGCTAAGAAGTGCCAAAGTCACGATTTGCATCCTGGTCTATCTTATTCCAAGGCTGGGAGTCCCCCTCTGTGATAAGTACAGGGGACAAATCTTGGGGTCCAGGCCACCCAGCAACAAGCAGCTAACAGGATAAATGGGGTGAGGGGTGGGGGGGGGAGAAAGAAAGAAAATCACTTACGTAACTTCCAGGCTGTCTTGGTGACGACAGGAGTGGCCATCCTTCAGTTGGCTGGCACCTGAAGCTCCACGCACTAAATAGACTGCTCTTCTCCTGGGGTGGGGGTGGATCCCCCCCAGATCCGCCAATCAAGTTGGCAGGGAGTTCTCACACATCCAGGCAGAGGGAATGCCTCGTCTCTCAGCCCTGGACAGCCTCGTGGTGTTAGGTCACAGCAGCCACAGCAGCAGTCTGTGTGTGCCCGTCAGGATCCCGGATTATGGAATGTCAGGCTCGAGCCATGTCAGTTCAACCCTGGGCTGGAACACAAACAGAAGCGATGGCTTGTTTGAAAATACTTGGTGGGAGTTCGGGAAGCTCTAGGCTTACAGAATGACAGCCACAGCTCCCGGGATCTCCAAGACTGCTTCATAAAGAGACACCCACCATAGCCACCAGAGCAAGGAGCTGCACTGCAAATGGGGTGTGAGAATCTGGAGGGGGCACCTCAGACAGGGTGACTCGGAACACAGGGAGAGAAAGGCCCTCCCAGAGGCCAGGATGATGGGATGGGAGGCGGCTCTGTTCCAGGCGGCTGGCTGCCCCAAGTGCAGCAGCCGCCGCCGCAGTGGGGCGGGGAAGACCACATGTCTGCAGTTGAGATAGATTTCTGGGAGTCACTGTTTCGTCTGACGCTATGGGAAGGAGGTGGAGCCAGGGGCCCAGGAGAGGCACTCCAGAGACAGGCATTTAAGTCTTCTCTGGGGAGAATGTCAAAGAGGGCCCTGAGGGTCCTATCCCTCCGTTTCTCGTGGCAGGGGAGCTATTCGTGGCCCCTGCAATCCCAAGGACAGTACTGGAACTAGGTCTCCAGTCTGGGCATAGGTGGGTCGGCCTCCTCGACCACAAGGCCGCTTCACGAGGCCGGCTACCCCCTTCTTCCAAGCCTCTTTCCCACGATCCCTCCCTCTCCTCTCCTTCCTCTCGCTCCTGGCTTCCCCAGGTCTACCTCTCTAGTCCTCCGTTCCTTCCCCTTCTCCCAGCCTCCTACGTCCCCCATTCGTGCACATCCTGTGTCCCGGGCCCCCTATCTTGACCCCTGCCTCGCCAGACCCCCTGAACTCCCCTTCCCTTTCTGCTATCAGTACAGCCCATTCATTCACTCTCCTTCCAGGGTCCCTGTTGGCCACTCAGCCCTCTGCGGACCCTCGGCTCCGCTTCCGGCCTACCCGGTCTCCCCCTCCGGCCCCCACGCCCGTCCCCGCCCGCCCCCCGCCCCGAGGCTGCGGCTGGCCCCTCGGCCTCGCCCGATCCTCCCGCTCCTCTCCGCTCGCGGGGCCCGGCTCCAACTTCCCCCCGCCCGGAGCCCTCTCCGCACAGCCCGGCTCGGCCCCGCCTGGCTCGGCCGGGTCCTAGGCCCGGAGCCCCCCTCCCCTCCTCGCCCCTGGCCCACTTCACCTGCAGCTAAGGCTCCGGAGGCCGAGGCTCCGCTCTCGGCGCGACCCCCACTTGCCTCCATCCCCCGCCCTGATTGGCCGCTGCTTGACAACCGACCCTCACAACAAAACCTCCGGCTCAGAGCCCCGCCCTCCTCACCTCCCGCACCAATCAGCCGCCGCGAGCGCTCCGCCTCCCGCCAGGCCTGGCCAATCGAAGCAGGCGCTTCTGCCGCTCTTCCTGAGTACCCGCCCCCTGCTCCTGAATTGGACTAATCCCGAGGAAGGAGAACTCAAGAGCCGCCCCTCAGCTTCTAATGAACCGGCGAAGCCTGTCTTTTCCTTGGTCCCGCCTCCGCCTCAGGTTTTCCCATTCCTCTCCTTTTCCTTCTGTCCCTCTTAGTTCGCGTTTGAAACTATTACGAGACAGCCCTCCGTTGTCGGCTGCGCCAATCGCTTCAGCGACCGTCCCAATCTGACCAATAAGCGCCCGCCTTATTGGAAAAAAAAAAACCAGTTCCCAGGTAGCCAATGGGAAGGGGCCGTCGGGAGCCGCGTGAAGCCGCGGACCTTCCATCTTGGAGTGGGGCGAGGCGGGGCAAGGGCTTCGCGCTCCGCCGCAGTTCTGCTTCTTCCGCGTGGTCGGGACTTTGCCTGTCTTCTTTGGCTCGGACGGGAGGCCCGCGGGGCGACGGAGCCTGATCCCGGGCCCGAGCTGCCTCCACCTAGAGCTCCGAAGAAGGCCGGCTGCGGTGGACGCTCGGGTTGGGTGGGCTCAGGGAGGGGCCGTGACAGCCGGAGCCCGGGCCCTCGCGTGGGGGCGCCGGACCCGCCCGGGGCCCGAAGACCCCGGCCCTTCCAGGTCACCGCCAGCGCTGACTTCGTGCGGCTCAAGGCAGCTCCGTCTCGTGTAACTCCCCCGGCACCCCCAGGTGGGACGGAGACCTGTTCCCGTTGACCGAGAGGAAGCCGAGGCCCGGGTGGAGGCGCTTGTCACGGCCGCACGACCCAAAAGAGCGGTGTTGGCCTCGACTCCTTGCCTGGGTTTCTGCGCCTGCGCCGGAGAGGGGTGCGCCCCGTGATGCGCTTTCCGGGAGTGGGTGGAGAGAGGTCCGTGGGAGCTACCGAAGACCACTGGCTCGGTGTAAAGTCCGATCAAACTGTGTTTCCCGTTTCCCCTCAACTTTCTATTATTGTGAAAAGCCTCTTAGAGGAGAAATTGTGACGAATTCTACGACCATGTATAATAGTTTAGTAGTACAATCCAGCACTTGTTAATGCTCCTCCTTATTTGCTTTGCCCATGCAGGTATTTTCTCTGAGCAGTTTGGAAGTTGTAAACATCAAGACATTTTACCCCCAAACGACACAAAATACTGAGCACGTACCTCTAAGAATGAGGCCCTTGTCCCACACGGCCGTCCTATCACCACACCAAAGAGACAGAATTCTCTGACATCCAGACTTCCCTGATCATCCTCAAAAGTTATGTAAAGCTTTCTTTCTTTTTTCCCCTAAGAGACAAACAAGATTCACAACACTTGGCTCTTTTAAGCTCATTCTATTTCAATTCCCTATTATTATTATTTTTTAATGGCATTGATCTTTTTGAAGAGATCGATCAGGTCTTTTACCCTGTAGGCTGCCCTATATTAGGATTTCGTCTCACTGTTCCCTGCTAGTGTCGCTTACCTTGTTTCTTTCCCTCTGAATTTTTTGTTAGATGGAAGTTAAAACTTGACTGGATTCAGGATCAGCATTTTAAAACCCTTTGCATTGAAGTATAATACACATACCCCAAAGGGCTACTGTACTGTAAGTGTAAAAGTGGGTTTTCACAAACTGAACATGCTCATGTCTAGAAGAATGTTCCCAGCATCCCAGAAGCCCCCATGGTGCTCCCTTATACCCCAAGAGTGATGCCTGTTTTGATACCGTCGATTAGTTTGCCTGATTTTTTTCCATACAAATGGAATCCTGCAACATGTACTTTTTTATATCTGGAATCTTCTGATATTGTATATGAAGAATCTTCTGTGTTATTTTCTATGGTTATAGTTCATTTGTGTTCACCGAGCCTAAGTAGAATTTCATAACCTATCACTGATATTTTAGGCTAGATCATTCATTCTTTATTGCAGAGAGCTGTCCTGTGCACTGTGGGATGTTTAGCAGCATACCAGATGCCAGTAGCACTCTCATGCTAGTTATGACAACCAAAAATGTCTCAAGACCACAATTTATGTCTCTACTCTACTCCTGATGGGCATTTCGGTCGTTTACAGCTTGGTACTAATATTAATACTGATGCCATGAACATTCTGGTACATGCTTTTTAGTGGACACAATGTGCATCTTGGTTGAGTTGTTCATCGTTCTTGTTCATTGGATGGATGGATGAGTAGATGGATGGGGGTGGTGGGGGTGGAGCAGAACCTAGGAGCAGAATTGTTGAGCTAAAGTTTAGTTTGCCTAGATACCACCAGTTTTCTGAAGTGGTTGTACAGGTTGACCCTTCCACTGGGAAAGCTATTTGAGAGGCCCAGTTGCTTCTCATCCTCCCGACTCCTACTCATTTTATGCATACTAGTAGGTGGCATTTCATATCCCTGATGACTGAAGAATTTATCACTTTCATGTGTTTTGGGCCAGTTTAAAAACTAACATTGAGGGACGCTTGGGTGGCTCAGCGATTGAGCGTCTGCCTTCAGCTCAGGCCATGATCCCGGGATCCGGGATTGAGTCCTGCATCAGGCTCCTCACAGGGAACCTGCTTCTCCCTCTGCGCCCTGCCCCCCACTCTCTGTCTCTCATGAATAAATAAATAAAATCTTTAAAAAAAAAAACTAACACTGAGTGCTTTCTATATGCCACCTCTGGTCCTCTGCTTTACAAGTCTTAAGACAACAACAATGCCATCCCATGTCACAGATAGCTCAATAGTGGCTGGTAGGAAGCAGAACTGGGATGCTGTCCTTTGCAGTCTGATGGGGGAGCCCCCGAGTTCTGGAGCTTGCACCTTGGCCTTGCCACTCCCGTCAGCTGGACCACCGTAGCCAGGTTGAGATCTTCCCAGTTGTTTGAAGGTGTCTGTGGGACCATCTGCAGCAGTGCCACAAAGACTCAACATTCCAGTGGAAAGAAGGAGAGAAAATAAATGAGGGAAGTGGCCAAGGTGGGTGGGGTGGGGGTGATCTCAGGCTATAAAGAAGGGAAGGAGAAAAAGTATCCAAGTTTCACTGAAATTTGTGAAACATGAGGCATAAGCGGCAAATGAAAAGTATGTTTATTTACCGGAAAGTCATGAGGAGCAGGAGCAGACTGGGGTGCAGGGAGGTGGTGTGGCAGTGAGGTTGGATGCCCAAGGGGGTGGTCATTTGCTGGGAGTTGGGAGCCTGGTGGCCAGGCTATGGGGGAGGTTTCTTGCTCTGGTAGCTTCGGCAGAGGCCCCATGAGGGGCATCAAACAAAGACTTTCAGGAACTCCACCAGGCGGGGGTCCTTGTGGAGCTTTTCCTCCAGAGCCAGGTATTTTAGTGGGGCCAGCTCCTTGTGCCTGAGATCAGAGGGAGGAACGGGAGATGGTGAGGGCCCACAAAGCTCTGCCCCAGCCTCCCTAGGGTCCTCTCCAGCTCCCCCGCCACTCACCGGTTGAGCCGCTGCTCCAGGATGCGGATGCGGAACATGGCCTGAGAGCAGTAACTCAGGTACCAGTCTTCGTCCTCGGCCGTCAGGGTCACCTGGTTCTCCTGGTACCACTGCTGCTGCTTCTGCAGCTCCTGGGTCTCCTGCAGGTGCAGGGAGGAGAGAGCAAGGGGGTGGATTAGGGCTGACTCTCGGACAGCCTCATGAGGGCTGGCCCTGCCGCCACCACCCACAGAAGGCAGAGGCGGGGTCCGCAAAATGTCTTGCGTGGGAGTCAGCGGGGACTTTTATAGAGGGATGCCCTGTCCATGAGGAGCAGGGCTCACTGCCAAGACAGACTTGTGAACAAGTTTCCAATATTTTCAGAGCGTGTCAGAAAATGAAGGGCATCGTATACCCCTGGCACACACCATAGAGCATGTCGTGAAGCTTAAATGGTGTAATGCATGGAAACTACATGGTATGTAGCAGGAAGAAACGAGACAAGGACTAGGAGTGGTATAATGCACCCCTCTTACATCCACACATCCACCCCATCCACCCCTCCATCCACCCTTCCACCCAATAAACAAGAACCAGGAAGGACAACTCAGTCTTTTGGAAACTCCAAGCACTGATAGACTCTTTCCCTCACTGGTCCCTCACAATTGTATCAGAGACGGTGAGCTGATAGCCCCAGGTCCATTTTCTGGATGTGGACACCGAGGTTCCCTCCCCTGCCCAGACTCTGGCCACACCTTCTCAAAACGGGCTTGGATGAGGTTGGCCTTGTCGATGAGGCGCTGCTTGAAGTCACTGAGGCACTCGTCCTTGACACACATGGCTTGCCAGTGTGTCAGCTTGTTTCCCGGTGGGAGCTGGGCCAGGAATGGGGCCAGGTAGTCCAGCTGGGCTTCCACCTGCCGCAGGTGCTCCTCATGCATCACGCGCTCCTGTGGGCAGTGTTGGTGGGGTGGGGGGGTGGTCAGCTGGGTCACCTCATCCAGGTGCCTGGCACCTCTGTGACTGAGACATCTGAGAGGAACTATGTGCTGTCCCTCATAGCCAACTCCGTCAAACATGAATTCAGGCAGCTAACGCTCAGCAGATGCTTGCTCAATAAATGGTAATAAATGGTGGTTAGAGTAATGTTAAGTTGAAAACTGCTGGTAACTCCCTTCCTTTCTTACCCGGGGCCTTATGGCCTATATCGGCAGATAGGGGGCCAGTGAGGCTGGGGATGTGGGGGGTCAACATCCATCCCTGGGATCTGAAACCCATCCGTCCCTGGGATCTGATGCCCTGTTCTGCCTCACCAACCCCTAACTATTTTTAGAAGTCCTCACTTGGTTGATGTAGGGGATTCAAAAGCTGTCTTGAAACCCCAGCTGGGCCTTGTAGCCTGAGGGTGTAACCCGAATGTCCTGAGCTGCTGTGGCCAGAGGTGGCTCACTGGGGCTGCGGGCCCAGGTCCTGACCTTGGGGAGAGCCCTGAGTGGAGGTGGGTACATGATTTTCCTTCTTTCTCCATGCAGTAGAGGTCTCTACAGCTTGGCCATAGCCCCTGGAGGTGGGGAGAGACCTGGTCTGGATCCTGCATGCTCTTTGGAGTTCATCCTAGAAATGGCCAGCTCCGCAGCAAGGATGACCGCAATGATGTCAATAATGTCATCCCCTATAAAGAGCCTCCGGCAGCCTCCCTAATCATCCTCACCACCTTGGAGGCCTGGTTGTTGGTGGTGGTGGGGGTGTACAGGAAACGCCAGGGCCTGGGCCAGGGAACAAGGCTCACCATGGCCTCCCGATACTCTTTGCTCTTCTCGTTGCGCTTGGTGTCATAGATGGAGATGGCCAGTGTGTGCGTGTCGTCTTCCTCCTCTTGAAGCTTCAGGATCTCCAGCACCTGAATTGGGAAGTAGGGGAGGGCAAGGTTAAGACACTCTCCACTCCTGCCACCTCCCACCTGCCCACGCTCCGATGGGACCACCTCTAGCTCCGACTCCCAGGCCTGATGTCTGGACAACTTCTCCTCATTCCTCAGCTTCATCATGGCCTCGTACTGGTACAGAAGCTTCTTGGTGTGCTCCATGGGCTCCACCTGGGACGACAACAAGCACAGTGACAAGGAGAGGCAGCAGCGGCTAAGGTGGTGGGCAGACTCTGGAGCCAGACTGCTCGGGTTCAAATCTTCCCCCACCATTTTCTAGCTGTGTGACCATAAGCAACTGGCTTAACCTCTCTGGACCTCAGTCTCTTCATCTATAAAAACACAGATAATAAAAGAAGACGAGCTGGAGGCTCAGACTAAGGAATGTGCCAGGAGGGTGAGGATTTCAACAAGGGAAGCCGGCTCTGTAGAGGTGGTGAGATCTTCTCCCACTCCAGTGTTGGCCCCGGGGTCTGGGGTCGGCTCTCTCCAGGACTGGGGGGAAGGGTCAGTAAGGAAAAGTCTTGGCCTGTTGGGTTGTCTTTCTTGGTGGGAAAGGGGGAAGATTTTCAGAGGAGCGGCAGAGACAAGGGTCCCCAGATGGGAGCTCCTGAGTTTCCCAAGGGGCGGAGATAAAGTTCCCAGCTGGGAACCATGAGTTAGGGTCCCAGGTTCCGCAGGGTGCGGGCGACCCAGAGGGTCCCGGGGCCGTCCCCGCCGAGCCCTGGCCACCGTGGCGCCCCAGGCCCACCTCAAAGCTGATACACATGTCGGGCGTCATGATGATCTTGTTGCCCTTGCTGTCCACCTCCGTGCGCCGCAGGAACTCGCGCTTGGAGGCCGTGATGTGGTCGTCCCGGCAGTGGTAGCGCAACTGGATGCGCTCCTCCTGGATCAGAAATGCGCGCTCGGCCACGTCCTCGTCCGCAGGCTTCTCGGGGTTGCGGGAGAACCGCTCTGTGATTTTCTGGTGGGAAGGGGATTTCTGCGCGCACCGCCGGGGGCAGAAGTACAGGACGCTCAGGGACCCCGGGCTCTGGGGTCTTGGGGACCTTCCGTGGAGCAGCCCTTCCTGCCGCCGATGGCTCCCCAGGGCCCCGTGGGTCCTCAGCCGGGCCACCTCAGCCCTGATGCTGCAGCATTTCTTCTCTCCCCGCACAGGGTTCTATTTGCTCACCTCCAGAGATAGGGAGCTCACCACCTCGCCAGGCACCCTGCTTTATCACTACACATCCCTTCCTGCTGGGAAGAGCTCCTTGGGTGCACAGCCATTAACCACAGCTGCCAGGTCATTTGCAGGGATGTGGAGGGAAAAGGGCCAATTTAATGTGAGGTGAGCGATACAGGGGTCCTACCTTCACTCACACACACATCTCAAATAGGTTAGAAAAGACTCCCAAGAACCAAGCCTACGGACACTGACACAGTAATATCTGAGAGCCACCGTTCTAGTGTGCACGTATGGCACAGTGGCAGGGGGCACAATCTCTCCCGCTTTATAACCAGGAGGTGCCCCCTCCTGAAAGGTGTGGCTCCAGCGCTGCGGCAGAGAGCGGGCGCCCTGTGCCCTGCCCCAACGACAGCTCACCACCATCGGCCGGGGGTTTGACTCTGCGCTGTTCAGAGCCAACTTCTTCACCCTGGGCCCAAAATCCACGTGGCGGTAGGAGAGGAAGTCAGACCGTCCTCGGTAGTGCTCCGTCATCGAGCTGGGCGTCTCCTCCCGCTTTACCAGGCCGTCCACACGGGCTGTCTCGTAAAACTCCATGACCCGGTCCATCTCGGGTTGCATAGACACGTACGAGTGCGCTGTGGTGGGAGGCGGGGGCCGGGAAGGCAGCGGGGTGAGACCAGGAGTGCTGGCCCCTGGCTTGAGAACCCGGGCCCGGGCCCCAGGGAGAAGGCATGTCCGTGGATGCTCGCGGATGAGCAGGACTTATGGAACCAATGCCCCACTGCTGGGTGTTCAGGTTGTTTCTCACCTTTTTGTCATTAGAAACAACACCAGGGTGAACATCTGTGGTGTACATTCTTTAGTTCTTGCCCAGTATTTGCTCAGGACAAATTCTCAGAGGTAGCACAGCTGGTCGAAAAGTGTATGTATTTTAAAGCTATTATTATTTTGCCCAACTACTTTCTAGAAAAGTTGAGCCAGTTTGCTGTCCTATGAGCAGTGACAGGGAGCAACTGCCTGCTGCTTTGCTTACACACTGGTAGGACCATTTTGTCATCTTTGCAACATGAGGCTTGTAAAACGGCTCCTTCCTTCCTTCCTTCCTTCCTTCCTTCCTTCCTTCCTTCCTTCCTTCCTTCCTTCCTTCCTTCCTTCTCTTTCATTTCAGCCATCAAGTGAGTTTGATCATTTTTAAAGGGTATATAATGACACTAGGCTTTTCTTCTCTGTGTCCTTGGTTAGGGCTGTTGATTCTTTCAAGACACATCCTTCCTTCACTTCCCTGCTTCTTGGGCTCATGACCACCCCCTGCCCTCCGCATCGCCCTTGTGGGGGCATTTGTTAGTTTTGTTGCTCTGTGTCCTGACCCCTTAGAAAGGTGGCCTTCAGCATGTGCCCAGCCCTTAGCACAGAATGGGCATGTGGCCCTGGTTCTGACTTTCCTGGAGGGACATTTGTCACATTTTCTGCACTTCCCCTGGCCTCCTGCACATCTGGTTTGCTTAGGGAGGCAGGGGTGGGGGCTTATGTTGCTTGTCATACCCTGGGCTCCCACTGGGACCGGCAGCGGGTTCCACTCACCACGCAGAGCCTGGGGATGGCCTGGCTTGAAGTAGTCGATATTCAGACCTGTGCTCTTGTTGATGTGTTTTAGCTCTAGCATATCCTCCCGGTTCTGGTACCACTCCTTTATCTCCAAAGTCTTGGTACCTGCGGGGCACGATCAGTGCTTGCCACAGCCAGGCTGGCTCCCCCAGCCTCTGTCCCACCCTTCCCGGCACACAGGTCAGCGGGGGCCCACACACACAACAAGTGCCTGGCAGGGACGTGCCCAAGGTCACACAGTCCACTGGGGAACCCAGCTCTCCTGCCCTCGCGGCCGGGGCTGCCCGCCTTACACTCTAAGTCCTCGTAGGTAGTGAGGCGGCACATGAGGCCATTGCTGTTGAGATATGGGGCCCACTTCTCCAGCTTGGCCCTCTTGTACTGGATCACCTTCTTCCCATTGGGGCAGCGGGTCTCGAACGCTGCAGACACAGAGTGGGCTGGGGTCCCGCCTCCCCAGATTGGGGCACTAGAGGGCCAACCCCACTCAGCCACTCATCTGGTCACTGTGCTAAACTCCTCCAGGCCCCAAGCCCACTCCAGGGAGACAGAGGGAAGTAGTCACCAGGGTAGCTCCTTCCCTGGAGGAGTTCTCAGCTTTGAGCCTGACCACGGGAGCTGTGCCCTACCACACCACTCACTCACTGCCAGGCCTCTGCTGGTGCAGGTCTCTCTGCGGGAATCACCATCCCCTCCTGCCCTTACTGGGCTGGCTTCTGATCCCTTAAAACCCAGCTCAGACTCCTCCTCCTCTTGGAAGCCCTTCCTGCCCACCTTCTCCTAGTCCCCAAACGGGCAGCTGGGCTGGGAGCATCTCCCCTGGTTCCCATGATTCCATCTCTAGCCCTTCCCACTGTTGGAATAGCCTATGCCCTCCGTGTGGGTCTAGGCCTCCCAGACAGGAACCTCAACAGCCAGTAGATGTTGGCGTGGCTCACAAGTGGCCCTTCCCTGCTGCTTTCTCTGCCTACTCCTCCCTGGGGAGCTGCTCCTCCCTGGTCCTGATGCCTCTGCTCCCCTCTGCCATCTGAGTACTATGAGTGTTTGGCCTCCTCCTGGCAGGGGGGTGGGGGAGGGCAATAACCACGTCCTGGTCCTCCGTCCTTTATTTATTTATTTATTATTTATTTTAAAAAATATTTTATTTATTTATTCATGAGAGACACAGACTGAGAGAGAGAGAGAGGCAGAGACACAGGCAGAGGGGGAAGCAGAGGGAGAAGCAGGCACCATGCAGGGAGCCTGATGTGGGACTTGATCCCAGGACTCCAGGATCACACCCTGGACCGAAGGCAGGTGCCAAACCGCTGAGCCACCCAGGGATCCCCCTCCTCCGTCCTTTATTATCCATACTCCATCACCCAGCACAGATTAACCCGGCACCCCTCCCCTCCTCCCCCATACACCAGACTGGTGTCAGGCCCCCAGCCACAGAGCTGAGTGCATGTGGCGGGAAGGAGATAGAACAGAGTCACTGTTCAGAGCAGGGTGCATCAGGGCACAGCAGAAGGCAGGAGAGGTGGAAATGAGGGGCTGGGGCAGCCTTCACTGGCTCCCCCACTAACTGGTCCTGGGGAGGCAAGGAACACAAATGTGCATGTACCTTCTGGGGAGATCTCAATCTGCTCCACCCATGAGGGCGGCATGTCGAAACTCTTATCCTCATCCTCCTTGCCCTGTTGGGAGAAGTGGGGAGGGGGCAGGCTCTGGTCAGGGCTGGGCCTTGGAGCGGAAGCTAGAGGCAGAGCCTCTGTCTTGCTCCCCCAGGGCCAAGCCACAGTGGCTGCTAGCTCCCCCAGGAGTGCCAGAGGTCAGGGGCAGTTCTGACCCGGTATGACCCCAGGTAAAGAAGAAGAGGAGGTGGCTCAGGAGACCCTTGACCGACCTGACCAGGATGGCAATCCCTTGCCCTGCGTGCCCAACACCCGGTGGGTCGGCATGGGCACCAGGCACAGCCAGATCCTTCCTTAAGAGAGGGGCTTCTGGAGTTGGGTTGCCCTCCAGCCCACAGCATCTAGGGGTCCTGGGCAAGTAAGCCCCTCAACTGCTCTGAGCCTGCATCCTGTTACCTGGACTCCATGGGAGGATTACATGTAGAATGTATATGAACCACTTGAGACACTGCCTCGCTACTGTCTTACTCTGCCTTTTTGAGCCTTAGATTCCTCATCTGTAAGATAAGGCCTGGTTTACACAAATGGTCCTCAAGCTAGGTAACTGCAGAAAGATTTTCTCCATTTAAAACTGCCCCCAAACACTGGTCACACCTGGTCCCTCGTCATCTTATCTGTCCACGTCTGGAGGCCAGCAGGGGGCGCCTGTGCCCCGAGATATACTGCCAGGGAGGCTGGCTGATCTCCAGAGATGAGGACGCCATGCCAAGCTCCTCCTAACACTGGTCTAATTTTACCCCCAAGCAGTCCAAAGGAGGTAGAACAGAGTCACTGTTCAGATCCCAGCCTTGGGAGCCAGATAGTCAGATCTCAGGTTCAAGCCCCAGCTCTGCCACTCACTGGCCATTGACATTTGGGTAAATTACTCTCCCCCACCTCTGTGTCAGTCTTCCCATCTGTAAAACGGGATGATGATAATCATAAATGATAATACTAACACCGGCCTCACCAGGTGGTTGTAAAGACTTGGACAAGTTAGTTAATTCAGGTTAAGCACCTGCTAATTCAAGCTAAGTGCCTGCTGGCACTTAGGACCATGGCAGTGTTACTGAGTGTAATGGGCTGAATTGTGTCTCCCTAATCATGTCCTAACCCCCCAGGACCTCAGAAGGTGACTATATTTGGAGACAGAATCTTTCAAGAGGTAGTTAAGTTAAAGTGAGGACACTAGGGTGGGCCATAATCCAGTGTGACTGGTGTCCTTGCTTGAGGAGTAGATTAAGACACATGTACAGAAGGACCACATGAGGACACATGCCGAGGAGAGGGGCCTCAGAAGAAGCCAACATGCTGACACCTGGATCTTGGACCTCCAGCTTTCAGAACTGGGAGAAAATTAACTTCTTTGGTTTAAGCCCCTTGGTGGGTGGTACTTGTTATGGCAGCTCTAGCCACTTGCTACCCCTAGTACTATTACTGTGGCTGTAACTGATCCCATTCCCCCACCCTCATTTTACATACAGATGATGAGATTGAAACTCTCCATAATTGGGAAGTTTGCCCAGAATGTCTCAGCCAAGAGTTAAGGACTTTAGGTGCCTGACCCCCAGGCCTAGGCCCTCACAGAGGACGTGGGAGAAGGGATGCTGATGCCATGGGGAAGGCCCCTGGCCAATGGAGGGCTGATATGACAGACAAGAAGGGCCTGGAAGCACGTGAGGGGGATCATAGTGGCTATGCAGGAAGGCCTGCAAATGAGGTCAGAGTCTTGTCACCCCTACTGCAGGGGACATGGCTCTTTATAGAAACAGGGCAACCGCTGACCAGGGTGGACTGTATGTGGGACAGGGGACCCAGATGCAGGTCCCAGCCCTGGGTAGGTCCTGGGTAGGTCAGTGAACCTGTCTGGGTCTTAGTTTGTCCATCTGTAAAATGAGAGCATGGTCCAGGCCCCTCTGCTTTGGAGAACCTATAATTGGTCTATCAGGCCCATCTCCCCCTGCCCCAACCCCACTCAATTCACATACACAAGGTGGAGACGTTGGTCAGGTTGGCTTGAGGCAAGACAGGGTATAACCCCCCCATCCCACCACCCAGCCCCACGCTGCTAAGACCCACCAGGTTCTCCACATCGTCATTGTCATTCATCCCATCATCCTCTTCCTCAGTCAAGGACAGGTGAGATTTATCAGTCCCCAAGAGCAGGTACTCCCACCTCACAGGGTCTCCCAGGTCAAAGATCAAGTCCTGATAGGGGAAGGATGAGCTGAGCACATTCCACAGCCAGCGCAACCCCCTCCTGTTCCACAGGGTGGTGGGGAACAGCTGTACCAGTGTAGAGGAGAGGCCTGGCCAGGGTCTCAGAGGGGCAGAAGGTCAGCTCCAGGCAGCCTATGAGAGTCCACACCCCTCCTCCTCATTTCAACAGGGAAACTGAGGCCCACGCCATTGTCCAGTCTCCCTGTGAAAAAATCCTGCTATTGGCCCTTTGAGATTTGGGACTCCGTGGCCTGGGACCAGCCTGGATGTGGAGGTTATCCTGCACTGACAGGGGAGCGTCCCAGGCAGGGTTTGGAGCAGAGGCAAGCCAGAGGATTTTATGGGAGAGGGAGATGGTGGGCTTGAGAAAGGGCTATCTTTTGGTTTTTACTCATGCCAGGGAGAGGGAACAAGGCAGGCCAGCATGGAATTTCACAGAGGAGCAGAGGAGGCAGATAGGAATTTCTTCTCTGTGGAGTGGGGCTGCCACCTTCTTTTCATCCAGCCTACCTGAGCTCAGGTGTACAGCTCAATGAATTTCCATAAACCCAGATCAAGAAATAAAACATTGCCCACACTCCAGAAAGTCCTCTTTGTGTCCAGTTATGACCCTCTCCAAAATGTGCACATATATTTTTAATGTATATAATGGTACTGAGTTTAATATATGTATGTACACACACACTGACACACATCACATGTGTGTATATACATATATAAATATATGGGAATTCACAGAACTGTACACTTAGGATGAGTACACTTTTCTGCCTGTATGTTGCACTTCAATACATTGTTTTTAAAAAATAATTCCTACAAATTAACAATCCACATTTTGTCAGGATACACACATCAAAAGAGAGAAAGTAATCATATTAAAATGGATATTTGTGGACAAAGGAGTGGGCTATGGGGACTCAGCAATGGGAAAAGTCTGGAGCTCTGTGGCAGCGAGCTCGCCCCACAGGGCATCCCCCTCCCCACCCCCAGCTGTGCCCATCACACCCACCCCACCCTGGGCCCAGCACCTTGCAGCCGTTCCAACAGTCCTGCATATTGATCCAATAGTTCTTATGGTTCCAGAGGCTCTCAATGCCTAGGAAGTGGTCATCCTGGGTGCTGTAGCTGCGTGCCGTGAATGGATCAATGAAAAAGCTCTCAGGTACCTCACGCTTCCCTGACAGCACCACGATCCAGGAGTGCACCCTTAGGCCATGCAGAGGGTCGATGTTTGCTTTCTCCATCTCCTGCACAGGAAATCTGGGTGACCATGGGCCAATGGGTGGGAAAGGGGGTGTCAGGGGCCCAAACATCTCTCCAGAGCTGGGGAACCAGCGAGAGAGCTGAGTTCTGGTCCAGAGTACAGCTTTGGGTAGCTGCATGACCTTGAGGACATCACCCCACTTCTGAGCCTGTTTTCTGATCAGTAAAATGGGAGAATCTGAGTTTATCTGTAGTTTAAAAACCGAGCCCTTTGGAGCCCTAGAATATCTGGGATTTACTGGCTTTTCTGTATTGTGATTCTGGATGAGATTTCATCCAAAGAAAGGTAAGGGTGTGTCTCCCTTGTCTGCTTCCCTCTGGAAGAAGGGTGATTGTGTCATGTTTACTGGTACATCCACAGAGCCTGGACCAGAGGAGATACTCAGTAAATACTACATGGAAGGAAAGGAAGGGGAGGGAGGGAGGAAAACTGTGGGAGGGACGGAGGGGGGAGATGAGAGTATGGATAGATGGAAGGAAACTGGGAGGATGGATGGGAGGATGGAGAGCTGGGAGGATGGGGAGTTTGTGCAAGTAGATCTTTAGGGAAAGAGCCTGGAACCAGGAGAACATCAGAGCCAGCGTAGAATGAACGGGTGGCCTCAGGCAGCAGAGCTCTCGACATTAGGAATCCACCACAGAAGCTGGCTGACCACCAGTAAGAGGTCCCCACGTGGCTGGGCAGAGGTGGGGGATGGCAGGGTGTGGCGGAGGGGACGTGGACCGGGGTCGTGAACACATCCCCTCCCCGACCTGTCAGTTGTCGGTTGCTAGCAGCCTCTCCTGGAGAACTGAGCTGGGGCTGAGGGTGCAGACCCACCAGGAGCCGTGCTTCCTCCTCCCTCCGCTGCTTCTCCTCCTGCCCTTTCATCTCCTCCTGCTTCTTCATCTCCTGCTCCTGCTCGAACCTGCTGCTCAGGTCCCTGGGCGGTTTAATGGCATACTTCTTAGATGGTACCTTTTCTTCCTCCTGAACCATCTGTCACCCAACGAGAGAAGAAGGATTAGCGGCCCTGCATCGCCCGCCACTCAGACCAGGAGGTCACATCTGCTCCTGGAGGTACCCACCCCTCCTCACCTCAGGCCCCGGTGCAGGAGGCTCCTGCTTCCCTGACTTCAGGGCCTTCAGTAGAATGGGATGGAAATAGTACAAGCCTTCTGCCCAGGGCTTGTTCTCGGAACCAAAGACAGGCAACCACCCCCGAGAGGTGCCAGGCACAGCAGAGGTCCGGAGATGTGATCTTCCCCACTCCGTTCCCCATGGCCCTGACTGCCTACCCTCTGGATCTGACCGAGATCAGGTACGTCGTCGGGAGCTGGATTGCCCAGCCTCTGTCATTGGAGGGTTTCACATGCTGACTTAGAGTTTGCTAGGCTAGGAGGGAGAAGAAAGCCTGTGTGTGCATGCATGTGTGAAAGAATGTGTGCTAGGAGGCAAGAAAAGTGTCCAGGACAGAACACCGCAGAGGCTGCAGATGTCACGGGGGCAGCTTGGAGTCAGCCAGGTGGGCCCTCAGCCCCCGAGGTTCCATTTACCAGCCACGTGGCTTTGTACACATTGCCCCATCTCACTGTTCATCTCTATATACTCGTCTGTAAAATAGGAGTGAAAATACCCACCACACAGCGCTATTGTGAGCAGCAACTGAGTCAATGGACATGAAAGTAGTATATAAACCTGAAAATTCTCTTCCTCTAGTGCCTATTATATCATTTTAACTATTAGGATTTGGGCTGAGGTAAGAGCCCCATGTGTGAACTCACAGGATGGTGGAGCCAAAAGCAATGAGGCTTTTGTTTCATATTTCTGGGGAAGGAGGGCCTGAGTGAGCAAGACTCCCACCTGGTGCCTTCCACTTCTCAAGCACCTGTCTTACAGGTGTGACACAGATGCATGGGCCTCTGGATCACCTGCCCTGGGCTGTGGACACCCACAGCTAATCACAGAGTCTAATCACAGAGTCCAGTTCACCAACAGCATTGTCTGTCTGCACTGTGGCTATTTCCCAAATGCAAAAAGATACTTTTTGATTCCTAAAATTACGTTTATTTAAGAAAGTTTCTTGGGGCCCTGGGTGGCTCAGTGGATGAGCATCTGCCTTTGGCTCAGGTCGTGATCCTGGGGTCCTGGGATCAAATCCCCCTGCCTATGTCTCTGCCTCTCTCTCTGTGTCTCTCATGAATAAATAAATAAAATATTTTTTAAAAAATAATATTTATTTATTCATGAGAGTCACAGAGACAGAGAGAGAGGCAGAGACACCGGCAGAGGGAGAAGCAGTCTCCGTGCAGAGAGCCTGACGTGGGACTCGATTCCAGGTCTCCAGGATCACGCCCTGGGCTGAAGGCGGCGCTAAACCACTGAGTCACCTGGGCTGCCCCTAAATATTTTTAAAAAGGAGTGTTTCTTATGTCCACAGCAGCCTCTAGCCATTTTGTGCCAGTCAACTGGTAGAAAAACACACCCACCACCTGCCAGAGGAGAGGGTTGGTAACAATTCTTTGCTGTTAAAAAGAGGCCATTTGAGGGGCACCTGGATGGCTCAGTTAAGCGTCTGACTCTTGGTTTCGGCTCAGGTCATGATCTCAGAGTCCTGAGCTGGAGCCCTGCATCATCAGGCTCTGTGCTCAGCGGGAGGTCTGCTTCTCTCTCTCCCTCTGCCCCTCCTCTCTCTCTCTCTCTAATAAATAAAATCTTTTCTTTTTTTTAAAGAGGGGTGTCTTTTGTATTGGAGGATGGAGGGGGAAAAACAGCAAACAAAATGTCCGTTTGTTTTTTCCTTAACTAGAAAGCGGTTAGGTGGATTTTTATCAAAAGCGTAGGGTAAATCTGGGGGAGACTAAGAAACCATGCAGCAGTCACAAAAGCCCATGGGCAACAGTAGCTGAAAGTGAGTTACAACAGGGAAAGGGGAGAGTGGGTTGGAGAACTGGGCTCTGTGTGCCTAGATGCCGGGGACAGACCCACAGTGGCTGGAATGAAGGACAGGGCAGCTGGCAGCTGCTCAGGGGTGGCCGGCAGGGCCGGGAGCCACGGGGACGCACTGCGTTAAGGAGGGTGCATCTTGCAGGATGCCTATGGCAGCCCAAACTGCACCTACCTCCTTGTGCTTCATGGTGAGCGGACACACGTCCCGAGTCAGGTCCATGTGGCATATGTCCTGCGAGCCGTAGCCGTTGATGCAGTAGGCGTCATAGCCAGCGCCGATGAGCATGGAGCAGAGCAGCGTGCTGAAGTCAAAGCAGTTCCCTTTCTGGTGCTTGAGCACCGTGGTGGAGGAGTATAGGTGCGAGGGCTGGCCACAGAGGGTTGGTCAGCACTGTCGGTGCTGCAGCCCCCGACCTGTCCCCCCACTGGCCAGCAGCTGGGCACTAGGGCTAAGGCGCAGGCTGGATCCCCACCCCCGACCTGGGCTCCCCCACTTTGTCAGGTTAGGGAGCCTGCTAAGAATGGAATGGGACCACGGCCCATGTATATAAAGTACAATCCACATTTGCCTATAATTTTAAGTGGCTGTGGACTTCCTGATGGGAAAGACCCCTGGACTATGGAAGCTTCTGGTCTAATGCTCTCTGATTGGTCATTTAATGGTTTTCTTCCAAAGTTCTCACCTTCTCTTCTGATCTTTCCTTCTCTTCCCTTCCTTAGTTCTCCACTGTGTACCTATCCCTTTCTCCCTTGTTCCCTCCATTCTCAGTTGGGAAACAAATTGAACTGAACAGAAGCCCAAAGATGGGGCCGGGGGTCACAGGCAGCGGGGCCCTCCCCCCCTCTCCTTTCCCCATCTCCTGAAGTCTTGAAAGGGACATTCTGAAGGCAGAAGGAGGCAAAGGAGACAAAGAGGTGGAGCCAGGAGACCAGCCTTGCTGTGTGACCTCAGGCAAGTGGCCATCCTCTCTGAGCCCATTTCCCCACCCCCACTCCCACCCCCTGGGTGGGGTGGTCTCTGAGGGACTTAGATCAGATAGACTATGGGCCGTGGCCTGAACCTCCCTGAGTCTCCTGCTCCCTGGCTTCCCATCCTCAGCCTCATGGGCCAAAGGATGCAGCCTGGGGTGGCACTTACTGGCTTGAGGGGGTCAGGCAGGGGCACCATGGAGAGGAAGTCTGATACAAACTGGGCACAGCTGTCCCAGTTGTAGAGCTCAGGGTAGGGCATCAGCGTGGGCCGGATGGTTGTGCTCACAAACTTCTGCAAGGGGAGAGACCACAGGCCCCAAGAAGGACTTGCCCTCCCCCAAAGACAAGGGGAGAGACCACAGGCCCCAAAGGCCAGCCCTCCCCCAAAGCCAAGGCCCTGTGTGGAGCGCTGGTTATCCGTGGCCCCTTAGATGGGCATGGGTCTCCAGGTCACCACAGGCCCTGGGGTGAGTCACATGGAGCCTTCTGGGGCATGCTGGCATTTGAGTTTATGCTGTGCCCAGATATAAGCTCTGACCCACAGGCTTTGGCTCACCTCCCTCTGCCCTCTGCCTTCCAGCCTCTGTCCTACCCTCTACCACCTGGCCTTACCGGCACTTCGCACTCGTTCAGTGGGTGCAGGAAGAGGGGCACGCGGTCTGGGCACAGGTGGCTGTACTGACGAGAGAAGTTGTCTGCCACTTGCAGCAGGTGTTCCTCCTTGAGCGTGTTGCTTTGGTAGGAGAGGGGTAGCTTGGAGATGTCGATTGAGTCCTTCGTGAAGGTCCTGTGCCCCCAAGACAGGTGGCTCCCTGGCACTTGGGTTGGCGCCCTGGCTGGCGCTAGCCCTTCCTCGTGTAATCCTCACAACTGCCCAGAGGGGTATCATTATTATCATGTGCACTTTTAAACAGAGAAGGGAACTGAGGCACAGAGAGGCTGAGTGACTTGCCCAGGGTCACACAGCTCACAAGGGGCAGAGAGGGGACCTGGACGAGGCAGATGGAAAGCAGAGCCCTCACTCATATCTGCTTCCCTCTGCGTCGGCTCCCACCTCCCAACCCTGGAGCCGCTATTTCTGTCTGGCCCGAAGCCCCGACCCCGACACGCACAAGGGCTGCTCCGGGACGACGATCTCAATCTCCGACAGCTTCTTCTCCAGGTCTCGGAGCATCTCCTGCGTCATGGGGGCTTCCTCCCTCCGCGCGTCCAGGGGCCTCAGCAGCTTCTCGCCCCGCTCGGCCGCCTCTGCCCGCTCAGTCGCCGCCGCCTCCTCCTCCACTTTCTCCTTCAGGACCTCCATCCCGGGCGGCCTCTGGCTGTCCTGAGCCTGAGTCTCTGTGGGAGGGGTGAATGCACCAAGGGTGGCCCACTTCAGTCACCAAGGTGGCCTGCGTCTCCGGGAGGGGTTGGGGGCGGGAAGCGAGCCCCCCTCAACTTCCCCTCCATCAAGGAGAAAGAAAGTCTTACTTGGTGCCAGCACGTCTGTGACACTTTTCCACCGTTTGCAGATCTCCCTATAAGACGGAGACAGAGCAGGTCGCAGCGTGGAAGCTATTGTCAGGGCTGAGCAGGTGGCCCAAAGTTACTAATGCAATTTTATTTATTTTACTTATTCAACAGTATCTTCTCTTTACGGTGAGTGATGCTAATGCCATAGGGATTAGAGAAAAGAGGAAGGAAAGAAAGGTAACATCACCAGGCTTGGAGCCGAGGCACAGAGAAGGCATGGGCAGGCTGCCACCAGGCGCCTGGACAAGTATGGGGGTGGTGACATAGCCTGTGCTCTCCGGTTCAAGCCCTGTATCAGCCCGCAGGACAGAGGTCGCAGAGAACTGTTTGGTGTGTGGTGTTACCACACATTTGGTAACCAGAGGTGGGGGGGCAAAGTGTCCCTTAAGAGAAGTAAAGGAGAAGCAGAGGAGATAGGGCACTGAATTGAGTTCTTCCCTTACAGACTCTGAGAGGTAGACGGTCCTTTGGTACCCACTTTGCAGATGAGAAAATTGAGACCTAGAGACATTAACTGCAGTGCTACAGTCACAGAGCTAATAAGTAGCAGTCTGGGGTTTGAGCCGTATATTTCTGGCTCTGGAAACCATACACCTAAGGACCTACCAGGATCTACTTCCCGATAAAGTTGGGAAGCCCTAGAAGGGATGGGGTGGGGGAGAGGTAAGTAAAGAAGGAAGTGGGGAGAAAGCCAAGGTGTCTGTGAGCAGCAGGGGGTTACAACTATGACAGGCACTGAGATGGGCCCCAAGCCCAAGGTCACAGAACACGAACACGAGAGGTGGAACTGAGCCAGAACCTGTTATACTAATTTCCCACACCAGGCTGCCCCTTTAGGTACAGCCTGGTTTAGGGAGGGCAGTCCCTGCCCAGAGGACCTCCCCACCCCACAGGCCCTTTTCTGCACCCCTCCTTGGCAGCAACCAACAACCTACACACACACACACACACACACACACACACATACACACACACAGAGCTTCCCCAGAAAGATCAGGCCTGGAAGCCCCTCAGCAGAAAAAGCCCTCTTCCCATCACCACCCTACTTCTTACCCCACCACCAGCTACCGCAGGGCCTCTGCTCACTCCTCACCCCTCTGAGGACTGTCTGGGCCATCTGTTAGCCCGTCTCCATGGAAACAGCTTTCCAAGCAGAGTGCAGGGTCTGGGAGAGGAGGCTTCTGGGAAATGCAGTCTTCTGTTGCTGTCTAGATCTGGGCCCAGAAGACTATGTGTGGTAGGTCCCTCAGCAAGTGACAGGCTGGAGCCAGTTTGTGCCAACTTGCAAGAGCTGATTGTTAAAATTTCAGAAATGTTTGCAAGCCCGTTGACAATCAGCCACGATTGCACATTAAATTATAGAAACTTATAAATATGGACACGTGGTTGGCTCAATGGTTGAGCATCTGCCTTCGGCTCAGGTCATGATCCCGGGGTCCTGGGATTGAGTCCTGCATTGGGCTCCCCACAGGGAGCCTGCCTCTCCCTCTGCTTGTATCTCTGCCTCTCTGTGTCTCTCATGAATAAATAAATTAAATCTTTAAAAAAACCTTATAAATAGATTATATTAGAAGTGGAGGTAATTAAAACTCATTACTTTTTAATTATTTTACTACATTTCACTAGAATGTATATTCTTGAAGTTATTTCCTACTACTGTATCTGTATAACAGAAATGTTACATAATGATAAGCTACTCTGAATTTCTTCCCACCTTCTCTTCAGTGATGTCATGCCAATCGTTTAAAATTGGCAAATGTTGGGGTGCCTGGGTGGCTTGGTCGGTTAGGGTCCGACTCTTGATCTCAGCTTGGGTCTTGATCCCAGGGTTGTGAGTTCAAGCCCTAGGTTGGACTCTACACCCAGTGTAGAGCCTACTTAAAAAAAAAAAAAAAAGAAAAGAAATAAAATTGGCCAATGTTATACGCCAGGACTTTTCCCCCCAGTGAAGCATTTACCAGGCCACCACTGCCTCTACCGCATGCATGTTCTGTGTGGCCCTCATCAAGACAGATGGAAACCAGTGTGGGACCTGGTGTGTCCGCTTATCATGGTAGATAATACCCAACTACCTAACTGAGTCTTGGATTCTAGCCCAGGCTGGGCTTCTGATTTCATCTACGACTCACAAAACAGGGAAAACTCATCCAGAGCGTTAGTGGCCCATGAAAATTAATTTTAATCTTTCAAATTCAGAAGAAAAAATGAATAGACTAATCACAAGTATATAATTATAAGTCCACCCTGAATTATATTGGTCTTTGTACCAATGCAGTGAAAAAATATACTTTTACTTTTTTGTTATTGGAGGGAGGGGCCTTGAAAGTTGTAAAGCAGCCCTGTGGGGGAGTGGTGGGGGGTGGAACGTGTTGGCAGAAACACCATCCTGATAAGGTTGGACATTTGCTGCTCCTGGGGGAGACATAGCAATCACCTCAATTCTCAATAATAAATAATGATTTTAAATTCTGGCGTCTCCCATCCCAGGGAGGGATCCCTGGGTGGCGCAGCGGTTTAGCGCCTGCCTTTGGCCCAGGGTGCGATCCTGGAGACCCAGGATCGAATCCCATGTCGGGCTCCTGGTGCACGGAGCCTGCTTCTCCCTCTGCCTATGTCTCTGCCTCTCTCTCTCTCTGTGTGTGACTATCATAAATAAATAAAAATTTAAAAAAATAAAAATAAAAAATAAATTCTGGCGGGAATATTACTCAGTCACAAGAAATAAAGCATGAAGGATAAATAAAACCGAGGGAAAGGTCACAGGGCAGTGTGTCCTGCGATTACCTCTGGGGAAGTTGTTTGGGGTGATAGTGAGCAAGGAGGGGGGGAAAGGTAAACAGGTGGCATGTCAGACTGGTCTCACTTCTTTTGTGTATTTATTTGTTCCCTTATCCCTATACCCATTTCCATTCTCTGACTGTCATAGGCACCTATTCTGGGCCATTGTTTTTTTCCAAAGTGAGCACCATTCTGCACGCTGTTGTTTTTAACTTGTGTACATATTGTGTTAATGCCTCCTCTGTTTCTTATATTTTCACTAAGAACTGTGTTTTCAGATAAATTCCATATTGCGGTGTGTCCAAGATAGGGATCCACTCTATTCTCCCAGTGATGGGCCCCCCCCCACCCCCTTTCCTACCAACTCCTTCTTTTCCACTACAGATAACGCCACACATATCATTGGCCGTGTCCCTTCTAGACCTGTAAAAGTGTTCTTCTGGGGCAAAAAAACAGGAGGAGGATTGCTAAATGAGCGGCAGCACCCTGTTTTCTCCAGGCCATGAAATGTATAATCTACCCAGCTTCCACAATGCCTGAGAGAGCCTAGTACCCTCGCCCCTCCCCCAGCCAGCAGTTGACATTATCCAGCTTCCCATCCTACCCTTTGCCAGTTTCATACAGTGAGGTCCCACTGTCATCTTACCATCCAACGCTGTGATCACTGATGATTTTTAATGTGTCTTCATGGGCTAATTTGTTATGTCTAGATATTTCCTTCTCTAAAATGGCCTTTTAAAACCTCAGCCCATTTTTCTCTTTTAAGGAAGTATCCTTGTTTTGATCTGTAGGTTTCTAGATGTTGATCCCTGGTTTCAGGTATTGCAAACACCTTCCCCACACCCTGTCCCATTCCCGCTAACATTGCCTGTGGTGCCTTCCATGGAACCAAAAACCTTAACTTTGATGGAATTAAACTTACCAGCTTTGGGTCTGTGCTTATGATTTTTTTGTTTAAGAAGTCTTTCCTTGTCCTTAGGTCACAAATATGTTTAACTGCGTTAACTTTATCATTTTGCCATTCCATTGAGAAACTTTACTGTGTCTGGAGCCCATTTCTGGATGAGGAGTTAGGTAGGGATATTTTATTTTTCTTCACATAATGAGCCAGTTTTCCAACATCATCATCAGACTATCTGTGCCTTATTGGTGATGCCACTATTGTTGTGCCTTAAGTCCCTTAGGTGTGTATAAGTCTACCACTCAGCCCTTTGTTCTGGTCCACTGGTCTTCATGCCTATCCCTGCTCAGACCCCATGTTGGATTTACCACTACGGCCTTGTAATATCTTTACATCTGCAGGTCAAGTCTTTCTACACTGTCTTTCATCAAGGTTGATGCTATTTGATGCCGATATGCCTCCATATGAGACAGTACATTTTTGGGAAGTCTAAAAAAAAAATCATTTAAAACTTTTATTGGGGGCAGCCCAGGTGGCTCAGCAGTTTAGCCCAGGGCCTGATCCTGGAGTCCCAGGATGGAGTCCCACATCGGGCTCCCTGCGTGGGGCCTGCTTTCTCTTTCTGCCTGTGTCTCTGCCTCTCTCTCTCTCTCTCTGTGTGTCTCTCATGAATAAATAAATAAAATCTTTAAAAAAAAAATAAAACCTTTATTCGAACTGAATTGTATTCATAGGTTAATTTGTGAATTAACCTATGAATTTGTCTTTTGATCTTAAGTTATACATCTGGGAGCACAGAGCCAGTAAGTCCTCTTATTTCCTGTACATTTATTATAACATAATGAAAAATACAAGGAATAAAGAAGCTCGGAAACAACGAGACGTGGGGGCATGTTGGGGGACCCTTCTTGTGGCACACAGATGACTACTGCAACCTCAAGCTTCATAAGGCGATGGCCAGAGCTTTGCTCTGGCTCAGTCACTTTTGTGCAGGGCCAGGGGTCCAGACACCAGGCAGCCTTGCAGCCAGGCTTTCCCTGAAGTCTTCATCAATTCTGTGGGGCAGTTACTGTTATACCTGCTTTATGGGCTCAGTAGGTGAGGAACTGGCCCAATGCAAGTTGCAGAGGAAGAATGTGATCCAGACGGGCTGACCTCAGAGTCCATGCTTTTTGTCATGGTGCAGCCACAGTAGATTGTTACTACGGTAGTGTGGTGACAGTGGAATCTCATCCATGTGCACTGGGTCTCTGCCATTTTTGCCAGAGCTCCACCTGACCTTAGCACGTGCTCAGCTGGGCACTCGGAGCCACTTTTACAGTAACCCCAGGTAAGGAGGGAGCGCAACCCCTCTGCCCCTGCCTGGCCCTGGGGTAGACAGTCAGTGGAAAAGGAACACATCCTCACCATTAAACACAATACCACATCTCCCTCTCCATCTGCATCAGGAACTCCAGCCCATTTGGTGGCTGTGGTTTTGTAGCCCCCACATTCAACCGGGAAAGGTAAAGCCCAGTGTTTCCCTAGAGACTTGGGGATCAGGGCTGAGGCAATAATTCTGGAACCCAGGAAATGCTCTAGGAGGAAGCTTGGGCAGCCCAGAGAAGCCCAGCTCTGTGTCAGCCTCGTTTACAGAGTAGCTTTGGGCACGTTGCTGGACGTCTCTGGGCTTCTATGTCCTCCTCCTACGTGGGGTCAGTCCACTTGGCAGGGCTTTAGAAGGAATCTGGAAGGGAGCTTTAACCCTTCGGACCCTCCCATGTCACATACAGGCCTCAAAGGCTTGTGCATCACACAAAGATTCCACCTCATCTTCCTTTAAGCCACAGGGTTTTCTAATTCCTGCTGTGTCAGTACCAGCCTCTTTCCTTTTTGTCACCTCAGTTAATGCTCTCGGGTCGAGGCAAGAACTCAATGATCCCTATTTTATGGATGGGGACACTGAGGCTCAGAGAGGTAAGGTGACATGCTCAGCATCACACAGCCCTAAGTAGCCCTAAGTAGCAGAGCCAGGATTTGAACCCAGGCCTGTCAGACACAGAAGCGGCTATGGAGCACACAGGTTTGTGTTCAGAAACTCTGAGACTGGGCAGCCCTGGTGGCTCAGCGGTTTGGCGCCTGCTTTCAGCCCAGGGCGTGATCCTGGAGACCTGGGATCAAGTCCCACATAGGGCTCCCTGTGTGGAACCTGCTTTTCCCTCTGCCTGTGTCTCTGCCTCTCTCTCTCTCTCTCTCTCTCTCTCTCTCTGTGTGTGTGTGTGTGTGTCTCTCATGAATAAATAAATAAAATCTTTAAAAAAAAAAAAAAAGAAACTCTGAGACTTTGGGGTAAGGAAGCCCACCCCTCCAGCGTGAGAAATAGATGCCCATAAAAGTAAGTCCCCAAACCCACCAAACTTGTCCACAAAAACTGATATAATGTGGCTCGACTGTTGCAATTGTCCACACCCTAGAATTTCTCTTCCAGGAACACAAGGACTTGCATAAAGCAAGGGCCCCTGCCTTCCTGTCTTTCATCTGTTTGCTGGGTGGGAGGAGGGAGAAAAGAGGGCATGGGGGGGTGTGGGGGATGGTCTGAGAGTAGTGGCTTCTCACTGCTAGCAGGTGCTTCACCTCGGCAAAGTACACTGGCAAGAGCAGGGGTGAGTAAGGAAGGTGAGAGGGCCCCAGTGGTTAGGAACTTATGGCTAGAGTTGGGGTATGATGCGTGTGGTGGGGCTGGCCAGGGGACTGCTGTCTTTCTGTCCCCCCATTCTTTTTTTCTTTCTTTGCGTTGGTTTACCTATTAATTCTCCCTCTCTGTCTCACTCTCTCTCTTTCTGTCTCTCTCTCTCTCTCTCTCTTATCTCTGCCTCTTCTGTTTCCTTCTGAGGAAACCATCGCAATATTGCGGAACAGAGGCCCGGTCGCTGGGGTGACACATACCCAAGCTGGGCATCTGAGACACTCCCCTGGCTCAGAATCCTGTCGGGCTGATGTCAAACTCACACATCCATCTATTTAGCCGACAGATATTTATTCAGGGCCTGAACCGCGTCAGGCTCAGCCTGGGCTGAAAACTGGTGAGTGAGGCCGATGGTCTGTTGATTAGAGCTCAGATTCTGGGGGGGGGGGGGGGCGGGGGGGGAACCTGCCCTGTCTCTGCTCAGCCCAGCCTGCTGCCCCCCTGCTCTGCCCCTGAGCCCATGAGTGTGCAGAGCCCTGGACCATCTGCCCTCCACCCCACGGTGACAGGACGCATCTGGCAGTCAGAGTGGGGAGAGGGCCTGCTTGTGGCATCACACCCGCTACTGAATAAATGGCATTCCCTGAAATTCAGTGTCCACAGATAGCTGGAGGGCTGGCACCTCCTGAACAGTGGGAGCCCATCCATGAAGACAGGCCCAAAGGTCTCGTCTGCAGCTGCCCCAGTGCCTAAGGGGATGAAGACAGGCAGCCAGAGGTGGGGTTGTGGGAGGGTAGTGGCAAGAGGGAGGGAGGGGAGAGGCTAGGCTCCTTCAAGGGGCTGTGCGAGCAACAGACTCCCTTATTACCGAGATCAGGAAGGGGCCAATGCCAGAGATAAGCTGCTTTGCTATGAAGGTAGGGGGTAGGGATGGGGGGCATCGCTCTCTGCTGCCAGGGGTCTTAGAGTTGTAGGTTATAGACTCCTGCAATTCTGGATTTGTGGACTCTAGGACCCACAGAAGTATCTAGATGGAACCTTTGGGGCTAGGTGGGTCCAACCTGGTCCCCATTTCCTCCCACCCCAGCCCCATCATACAAACATGGAAACTGAAGCCCAGAGGGAACAGGGAGCAGCCTGAGGTCACACAGGGAGTCAGAGCTGAGTCCAGAAGGTAGCGCCAACTCCCAGCCTGACCATACGGAGGTCTCCTATTCGTGCGACGTGGTGTGGACCTGGTCGACTCGGGCAGTGCCAGAAGAAGAGGACATGGCACCACGGCTTGGGAAGTAGAGTGTGGCAAACCAGCAGAAGATGAAGACACCTGTCAGGAAGGAGAGGGCCTCGATGAGCCGGGGGTTGGACTGCCAGGGGCACTGGGCAGCCCGGCTGGTGGCTCCCAGATGACAAATAGCTCCATTGCAAAAGTTCAAGAACTTATGGAAAAACCGGGTGAAAATAAAACCCACACCTGAAAAAGAACCAAATAGAAATCTTGGAAATGAAAAACGGAGGCCTTGAAATCTCATATGCAGACATCTATCACAGCAAGGAAAGAGCAGGGGCGCCCGGGTGGCTCTGTGGTTGAGCATCTGCCTTCCGCTCAGGTTGTGATCCCAGGGTTCTGGGATCGAGTCCTGCATCGGGCTCCCTGCTGGAGCCTGCTTCTCCCTCTGCCTGTGTCTCTGCCTCTCTCTATGTGTCTCATGAATAAATAAATAAATAAATAAATAAATAAATAAATAAATAAAATCTTAACAATAAAAGAAAGGAAAGAGCAGAATAAAGGCGTTTTCAGGCAGCCAGCACTGCCGCGGCTCTCCCTGCCACCCTGCCACTCAGGGTTATGACAGAAGGCCTGGCAGCAGGAAGAACAGGAAGGTAGGAGGTGTGAAAATTCTAGTAAGTACAGAAATTGATCAAAAAGTCAAAACTCAGTGGGTGCTTAAAAGGAATTTAAAACTACAACTTGAAACATCCGTAAAACTATTGAGAAGCGTTCAAGGGCAACTTAAGTATATGATGGACTGTTTGTTTTTTTTTTTAAGATTTTATTTATTTATTCATGAGAGACAGAGAGAGAGAGAGAGAGAGAGAGAGAGGCAGAAATACAGGCAGAGGGAGAGGCAGGCTCCATGCAGGGAGCCCCACGTGGGACTCAATCCCGGGTCTCCAGGATCACGCCCTGGGCTGAAGGCAGGTGCTAAACCGGCTGAGCCACCGGGGTTGCCCTATGATGGACTGTTGAGGGGCACCTGGGAGGCTCAGTTGGTGAAGCGTCTGCCTTCGGCTCAGGTCCTGATCCCGGGGTCCTGAGATCGAGCCCCACATCGGGCTCCCTGCTCAGCGGGGGAGTCTGCTTCTCCCTCTGCCTCTCTCCCCTACTCATGTGAGCACTCTTTCTCTCTCATTCTCTCTCTCTCTCAAATAAATAAAATAAAATCTTTAAAAAAATAAAAAAATAAGGACCGTTACATTTTGGAAGAGAGTACTGTATGGAGGCACTCACACTGAGTCGGGATAACTCAGTCGAGTGTTCAGACTTAACTATTAAGGGTGGCCCCTGGAAGAACAATGGTACAATCTAGTTTCAAGGTGTGTCCCTCTCCAACCCTGGGATGTTCCAGATGTGGACTAATGATTCTCCCCTGGGGAGTGTCTCTGTTATTCCTAACACAGTTGATGATACTGAAGGCCTACTGGGTCCCCTACAAGCATTAGCTTGGTTACTCATCATAAAATCTGGTGAGAAAAATACCAACATTGTCCTAGCTTGAAAGACGATCAGGGGGTCCGAGGGCCTTGTTGAGGTGGTAAGTGGAACCAGGGCTCTGGTCTGGATCTGTCTGTCCCCAGGGCTGCCAAACCACAATGCCACACATTCTCATGAGGCTCTGGGAGCCAGCCCTGTGTGAGTGCAAGACTTTGAGTCAGAGCACACCTCATCGCTTCCTTCCCAAAGGCTTCTCTTGGGCTGGGATGCTTCTTAAAGCAGCATGCATGCTACAGTGTGAGGAGTGAAGAGGAAGGGGGAGCTGTCACCCATACCTGGTCACCTGCCCTCTTGTGGAAATATCAGAGGAAGGACGCTGCGGGGGCAAGGGGCAGATGACGGGCTGCCCTCGTCATCTGGCCATGATGTCACATGATCCTGCCTCCCTGGTCACAGCTGGTTGCACAGAGATGGACACCTGGCCCAAGACGGCCTGATTCGATCCTGGACTCTCCTTTTTTTTTTTTTTTTTTAAGATTTTATTTATTTGTTCACGAGAGACACAGGCAGAGGGAGAAGCAGGCTCCCTGCAGGGAGGCTGATGGGGGATTTGGTCCCAGGACCCTGGGATCAGCCCTGAGTTAAAGGTAGATGGTTATTTGCTGAGCCACCCAGACATCCCTGGACTTTCCTAAGAACAGGGACCAGACTGAATCAGGCCACCCTCCCTAGATCCTTCCCGCCTTGGGGTCCTTGGAATAGGCCTGGATATTTGAAGTCGGTATCCTTGATTTGAGCCAGCCTGAGTGGAATCCTGTTTTTTGTCCCCTCCCTATCCTCCCAAAACCCCCCCTTGCCAATGAGGAAACCCATCCCCTCCCCAGTCCAGGAGCCTCACCTTGCAGGGAGTTGAATAGGGCAAAGACATAGATGGTGGACAGGCCCAGGGGCGTGAGGATGGCCAGCCACCAGGTCACACCCACGAGGCTTGAGAGGCCCAGCACAGTGAGGACGCCCTTCCAGTTCAGCCCCTGCTCCCTGCCTACTGTGGCACTTGGCAGAGTGAAGATCTTCCAGGCCACCAGGCCCAGGACCACAGCACTGAAGAGGAAGGTGACAAGGAAGTAGCCATGGACAGTGATGTAGAGGGCAGAGAGAGCCGTCTTCTCATGGAACCAGCACCTGGAGGAGGTAGGTGGCCACTGGGACTGGAGAAGTGCCCCTGCCCAGCAAGCCCCAGGCAATCTCCTCTAACTGATCTTCTCTGACCAAAAAGACACCTCCCCCCCCACTGCCACCCACCAGTCCTCCATTCTCTTGGGAAGGGGCTATCAGGAGGCTCCAGTCTGCCATCTCTTCAGACCAGCGAGTGCAAAGAGGCCAATTTAGCCCCAAAGACACGTTTTGTTTACCCCACATTATGTTGTAAAACAATTGAATTAATGACCACCCTTTCAAAAGCGGGAGCTTTGGCATCAGCATCTGGATTTCTGCCTTTCTTGTAAAACCATCCACCTGGCAGCTCTGTGGATGTCCTCCTGAGGGACAGTAGATGGGTATTTGACTGCCGGTTTACTGCAGTTCCCACCTGAGCCACCGCGTGCACATATGTTACCTCCCCAGCCCGTGGCCCCTGAGTGTGAGGCTCCGGGGACAGGACCGAGACCCCACCAGCCCCTCTTAGCACAGAGCCACGGGCCTGGGACTGGCACACTTGGGGAGGCTCAGCTCAGCCCCACGTTTCCTGCACTGCAAGGTGAAAGGCCCAGAAGAGCACATCCATCACCCCCCCCCCCATTGTACAGATGAGGAGACTGAGGCCCTGGGAGGGGCTGAGCTAGCCCACACGGCAATTCAGAGGCAGAACCTCACTAGAACTAGGGCTGCCGCTAACGTTGGGCAGGTTGTGTCCTACGCAAGGGCATCTGGCTGAAGGGACGCGTGGAACTGAAATCCAGCACCCCTTCCACTTACCAGGCTGAGCCCCTGGCATGGCAGGTTGGTAGAACGGGGGTGGATACCTTTTAAAATTTACCCAAAGGTGCCATGTGGGCTGGTGATGGCCCAGGCTAGAGCAAGGCATCCTGCCTCAGCTCACTCTCCCCCAGTCAGAACCCCTGTCTCCTTGCACTTCCTCCTTCCAGTCCTCAGTTTACCCCTCCAGACCATGAGCTACCTGGAAGATCCTTTGCCTTGACTTCCTCAGTCTCTCTTTCCAGGATTCCCTGTAATCCCCACATCCCGTTGGCCCCGATCTGTGCAGCCAGGGACCTGATGTCACCCCTGCTCCCACAGCCACCACTCACAGTTGCAGTGTGGTACCATTCATCTTGTCGTAGATGGCATAGCGGCCATAGCTGTTGGCACTCCCGGTGCCAATGACGATTAGGGCGGGCAGGCCTGTGCACAATGGCAGGAGGTATGGCATTGCTGGGGCTCCCTTGGCTTGTCCTCCCCCCAAATCCCCTCTGCTGCCCACCCCGCAAGCCCTGAGCCTGACTGAGAGAGGGAGCCACCTCTCTGCCCTAGGCAGTTCCCACTCCAGTCCGTCCCTGGGCCAGCCATGCTTTCTGCCCATCCAAGCTGCACCTACCCCAGCCCACAAGGCTCAGCTTCAGGAAGTAGTGCCCAAAGTAGGTGTTGAAGACCTTGATGACCACCAGGTAGAGGTGGAAGGCTTCTAGGCCCATCCAGGTGAAGGTGCAGAGTAAGAAGTAGTGGAAGATGGCCCCTTGGATCCAGCAGACGGTATCCAAGGGCACACGGTCACGCTCCACATTGATGAAGAAGGCAAGATTCAGGAGAAACAAGCTGATGCTCAAGGCCACGTGGATCTTGGGGGCATCTTCTGACTTGAACCTCTGCCGGTAGAACCTGGGGTGAGACAGGCCAATGAGAGGTGGTGGGAGGCCAGGCCGCGGCTTCTCTTGGGGAGGATCTGCACCCCAGCCTCCCTACCCCACCTCTCTGGTCCACCCCTGCCCGCAGCCAGAGTGAGAGTGCCATCAGGTTCAGGCTCAGGAACTCTCTCCTGGGTGCTTGGGGCAGGGAGGTCCACGTCCTGCTGGCCTCGCCCCTCGACTCCATGCTCTAGCCAAACCACACACCCCACAATTCCCTGAATGCATTCTGCTTTTCTGCACCTCCCAAACTTTGCCTCTGCTCTGCCCTCTGCTCTCAGTGCCTTCTCCTACTCTGCCTTCAAAACTTCCCCGGGCCTTTCCTTCTAAGGAAGCTGTCTCTGGATGCTACTTCTCCCAGGCTGATTTGGAGGTTTCTTGCAGCGCACCATAGCCCCCTCCCATTCCCTCCCCTAGGGCAGGAGGGGGCCCTGTGTGCATTGGTTGAGTGAGAGGATAGACCTGCACCAATGCAGGAGGCTAGGATGTAGTGGGTGAGGCCCAGAGACGGACGGGGACTCGCTCCCTCTCTGTGGAGATCCCACTCTGCATTCCTAGCATATCAGATCCTGAGGGCTCTCACTGGAGGGATGGGAGCCCAGGGTTCCCAGACAGAAATGTGAGGGATCATGTCCACCTAACCTGAGATTCCCGTGCCCACCCTCGACATCATCCTCCTGGCACTCCAAGCCCAGCTCACAAGGTCCAGCAGAGCAGCTGGCTGGCAAATCATGCTCAGCTTGCTGGAGGTGGGGGCTGTGTTCCAGGCCCGGGCTTGGTTGGGGGTAGGAATGACACTGCTCACACTCATAGTTTAGTCTGAGTGGAGGGGTGAGGCGAATGGGGGCTACAGCCCACAGCTGAAAGGTGACAGAGGCAAAGAGGCACATGGAGCAGGGTAGTGAGTGGGCCCCAAACTGGGTTGGGAGACCCCAGGGCTGCTCCAGTTCAGTCATGGGTCAAGCTGGGGTACAGGGTGGGGTGGGGCGTGGGGCTGCTCCACAGGCTCCTTTAAGTTGACAGTTCCTAGGGGATCCTCAGCCCTGGCCTGGACCCAGAGAGCCTGAGCACAGGCCACAGTGATCTCTGCCTGTCCTGTACCCACTCCTCCACCTGCAAACAGCCTAGGTCTCCCTGAGGACACCCTTTCCGGCTCTCAGCCCTGAAGTTTGGCTGAGGTTGACCCTTTGTGAGCTCAAACCTGAAGCAGGCACATGACCTGGCCTGGCCGATCAATGTAATTCATCCCTTGACCACAGTAACCTGTCCAGTCATGGGTGCATGGTCCATGTTGGACCAGCAAAACTCAGCTCTCGTATACATGGGATAAAATCACATAGAACCACACACACACACACACACACACACACACACACACACACACACAAAGATGCATGTAAAGAATTGTGGAAGTTGTATTCTAGCTATTAGCGCTGTACCAATGTCAAGTTCCTGGTTTTGATGTGATACTACAGTTATATAAAATGTTATCACTGGGAAAAGCTGGATAAAGGAACCAGGGAACTCCATGCAGTATTTTTATGACTTCCTGTTAGTCTATAATTATTTCAAAATAAAATGTCAAAGAAAAAATACTTCAATGCTGGAACTTCATATAGAAAATCTGTTGCCTAGACAGCTGAGAAGCTGTGATGCAAGTCCGGGACTCGCCAAGACCCCTGAGTGTGCCGAAGCTGCTTGACGCAGCTGACAAAGGAGGAAGCAGCTGGGAGAAGCAGAGGGAGGGCAAGTCCTGGAGACATCTTGTGAGCCCCTGGACCCAACCATGCCTAAAGTGGGTCCATTATATGAACCACATAGTCCCCATTTTGTTTAAGTGAATTTAGTTTCTGCCACTTCTGACTGAAATAGCTCTGACACTTTTCAACCCCCAACCCCATTTTATAGATGAAGAAAATAAGGTTTGGAGACGATATCAGTGTAAATAATGCTGCACAATCAGGGTGCTTTCTAGCCTGCTCTGCTCTCACCCTTGGGGACAAGAGGGAGATATGGGGTGGGGGTGGGGAGTCACCCACCTTAGGGCAGCGTAGAGGATGACAGTGGAGGCCAGGAAGATCATAGAGGCTCCACAGCCAGCCCGGGAAATGCGAACGAGGGCTTGCACGGTGGCCTGGTCCAAGATCGGCCTCTGTGGGTGACCCCCCCCAACCGGGACCCCATCAGTTGGAGGCCAGGCCTCACACATCCCAAAGGCCTTGGCCCCTGCCAGGAAATTTTGTTGCCTCCAGAGCTGCTGGGATCAGGGAGGGGGTGGGCTGTTACCAGCAGCAAAGCAAAGAAGGTCAGATGGTTACAGCGGCAGATGGTCCTCTTGGCTCTGAGCTCCGTGGAGCAGCCCGTGGAAGACCAGCGTCCTGTTGACCCTGGAGCGGAAGGGAGGGGAACATGAGACAGTATATGGGAATATGGGGAAGTGGAAGAGACCGGAGAGGAGGGGAACATAGAGGAAGGAAGGGAGGGGAGGGGCCCCACCAGCAGAGCTCTGCCCCCCAAAGGAGCCCACACCCTCCCTACCTACCTTTAGTCACATCCCAGAATACACAGCTGAGGGCCATGTTCTGAAACCAGAGAATAGAGTCAGGGTGGAGGCAAGGGGAGCTTGGGAAAGGGGAGCAGAGAGTGCGGGGAGAAGGGAGAGGACAGCATGCCCCCCACCCTGTCCTGAGTGTGCATTGGGTAGAAAGCAAGGCTCACCCCATAGACCACACAGGAACATGAAATGCACCATTTGGTGAACCATGGATCCATGTGTGAGACATGTGGACATGGTGTGGGGCTGTGGGTAGGAGGGTTGCATGTCTATGTACTCACGCCTTTAGGGGAGTATGTAAGTGGGCAGATGTGCAATTCCGTGTGGGTGCTCATGGGTTTGCCAGGTCCTATGTGCACCTCTGTAAGCGTGAGTGGCAGGGTGTCTGGGGTCAAGTGGATATTTATGCACAGGTGGCATGTGTCCCTGGGTACAACTGTGTGTATGGTCTTAATGGCTTCTTCTGGGTGGATGTGGAAGGATGGGAGGTGCAGAGTCCTTCACATGTCTGCCCATATGCTTGTGGGTGACCACCCGCCTGTCTGTCCCTCAGTAGCTGCCAGGCCTGGGGGCTCACAGGGGGTAGGTGCTGGTGGGAGAAGGTGATCTCCAAAGGCTCAACCAGTGGGCCAACAGGTATACGGCCCAAACTCAAGCCCACCAGGCGATTGTTCAACACGTGGCTGCTGTCCTCCGGGCTGAGCTGGGCCCCCTGTGGAGTGAGATGCAAAGATGGACTTCAGAAGGGGGTGTCCCAACCCACGCTGTTGGGGTTCTTGGGAACCTCCAGGACCCATGGCCCTTGCCTGGAGAGTAAAGTCTGTGGCTAGGGGAGCAGGGGGCCAAGGGGTCATGGGCAATGGTCTTCCAGCCGTTCCCTGTAGTCTCCTGCCTGGGCTGGATCACAGTGGGCCCTACCCTCTGGCCAACTGGTCACAAAGCCATGCACCCAACAGCCTTCTGCCCTTTTAGCTGGAGGAGTGCAGGGCTGGAAGAAAGATGAGTCCAAAATGGAGGGCGGTGGAAGCCTGTGGTGGGTGAGCACCTGCCCACACCAGCACTCATGGTGCGCTCTACATACACAAGTGGATCACACACCTCTGAGGATGCATGCCTGGTGCACATTTGCAAGAACAGGGGTACGCTTGCTTTTGTGGACACATCACACATGAACACACATGATTGCATGTGCAGCAGGAGTATGAAAGAATATGCGTGTTCGTACATGCACAAGGCGCACAAGAGGACCTGAACGCTTGGGATACACATACAAGTCCAAGGACACTGGTGTGTGGGATCCAAAAGTCTGAGTGTATGTGACCAGTGTGAGTCTGCAGCACACAGACTCCCAAGACAGAAGTCGGACGACCTCGGGCTGATTTAGAAATGCTCTCCCGGAGGCTCGTCACCTCCTCCATCCCCACTGGGACCCACAGCGAAGACTCCAGAGAAGGCAGGCTAGGGCACAGGTCCCTGGTGAACCAAACATGGACCTGCTGAGCTGCCTTAAGCCTCCACCAGGCCTCTTCTCACCTTGAAGAGATTCCCCGGACCGATGTCCAGGATGGTGATGGCCAGCCAGACTTCCGACCTGTTGCCCTGCAGGGATTCAAAGAGGCTCCTGGGCAGCCGGACTCTGTCGGGATGATCATGCTCATCCTCTGTCATCTGCCTTGGAACCTGTAACCACAGACCCCGGAGCTCCCATCTTTACCCCAGGGTTCCAAAACCCAGCACAGCCCTCAACACAGTGTTCTTGCCATTCCCCCACTTGGGAAGGGAAACTGAGGCACTGGGTAGAGAGGCATCACTCTGAGAAGCAGGACACCTTGGGGCATGCTGCAGGCTTGGCTCTGTCCAGGCTGTGAACCCTTGGACAAGCCACAGCCCTCATGGAATGCTCAGTCTTCCTGCTATGGAGAATGGGGCTAAACGGTGCCTGTGTGACCGCCCATCAGGGTCAGGCTCAAAGTGGGCTGTTGAAGTTCAGTTTGCAAGTACAAGGGAGGGTTGGCTGTGGTGCACATTAGGCCAGTATCCTGCCAGCCCCTGTGCTTACACCGGGCTTTAGGGTCACGTGTCTGGCTTCTGACCTGGGAATAACTGGAAAGAATAAAGCCCGCAGGAAGAGAGACAGCGAGAGCAGAGGCAGAAAATACAAAAACTTCATGCGGAATGTGATTCCTTCCCAACAACTTCTGTAAAAAGCAAACAATGGTTAAAATAGTAAAATAAATTTCATGAGTGATGTGTTCATTCTTGACCTCACTGGTCCACTGGGGCTGCAGCCTGGTCCGACCAAGTCCTGCCTCAAGGGCCTCCCATGGGCGCTGGAACAGTAGGAACTAAGTGTTTGACGCGAGGGACCCAACTTTCTCCTTCCCAGTCTGGACCCCTGTCAAAGGACACAGGGGTGTTCTCTGGGGCCAGCAGGTGACACATGCCGAGGGCTCAGCCGCTTGGGTCACATCAATAAAGGTCTTATCTTTCATGTCCCCTCTTCCAGACAGACCTAGAAGTACCTCGATGACAGCCAACTTGCCTGCTGCCTGAGCTTCCACCCTCAGCTTCACTCCTTAACAGAGGCTGCCCTCCCTGCCCCCAGCACTCGCTGTGCCTTATCTTGTTTGTTCTCCCCCATAACCTTGAAAGTAGGCAAGACTGTCACCATTTTACAGATGGAGCAACAAAAACTCAGAAAATTTCAGTCATGCACCCAACATCAGATTGGCTGGTAAAGGGCAGAGCTGGGATTTGAATCAAGACCCACATAAATCTAGAGTCTGCCTTTTTGGCCCTTTGCTGTATGGTGAAGTGTGCCTTGAGCTGTGGAGCTGTGTTCCCTGGGAGGAAGAGCAGGAGGGAACCTCAGACCGTGGAGAAGCCGTAGAGCTCATCTCAGAGATGACGGCTCTGGGGCCCAGAGAGGGGAAGGGATTTCCTGGAAGACACCTAGTGGGGCGATGGGGAGTCCAGGACTGGAACCCAGATACCCGGATTCTCAATTTGGTGACCTTCTAAGTTATAACAGTCTCATATCCTGGGTCATCTGTCACCAGGATCCACCCATCCAAGCAACACGCTAGCACCCATTAGCTAAGTGACAGAGTGCTATCAAATAGAGGGAAATGGAGCTTGAACTGGCCAACAGAGATAGGGAACGCTTCACCTGGGAAGGCGTCAGAGAGAAGAGCAGGTCTTCTGAGATGTTGGTGCTGACATTCTGGACAGCAGCCTTCAAAAAAGACATATTCACTATGCCCGACTGACTCTCCACCAGATGGTCCTCAAATTTCAGCCAGTACCTGCAAAGGGCCAGGGGTCAGGGGGCAGGTAGGGTCTTGCAGGCTACATCACCGCCTCACCCGGCCCCCAGCCTGGATGTCAGGAGAAGAGATGTCATGAGCAGCTACCATCAGGCTCTTGGGTTAGGAGGTGTGACCCAGAATATTAAAGGAAGGACCCTGGAATCACTGTAAGAGAAGAAGGGTGATGTGGGAGCAAGCTGGGCTTGTTCTGAGGGATTCCTGCCAGTGGTCCTTCTGAGTAGTTTATATGTTTATCTTTTTTTGTAACAAAATATATATAACACAAAGTTTAGCATTTTAGCCATTTTAAACTACCCAATGTAGTGGCATTAAATACATTCACAATGTTGTGTGACCACCACCACCATCTAGTTCCAGGACATTCTCATCACCCCAGAAGGAAACCCTATACCCATGAAGCAGTCATCTTTCCTCTTTTCTCCCAGGCCCTGGAAAACACTAATCTATGAATTTGCCTATTCTAGAAGTTTCATATAAATGGAATTATATAGCATCTGGTCTTTATGTCTGGCTTCTTGCACTTTGTACATTCTCAGGATTCATCTATATTGCATAAGCATGTGTGAGTATTCCATTCCTTGTTATGGGTGAATAATATGCTATTGTGTGACTAGACCACATTTTGTGGATACATTTATCCACAGATGGACATTTGGGTCCTTTCCGCTTTCTGGCTATTGTGAACAGGGCTGCTTGTACTCAAGTCTAAGCTTTTGCTTGAAGACTTGTTTGGAATCCCTTGGGGTATATACTTAGGAGTGGAATTTCTGGGTCATATGGTCATTCTATGTTTAACTTTTCAAGGAGTTGTTAAACTGCTCTTCACAGCAGCTGTACCAATTGACATTTTCACCACTGATGTTTGAGGGGGCCGATTGCTCCACATCCATGCCAGTGCTTGACGTTTTTCATTTTGTCTTGTTTTTTGTTTTTTAAATTTTTTTATTCATGAGAGACACAGAGAGAGAGAGAGAGAGAGAGAGAGAGAGAGAGAGAGGCAGAGACACAGGCAGAGAGAGAAGCAGGCTGCATGCAGGGAGCCCAACGTGGGACTCGATCCCAGGACTCCAGGATCACGCCCTGGGCTGAAGGCGGCGCTAAACCGCTGAGCCACCCGGGCTGCCCCATTTTGTCTTGTTTTGTGTGCAGTTGTAGCCATCCTAGTGTGAAGTGATATCTCATTGTGGTTTTGATTTGCATTTCCCTAATGACTAATGATGTTGAGTGTCTTTTCATGTACTGATTGGTCTTTACATATCTTCTTTATACATTCCTCTAAGTATCTCAAGCTGCAGGGTGATAATTGTGCGGCAGGAGTGCCAACTCACACTTATTGAGTGCTAACTGCATATTGGGAATTTGCCCTTTGAAGGCTGAACTGAACAGCAAATGACTTATGGGAACTGAACTGGTGTTGGAAGGAATAAGCTATGGAGGGCTTGGCAGGGAGACAAAAGGGAGACTTGTATTTTCATATCACTTTTGAACAGTTGCAGCTACCAATGGAAGAAACTCAGAGAAACCACAGAAAAAACATTGTACAATGTAAAGAGTAAACCATGCAAATATGTGCAAATGTGCTCGGGTTGGGCAGGCAGTTAGAACACCAGCCAATCAGAAACAGCCAGATGAGATGGTCAAAATCCATTGATTGAGCTACACAAAGTCTAGCTTTTATTTATCTTTTAAAAATCTAAACAAAGAAGTATTGTGACTTTCATTGTTACCAAATAAGATAGTGAATTATAATTGTATATATATATATGCATTTAATTGTATTTCTATATATAGATACATATATATGTATCTATATATGTATCTATGCATTTAAAAATTCTTTGGCCTCACAAAACAACACAATTCACTTTCTTGAGGGAAGATTTCCTGATCTGGTTCTCAGAGCACTTTAAAAAATAATTTTATTTGTGAAATGTAACACAGCCAAAAAGTCTAAGGCATAGATGTAAAGTTGAGTTTTCTTTTTTTTTTTTTAAGACTTTTTAAAAAAATATTTATTTACTCATGAGAGACACAGAGACACAGGCAGAGGGAGAAGCAGGCTCCATGCTGGGAGCCCGACACGGGACTCGATCCCAGGTTCCCAGGATCACACCCTGGACTGAAGGCAGCGCTAAACCGCTGAGCCACTGGGGCTGCCCTGCCCTAAAGTTGAATTTTCAATGACAAAGTTGACACCCATTTCAACATCATCTTCTTTGTCTGATATTAACATAGCTACTCAGATATCCTTGGTTCATGTTTGCATAAGTGTTTTCCACACCGTCCCTTTTTTAAAAAATTGTTAAGTGGTGTGAGGTTCAATAACTCGCCTTCTACCCAGGAGGGGATAACTTGATGTACTCCAGACCTCTGAAATCCCAGAAAATTCCCTGTGGTGATGGGCCCCTGAACTCTTGTGGAGTTTATTTCCTATTGTCTAGTTCACATTTGTTTTCCTAAGGCATCTTAACTACTTGCTACTCTCTGCTCATCAGATCAAATCAACATGTTGTTGCCAATATAATGGACCAGAGTGATGCTCAGTAGAGTGTCAAGATTAATAAGGTCTCTGTGAACTAAATGATGACAGAGATTGTGAGAATTGACAGAGCCCTGAGGAAACTGTGGCAGTATACTGTTGGCCCTGCCAGGTAAAAGTAAAATCCCTTGAAAATTGGTATAGAGAACAATGTATAAGCCATGCAGCATAACAATTGCTAGGAGTTGTGTTGATTTGTTCGAGGAAACATATTCTTCTGCAACAGCAGCTACAATTGGACTCACCACCTGATTAAATGTTTGATAGTCCACAGGTATTCTCCACCACCCACCTGACTTCTGGTAAGTTAAATGGAATTAAGGTAGGCATCACCACCCCTGCAACTCTCAAATCTTTCATGGCGGCATTAATCCCTACAGTTCTCCCTAGGGATGTACTTTGGTTTCTAGTTTACTATCTTGGTAAGGAGAAGATCATCCAGGAGTTCCCATTTAGCTCATCAGTGGAATGCCCTCTCAAAGGCAATTCTATGGAGAAAGCACTCTTTTCACCAAATGGTGCCGAAACAATTAGACATCCAAATGCAAAAATTAACAGTAATAATAATAATATTGTTAGACATTTACCTCATGCTGTGTATAAAAAATTAACTCCAAATGTAACCTAATAATAAGAGCTAAAACCATATACACTTGGGCAGCTCCGGTGGCTCGGCAGTTTAGCGCCGCCTTCAGCCTGGGTGTGATCCTGGAGACCCGGGATCAAGTCCCATGTCGGGCTCCTTGGGTGAGCCTGCTCCTCCCTCCGCCTGTCTCTGTGTCTCTCATGAATAAATAAATAAAATCTTAAAAATAAATAAATAAAACCACATACACGTATAGAAGAAAACTTAGAAAATTTGTAGCTGGATGAACATTTCTTTGATACGATATCAAACACAAACACATATTTAAATGTGGCTTCCTCAAAATTGTTATTGATCTCCAAACGATGTCATTAAGAAAACAAAGAAATAAGACACACACTGAGAGAAAATATTTGCAAATCGTACATCTGATAAAGGACTTGTATTCAGAAAGAATTCTTAAAAGTCAGTAATGAGAGGACAAAACCCAATTTAAAAAAAAGGGGAAATATTTGAGTGGTCATTTCACCAAAGAAAAGATACAAATGGCTAAGCAGCATGTGAAAAGTTGCTCAACATCACTGGTCATTTGTGAAACACAAACTAAAACCATAGTGAAACATCACTGACACTCAGCTGTGGCTATAACCAGAAAGACTGACAATGTTGCAAAAATGTAATAGGACTAAGCTGTACCTTTTTAGATTATATTTTAAACTAAAATATGCAGATGGGAAAGCAAATGATACACTTTAAGGAACTGTTGGGCGTTTTGTTTTGTTTTGTTTTTTTATAAAGCTAAGCATATCGGATATACCAGCAATTCTGTTCCTAGGTATTTACCCCAAAGAAATGAAAACATATGTCTACAAAGATTTGAATTCAAATTTTCACGGCAGCATTATTCACAATCAACAAACTAGAAACAATCCAAATTTCCATCAATTGATGAATAAAGAAACAAATGTAGTATGTCTACATGATGGAATATTAACCAGTAATAAAAAAACCCAAACTATTGGTACATACTAACATATGAATATAATTGAAAAACATGGTAAGTGAAGGAAACAAGACTCAAGAGATAGTATGTTGTATGATTCCCTTATAGAAAATACCCAGAGAAAGCAAATCTGTGGAGTAGATAGCAGATCAGTGGTTGACTGAGGCTGGGTATGTGAGGAGGGATTACTTGCAAATGAGCATGAGGGTGCTTTGGAGTCTGATATAAGTGTTTTTAAAGTGATTGTCATAATGGTTGCATGCCCTGCATAATACACGATAAATTATTCAGCAGTACTCTAACGATGTATAGACTGGATGATACATACATTGTACCTTCATAAAGCTTTCAAAATTAATAAAAAGAAATGATATACCACTATAACCTTTCCAGAATGGTAAAAATTAAAACAAATGGCGATACCAAGTGTCTCAAGGATGTGGGGTAACTTGGACTCCCACATGTTGCCAGTGGGAGTGTAAACTGATGCAGCTGCCACAGAAAACTTGACAATGTTTACTAAAATTCATCATATGTCTACCTTTGACATCAATTCCATTTCTAGGCATTTACCCAAGAGAAATGAATGCATATGTTCATGAAAAAACATGTACGGAAATATTCAAGGCAGCTTTATTCATAATAGCCCCTGTTAGAGATGAAATGTTTGTGCCCTCCCTGCAAATTCATATGCTGAAATGGGTGGATGACCAGACCTACCTCATGGGGTTGTGAAGACAAAGAAGGTAACTTGGTTAAGTGATAGACTTGGGAACAGAATCCACATCTTCTGACCCCAGAAGCCCCTGATTTTTCCAAAATGCTTTTCCCCACCATAAGGCAGCACAAAAAGGAGCTCCCAGAACAGCTTCCCAGAATTAAGAAGCTGCTGAAGGCAACTTCAGGAGGGGACGGCAGTGTTTTTAGGCCACTGAAATTAGGTAGGTCAATCAGATTGCTATCCTAACGCTGAGCCTGAGGACACAGACTTTTCATTCATTTTTTTTTTCAACAAACATGTATTGAGTGCCAAATTTTTTTTAAAGATTTTATCCATTTATTCACAATAGACATAAAGAGAGAGAGAGAGGCAGAGAGAGAAGCAGGCTCCATGTGGGGAGCCTGATGTGGGACCCGATCTCAGGACTCCAGGATCATGCCCTGGACCGAAGGCAGGCACTAAACTGCTGAGCCACCCAGGGCTCCCCAACTGAGTGCCAAATCTGAACTTGTTTTGAGTATCTTAGAATTATGGCCAGCCTTGACTGGAGTGGATAGGAGGGGAGAGAGGCAAAAATATTTTTGAAGCTGATTCTTAGAGATGTATTCTACACACCCCTTCTTCTCCCTCAACCCAATGTCTCTTAAATTTTTGGCCTCTTGGTTTTATTGATTCTACATCATCTAAATTTCTAATCCATCCTTCCTTTCCTGGTTCACAGTGCCAATTGGTGGTGGTGGTAGTGGTTCAGCCTTGACTCCTACGCAGACCATTCTGGTTGCATCCTACCTGGTCATGCCTCCTTCTGCATCACCATCCTTAAGTCCTTCCCTGAAACCTGAGCAATCTTTCTAAAATGCAAAATTGGCCATGCTCTTCTTCTACTTAAAATACATCCTTGCTCTGCCCCCATCCATGCTGGTATAGCTTACACGACTCTTCACACTTTGGTTCCTGCTTTTATTTCTAATCTATCTCCTACCCAACCCATCTCCCCATTGTCGCCCTCCCCAGGACTTCACCCTTTCACATTTCAGAGCACTGTCTTTATCCCCCAATACTCACTGAAGTTCTGATGCCCTATTCTCTAACATTGTTTGGATCTAACTAGAAAACTCCTATGTAGTCTTTAAAGTCTTTTCTTGGGTTGCTTCCTCTGTGAAGCCTTGATCAGCGTCCCTCCTTTGAGCTAACCTGGCACTTTGTCCACCCTCTCGAGTGATTGCATTCTAGAATCATCATTTGGGCCCATGTCTGACCCTCCACAGTGGTAGGACAGGGACTGATTGATCTCAGCTTCTCCTGATGAGAAAGATGTCAGTGAATGGACCAGAGGGAATGTGGATATCAAACAACAGGATGGAAAGGTGAGATGAGAGCAGTATTTTCAGGAGAGCTCTGTCCCTTATACCAGCCTCCCTGCCACCCTCAAAGGAACCCCAGATTCCTGCCCTAGCTCAGAGGACCCTCTTACCTTTGCAAGTTTTCCAGGTCACAGGCTTCAGTGTTTGACTGCGTGCACTTCGAAAAGCACTTAGCAGTATTCCCCAGGTGGAAAGATTCATACTGGCCCTTATTGATGAGCCCCAGGCAGACATTTCTCGGTTGCTCAGGTTCGTTCTTCAGTTCCTTCCTAGAATTTTCCATACCTGAAGGGAGGATGCAGAAGGTATGAGTGGGCTGGGTGGGGAGGCAGCAAGGGCAGGGGGTTGGGGGGTAAGATGCTCAGGCTTCAGGGTCTGGTGATGTGGCCTGGAATTCCAGCTCCATCCATAGGTGCACTTGAGCTGGACTCACTCTCACTGGGCCTCTGTTTCCAAGGCAAAAGGAGATATGACCCCCTTACTTCATAGGCTCAGTAGGATACTTTGGGGAAAATATATACAAAGAGCTTGGCACATGGTTCTGTAGATTAAAGGATTCATATGTTAGACCTATTATCCTTTGCTGTCTCCTCCAGGGAGTCTGCTAGGCTTTCTACAGTTGTTCCATATCAGACATTCCAGAGCCCTTGCAACTGTGGCCTCATGGTATAATCCTTGGGCATATTCTGTCTCAGTTTGCCTCATTCTCCCACATTCTCATTACAACTCTCACAGGCTACCTTCTGGGGTAGAGGAGAACACAGCAAACTGAGGGCTCTTGGAGCATAGTGACTGAGGAAGATCACCAGCTAGTTGGAGACAGCACCAGGACGACAAACCAGACTGGGGCTTCCCATTCAGTTCCCCTTTCACCTGGTATGCGGGATGGAATGGAAACTTTGAGTCACTATTACCTGTGTGACCTCAGGCAAGTTACTTAGACTCTATGATGCTCCATCTTCTCATCAGTCAAATGGGACTAATAATACCTTCCTTGGGAGTTTGGAGAAAGATTGGAGACCACAGACATAAAGGATATAGCTCATAGTAAGTGTTCAAAGAGCCAGTATCATTTACTCCAGGAGGTGAGAATCTCATAGTAAAACTATTTACGTATTTGTGTATTCACATTGGATGTATGCATATATCCACAGTTACCTATCTCTCAACAAAATTCCTACATGCACAGTTTTTTTAAAAAAACATACACAAGGACGTAAAACGAAAAGTAAAAGTCCCTGCAGCTCCCAGCTCACACTCCAGAGTTCGCCACCAGTAGCAGCTCACTGCACAACTTTGTGGAACTTGTTGATATATAGGCAGGTATTTTGATGTCAATCATTTGAAAATTTACATGAACATGATCACTTAGCAAGATATCTTGAAGAGCTTTTCACATTAGCACATACTGATCCCTCTCCTCGATACGCTTGCACACTATACCCCTAGGTGTGTGTTGTAATGCTTTTTCAATTGGTCCTCTGTTGGTGGACTTTTAGGACCATCACTCTTTTATTTTCCTATTTTGAGCAACACTGCTTATGTCAGCTTGTGTTAAGAAATCATAGAAAACATTACTATCCTAAGAATTTCTGGATCAAAATGTATGAGTTTTATTTATTTATTTATTTATTTATTCATAGAGACAGAGAGAGAGGCAGAGACACAGGCAGAGGGAGAAGCAGGCATCATACAGAGAGCCCGATGTGGGACTCGATCCAGGGTCTCCAGGATCATGCCCTGGGCTGCAGGCAGAGCCAAACCACTGCACCACCGGGGCTGCCCCAATGTATGAATTTTAAAGAGGGTAGATGAAGGGACGCCTGGGTGGTTCAGTCAGTTGAGCATCTTACTCTTGGTTTTGGCTCAGGTCATGATCTCAGGGTCCTGAGATCAAGCCCCACATCGAGCCTTAAATTGCATGGGGCTCCATGCTCAGCAGGGAGTCTGCTTGAGATGGTTTCTCTATACCTCTTCCCCCATGTGCGCATGCTCTCTCTCTCTCTCTCTCTCTCTCTCAAATAAATCTTTTTTTAAAAAAGATATTCATGACACTGTTTAATGGAAAGAAGTAAATGCTGGATAAGCATGTATATAATATAATCCATGTTTGCTTTTTAAATGAAGGAGAAAGAAGGAGAGAAAAGAGGGAAGAAGAGGGAAAGAAAAAGAGAGAGGAGGGGATGGGTGGGGAGGTGCTATTCTCTGGATAACCCTAGTGCTCTGTGTGCCCAAGGGGTTACAAGTGGGTGCTTGGTGCAGGTGGCACCCTGACCGGTGTTAGCAGAGCCTCCCTCCCAGTCCACCATGAAATTTTGGTGCAGTCCTTTATGTGAAGCTTTTGGAAGGTACAGAAAAGATGATTAAATATCTTTTTTGTGATTATTTTTTGAAGACATTGAAAGCATTTAGCCCAGAGAGAGCCTGACCCAGGCCTGGGTGGGACGGTGTCAGTCCCCACCTGAAGACCTGCACTACCCTCCCCTATCCTGCTCCGCCCCCAAAGCTAACCTTCAGGGAGCCCCTCCATCCAGGTTGGAGTGGGGAGTGGGCTGGAAGTCAGTCCCTGCACCTCCCTACGGCTCACCGCCAAGGGCCTGCTTCTCTGTGCCCTAGCCACCGCCTCCTCAGCACAGGGCCTGGCACAGCACGGAAGTCCCCATCAGTGTGGAGTGAATGAATCAACAAATGAATGGTGAGTGACCCATAAATGTCCACAAAAGAAGGAGACTTACCTCCATGTGTATGCCTCTCAAGGCTCCTCACACTATTCAAATGGTTGGCGCTTTGCCCCAGCTGGAGCAGCCGCATTACCATAGGGTAAACTTGGTCACTAGGGGGGATCCCTGAATCCCAACCAGTGTAGTTATGGCTTTTGTGAAGGGCCCAGCATCCCTTGGATGCCTGCTGAGACCAGCAGTAGCCCCTCGGTCATCGGTCATTGAGGTCATGATCTGCCAAGGCTTGCCTGACGGCCTGCTCTGCCATTACCCTCTTTTATGAGCCAAGGACTGAATTTTGCACTTTGCCGAATCTCTCAACATTTGAAGAGAAGATTCTTTGAAGCCCAAAGAGGTTGGTCCAGGCGCCCAAAGCAGCATGGCCCCCTGCTGGGCAGGCACAGTCAGGGGGTGGTGGGGGGCTCATGGAATCCAGAGCAAACCAGAAGGAGCACCCAGGGCACTGACATGGGAGCACTCCTGCTGCCTGAGGGGGCCACAGGGCTCAAGGAGGGAGTGAGAGCTGGCCAGGTGGGCCAGGGTGGGCTCAGCTTTCCCGGGAGAAATGACAGCCAAGGGCAAGGCCAAGAGTCCTCATATTGCTCTGGAGAACCATCAGAGCAAGGCTGTGTGAAAGGTTGACCATGGGGGTGGGGGTGGGGGCTCGGGAAACTGGGGGCTGGGAGGCCATTGCTGGGACAAGGAGAGGGGAGCTAGTGGGGAGGGTTCAGGGTGGAGGGAGCCAGACAAAGGGGAGAGGAAGGACAGTACAAGCCCCAACTGGGCTCAGCCTCCAGGGCATCCTGACCCCCTTCCCCAGACTCTCGGAGACCACCTGGATAAGAGTGTGTCCGGGGCCCACTGTGTCCCAGAGCCAGGTCTGTCAGGCAGCCACAGCCCAGAGCAGGGGAGTGGGGGAGCTCTGTGGGAAGCACCAGATACCTGAGACCCAGGGCTGATCTGAGTTTATCAGGATGACAGCTAACTCAGAGGACGAGGTGAGAGAAGGTACAGAGGCCATTGAGGTGGGCTCCTTGGATGGATATGCTCTAGACACCCCCACCCATACCCCCTTCCCCACCTCTGCCCTTGGGTCTCCCAAGCTCAGGAGAAGAGGACGAGGAACCAGCTGCTCACCTGAGGCCCAGAGCAGGAGGAGCGAGAGAAGCAGGACCTCCAGAGTCCTGGGTGTCACCATCCTTGGCCAGTCTTGCCCTCACTGGCCAGAGCCCTGCGTCTGTGTGTCCTTCTGGTCCCAGGCTCTGTGGTGTGGCCTGCCCCCACCCCCTTTCCCCCCCCTCCCGTGCAGCGTCAAGCTTCCTGTGGCCTCTTTCTTGGCCTTCCTGCTCTGCCACCAGCCACCATCGGCTGGGTTGTGAAAGGTGAGTGTGGGGAACTGGGCTGTGCTCCTGCCTTACCCTACCCTGTGACAGCCTGCAGAGGGGGCTGCTGATCCCACCCAGGGATGCTGCTGGGAGCTGTGAAGTTGGGGTCCAACAGCCACAGAGGCCTCCACACCCACGCAGACCCCTGGGGAATGGCAACGAACACAGGCTTTGGAGTCGGACACACCTAGCTCAGACCCTCCTCTCAGAAGCTGGGGGCCTCTCTGATCCTCCATTTCTTCCTCTGTAAAGCAGATATAGCAATAGGGCTGCCAGGCAGGGCCGTGTTGGGGTTTGAGGAGATCCGTACCATGCCAGGCACAATCCTGGCTAGAGGGATGCGGATGGCTCATGCTCCTTCACTTATACCTATGGTTTGAACAAGAGTCAGATCAAGGCCAAGTCTGTTGGGACCATCAGAAGAGAGAAGGCTCAGCTGTGTAGGCCCCAGCCCTCCCCGACCAGACTAGATAATGGGAGAAGCAGGATGGGGTGTGCAGGAGCATGGGCTTTGGGGTTGGTCAGGCCTGGGCTGACATCTGCCCTGGCCTTCATGGCTGGGTGAGCTTAGATGAGCTGTCTGCTGCTCTGAGCCTCCCAGACATGCAAAGAACTTATTCTGTGTATGTAGAATTGTCTAGACCACTGGGTGTGGCCATGGCAATTATCTTTTTATGATGGTCAGTACTGTGCAATTACTGTCATATCATCCAACCAGTCACCGGTGGCCCAGACAGGAAGTGAGAGCAGCAGACACACATGGGGAGTGCCACGAGGGAAGGGGAGGGGCTGACCACTCAGGCCCCAGATCTGGTGGCTCTGAGGAAGCCGTGTGGATGAGGCCAGGGCCCTTGGCATGGTCCCATGGTCACTGCAAGATCAAGGGTAGGAACACCCTGCCAAGAAGGCGCATCCTCCCAGCATCCCCTCCCCTCCAGGGCCAGCGCGCCACATGCTCTACCATGGGGGTCTGAGGACCCACCCAGCCCCTTCCTCCCACACAGTGTCCAGACAGGAATCAGTCCCCTTCTGTGCCCCCTGGACCTGGAGAGTGTTGGGGAGAGGAGGTCAGTGGCGTCACTCCTGGGACGGGGGTGGCAGGTGGGAATCTGGCACGGTGCCCCAGGCACTTCCTCTGCAGGGAAGACTTGGGGCCAGATGGGAAGCACTGCCCGTTCCCCCTCCCTCCCAGCGGCAGCCAGGTGAGGCGAGATGGCAGACAAGGGCTTTGGGAACTGCCACTGGCTGGCACCATCACTGCAGACCCATGCTAGCACCAGGGCCCTCAAAGGGGCTCATGGGGGCCTGTGTGTGAAGAAGGGCCCAGAAGGAGGCACCCAGAGTGTCCAGCACACCTGGAAAAACAGGACAGGGGGCGGTGGGCTGGCAAAGTGGCAAAGATAACTGGACAGGGCCAGGGGGAGGGCCACCCCTCCTAGGCCCCATCGGGGCTGGGGGCTGGCCTGGAGCCATGGACAGAGCCCCGGGGCCTCCAAATCCCAGCACATGGAACTATAACTTCACTTTCTGCCACCTCCTCTCACCACTGATTTGTCCCCGTGGCTCCGGGTGGGCTTCTGTCTCTAGGGACAAGGCCTCCGGGCTTCTGGCCAGGCCCAGCCCGCATTTGCCCTTCTGGCCTCTTCAGTCCGTTTCCTACACCAGAGCAACGTCCCCACAGGCAAACCTGGTTGTGTCCTGAGAAGAGCGGTCCTGCTGTCTGAGGCCCCACGGCCCACTGAAGAGCACGAGAAGAGCCGTCGAGGGGCCCGTCCAGCACCTGTCCCGAGAAGGTGGGATCCGACCCGAGACCCCTCCCTGCAACCTGAGCCAGCCTCAAACACAAAACCTAAAATGCAAGAGCTCTCCAAAGTGGGAGAATGTGTTTGAAGGGAGTGCTCTCTGCTGGGCGGGGGGGGGGGGGGGCAGCAAGGAGCTGGGTCCTTTCCTTCCCTCCCTGAGGATGGGGGGGACGTGCCCCCAGGTCTAGCCAAGGGGTGGCGCTCCAGGAGACCTTCCTGCAGAGACTGAGAGGCCTATGAGGAGGGAGCTGGCTCTGACCCCCCACCCAATCTGCCCAAGCAGGGCACTGGGGGGCCAGGCTTGCCTCTGTCCTCAGGACTCGCAGAAAGTGGAGGCAAAAGCCAACGGGACAGACAGAGGAGCAGAGAACATTGGAAGAGAAACCGGGCACAGGGAGGTGCCGCGTGCCGAGGTCCCCGCAGGTCTCCGGATCCCACAGTCACCCATCAGAGGGCACTGCCAGTCTACTCTCCATGGCTAAGGTGGCCTTGCACCCATCCTGTCCATTTCCCCCAGCCCGCCATCCCCCTGGAGCAGCCAGGAGATGAGGGAGGCGGCTGCGCAGGGCCGAAGCTCGGGGTGGACCTGGATGCACACAGCTGGGCTCAGACGCCGCTCCTCTCGCAACCGAGCCGCACAGAAAGCTTTCCGATCCTCCTTGCCTGTGCCACGGGGCACAGGCACAGCAGCTTGGACGGAACTGGGCTGGAGGTGGTGATGGGAGGCAAGTCCAATCATTGCTTCTTGCAGCCCACCTACTTCATTCCAGCCCACAAACCAGTTCTGTACATCACATGACCATCCAAGGGCTGAATTCAGTCCCCACATCTGATTTCTTTGGCCAGTGAATTTTCTGGATGAGTCAGACTTTTAAATCAAGGGATTTTGCTCCCACACAATTGATTCCTGATTTATCATAAAAGGTGGGTGGTATGGCTACATGGACCTTCATCCCTGCATCCCTGCTCAGGGCATGGGCGGCTGGAGCTGAGTGGCTGCTGCTCCCACGGCATCGGGTTAATCATCTCCAATCCACCACAGACCCCAACATTCCCCACTGCCTTCCCAACACTGACGCCAAGTAACCGTTTATCCCCTGCCTGTCCTGGTGGATAAAGTTTCCAGCAGTTGATTTTTTTCACACATGGCCACCTTCTCTCATCTGTGTTTCCTGATTGGGCCTAAGGGGTTTGTATCAATGACTCTTAATAGAAGCACAAAAGGAAGCGCTCCAAACGTTTACATTAGTTTGTTAGGTATTAACAACAGCTGATTTTAATTTTTTTTTCTTCTATAGTTTCCAAATTCTCTACAATGAACATCTACTTTAAATTCAAAAGACAAATGAGCTAGTGCTTAAAAAGAAAGTCCTCCCCATGTTTAAGGCTGAGAGCCAGATCAAATGTTGCCTCCTATAGGAAGTCTTCCTGGATCTCCAGCAATCCCTAATCCCGTGCCTGTAGCTCCTGAGGAGCATGTTAGGCTCTAGGCCAGGGTCACCAGGGGAGACACACCTCAGTCTTCCCAGTACAGGGCAGAAGCAAATTTGCCCTGCTATGCTCCACAGTTCTTGCCACAAGAGGGCTTTGGGAGAGGCTGACAGTCCCTGTGAGGGGTGGGCTTGGCAGTGGTGAACAAGGGCAAGGCAGCCTATAGAAAGGCCCAGATGGACAGACAGACCTGGCCCAGCCAAGAACATCTATACTAAGCCTGAGTCAAAGGCAGGCAAAGGCCTGTGCAGTAGATAAAGGTTTACAGCAGGCACCAAGCAGCTCTTGGCAACCACAACCCAAAATACAGCACTGGAATTGGGGCCCCACCCAGGGCTGAATCGGGGGCTGGAGAGGGATGGCGGCTGGGGAGGCTGAGGTGCTGGGCTCAGAGGTAGAGGAGCTGCTGCTGCAGGGGGCTCTCCTCCTCCAGGGCTCTGGCTCAAAGCTCTGCCCCACACTCGTGTGCCCTGAGTACCACTCTCAGGCTAAAATGACAGGACCGCAGAGGGCCCTCGTGGAGCTCACCAGAGACAGTAGCTCTGGCACATTCTGTCCAGGGCCAGGACAGGGCCAAGGATGGTGCCAGGCCTCACAGGTCTAGGTCTTGACCTTGGGGCCTGTGGCCTCCCATCCTCAGCCATGAGGGCTGGGCCCAGGGGTGGTGAGTTAAGACCAGCCTTCAGCCCTCAGGACAGTGGGGGTACAGGTCCTACTCCTGAGCCTCTTGTAAGCGGGGCCGGAGAGCCGAGTAGTACACAGGCCAATTCAAAGGGCCGAGCCTGGGCATCTGGCTGCCAAGGCAACAGCCCCCTCACCCCAAGGTCCTTGGGCCTTCCTCTCAAGTCTCTGGCTGACCATCAAGTGTCAGGCCTGGCTGTGGGGGTGGCAGGTGGTGGTGAGGACAAGCCCCATCTCTGGTTCCTCAGGCGGCTTCTGGGGGGTAGCTGGTGGCCTAGATGCGGCTGGACGAGGTGCTGCCCGAACTGATGGGGAGCCTGGCGCTGTCCGAGCTGCTCTTCAGAGGCGAGGGCCCGCCCCGGGCCTGCAGCCGCATGGACCAGTACCAGAGGAAGATGAAGAAGCCTGTGGGCAGGGAGGGGGCACGGGGTTCAGCAGGGGGGTGGGCAGCCCTGCCCCTTCCCTCCCCTCCTCCCTACCAGGCTACCAGTACCCATGTGATCAAGGGAGCACCCACCATGCCCCAGACACTGAGATTTCCTGGGCCCCATCTCACTTTATCCTCTCGAGATTCTCATGAGGTCAGGCCTATTCATTACTATTCTGTTTCACAAATGAGAAAACTGAGGCACAGTGAGGTAAGGGAACTTGACTGAGCCAGGAGCTAAACAGTGGTGTTCAGGCTCCAGAACACCTGTTTAAGCACCTCTCGGCCAGAACAGAGGGGTGTGCGTGTATGTCTGTCTGCCCTTGGTGGGGGAGGGGGTGTAGAGGGTCCCAGTAGAGGGACCTGCCAGCATCAAGCTCCAGCCCTCATGATCCAGCTCCTCTGCATCTCTCCCCTACCCTCCTCCCCTCTGCCCCTTACCCAGCTACCCTTCAGCCTCGCTCCCCTTCACTGTCCTTCCAACACACACCTAGTTTTAGCCTCAGGACCTTGGCTCTTGCATCTCCCTCTGCCCAGCACACTCTTAAACCAGAGCTCCACAGCCTGTGACAGACACACACACACACACACACACACACACACACACACACACACACACCCTGGGCATCTGTTAATAGTGCAGATCTGATTCAGTAAGTCTGGCATGGCCAGAGTCTACACATCTAGCAAGCTCCTCATGAGGCTGATACCCAGATGGAGTTCAAGTCTTAGTTCACAGATGCAGCCCCAAGTTTTCACACAGGGCCTCCACGTCCTAGGTACTCAATAAAGACTTGTCAACTATGGCCTGGGTGCCCCCATTTTACAGATGGGAAGACCAAGGCCCAGAGAAGCCTTCAGGGTTGGCTCCCTATCTTCCCAGCCCTGTGCTCCACACGTGGGTACCCTACCCGGGGCCGGGGTGGTGGTCTTCTCTGTGCCTACCTTGGAAGGAGGTGATGATGCTGAATAAGTAGAGGACCACAAGCTGGAAGGTGCCAGAAGCAAAGGAGAAGAAGACCAAGGCCCAGGGTAAACCGAGGACCAGGCTGAGCCCCAGCAGCGTGAGCACGTGGGGCCACTTGTGAGCATGCGGGCGCAGCCGCAGGATCTGCACCACCATGGTGCCCAGCATGGCCATGTTGAACAGAAACACCAGGCTGAAGAGGCCCAGGTTGGTGACATGGCTGACCAGGGAGTCCCGGATCCAGCACCTGACAGCAAAGACATGAGGGCTCAGTGGGTGACAGGGCTGGTGCCATGCTTCTGGGCTGTGGGTGCGCATCATAGGGGCCCCGAGGGCCAGGGAGCCGCCTTCACCACCTTCCCTGCCAGGCCCCAGCCCCAGCCCCTGCCAGGCCAAGGCCTCCAGCAGCCCTGGCGCCCAGGAGCCCCGAGGTCAGTGTGGCTCCGCACCCCCAGGCTCGTGTTCCCGCCCCCACTGCACTCAGCCACTCACATGGAAGGGTAGATGACACTCTCCGGAGTCCTGTGCACAGCCAGGATGATGGGGCCATAGTTACTGATGTCCACCAGCGCCACCAACATCACCAGGAAGACGGGGAAGCCTGCAGGCAGCAAGCGTGCAGTTCCATCTCCCAACTACCGGGGCTGCCCTCCCCTGCCCTCCCCTGCCCTCCTCCGGGAGGGTCCTCCGTGATCAGACCCTCCCCTCCCCCACTCCAGTTTAGGTTTCCCATAGAGAGCCCCATCGCCCTGGCTTTCCCCTTCCCCCTCACCATCCTGGCCCCCCTGGGTCCCCACCCCTGGAGAGAAGGTCTGAGCTTCCCTGCTGGGGGGCAGGACTTCACAAGGAGACGGGGGCACAGACTGGGGGGTGGGGGGCAGCTGGAAAGGGGACTTCTGCACTGGGCCTCGACCTTGCCCACCAGCTGGGGACCAAGGACTCTCCAGAAGTGGTCACCCAGCACCAAACACCCAGGTCTTGACACAGAGCCAACTCTGAAGGGATTTTGTGTAAATCAATGGAGTGAATCAGGAAAGGGACAGATGAGAAACACAGAGGAGCAGCAAGCTGGGTGAGGGAATGTGGAGTTTGGGGGCTGCTGCAACATCCACAAGGACTCGTGGTGTGCCCCCTGGGCCTCCAGGCCTGAGAGGTCTGGGCCATGGTAAACTGGGTGGTCTTGGCCAAGAACAAACGCCAGAGCTATGGAGAATCTGTTATCTGAAGCGCTGGAGGATCCACAGACAGAGCCGCTGCCAGCCTGGGTGCATTAGATGAGTGGAGGACGGGATTACAGCCCACTCATCCCCCAACGGGGTGCCTTTGAGCAGTACACAACCTGCACATCCATACATGGTGGCTGTCTGCAAACCTTCCTTTTAAAAACAGTGAGCAATGTGAAGAGTATGTGTTTCTGGGGGCAGTGCTCAGCACTTCATCCTCCCAAAGGGGTCCTTAACCCAGCCAAGGCCAAGAACACCTGAGGATGTATGGGTAAAGGAAGTCGAGTAGAAGAGGCAGGCGTGGGGGGCCTGCCAGCGCCCTCTGCCCACCTACCCCAGCCCACGATGCTCAGCTTGAGCAGGTAGCCGGGGACGTAGGTGCCGAAGACCTCAACCACGAGTCGGTAGAGGTTGTAGCCCTCCAGGCCCATCCAGGAGAGGCAGGAGAGCAGAGAGAAGTGCAGGAAGATGGCGCTGGCACGGCAGCCAGCCTCGGAGCCCCCCAGGGCCACCGGCTCGCTCAGCAGGAAGCTCACATCCAGCAGGAAGACAGCCAGCAGCAAGTTCATGTGCACCTTGATGGTGTAATCCCGAGACTTCCTCCTGCGGTGGGGGCGGGGAGGGGCGGCAGGCGCATAGGGTCACCATGGTGGCCCACTTGGGGAGGTGGGGGCAGCACTCCTCCTCCAGGCAGCCTTCCCAGACTACACACGCACACCCTCTCCTGTTCCTATGGCTGCAGCCAGGTCATCTCCCACTAGTCCCTGAGCACCTACTGTGTGCCCAGCACCCACAGGTCGGGCACCGTGTGCATATTTTACAACAGATTCAGCCACAGACAGAACAAGCAAGACAAATCTGGCCACTGCAACCAGCCAGATACTCCCAAAGTTGGAGGGGAAAGACTCCGCATTTGTTGCTGTTTTGGAGACTCCGTGCCACTGTGTCCTGTGTCTGCCCGTCTGTCTGCACAACCATGTGTCTGTGAGGCTCTAAGTATGGCGGGGTGGGGTATGTCTGTCTGTCTTCAGGGCTGCAAGTCTGTGTGTGCACAGCCCCACCACCCCCCACACCCAGGACTCGACAGGATCCAAACACTGCCGGCGTTACCTCCCTGGCCCCCCACCCCCCACCTGTGCTCTGCCCGGCACCACCTGCTACCTGTTCCAGAAGGAACAAGAGTCACGCCCACCCGTGGCCCTAGATCCCCGCCCTGGGCTGCTCCCTTCCCCCTCACCCTCAGCTCACTCATCTGTGAGGTGGGAGGGCGCCCCCTCCCCCCAAGGTAAAGCATCAGGCACAGGTAAAACACTCCAGTCCCTCAGGTTCTCTGTCCCTGGGCCCCTGGGCACTCTAGCGATGCATGGGTAGGTGCTGGGGGCTTGTGCCCTGAGCCTGCCAGCTGTCCCTGTCACTGCTCCAGCCCCACCGTGCACAGCTGTGAGCTCACACAACACAACCTCTTAGGCACACGCAGGCACGCAGCCTCACCCTTCTGTCCTCCCACCCGAGAACAGTGAGCATGCTCCGGGTGCTTAGAATGTCTCCCCTCCACACAAACGGGCCCGGGCCCTGACCACAGTGCACCTCAGGCCCAGCCCTGACAATCCAGACCCGTCCACACAGCCGGCGTGAGGAGGCATAAAGGCGCTCTTCATCCTGTCCGTGGGGCTCCTCCCTCCCCAAGGCACCACAATGACAGAAATGGAGTGACAGACAGCCCCTGGGGTGGGGGTGCAGTAGGCCCTGTCAAGCCAGAATGCCACAGGGGCCAGGCCCGCAGTCAGACACTGGACAACAGGGCGCTGGACAGAACTTTTGAGGCTGTGCCTGTCCACGGTGGCCACTGCTTAGCTTCAGTAACTGTGGCCTTGCGGACCTGGGCGCGAGCTTGCCTCTGCCACTCCCTTGCTGTGTGACCACAGGCAGGCCACTGACCCCCTCTGAGAGCCCTCTCCTAGGGCCCCTGTGAGGACTAAACCTGCTTCGTGCACATAACACACTTAGAACAGTGGGCAGCACGTGGGAACCTCAAGCATTAACCATTGTCACAACTGTCACTGTATATCATATGCCCCCAGCGGTGACACATGGGATTCTTCAGAGACAGAAAAATCTAGATTTTTATGTCACCTCTCCCTGTGTTCCACATCAGCAGGTAATAACATTTGTAAGAGTTACGTCATCCAAACACCACAGATGTGAGGGAGAAACACAGCCCCCCGGGTCAGCAGACCACACCTCCCAGGGCTCCTGAAACCACACGTGCTTTTGGGGCAGGGGTAGCCAAGCCAGTCTCCAGGGTGGGTCTCCACGGCCGTGGGGTCCCAGCTTGGGGGCCTGGGATGAAGGTTTTCCCTCCCCACACCCCCGCCTCCCTGCCAGGCCCTACCTGGAGCAGAGGTAGGCGGCGATGGTGAGGACACAGGCCAGAGCGGAGATGACACAGCCCACGTAGGACAGGACGGTCAGGTAGTGCTTGTGTACGGCGGCTACCTCCACAGAGGCGACCTGGTCCATGAGACAGGCCCGGGCTGGCCTCAGTGTCCCCACCTCACACTTGATGGTTTGCCCCAGGTGAAGCGCCAACCTGTGCTCCCGGGGGGGGGGGCGCTCAGGCATCTACAGGCCACCCCCACCAAACTGAGCAGAGTCTGGTCCCGTGAGTGCATTCTTCAGAAGGGGGGTGTCTGCAGCTCTCACTTCCTAGCTGTGTGGCCTGAGGTAAACGGCTTAAGCTCTCAGAGCCTCAGTTTCCTTCTCTATAAAATAGGACTGCAGCAGGAGACACCTTGGGGGTCAGTGTGGAGAACAAGTGACTACAGGTGAAAAGCAGCTGGTGCACACCAGCCCAGCCTGGGGTATGGCTGCGGGTCAGGGAGAGGGCCGCTCACCATCAGCACTGCAAAGTAGGTCAGGTGGTTGCAGAGGCAGGACGTCTGCGTCTCCCTCCTGATGGTCTCACACCCAGCATCGCTCCAGCTGCCTGGGCTGCTCACTGAGGAAGGGTTCCGTGGGGCTCTGATCAAGCCCAGTCCTTCAGGACCCCACTGGACCCCCAAAATCCATGATCATGTCACTCTTCCAAACCTTGCTTCACCTGGCAAATCTCTAGTCTGCCATCATTCCTTCTTCAAGGCCCACCTTCCTCCAGGAAGTCCTCCCTGATTATCCCCACCTCCCCCTCCCCCCACCGTCCAGGACCCCCGTTCTCACCCAGATACCTGCCCAGCTCAGAGACCCCTCCACACTCACATGTCAGGTCTTCAACCCAGAATACACACTGGAGAGTCACGTTTTTCTGTAGGGACGAGAAAGGAGGAGAGCGGACCCCCTGACCGAACTGCTCCTTCCTGGGTCGGGCTGAGAGAGTCAGTGTCAGCCCCAAGCCCATGTGGACCTGACTGTATGGGGCCCCAGCCAGCTGGTCATTTTGTCAAAGACAAGTGACTCCTTGGCAGGCTCACTTGCACTCACCGGCTGTGGCTGGTGCTGGAAGGTGAGCACCACGGGCTCTGAGAGGTTGGCCACTTTGGTGTTCTGCACGACGATCCCCAAGACCTTCTCACCCAGCACTTGACTGGAGTTCTTGTCCTACATCCATACAAGAGAGGTGAGGGCTCAAGGCTGAGAAGAAAGGCCCAGACGTCCCCTAGCTTCTCTGGACTGGCGTCTCTCCCCGACACATTGCCCTGAGATGCAGAGTCTCCTCCTGGCAACAATTCTAGCCCATGTAGTCACTTACACCATAGTGAAAACAACATAATTTAGCATTCTCTGGGGGAGATCGTACCTCACAGTCCAAGTTCCGACCTTACAAGGAAAGGCTCTGACTTCTGGACCAGGGAGCCCTACCCATCTTGGCTCCGTGCCCGCCTTCCACCTCCCCACAGACAGAAACTGCTTTCCCGGGGCCCACACCTGGAACAGGGCTTGGCTGCTGAAGTCCACCAGGAGGAGTCTCTTTTCAGCCTCCCCTCTCCGGCCTTTGGTCTTCTGGAAGAGCGTGCGGGGCAGCAGCACCGAGTATTCCTGGATCTCGCTCTGTTCCTCCTGTAGACCAGAATCCCTGTGGGCTCAGCCCTCCGGCCTCTACACACAGCTCCCCCTCCAACACCTTTCTGGATGCTGCCATCTCTAAGCACACCTCCTACGGGAAGCCCTCCCTTGCGTGGCTCCTGTGCTGGCTGGGAAGCCTTGTGGTTAGCACCCAGGGCTCCAGGGGCAAACAGGGGCAAACAGGGAGATTCACGTGGTGCCGTGCTATCTGGCCTCCGACCCTGTGCCGCCTACGGCATCCCAGGGTGGGTGGTAGGGTGAGGGTGGGGCGGGGGGGGGGAGCTCCCAGTGACCAGGCCATGTGAGGGGTGGTCTCAAGACTGCGGCGCACGCACAGGCACTTCGCAGTTCATCTTCTGTCCACACGGGGTGCCTAGGAGCTCTGATGCCAGCCGGCTCCCTGTCCCCACCGAGGTGAGGAAGGGTCCTCCGCCACGCGGCCGGCAGCCACTAACAGGGTACTCTCCGGGCCTGAGGCCTCCCTTGTCAGCCCACGTCTGGCTCCCAGAGGCCTGGGAGCCTCCCCATCTGTCTCTGCCCCGACCAGCCAGGCCCCTGACTCCTGACCTCACGCCTGGAGTGGATGCGCAGGTCCTGGAGGCTGGCTGTGGGCTGCAGCTTCCACACCGTGGCGTTGACCAGATCCTCCTCGAACGACAGCGTGTCCCCTGTGAACTTCACAGAAGTCAGCCTCGACTCCAGGCTCTGCAGCCTCCTGGCAGGGGGAGAAGAGGTTGGGGAGGTTGGTCGGGGCGGACAGGGCGAGGGAGCAAGAAGGGGACACCGCGCAGATACACAGGAAAGAGGCAGGTGGAGATAGGGCAAGGAGGGGCAGGGGGCAGAAGGGAGGGGGCGAGAGAGACCACAGCCCCAGCACGGTGGTGGGCGAGGGGGGATGAGCAGGGGCTAGGCCAGCAGAGCTAACAGGAAAGGCGGCTGCCCCGAGTACCCGGTTCCGGGCCCAGCTCTGCCTCGGTGGACCCGCTCCGCAGCTGGGGAGCAGCCCTACCTGTCTTGGGGCCTCACTGTGCCGAGCCCTCCAATGGGCCCATCAGTTCCCCTTTCCCAGTGGGGAAGAGGGCTCGGGGACGGGGTGGGGGGGCTGTCTGGGGGTGGTGATAGTTGTTTATACGAAGGCCAGGGGCTTGGCCCAGCCGGGCTGTATTTCAATGCCTCTCTAGGAGGAGGTGGAAAGACGACGTGAACATTCCAGTCCCAGGAGAGGCCTCCTTCCAGCCGCCCGCCCCAGGTCACCGTCCTGCCCACATCCAGGTCTGGGGGGCCACGCTTACTGGCTGGCGGGGGTTGATGAGGGCTTCCTCGAGGTCCTCCCGGGGTGCTTCAGGAGCTGGCTGAGCTGCTCGAGGTCCCTTTTCAGCTCGCACAGGTCCACCGAGGCATTGTGGGAGGCCTTCTGGGGAGGATCTGGAGCAGGGGAGAAGCGCCTGAAGCTGCTGAGCAGGTGCCACAAGCTGTACCCGTCCCACTCCCATCTCACCCTCCCGTTTTACGGCAGATGAAACTGAGCCTCCAAGAGGTGGGGTGCACCCTCCAAGGTTACCCAGAAGCCAGCCAGAGGGGGGCCCCGCCACAGGGAACCTTCAGGCAACACCAACTCCAGCAGGGCAGGCCGGGATGCACCTGCCCATGTGCCCCTCTGCCTACACACCTGGAGCCAGGAGGGCCCATTCAGGAGAGCTGTGAGGAAGGGCGGGGGGATGGGGGAACAGAGCGGGCAAGGGGGGCCCACTCAGGAGGGTTGTGAGGAAGGCCAGGGGGCAGGGCAGGAGGGGCCCACCAAGGAAGGCTGTGAGGAAGGCCAGGGGTGGGGGGCCCATGCAGCCTCTGGCTCCTGACACCCAGTCCTGTCTTCCCACTCTCTCTGCTCCCTCCCTAGGCGGGCCTCATCTTCCTCCGCCTGGACCTTCCCAGCACCCTCTGGATGGGACCTCCCCGACCCTCTGCCTTCACCCCTACCTTCCCACAGCCCTTCCAGGAGCACAGCTTGGATCACACCCCTCCCCTCCTCAGACAACCTTCTGCAGCTCCCCACTGCCTTACTGTGGAAGGAGAAGGTGAAGCCGGCAGCACTGGGCAGACTGGTGTTCTGGGGGCTCCACCAGGAGCTGACCGAGGTGGCGAGCAGTGGGGGTCCCTGAGCCAGGCTCTCCTCCCGGTGCCGGAAGCACAGGAGGCCAGAGGCTTGGTCACTCAGCAAGAAGTCGTTTTTGCCGTAGCGAAGATGCAGTATCCCCACGTGGTGGCTCCAGTACAGGCAGAAATGGTAGAGGCCCCTGGGCTCAGGGAAGAGCTGGGGAGCCGAGAGGACCCCAGGGAAGGGGGCATGGATCGTGAGGGCTCCCTCTGAGTTCTTGACGGAGATGTGCAGCTCCGACGTCTGCTTATAATGCAGGCTGCTCTTGTGCGTCTGGTTCCTCTGGCCACAGAAACGGAAGTCTTCACGGGGCGTCCTGCCCTGGGTACCTGAGGAGACAAAGACCACAGATGGGACTCTGGGGGCAGGGAGCAGCCAGGGGCAGGAGAGGGCCAGGTCTTGGGCCCAGAATACTGGATCCCAGTGCCTGGGACCCACACACTTCCAAGGGCCTATACCCTCAAAGGTCTACACAAATGTGAATGTGCCCTACTCACAAATTCCTAGCTTCAAATTATAAAAAGAACATTAATAATAATTTCAAAGGCCAAAAAGCCACATTTTAATAGCAATAAAGTACTTCACAAGGCCATGCCTACCATACAATTGCACAGGCTGTGCACTGCACAAGGATGCTCTGGGCTGCAGAGCTGAGTGGGGCCAAAACCCAGTCCATGTTCCCTACCCCAAGCTATGCACTATGGGGCTGCAGCTGCCAGAAAGAAGGAGTGCCTGTTTCTGCAAGATACCATCCATTTGCTAAACTGTATCTAAAGTCCTGTGCCTGCCCAAAGGGGTTGGTGGATATGCCCGCAGCTGTCCTAGACACGGGAGCTTTGTAGCCTAAGTCACAACAGTCCCAGGGCATCCCCAAGATAGCTTACCTTGAACCAGGAGGAGCACGCCTAGCAGGAACAGTGCCATCTGCAGCAGCACTTGGGCACCCATCTTCCACCCCAAGGTCACCCTGAGAAGTCAGCACCTGAAAGAGGCCAGGAGAGTTAGCTGGGGGCAGAGGTGCAGGCTGGTCGGACCAGCCCTGCAGACGGGGAGGGCGGCGCAGCTTGGGTGTGGGACGTGAGGTAAGAAGGCCAGTGTGGGAACAGCTCGTGGGTCTCCCCAGAGCTGCCAAAGCTGAGCATCAAGGGGCAGTGGCCGCCCAGGCTGTTCAGGCCCGGCTCCTCCTCTCCCTTGCTGCATGGCCCCGTGCACACCACCCAAGACGAGGCTGGTAATAGTCCTTCCCTGTAGACCCAGCAGCCCTGGGGCAATCCTGGCTAGACTCCAGCACCACCTGGAAGCACCCCACGGCCCTGCCCCTCCAGGCCCTGAGGAGACACAGGAAAATAGGAGCTTTCCGGGTCCTCCTCCAGGAACCTCACCATCATCATCCCCAAGACCCAGCTCAGAGAACACTGCCTTTGGAAGTCTTCCAGAATTCCCTGTATAGTCAGCCCCAGCCTCCTTCGCTTCCCACCACTGGCCAGGGCCTCCTGTGTCCCCAGACCGCGCAGGGTGGTGCGTTCCCCCCTCAGCAAGGAAGGGAGCTCCTGGCCCATCCCTGCGGACCCGGCCCAGGGCGCGGGGCGGGAGGGGGGGGGGTGTTGCAGCAGGACAAAGGCTGGGCAGTCAGTGGGAGGGGTGAGGCGTCCGGGAAGCAGAGCCAACATCAGCGCCCGGCAGCGCCCTCTGCAGGGAGCCGGGGAGAGGGTGCTCCCTGTCGTGACCACCAGGGGGAGCCGGGAAAAGGCAGAGGTGCGTTCCGACGGGACAGGGAGACTGGGACAGTATGGCCCAGGTGGGGAGGAGGCGCTTCCGACCCCCCCCCCCCCCCGCGGCCTGCATTAGCTGAGCGCCAGTCGTCCAGCCCGTGCTTTCCCACAGCACCCCTGTGCCTGCACTCAGCCTCGCTTCAGCCCTGCCTGGTGGGCCCTGCCGGGTGGGCCCTGCCCTTGCCCCTTCCACAGACCCGGGATGCGAAGCCGAAGGGGTTAAGGGAGATGCCCAGGATCACTCCAGAGGCCAGAGCCTCCCTGCCTGGTCCCGACTGTGGTGCCTGGCAGGGAACCCGCATGCCCGGCGCTCAGAGGGACAAGCCAGTGGCTTCCCCACGGCCAGCTGGCCCCGTGACTGAGCTAGGCACGGACAGACACATGGGCATCTTCCGTTCACGGGGAGCTACGGTGGCTGCGGTGACACATGCAATCATCTGCTGCGAGCCAGACGAAGGAAAGCCTGGAGACCTGGGTGCACACAACAAGTCTAAGTTTGGGGGAAGCCAAAGGGGGCTTCCAGGAAGAGGTGGCTTTTGGATGGAATATTTGATGGTAGCATCAAAGGGGTGGGGGATGGGGCCCAGGGAGGAGCTCATTGTCTCCTTCCTTGAACTAACCTGACCCCCTGAAATTAGAGCCAGTCCCCTATGCCCCACTGTGCATAATGGAACCCCAGTTTCTTTTTTTTTTTTTTTAATTTTTATTCATTTATGATAGTCACAGAGAGAGAGAGAGGCAGAGACAAAGGCAGAGGGAGAAGCAGGCTCCATGCACTGGGAGCCCGACGTGGGATTCGATCCCGGGTCTCCAGGATCGCGCCCTGGGCCAAAGGCAGGCGCCAAACCGTTGCGCCACCCAGGGATCCCGAACCCCAGTTTCTTAGGGCCTTGTCAGTCCCGTTATCAGTCAACCAGGCTCATTGTCTTGCCTCTGTGGCATCACAAGACTCCTTAGAAGAACCATATGAATGTGTTTTAGGGAATGGTCATTACCGGCCAGGTTGTGATTTTTAAGGTTTCACTCTGTGCCCTCTCTCAGCATTTTGGCCCTTTTTGCAACCATGTCCTGCCACCTCAGACTGGCAGGAGGAAACCCAGCATTGGGAGACAGAGATATGTCCCGCCTGGACCCACTTCATTCCTCTCCTTTCTGCCAGTCCCTGTTGCTTGCTACCTCTGATCCCCGATCCAAATATCACCTCCTCCAGGCAGCCCCTCCTCGCTGCAATCACTGCTCTACACTTGTGAACTCGAAGCTGACAGATGGCTTATGGATTTGTCCAAATTCTCCATTTTATGGTATTCGGATTCAAGACCCAGAGAGGGTCAATGACTTCCTGACATCACACAACAAGCAAGGATGGAGCTGGCCAAAAATTCATGTACGTCTCTGGCCCACTGACCTTCAAAGTGACCACTGCTCCCTAGACAGGGCAGTCATCCACTTTGCATCAACCCTCCCAAACTGAGCTTTGAGAACAAAAAGGCTGAGACAAAGAAGTGAACTTCCAGTCATGGGGGGCAGAGGGGGAGGGTTGGTGCACAAGGGAGCTTGTGCCACTGTGAGTACCATGGAAGGGATGCAAACACAGTCAAGGGACCAATTGCACGACCCTGACACTTCCAGGCTCATCTCTACCCCGCTGTTTCAACAGCCGCTCTTAGGTGGACAACCTTGTCCCCATAGACATTCCCGGGATTTGAGTAGGAGAATCCACCGGGCTTCCTTCAACCCATCTTAGGCAGCGGAGTGGACTCTGTCTGCATCCAACGCCAACTTCTCCTGCTGGATAAGCTGTGTGTCCTTGGGCCAGTCACTCACCCTCTCTAGGCCTCACCTGCCACATCTCTAAATGACTTGATACTTGTTTTTTTTTTATTTTTTTTTATTTATTTTATGATAGTCACACACAGAGAGAGAGAAAGAGGCAGAGACATAGGCAGAGGGAGAAGCAGGCTCCATGCACCGGGAGCCCGGTGTGGGATTCGATCCGGGGTCTCCAGAATCGCGCCCTGGGCCAAAGGCAGGCGCCAAACCGCTGCGCCACCCAGGGATCCCTGACTTGATACTTGTAAAGGACGTAGAACATGGCCACGCATGTGGTGGGCACCACGGGTGTCAGCTAAATATCTCTGTGTGCTTTCTGACTGGCCTATGCCTGCCCCTAAGTCCACCCCCGGCCTGTCGCAGGGCCCTACCTCCTTTCCCTCCCACCTTCGTGCCCCCCCGCCTTGCGGCCCTGGCCAGCTCAGCCTCCAGAGCACCTTGACGGGAAATTCTTAGAGCATGAAACTTCCCTTCCGGAAGAGCCTTGGGAAAACTGCAACTCCGCCCAGAAAACCTCTGTCCTTGCAGCCCTGGCCTGAACTACTCACATGCCCTCTGAGGGGAGGGAGAGCACGACCGGGGACAAGGAGATCGCAGCCTCTACCGGGAAGGGGGAGGGCACTGCCTGGTTGTCCACTTGGCACCCTCCCAGCCTCACTTCACACTACAGAGCACCCTGCCCGCTGCCCATCACGTCGCTCTCTTCCTTCCCTCTACCCCCTGCCTGTGGCCTGCGTGGGGGGACGTCTGCCCCCTGTACACTCCCATAGCCCCGTGCAGCTGACTCAGACGGTGCAGTTGGCATCTATAATGGGGGCCACATTCTCCCAGCACCCCCAGCAGGGCTGCAGAATGCCCTGGTCACCAGCCCGGGTGCCCCAACCACTCGACTCAGCCAAGGAAGGAGGGGTCCTGTGCTCTGAAGGCTGAACCCCAGAACCAGGAGCCCGTATGTGGACCTCTACACAGGCAGAACCTTGTCCCTGGTCTCTGGACAGGCCTCAGCCATCAAATACTCTTAAAACCAACCATTGGCATGCAGGCGAGACCTTTGTCAAACCTCACATGGCACTAGGCCAGACCCAGGAGTTGCTGAGAGGGCTACTCTAGCAGCAGCACCACGATGATCACAGCAGTAGCGTCAACCACGCTGTCACATGAAATCCCCAGAGCCACTCTGTGAGACTGGTCCTACTGTTTTGCTATTTTACAGACCAGGACACTGAGGCTGGGGAAAGGTTATCTGATCCAAGGTCACCCCAGGTGGGGCCAAGGCACAGACCTTGCGCCTCACCCTAAGAGAACTCCTTGCAGAGCTGGCACTGGCGAAGGTCCTAGAGATACATGCTCCCCTGGCTTTGGGAGATCCCCCCAAAAGGGAGATAAGAATGACAGGGTAGCCAAGGCCACTGACAGGTGCAGACAACTCCAGCCTGGGAGTTGGGTTTGGGGGCCAAGTCCCCCAGGAGAGGTCCCCTCCCATATCTGCTTCTGGGGCAGCTGCTCTCAACTTTAGGCCTTCCGTAAACATACAAAGAGAACAGAATGGTCCAGCCCAGCTCAACACAATGGGGGCCATCGTCACGGGGTCCCCAGGGACACAGGCAGAGCAGAAGGTGGCCAGGGCTTGTCCCCCCACTCATGCCCAGAACTGGCCAGGCCCAGGAGAAGGGTCCCACTCAGGCCCAGCCCTGTCCATCCTCATGATGGGGGAGGGAGCAACAGGCTGGGGACCCGTGGCTCACTTTCTCCCGCTGGGGTCCTGAGTCACTTCCTGTGCCATCCATGTAGAGCCATGAGTCCCTGCTGGCCCAGTCCAGGCTCCTAGAAAACCCATTTCCTTGGAGGACGGAGGTGGAAGTTGAGTGGACAGGACCTGGTTGCTTGGGGTTAACCCTTCCTGGGCAGGCACTTCTCTAACATACCCAACCGGGCTGATGCCCAGACCTGCTCCCCCACAGCTTTTCTTCTGCTTCCCATTACACACACTGTGGACGTTTCCTCCCCATCTCCAGACTGGCCCTTTGCCTGGAAGGCCTTCCCTAGCCCTATGACAACCCACCCATCTACTAAGGCTCCGTTGAAGATACACCCTCCCCATAAAGTGTCACCTAACCACCCTCCCCTGTCAGAATTAACTACGTATTCAGGGGGCAGGGGGATCACAGCCCACTCTTCACTCTCTATGCCTCCACTGCATGAGAAGTTCACATCAGAGGTGCCCAAACTTGCCCCTGGCTCAGACTCACCCTGGTGAGCTCACTAAAATCAGATTCACATGGCCCTCACGCTGAGGATCAGAGGCAGAAGGTCTGGGGTGGGCTTTAACAAGAGTCCCCTTGATTGACACTCCACAGGCTTGGAACCGCTGGGTTACAAGCCTACGATAACAGTAGCCATGTTTTACAGAGAAAGTCAGAGATGAGGGGGCCAACCCCAGATCACTCAGCGGCTGAATGGCACGGCCTGGGCTGGGGGCTGGGGCAGCCTGCAGACCAGCAGTGCCTCTTCTCCACTCGCTGGCAAGGACAGGTCCTGCTCCCTGTAGGGTTTACCTGGTGCTTAGCAGGGTTCCAGGAACCTGGAAGGGGCTTCCCAAAGGACAAAAGGGAGAAGGAGGGCAGGGGTAGAAGGGGAGCCCTGGAGCAGGTTTTCAGGTGTCAGCCTCATCTTGCCTTCCTTAGGGGTGGGACAGAAGGAAGAGGATGCAGCTCAGCTGTCCTGCTCCATCCTGAATCCTTAGCTGCTCCCCATTAAGGGGGGGGGGCAACATAGAGCTGTGGGCTACCCCCTCAAGCCCAGGGCAGAGGGCTTAGGAAAAGAAGGATTTGACCCAGAACAGACAAGGGGGATGGTGAGCATCAAGCCTTGAGAATGTAAGCATGCATATGAGTGTGTCTTGTGTGTGCACATGCACGTGAAGTATGGGTCTGCAAGGGACCAAGGAGAGAGCTGAAGAAGGCTGGTAGTGGGGGCAGGTCAGCTCTGTGGCAGAGGAACAGAGGGCTGCATAGACCTCAAAGGGCAGCCAGGGGAGACAGTTAGAACAGAGCACAGCTCTAGCAGGTGCTTCCTCCATGGGGGCTGGGGGTGGGGGGAGAGGCTAAGAAGACCCTCCCACTGGCACTTTCCAAAGTATTTGATAAAAATCTTACTTAGAAACACCACCTATCCAACAAATCAAAGGAGGGACCCCCATCAGACCTAGGTGGGAGCGAGGGCCAAGCTCCCTCTTAGACCGGCCCCTGCCCTAAGGCCCCCAGCATTACCCACTCTCTTCCTGCCTCTGCTCCCATTCCCCAACCAAGTGGCTGAGCTCCAGCTAGGTGACCATCCAAGCTAGAGGTTTTCCCCACAAGGGTGTTCTGGGATGGCTGGGGAAGCAGAGTGACTTCAGGTTTCAGGAATTCTACAATAAAGGAGAATAAAAAATTAACTAACTGCCTGCCCCCAGAGGCTGGCGGATGCCAAGGCCATGCCCACGCACTGCCTGGGGTGAGTCTCACATTCTTGCACCAGACCCGTTGGAGGGCCGTCCCCAGCAGCATGGCCGCATCGCCCTGTGGCTTCTGGTACAGCCAAGTCCATGGGCAACAATTCTGTGTACCCTGTGGGAGACCGAGGAAGGGCAGAAGCAGAATGCTCTCGGCTAGGATGGAAGGAAGGGGTCGGTCTGTGTGAAAGGACTCAGTCCTCCCCAAGAGCCTTACCCAGAGCCACCCATCCTGGAGCCTGCTTTATCTGGCACCAGAACATTCACTTGAGGCCTCAGAGAGGCCAACGTAGAGTCACACAAGGAGAGGTGAGCCCGGGCTTGGGTGTTCCCCGCTCCAAGCCTTTCCACACACTGGTCCTCCTCCCTGGGATGCCAGCCTTAAGATGTGGCCAATGCCCTGGGCCTCTGGCCTCCGCACCCTGCCTCTACCACAGTTCCTGACACCACATGGTTGTGGGGAGGGGAACAGGATCTATCTGACGCAGCAGGAAGGACCCGGGAATCCGAGGAGAGAGAGGATGGCAGCTTCATTTAGAAAGTGTTCAATCTGTGCTGGCATCGTGCAAAGCACTTTGCACAAATTACGATTCAGTCATCACCATGGGTCTGGGGAGCAAATGCTATTAGGACCCCTCAATTTAAAGAAAAGGAAATTAAAGTCTAGAGAGGTTAGGTGACACCCAAGATCAAGTAAGCAGCCAAGCCAGGACTCAGACCCAAGGCTGCCCAACCTCAAAGCTATGCTTTTTGTCATGGTGATCCCAGAGTCCTATCCCTTCTCTGGGACTGTCTCCTCATCTTTACCAAGTAGTAACTTTGCCAGAGCACTTTCTAAGAAGCATTAGTTCCCAAGTTAGAGAAATATTGCAGGCACTGCTTGGCCTTGTGTGTTAGCATGTCAAAGGCTCTGATAAGTCCAGCAGAAAGAAAATCCACAGAGCTTCATTGCTTAGTTTCCCAGCCCACTGTGAGGGTGTGTCCTTTTTAGCATGGGCACCTGTTACCAACACTAGAAACAATCTCTCAAAAATCTTGCCACCACCCAGATAATACAGCCGTCAGCACCTTCCCTCCCAGCTCCAGCCCTCCCTTCCCCTCAGAGGCCATTAGCTACCATGAGATGGGCTGCGGGAGCCATTTAGACTGTGATGTTCCCCAGGGCAACTCATCACCATTCTTGACATTTCCAGGCAAGAGGTCCCTAGGGAGCCCAAGGTATATGAGGCCCCATTCCACCTCCCCTCGGCCGGCGGTGGCCGCAGCAGCAGCTCTTGGGGAAAGGGGCACTGCCAGCCTTGTCCCCAGGTTGGCCATTCCATTAAGTTCAGCCACAGCCAGCTGGGCCCTCAGCCTGTCCTCACACAGCTGGGACACTTAGAGGGTTGGAATTGAATGAGAGAGAATGAGAGAGAGAGAGAGAGAGAGAGAGAGAGAGAGAGAGAGGCAAGGAAAAGAGAAAGAAAGAGGCAACATGAGCATGCCAGAGCTTTTAGAAACAGAGAATCAAAGCCTCTTAGAATGTGAGACTGGATTATAGGGACTTGGAACCTAAAAGAGAAGAGATCAGAAAGGATCCCAGATCTGGCCCAGGCTGGGATTGGGCTCAGGCACCAGGGTTTCTCGGAAGCAGTGCAGGGTCTCTGGTGCCAGCTCCATGCTCCTGGCACGGTGTGAGTCCCCACCCCCCACCAACTCTCCCTGCAACCCTCTCCCCAGGGAGCTGCCAAGGCTGGGCTCCGGGACCCCAGGACACACAGCACCTGCCCAGAGAATGTGGCCTCCCAGAGTGGGGGTGACAGGAGTTAGATGTGCATAGCCCGGAACTAGCTCTGCAGCCAACTGGCCCTTGGAACTTTCGGCCAGCCTGTCCCCTCTGAGACTTGGTTTTCTTCTGTGGATGACTATGATCCGTGTCCCCACCTGTCTTCTCTATAGGCCAGGCCTCAGGATGCTTCCAGGGAAAGGCAGGGCTTATGTCCGAGGTGGCAGCGAGGAACAGAGTTGGGCCATCTCCTCCTGGCAAGACTCTCTTACCTCTCAAACCACACGCAGACTCAGCTGGCTGGCTGAAGTGTCCCTTCCCCATCTGTGCTCCTACTCTGCCCAAGGGCAGGCCTACAAGGTCAGCCCAGTTACCACCCTGCTCTGGGGGCTGCAGAGCAGCTACCCTGGACCTAGCCGAATGCCAGTCTTTGGAGTACAGGACCCTAGTTTTGTTGAGGTCAGCCACGAACTCTCCCTTTCTTTCTTCCTCTTCCCAGTCCCAGATCCCTGGCTGAGAGGCACACAGGGCACACAGCCAGGTGTCCTTCCCTAGGAATGCTGGGGGCCTGGGCAAGGGCCTGAGGCACCAGCCCCCTTCCAGGGAGGTGCAGTGGAGGCACAGACCAGGATCTCATCCTGCTCACTGAATACACAGCACCCCAGGGCCTCCCATTGCTATTCGCACCCCTGGAGGGCCGGTGTGCTCACCACCTCCAGTAACACAGCTAGAATTAAGCTCTTGGAAAATGCAAGACTCGAGTTTAAGCTCTTTACACAAAGGAACACATTTGCCCTCCCCCAAACCTTAAGAGAAGCGTGCCTTTATGCTCATTTAACAAAGAGGGAAACTGAGGCCCCTGGAGGTGAAGCTACCTGCTGGAGATGGCACAACCAGAGAGTGGTGGACCCAAGATGCTACCCCAGGGCCCAGCTCCAGAACTGATGCTCTTAATTTTGCAGCCCGCTTCCCCTTGACTTTACCTGACTGCTAGAAGAGCCTTCTCTTTAAAATTCACAGCAAAGATGCTTCCAGATGTGTCTCCCTGGGGTTCCAAACACCCTTTTACTCAGAGCCCAGGGGACTCCCATGCCATGGCTCCTGCCAGCCTGGGGATGCAGCCTCCCAACACCTCTCAGAGGTTTATCTTTATTCATTGAGGGTGCAGCCCAAAGGCAGAAAATCGGTTTTTAGCTAGAGTGAGGCTGAAGGGAGTGGGGGTGGAGCCCTAAGCCCCACCACTTCCTGCTGTGGCTGCTGTTTAGTTGATAAATCCCCCTTAGCATGGCATCTGTGCCTGTCCCAGAGCTCCTAGTGCCCCTTATCTCCACCTCCCACCCCCATCCATCAGCTCCCTTGGCAGTGCTGGGGAGAGAGGGGAGATGGGAGAGAAAGGATGGAGGGAAAGAAGAAAGAGAGAGAGGAAGGGAAAGGAAGAGAAAAGGAGCAGGGGAAGGGGAGGCAAGGGAGGAGAACGAGAAGAAGGGAAGGGGGGAAGCAGGACCAGGAGTGAGAGGGATGGAGGGAAGACGGGAGGAGGGGAAATCGTACCTGGACTCGTCCTTTGTGGCATCGAGTGCACTAGAAGTACATAAAGAGCGTGACCGAGGGAGAGGGAGCGAAGGGCTGCAGCCTGCTGGCGCGGGGATCAGGTTCTGGGGAGGAGGACTTTGAAGCCGAGCCACCCCGCCCCTGCCCCCCCACTGGAGCTTCAAACAAAGCGGGCAGCCAGGGAAGACGGCGAGCCCCAGCCACCAGTCTGGGAGAAGGGGCGCAGGTGACAGCAGCCCCTGGCAACCGTTTCCCTGGCAACTGTTGGCAGCTGCAGGAAGGGAACTACGTCACCGCCCGGCTCCGACCCAGCTCCGCACAAGCGCCCTAACTTGTCCGGTACCCAAGTCTCCCATCTCAGATGCTGGCCAGGCCCAGCGGGGAGCCAGCAGGAGGAGGGGCAGGGCTGAGGACCGTGGGTTACGGGTTACGGAGAGCAGTGAGGGCTACCTCCCTAAGCGGGTCGGCATCGCCTTTAAAGCAAATCCTTCAGGGCCCGGGGGGGCCACTCTTGTGACCCAGGATACCTCGAGTGGTCAGCTACATTTGCCCCTGGAGGCTGCCGGCCTGTGGCCCTGACCTCATCCCAGGCTGGACTCCCTCCACCCCTCATCACTGGCCCCCCCAGGTGCAGGATGTACACGTACATTCCCTCCAAGTGTCTCCGGGAGCCACCTGCTCCAAAAAGCCTTCCTAGGTAGCCACAGCACACCACGGATCTTCATTCTGAGTTATCCCTAGGGCTGGGGGTTCCCCCTGGCTTCCTTCCAGAGCGTTCTCGGGGGGCCAAGAGTGGGTCAGACCCTCCCATCTGTGCTGCAGAGTAAGCACAGGAGTGTGAGAAGGGAAGAGAACACAGGCAAAGCTTCTGAAACCGCTTCTTTGTGTTCTTTGTGCCAGGTGCTACCCTAGGCATTTTGGAGATGTATTTCTACCACTCTGCAAGGTCAGCCCTGTTGAAGCTAACTTACAGATAAGGAAACAGGCTCAGGGAACTGATGTGACTTTCTCAAGGCCACCCGGCTGGTAGGGAGGGCTGTAAACTTCAAGCCAAGATCTCTTCCAAGAGACATCAAGGCTAAATGTCCATCTGACGCTTGACTAGTCCTGCCCCCCCACCCCGATCCAGTGCACATCCAAACTTTTATTTGATCACCTCAAGTGACAGGGAGCTCACTTCCTTCCAAGAGGGCACATCCCTTTGGCCTCTAAAAAGTCCTTCAGAGCCATTCAAAGGGGAAAGGGCATCAAACACATCGAGTGGTCCCCACGTGTCAGGGCAGGAAAGAGGATGCCCCCACTGGGGCCTGTGGCTCCAGACCAGCAGCAGATCAGGAGGCACGGTGGCTCTGCTCAGGGCACTAAGGGGCTAGGGTCTCAGCCAAGCAGCTATAAACACTTTCCCAGAACAAGTGGAGAACCCCCTCAGCAGTCACACTCAAAGGGCACGGAGGGGCTTTGCGGTGGTTTCTGGCAGAGGCCATGGGAAAGGCAGCAGGGGCTTGGGGCCGGGGGACGCTGGGCCCATGTGCCCTCACACCTCCTCCCCCACCCATGGACCAGAGCCAGGAGGCAGCTGCAGTCAGGAGGCAGCTATTGTCTTGCTGCTGGCCCAGAGCTGTGTCCCCTTCGGGCACTATTTTTGGCCCTCCGGAGGAAGAGGAAAAGAAAGCAAAGAAAGGAGTTGCTGTTCTCAGTGGAACCTTTCCCCGGAAAGGATTCCAGGGCCTGCTGGGCCAGAGAAGCCAGTCACTGTGGGATCAGAAGCTTCTCTGCTTAAAAAGAGCTGGCAAGGGGCTGCAGTTCAGGGGAGCCAGGGGAGGGCGCAGACGGGGCCCCCCAGGGCCTTTACACACACATGGTGCTCACTAACCACAGTGACATGCAGAGAAACAGAGGCACAACATCACAGGTCCCACCCAACGCCACCCAGTACTTGTAATGACAAAAATACTTACTATAGCTCATAGGTCCTTGCTGCCCAGAGCCCAGTCTCGGCCAAAGACACTGACAATGCTCACGATACCGCCGACCAGAGCGGAGTGCAGGACAGGCATGGTGAGGCTCATTTTATAAGTCAGATAGCTGCCCAAATAGTGAGCCAGCGACCCCACACACCGCCACCGCCACCGCCAGCCAGCCCCCCTTCCACCAACTCCAGCACACTAGCCTTCTTTCTATCCTCAGGACCTTTGCATGTGCTTCCCCTTCAACGTAGCACATTCTTTCCCAGGCCTGTTCCCTGACTGGTTTCTTCTCAGCCCTTATTTCAAATATGTCCTCCTCTAAGAAGTCATCCATGATTACCCAACCAAAATTACCGTCCCCTTGATCACCCTCTTCCATGCCACCTTCTATCTTCATAGCACTTAACACCATCTGAAATGACCCTCCAATTTGCTTACTTGTTTTCCATTTCTCGACATTTACTACCCGGCTCACCACTGGTATCTCCTATATTAGTGCCGTGCCTGGGCCACAGCAGATGCTCCATGACTGCTAAATACATGAATGAATGAGACAGAGTTGGGATTCTAATCCAGGCCAGGCAGGCTGCAAGCCTCTTCCCCATAGGAGCCAATTCCTGATGTTACACATCTGATCCAAAAGTCCACTTGAGGCAGAGGTTCTACCACTGAGCCATCCTGACTCCCCAGCCTCTGACTGGCCCAGGGGCATAAACATCTCTGTCAAGTGCTTGGCTAGAGAGTGACTCCCAAGACTGTACACAGCTTGAGAGTAGGAATAGGACCCTAAATGCCAGCCTACCATTTCTTTCAATACACAGCTGCCTGGTAAAGGCTCTGAAAAGTCCTGCAATGCAGAAGCCCAGGAACCCTAGCTTCCTAAATCACTGGGACCGCAGACAGACTTTCAAAGTTGCTAGATTAGATCATGTCTGAGATCTCATCTGAATCTGTGATCACTGAACCTTGGGTTTTCTCTTGACACGAAGGCAAAGTTACTACTCCCAGGCGCCTCGACAGCCTACTCCTATGGCCCAGGGCTAAGAGGGGGCCCAAGAGGAGATCTGCCATGAAGGTGGGTCTTATTCTCACTGCTGCAAATGTTTAACTTACATCTGGATTCCCATGGGCTTCCCCAAGGTGGAGCAGGGAGGGGAAACTACATGTCTGTGGCCAGGGAGGACCCTGGGGTCTAGGAACCTGGGGATGGGCATATCCCAAGGACCAGCATGCAGAGACTCACAAGGCAGCTGGCACAGGGAAGGAGCACAAGAGCACAGACCATATGACGTGCACCAAACCTCCACAGTGCACGTGCCCACCACTCTATGAGGGGGCACTATTATGCCCATTCTACCGCTGAGAAAACTGAGGCTCAGGGAGGAGAAGCTGCTTGCCCAGGGCTACACAGCTGGCAAGTGGACCCCAACCCAGTTCTGTACACTCCTTTGCCTGAGCTCTACCCCTGCTCTGGAATCTCCAGGACACGGAGAGGACGCGTAGCCACTCAAGGGAGGTGCGTAGGCAGGTCCATGAGGCTGCATGGCACCCAAGGCCTCACAGCCCAGGAACAGGGGCCGGGTCCCTTCATCCCTACAGCTATGGGTCTGCAAACACTCCCACCTCCCTGGACGGCAGTTTCTGCGGCTTCCAGCCCTGTAGGAGAGAGAACCCAAGTGGGGGACCCAAGTCCCACCTCATCCCACTGAGATGGGACTCCCAGGCATGCTGACACCTGCTGCAGAGTCTGTGGGGAAGCACTGGCTGTCCTCCCAACTGCGGCTAGTGACAGGCACTGCTCCCCAGCCTGGCTCCCCACCCCACCCCACATCAGCCCAGGGTATCCTTGGGTCCCAGCCCAAGAGCTGGAGAACAGACTCTGCCCATCTGGTCTGGGGTGTGTGCATAGGTGGCAGAGTCCAAGAGGGTGTGGCAGGTGTGGACACAGATGTAGGATAAAAACAGCTTTGAGGAAGCACATGAGGGTTCCTTCTGGCCCTACCCACTGCCCACGGCTCTCTCGAGGCCCTGTCACATGCAGGTGTGTGGGAGGGGGAAGTGCCACGGGGTTAGGAACACCCCTACCCAGGCACAGGTCCATTGCATAAGGACAACAAGGGGCAACATCAGCTCCCTGATGATTTGAGGGTGGGTGTGCCCCCTTCTTGACCCCTCCATCACACCCTCCAGATTCACTCCCACCCCAATTCCCATGTGCCTTCCGCCCAGCTCGTTGGATTATTAGGAGGCCAGTGGGAGCCTCCCAAAGATGCCACTGGATGACACTAATGATGGAAGCCTGTGCATGGTGACAGGCAAGGCTATGGAGGTACCACCTGTACAACAAACATCACCTGACACCCTTAGGATCACCAGCAGGCTGGCTGCTTAGGGACTTCGTGCCTGGGAAGAACGTGGGACTGGGCGCCTCTCCCACTCAGGGCCAGAAGGAGCCATGAAGAACACTCCATGACACTCAAGTTCGAGCTACAATTGTTTGCCGAACCTAAATCCTTGCAGGGATGGGAAGCTCACTACCTCAGACGGAAGCAGCCATGTGTGGTGCCACGGGAAGAAACAGGTCCAGACCTGGGCTCAGGCTGCCACTACCACTGACAGGGCAGGAACTTGAGACCTGCTTCCTCATCCAGGAAATGAGGACAAGGATTTAAATCTCCAAGGCCAGCAGCACCCAAGACTGAATGAGGATCTTTGTAGGCAGTGACTCTGTGTGTCCTGGGGGGTGGAGGGAGTATGAGCCCCTCCAAGGGTTTGGCACACTCCCAGATGGTGACCCAGCCAGGGGAGCAGTAGGCAGAGGGTGCCAGGCCAAATGTGACTCAGTTGCCCCAGTTGGCCCCGTGGGATTCACCCCTTACATTTGTCACCATGAAGACAGGTGGGCCTGGGCAGTTGTCCCCACGGCCACAGGGTCAGAGACCCAAGGTGCTAACCACAGAGCCCATCTTGAGAGCCATACTTGGCCAGGGACTCAGAGGGGGTCAGCCACCTAGTGCAGGCAAGGAGCCAAGTAGCCAAGGGATCTCAGCCAAGCAGAGAAGTAACCACAGAGTGCTGCCCGAGGAAACAAGCTCAACTTGATCTCAGGCCTCCGGTGGTAGGCCCAAGACAATGGCCAAGAGGGTCAGGCCTTGGGTCACAGAGAGGAGCGGGAGGGAGCCCCACTCTTGAAAGGCTCAAGCAGATCAAGATTCCCCTGGATGGCAGTGTCCAAGGGCCCCACGTGCTCTCCGGGGCCTGGTGCCTTTCCCAACAATGTCATGGGAGCACAAGGCTAATGCTCCTGGATAAACTCACTGTTGCATCCTGAGGTCTCAGTGGTGTCCCAGATCATTGGCAATGACAATATCACTTACTGAGTGTGCCAGGCACTACACTCAGCACTTAAAATGTAGTGGGCTCATGTAGCCTTCTCAAGAGACCATCACCATCCTCGTTTTAAAGATGAGGAAAACAAGGCACAGAGAGGCTTAATACACCTGTCCAAGTTCACACAGTTGATGGAGCCGGGACAGAACCAGGCAGCCCCAGAGCCACCACCTTGGGCAGCCTCTCCCAGAAGGACAGCTCAACTGGGTGATGGAAGAGCAAAGGTCTGGGACAGCTTGGCGTGGGGCTTTTCTGCCCATGGGGCCCTAAGTCAACAGCTGTCTCAGCTAATCCCCACAGGGTCTCAGAGAGATATTAGAGACTTAGGTATCTTCATCCCCATTTTATAGCCTAAGTAATGAGGCTCTGAGAGCTTGAGCTGCTCGTTCAAGGTCATCTTTCAGGATTTGAACCTAGCTCTAACTTAGCCACCATGTGACCCTGAAGATAAAATCTTCCGTCTGGGTTTAGGGAAGACCTGTAAAAGCAGCGCAATGGGCTAAGCACACATTTTGCACCCAGGGGCTACTCCAGATTCCAGCAACCACCCAGCCCAGGGGTGGTACTCTCATCTCCGTGTAGAGAGGACGTCGAGGTCCAGGCAGTCTACAAGCTTGGGCCCCTGGGGCCGTCTGCTTGAAAGTCAAAGCCAGAGCTTCTGGGCAGGGGGGTGACGGTGGGCAGTGGCTGGAGGAGAGGGCACAGAGGTCTCAGAGATGGCTCGAGTCTCTCATTGTTACCCATCTGGAGTTAGCGTAAGTAGCCCTGAACCCGGGGAGCCAGGCCGGAGCCATTAGCCGCAGAGCCGCCAGCCTTGCAGGGAGCCAAGCAGGCCTGGCTTCCAGACAGCGAGGCCTCAGCCCCCGAGGCCGCCTCCCTGTCACGTAGAGCCCTGTCCAGCGATGCCTAGAAGCTCTGCCAGCTTCCCTGGGGCTCAGCCTTTATCTCTGCCTCCTGGAACTGCCACAAGTACCACAAACTGTCTGAGCCTGAGCCTGCAGCAGCTCAGAAGCCCAATGCCCACCCCACTGACCTTCCCACGAAAACACAAATCAGGCGGGAGGGGGAAGGGGTAGGTCCTGCCAGAGCCCAGGTGGCCCCAGCTCTCCCCAGGGGGGAAGCAGGATGAAGGCCCCCCTGCCCCCACTCCAGCACCCTGGGTTGTTACTAGCTGTCTCTGGGACCAAGTGCCTCCACCCACCCGATGTGGAGATCTCAGGATAAAGGCTAACGTCCATCTGTCAGTCCGTCCCTCTGTGGGCCAGGGCTGCTCCAAACAGCCCCCTGCATTAACTCCTTAGTGTTCACAACAGCCCCCCGAAGTGGACACTGTTGTTACCCACTTTCTCCAGATGAGGAAACCGAGGCTGGTGCCCACGCTCACGCCACCAGAGAGGAACACAGCCAGGGCTCTCCCCAGGCAGACCCGCCTTGCTATCCCTGTAGGTCCTGACACCCCGGCAGAGTGCGGGCTTGGGGTTTGAGACAAGGGCACGCGCTCTCCGGTGCCCAGCACGGAACCCGGCCCAGCTCAGGAACCCCCCACCCCCCGACTGAGGGGGCCAGGGGAGCACAGCGGACAAGATCTGAGACTCTAGAGCCCCAAAGACAAGCAGTTGGTCACCGGTGAGCCTCCCGAGCCCCAGTGTCCTCATCTCTCAAGTGGCCACATCAGGAGCACCTGCCTGGCAGGAATGAAGGGGCATGCAAAGCGCTGAGCCCAGGGCCCGCCAGGGTCTGAGGCCAGGGGAGGCCCAGGACGTTCTAGCTCAGGCCAAGCCTCCAGGGAGCCAGGGAGAGTCTGGGGCCAGAGGGGCCTGGCCAGGTGCCTCGGCCCACCTATGCCAGGGCAGGCTGGCACGGGGCAGGACCCCCAAACTGTGCGTCTCAAGCTTCTCCCACACCCCTGGCCCCTCCCCTCTCCCCAGCAGTCCAAGCCTCACCCCAGAATCTGCAGGGCTCCCCGAGGGCCTCAAGGAATGCCCGGTGAGGCTTGAGGACCCGACGACGGTGGAGGGCTAGCCTGGAGAGGTGGGGCCTGGCCGCCCCTCCCCTCTGTTGAGGGGCCCCTTTGTGCCAGGCCTGCCCCCTCCCCACCTGCCATCTGCCTGGTCCCTAGGCCCCTGGTTCCCTGACTGCTGGGTTTGCTCATGTGATGCCCCCCATCTGCTGAGAGCCAGAAGGCAGGGTCTGGGGGTGCCGGCCCGCTCTGGGTCGGGGGAGGGGTGGCGCTGGGGCCTGGGGCTATGCTGCCACATTTCCCCACCTCCCTACCTGCACCCCCAATGCCCCCACTGCCTCCTCCACACCCTCCCCCAGGGCCCTGCCCCTACCTCCTCACCCCTGCCATGTAGAAGCCCACCTGTACCTGCATCCCTGGCAGGGGCTCCTCAGCCACCCCCACACGCAGCCCTAGCTGAGGTCAGAGACCTGTGGCCTGGCTCAGCTGGAGTGCGGTCCATGTGGCCCCCTGCATGGCTGTGCCTGCCTCCCCTCCCGTCTTTGCCGTGCCGGGCCCACAAGGAAGGCCATCCTGAAGGCAGGCACACACAGACCCTGCCTCTTTCATCGGCCATCCCTCTGGCAGGGCGGCCACCACCCCTCTGTCCCCACAGCCGTGAAGCTGCCTCCCAAGCAGAAGCGATGAGCTCCACAGCCTAGGCTTCGGGCAGCCAGGCCACCCGGCATCATAGCCCACCCCTCCCCTCCCCATCCTGTCAGGGTCACAGCCAGGGCACCCAGCCCCCACCCAGCACCCATCTGACCTGGCTGCTGGCCACAATGCCACTCCTCCTCCTGCAGAGCATATTGGTACCTGCCAGCCTGGCAATCCAGGCCCTATAAAGTGACCTGTGGCAGGTCTCCAGTGCCATCACCTGCCCCACTTAACTGGTTCTCATCATTCCCAAACCTTTTTCATGCGGTAGCCTCTGCCCAAAATAGCCCCCACCCAATCCTCATACATGCGCATCAACCCTTTTACCCCTCCTCACCTGGCTCCAAGTCCAGCCAGGTCCTCCCAGCTCAGAAAGTTCTCTTCCCCTCTACTAGCAACATTATGTCACTCCTCAGCCTCAGATCCTCACTGTCTTGTTTATTTGTCTCCCTGACAAGACAAGAAGGTGTCACAGCCAGGCTGACCAGTGGCCCAGAGCACTGAAGCCAGCAACAACAGGGCATGCAGCCAGCCTAGCACAGCCTCTCCCCTACAGACCATGCCCGTAGTGGTGTGCTTTACAAGCTGACACTCTTGGGGTTAAGCCCCAAGACCACAGGAGGCAGGGCAGGTATCATAACCCCTACGTATCCATTTAGCAGCTGGAACAACTGAGGCCCAGAGAGAGAAGCAGGGCAAGGTGCTCTGACTGAGGTGGATCTATATCTCAGGTCCCCAGGGTCCCTGAAACAAAGGCAGATTAGGTCTGGCCCCAAAATTAGTTCAACTTCTAGACATTGGCAGGAAAGTTCCCACAGGACCCTGGCCTGGGCTCTGGGGAGCCAACTCAGCAGCTGGTAGCTCTCAAGGGCAGGAGAGGCTTCTTCTTACTCTGTCTCCAACCCTAAGAAAGCACCTCTGCCCTCAGGGTGCCTACAGTGAGGGGGTGGGGGGCTTGGCTCAGAGTCTGGACCACTCATGAGTTCTAAGACACCTTAATTGTCTCACTCTCTGCCCCCACCCCACCCCCATCAGGGACACAGAAGGCACTCAAAAAATGCTCACATGAATAATTTCCTTGGCCCTCAAGAGCCACGAGGGCTCTTCCGACCCATCCCACCTATGCTAGGCCAGAGCTGCTACAGACAGGATGGAAGTTGGGGTGGGGTGAGAATTGCCCATCTCAATACATGTCCCCCAACCCTCCTCAGTAAAATGAGCACCAGGCCCTCCTGTGGGGCCATGGGAGACCCCAGCTCAGCCTCACAGGAAGGAGGTTTGGTGGGGAAGAGGGGAGAACAGGAACCAGTAGATGCCCCTCACTGGAACAGGGTGGGCGCTGCAGTAGCACCTGGGGAGAAATTCTATGAGTGCAACCCAATGGAAGCACTGGGGCCTGTTAGCGGGCAGAGGGCTCCAGGCACAGCCTTTCCTCCCCCATCAGTCCACCTCTAGTTTCCAGAACTGTCTCTGAGACCCCACAGCTGAGACCACCTCCTACCAAAAGTGGCCTATGTCATGGGAGTCAGACTGCCCCTGGCTCACTTGGGCACCTGGCACCCACACTGGGCATCTGTGGGCAAAGCTGTCCTCAAAAGCACGGTCCTCTGCCAGGGACCCTGGCCCTTCATCCCTAGACTTGATACATGACCTTGGGTAAGCCACCTGGGAGCCTCCATTCTCCCACCTATGCAGTGGGAGCAGGAGTGGGAAGTGACCTCGCAGGCCAGAGAGCAGAGCCCAGCTTGCCGGACCTGGGGACTATACCAATCTGCTCCTCAGTTTCTCTAGCTAACAAATGACTAGCGCTCAGAGGGTCCATCCTCTGGCGCCGAGTCCCCTTTGAGACACCTCCCTGTCCATCCACCGCCAACTCTGGAGACCCCCCCCACAGCAGTGTTTATCTAGCCTGGTTGCCGCCAAGAGACCTCCCAATTCCCCGTTTCACCAGCACCCCACCCTCCGCCACACACCCCATCCCTCCTCCCTCCTGCCGTCACGCGCTCGATCTGGTACCTGGTGCCAGTGGAAGGTCCTGTGCGGGGCCAGGCGGCTGGAAGGCCTTTGCCCCCAGCCCGGGTCGCTGCCCCCAGCGGGCGCGCTGGCGAGCGTGGGAGGCGCGAGCGGCAGGAGCTGCGGAGGCCGGCGGCGAGGCGGCTGCTGCGGGTGTGTTGGGGGGGACGCCCCCCTCCTGCCCCAGCCGGGCTCCTCCCTTCCCTAGCTTGGCTGGGATGACGGGACCTTACGTGAGTCACGGATTTCTCATAGTGGGAGGGGGGCAGGGCCGAGGGAGCTCTGGCGGTGACCCTGGGGGATGCCCATGACTCAGCGCTGGGCAAGGGGGCGCCTGGCCTCACCACCCATCCGGCGGACAGGTGCCCGGCTTCAGGCACAGACAGCCCCGCTGGGGATACCCTGCCTCCCCGCCCTCCATCTGCCGCTTTCCGCCCGGGGCTCTTCTCCCCAAAGTTCCCGCAAAGAAGCCAGGGTTGCCATGGCGATGAGCCCCACAGATGCTGCCCCCCCCAGCCCAGGCGACAACTGCCCCTTCCTGAAGGAGAGTCTAGGCTCCTTGGCAGCAGACAGGAGCCGCCGCTGACCGGCAGAGCGGAAAGCCCTGGAAGGACGGGGGGGGGGGGGGGGGGGGGGGGGGGGGGGGGGGGTCAAGTGGTTTGGCATGCGGCCAGCCGGGCCATGCACAGCTGACCACCTTGAGCCCTCCTTGAGCCTCAGCTGCCACAGCCAAGGGACCCATCTTCATGTTCCCTAAGTTTCAACATTCTAGGACTTCAGTTCTAGATTCTGAGGCCCTAGGGGTACATCTACTGGGCCAAAGGGGAAACTGAGGCCCGGGTGAAAAAGAACCATTCCTGGTGCCTCCAAAAGCTCAAAACGAGACACTTGGAAATGGCCCGATGCCCGCATTCTCTTCCGGCTGCTGGCCTCTGTCAGCAGCTCCCTCCCGCTGCTAAGACGCATAGCCACCCTGGGAGTCGGAAGCGGAAGCGCCAGAAGGCTCATGCTCAGGGCCCGCCCTGCAGAGCTGGAACTCCCTGCCTTCCCTCATCCCTACCCAATTCCCAAGTCAAGGTGCCATAGGAATTTCACAATATAATGAGGGTTAGGGATGACAGCAACAATAATAACAATAATGATGACATTTACTGACCATTTACTGCATCCCAGAATCTTCCCTCCCACCATCACCACAGCAGCACAGGACAGTGATGAGGAGGAAAACATGTTGCACAGGCCAGTGCTCAGCACGTGATGAGTCCTCAACAAATATTCGCCGTGAATGTGGTGACAGAGAAGGGAGAGCACAAGGTGGAGAAATGCAGCTCAGAGAAGGGAATTCACTTGCCCAAGGTCACACAGTTGGCAAGTGTCAGAGTTGGGAGGAGGCCCAGACGGTCTGGCTCCACATGGCTCTCCTGATCACTCATGAATCCAGCCTCCCCAGACCTTTGGCATGGGGTCTGGACACAGCAGATGCTCAGGGCCTAGAGACCCCTTCTCTTGTGCAGGGATCTGCATTCTAGTAAAGGGACCTGGGAAAGTCCCCTGATGCAACAGGAATGGAAGCAGTCTAAGAGGCCAGGAATCCGCTGTGGGTGAGGTGTACCCCTCATCTGCCTGCACAGATCAAGGGAGGAGGAAGGCAACAAAGCTGATGGTGAGGTGCAGGGAGGCCCCCTGGCCAGAGCTGCCAATAAGCAGTGCTGTGCCCTCCAAGCTATCAGCCCCCCCGGGCGGCTGTGGTTGATGCCCTCAGCAGACAGGCACTATGGGTGCTTGGCCTGTGTGTGGCCCATTGTTCTCTCCCGGGTCACCGTGGGCACTTGCTCATTGCCAGGGCTGGAGGGGCCAGTTCATGCAGAGGGGTAAGGGTGGCAGGGATGGCTAGGAAACAAGGGAGTGGAAGTGAGTTATCCAAGGATGTGGAGTCCCCGACATGCAGTGTCCCTGAGCAAGTACTACCTCTGAGCCTCAGTTTCTCCAAGATGAGTCCCTCAGGGCCAGGCCAGCTGGTAGCTGGGGCAGCCTCAGCTCTTCCCCCAGGTCCAAGCCAGCAGGAAGCAGTCCCCCCAGCACACACCCCCCACAGAGGGTGCAGACCAGCAGGATGCAGGAGGACTGTTGGAGGCACCACTCTCTCTGCAGATGGCAGGGGCACCCCAAGCTGGACCTCTGAGCAAGGGACACAGAAGCCTGAGCCAGCTGCCACTCAGGCCATGCCAGAAAGGCCTATGTGGTGGATTGGCCAGGGCAGGAGAGAGCTTGCCGAGCTCTGCCTGCCCAGTCACCATCAAGCTTCTCGGAGACCTGCTCTGTGCTGGGCGCTGTGCCAGGCTCCAGGGCAGGGGTAGACAGCAGGCCCACCTGGCCCTCAGTCTGGCTCACATCAGGGTGACACTGAGAGTCAGTTATTGACACTGCGGAGTTCCCAGAGTGCTCTGGGGGTCAAAAATGAGAAACCCCATAAATTCGTATTAATCACAATAGTACCTATTATTAGTACTAATAACAGCACTGATAAGAGATGCTGTGTCCATGGGGCTTACTGTGCAAGATGCTCTGTTTTATGTGGATTGTTCTCATTTCATTCCCCCAAACCTGTGGGCTGGGTCCCACTGGTATTTTGGAGACACAAAGGAATTTAGCAAGAGAATCCTGGTTTGGACTCTAGGGGCTGACGCCAGTCATGTGGATGATCTGGGTGGAGGGGAAGTCCAGTGGGATACTGGGGGACATAGAGGCAGGGGGAGGAGGAGAGACGTTGGTCCAAGAAACCCGAAGCAGTGCAAGGACCCCTACCCCACATGTGAAGGCCAGGGGGATGAAGAGATGTCTGGGAGGCAAGGAAGAGGGTGCCCTTAGGGACAGGGGATTGGGGGTGTCTCTGTGACATATGGGGGAGCCTTCTAACAGTCCACTGGAAACACATTGCTGGAGCTCAGCGATGAAGGGCTGAGGTCCCTAGAGCCGGGAGGAAGTCACATGCATTACTGGCCAGTGACAAGCCAGAGGCAGGGTGGGGAGTGCTGAAAGGGGAAGGTGCAAAAGGGTTTTCATTTTAAGGGATGGAAGAGCGACTGGAAGCCTGGGCTCTGGGCCCAGGCCAACTGGCTCTCCTGCAGCTCTGCCAGCTGAGTGACTCAGGCGCTGTCTCCCCAGCCATCCACCTTCTCCCCTATCAAGTGGAGAAAACGCCAACACCACAGATAATAATTAATGAGGCCACATGCATAAAGCTCACAGCCTGGGCATGAGTGAGTGCCCCTGATGTACTTGCAAGAGCTCTGCTATTCAGAACAGCCTGAACATGAAACAGAAACAGGACTGCCGGGCAGGTGGGAGCAGATCTGCAACCACGCATGGCCCCCAGGACAGGGTAAGAGGACAGAGCTCCATGGGCCCCGCTATCACAGAGCTGGGGGGAGAGGCCTTTTCCCTTCTCCATCTCTCAACCCCCACCCAGGGCACTGTGAGCCAGGCTTGCAGACAGTGAAGAGCTGTGCCTACCTGCAGGAAGGGTCACAGGCAACCACTGCCTGCTTGGAGGTGGGTTTTTATTGGACAAAAGGACTTCAAATCCAGACTTGTCCCTTTGCCTTATAAAGTGGCCTCATAAAGCATCAAGCACCCCATCTGGCACACAGTAGGTAGTCAACAAACATTGGCCAATGTTGGGGCAGTTATCATAAAGTCAACACCGATGGGGCATCTAGGTGGCTCAGTGGTTGCATGTCTGCCTTTGTCTCAGGTCATGATCCCGGGGTCCTAGGATCGAGTCCTGCATCAGGCTCCCTGTAGGGAGCCTGCTTCTCCCTCTGTCTTTGCATCTGTGTCTCTCATGAATAAATAAATAAAATATTAAAAAAAAGTCAACACAGATGCCAAAGGCCTGGCACTCCACCATTTGCAAAGGCCTCTCACATCCAGCATCTCCTCTACTAGAGAATGATGATTGTTCCCATTTAACAGAGATGAAAACTGAGGCTGAGAAAGAGAAGTTTCCCAAAGCCTCACAGCACGTCAGCACCAGAGCCAGGACTTGAACCTGGGTCCTGGGATCCAGACCACATGCTTTGCAGCCGGTTCTCCCAGACACTTTCCTGTTTGTTCTCGTGGGAAAGCCTCCTGGCCACAGGCGCGGGGGCAGCTGTAGCCTCATGATAACACCACCTCTCGTCACAGCCGCCCCAGGGCCCAGCATGGATGGCATTGCCCATGTGACTCAGCCACTCTCACAAAGAGAGCTGTGTGCCCTGTGCCTGCCTCCCCCACCCACCGTTCTTCCCCCAGCTGGAGAAGGAACAGGGAGCCTGACATACCTAAGACTTGGGAGAGCATGGGGCACCATGGGCCGTTAAAATGGACGAGTCTAATGGAGATTCAAGCCCAGGCTTGGGGTACAAGAGGTTAGTGCCAACTGCAAGGATAGACTGCAAGGCCAGGCAAACAGGAGGGCAGAGACCGTGCAGGTCCATCCCCGTTTTTTTGAGACCTTATTAGGAGCTCCAAGAACAGACTGGATCCAGTTGGCTCCCTTGAGGGTGGAGCTGAGCGGGTGCCCAGCCCACATTCACCTGCCTCAGATTTCAAAAGCTCTGGAGCTTGTGGTCAGGGAAAAGACACTCCCCAATTGCCTCTACACCTGTCCCAGCACTGCTCTCTCCACCCCTTCCCCCTTAAGGTCTGAGACTCATGGCTCATGCACCCCTATTGAGTGCTGTGTGCCAGGCAAGTGACTTTCGTTTCTCTCCCATGATTCTGCCAAGGAGGCTTTGTCCCATTTGAGGGGGGGAGGAAACTGAGGGTCAGAGAGGGAGGGGAGCCAGCCCAAGGTCGCACAGGATTTGAGCCAGAATTTGACTTCAAGGTCCCCTGAAACTCCCCAGTGACTTCTTCCTAGTCCCAGTGGCATCTTGACCTCATACAAACAAGAAGTGGCCTTGGGCCCAGCACAGACAGGCAGGCAGGCAGACATCCCCCCTGTTCCTATCCTGCTGGGAGGAGGCCACTACAGAATGCAGGTCCTCACAGGGGTCGGGCTGTCTGGGATCCAAGGATCACCCCTGCTGACCTCCTCAGGAGGTAGGCACACCTGGGTGCCCAGCTGCCTGAGACAGAAGGTAGACAGAGCTGCCGCCCCCTCTTTCCCCGGCATGACGGAATGTTTGACCTCAGCCCAGCCCCTGACGGCACTTGGCAGGAGGCTTGACTCCAGCCAGAACAGGCCTGGAAGGTCATTCTGGCGACGTTCTTGCCTCTCAGCCGTCAGAAGCCCTCCTGAGCCCAGGGCAAGGATGGGCTCTCCCAAGATGATCCAGAATCTCTGTCCCCACCCCGAGGTCCATGCCGGCCAGCCCGGGCCACTCTTGCCACAGGAAACAAGTGCAGGGACGGGCATCTAGAGGCCTGAGTTCCTCAGGAGAGGCCCTAGCCATTGGTAAATATCAGGCCCCCCTTCGTAGCTCAGGGGGTTGGAGCTAGGTGGGCTGGGCGCTGTCTTCCCACTTGGCCTCTGGAGCCAGCAGGACAGCCCCTCCTCAGAGTGACAGTGGAGAGGACCACTCCTCCCAAGGGGACCCCGGGTGGGGGAGACCCACTGACTGGGAGACTCCAGACTGCCCTTTGCCCCACTTAGACTCCTCCCAGCATGGTCCCAAAGTCCTTCAAATAGCACCGCAGGGGACCTGACACCACATTGTCCAGCTCTGACTGCCGTAGTGTCCCCAGAGCCCAGGGTCTCAGCTTTGGCCACTGCCGTGTGCCCCACCCCTACTCCTCCACACACACCTCTCGGTGCCCCGCACAGAGCCGTGTGAAGGTGCTGGCCGCCGGAGCCCACCTGGGCAGAAAGAGGGAGCCTGTTTCCTCACCTGGAACTCCAGCTGCTACCAGTTCTCTTTTTAGCAAAAGAAAGAGCTGGAACTGGACATATTTTGTGGAAAGCCCCAGAGCACCCAGCCTCCTGCCCCGGGAGACACCCCACAACACCCCCCAGAAGCACTGCCTTCTGCACACGCCTGTCTGTCCCAGGAGTCAGGTAGCCGCCGGGGTGTCCCCCTAAGTGCGGGGGCGCAGATGGCACAGGAGGCGTAATGGAGCAGCTGCGAGGGCCACTCATTAGCAAGGGCTGTCTAATTAACAGAGGGAACGTGGGGGGCCCATTTTGCCGCCCACACTCCCCGAGGAAGCCGGGCTGGTGGGGCAGAGCTGGCCAGACGCCAGGCCCCTCCCGGCGGCAGGCGCCCACTTGGGGCTGGCTGGCACGTGGGGCTGGAGGACAAGCAGTGTGGGGGCGGGGGTAGCCCGTGCAGCCCGGCTCTGTTTTTCACACCAAGGCCCTTGCCCAGCCCCCTCGGGGTACAGACAGGGACACCAGCCAGGGATGGAAGCCCCTGGCCCTGGAGCCCTGGAGGGACAGGCAGGGCTGGGTCTTCTCCTCTGTGATGGCTCTCCCGGTGTCCTCAGCCACCACAGGACTGTCATCACAGGCAAAGAGTCCTGTGCTGGCCAGACAGGGCAGGCGTGCCCCCAGGCCTGGGCCCTGTCCCCTCTGCTCCTAACCAGGGCAGGCTGCCTTTCTCTTCCTTGTCAAGACAAACAGCCTGGGCCAACCTGCTCCCAAACCGGTTTCCCCTGGGATAACAGGAGGAAACAGGCTCTAGGTGCTGGGGGTCGAAGCTGGCGGAGGCACCTGGGGCATGTCTCCTGCCTTCCCATCCAAGCACTGGGGCTCACAGCCTCACCTTGGTCCTCAACCATACATAGCACCCCCCTGCCCCAACTCCACCAAAACAACTACTGCGTTAGTGTGCCCCACCCATGCTCAGAGCAGCAACGGAACCCCAAGACACCGAGGGCCTCCAAATCAGCCCAGAACCCCAAGCAGACCAAGGGCCAGGCCTTCCACATGCCCTCAGGGCGTTGAACTAGACCTGAGAGCCTGCCAAGGTCAAGTGGGCCACGCTGGGAGTCAAACTTTGCTAAATTTTCCTGCCCTGTCCTCCACCATAAACAGGGAGCAGCGGCTTCTTACCTCCGAGTCTGGGTAGACCCCTGGTCGGACTGCCTCCTCCCCTCTACCTCCTCCCAGGGCGCACGGGCACCCAGTCTGAGCTTGTCTGGGCAGGCCGTCCCAGGTAAGGCTCCGCCTGCCTGTCTTGAGCCATTTCCGGCTGGCTGCCACCTCCCCTCCCATTCCTGGATTTCTCTGCAGGGGCTGCCCTGGCCACTTGGGTGCTGAGTGCCCCTTGCCTCCACCCTCCATGGGGTTGGGGTCCACTCAGCCCTCCAAATGCATGGGCTGCTGGTCCACCCGTGGGCCCTGGATGAGCCTGGAGGAGTCCCTGTTGGAGGTACTGCCCCATATTCCCTCCTGCCGCCTCCCTGAATTCAGGCCCCACCTGAAGCCTGGGCCCAGGCTTACCTGCTTAGAAGAAAAACAAGTCAGCAGCCCACACCTGGCTGGAGGCTGGCAGTAAAGGACTGCAGGTGGATGGGGAATGGGGTACCCAGTCTCTACTCTCAGAACAACCAGCCTCCTGCAGGACACCAAGCAGGAACTAAGACAAAAGGACAGGAAGGGGAGCTTCTTCCTCAGGAGGGATTGGGGCAGCTGCTCCAGGTACCCCAGGTGGTACAGAGGCAAGTGGTCCAGGCAGGCCCTGCCCCACCCAAGAGGCTCCCATGGGGTCCCTGGGCACACCCCATCCAGCCTCCTGGATCACTGGCCTCCAGCCTGGTGCCTGGCCAGCCTCTGCCCAGACCCTTTGGTCTCACCTCAGACCAGTAGTTCTCCAAGCTGGGTCTTTTCAAAGTTCTCAGTCAGGAACCCTCTCCCCAAGGCAGCTTATGATTCCACCCCGTACTCCCAGTATCCCCAGTATTGAGGCCCAAAACATCACTTCTTCCAAGATGCCATGCAGGCATGGATTCATTCAACAAAGTCTGTATCCTGTGCCTTGAGAGCCTTCCCTCACCTCTCCCCACCCCATGTATACCTCCCAGAGCCTCCTGGGCACCCCCTTACCTGGGACCCATTTCCAGGGTCAGAATTCTTCCCTTCTTATCTGTGTGCCTGCCAAATCACCAAACCCAAGCCCCAGCACAGGGCCTGGGGCAAAGAAATTCTGGGTGACTGGTGGGTGACAGAGGAAATGTGGGGAGATGAAATGGTTGATGGGCAGGTGGGAAGCCAGACAGGTGATGGACTTGGCCACACATTTAGCACATGCTTATTGAGGGCAATAAGCATGTGCTAAATTGAGGGCATGCTTATTGCATGCTGGGCAATAGGAGCTATAGCAGTGAACAGAACGCAAAAATATCTGCCCTCTTAGAGCTGGAGAGGGAGATAGAGAATTAATTAATAAGCCAATAAATATGAACTACATCCGGTGGTAAGAACTATGGAGCAATGTCAAACAGGTGGAAGGGAAAGAAAAGAGAGGGCTTGGTTTCAATTCTCTCTGAGCACAGACTGGATGTAGCAAGGGAAGCAGACTGCGCAATGTTTGGAGTGAGGGCATTCTGGTGGCAGGGACAGCACATGCAAAGGCCCGGTGGTGGGTGGGCACTTGGTGCCTAAGGAACAAGGAGGAGGTGGGCAGAGCTGAACGAAAGGGTCAAGGTAGACATAAGAGGAGGAAAGTGGAAGGATGGATGGATGGCAAGGGAATGGGGTGGAGCCGGGTCTAGAGGAGTGTTGGAGAAGCCCAATCCAAAGCCTGATCTATTGACCACAGCTCAGACCCACTGGGGTTACTGGTTCCAGATCACCCCTTCAGCCCTGTTTGCCTGGCAAATTGCCAACTGCTATACTGCCTCTGTTCTACCCACTGGCAGGCATGACTGCTCTGCTCGGCAGGAAGCTTCCCCGCACCCACCCCCCCCTTGGGCTGAGCACAGGTGAGGGGCACTAGAGAAACAGGCCTGCAGGAAGACAGCTTGACTCTTAAAGCCCCAGGGTTTCCCCGGGGCCCTGAGAGCTGTACCCGTGGCCCCCACCCTGATGCTACCCACCCTGATAAGGACAGCAAGGGAGTCCCCGTGACTTCCGGGATACCTGTTGGTGACTCCTGTACTCCCAGCACCCAGATTCCGTCCCCCCACTCCACTCTGCTCTCAGGGCCCCTGGCAGTGATATAATCACCAGCTAACCAAGACAACCGGGGCTAGGACTGGAGCCTTGGCTCCGCCCTCATTTACTGGTGCACTGGGCAGTTGCTCAACCTCTCTGCGCCTTAGGTCATCTCTTAAATGAGGACATCTGCCTTTGCCCTGCTTGCCTTCCAGAGGAAAAGGGTTGGGGTCAGCAATGTGCCCCACTGAAGAAGGTATCTGTGGAGCATTTGCAGGGCTGGGGCCTTGGTCTCCAGGACGCCCACACACCCCTATGGACTCCTGACTCCACCCTATGAGATAGGAGACACTTTTTAATGTAGGTTTTAAGGGTAAAGGTGGGAGGTGAGGGTTGGGATCATATTCAGGGGGTCTGATCCAGGACTGGGCCCCTTTATCTGTCCTGGGTAAGTCTAGCCTTCCTTTGCTTTCCCCCAGCCCTGCTCAGCAGGGAGCCTCAGGAAATGCAGACTCCTGTATCTAGACAAGAGGGAAGTGTGGAGGGACGCCTGGGTGGCTCAGTGGTTGAGCGTCTGCCTTCGGCTCAGGGCATGATCCCGGGGTCCTGGTATCAAGTCCCACATGGGGCTGCCTATGGGGATCCTGCTTCTCCCTCTGCCTGTGTCTCTCATGAATAAATAAATAAAATGTTTAAAAAAAACAAAAAAAAAAAAAGAGGGAAATGTGGAGAGGCATTTGACCAGCTCTGACCTCTTGCGCTCTAGTAGGACCACAGGCTCAGCGTCCGCACTTCCTCTGAGAGCTAATACTACCCACAAAGTAAAAAGTGAGCTCCCCATCCCCCGGAGGGGGGAACTAAGGAGGTGCTCAGCTGGGATGTCCCAGAGAAAACACCCACCACCTCCGTGGGGAAGACTAAATGGTCTTTAAAATCATTTTCTCAAAAAATAAAATCATTTTCTCCTCACAGGTTAATTCATATGAGCCATCTTTTTACTACTTCATGTTTTTATTCACTAATCTGACATTTACAGAGTAACTACCAGGTGCCAGGGCTTTATGTTTTGGAAAACACACCGCTGGAGACATAATTGCAACCAGGTGAGGAGCTCTGAGCAGACCGCCTGGGTGCTGGGTGCAGCTCCGCTTGCCTTGCTGAGCCTTGCTTTCCTTACCTTCAAAATGGGGGTGATGGAGTATCCATCCATGGAGTTGTAAGGATTAAATGAGAAAACGTTCAAAGTGCTATACCAGTAGTGGCTGACATGCGGATTTAAATTCCTGGCCTTGTAAAGCCCCTTCGGGTCCTTGCTGTTGTGTCTCTGTTGAATGGAGTTGCTCCTTCCATCAGAATAAGAGCAAAACTTTCCTCCACTGTGACCTTCGGGGAGAAGGTGGCCTCCAGGGCCAGAGGTGAGCGTAGGAGCCAGGAGCCGCAGCTCTTCAGCCCCCCGCTGTCCTCACTGTCCTGGGACGCCCCGCCTCTCCAGAAAGAAGTGGAAAGATAGCCAACAGCGTCCCGCTTCCCAGGAGGAGCCCATCCTCCGCCGCCCGCCTCTGGTCACTCTCCCCTTCTAGGTGCTGCCTGTACCTCATCATCCACCTGCACCTCATCTGGAGATGGGTCCTGAGTCTGCCACTCCCTGGCTGTGTGGTGTAGAGCCCACCTCTGAGCCTCAGCGTTCCCCGTCTGTGAAATGGGAGTAATACAAGGACCCGTCCTATAGTGTTTTCAAACGAATGGCACAAGGAGCCGGGGTAGAAACTGCTCTAAAATGCACCATGCCCACCAAGACTCATTTCAGCACCCCAGCAACTCCAAGGGGTGTCTGCCCCCATTATATGGATGAGGAGACCAAGGGCAACCCAGAGACTCAGAGCGGATTCATGCAAGCCCATGACTCGATGGCATCAGGCCACACCTTTAGCTTCCGTGACATGTGGGAGCAGTCCTGGGGTAGGCCAGGGGGGCCTCTCCAGATCTGCCCCATGTCAAATTGACTCAGGTCTACCAGGGTTGGTATTGGGGCAACTGAGTCATCTCCTCCTAGAGCATTTTCAGCCAGGCCTCCCCATGTCTCCTCAGAGTCAGCCCTCGCTGTATACAAACCAAACACAGGAAATGGGTACAAATGAAATGTCAAGGCCGTGGGGGCAGGGAGGCTGTGGGTTGAGAACTGCACAGCTCGTGCTGGGTCGGTCTCTGCAAGAAGCATCAGGGGCATCTCATCCAGCCCCAGGGCAGGGCTGGCTTGCCTGTGGGTCTCTTCCTGGGACCTGGTGCTCCTCCTCTCTGCTGACCTCCCCATCCCCTTCTCCCCCTAGAGAAGGTTCACCCACCCCCGCCATGACCCATTTCAAATGTCCTCTCTTCCAGGAAGCCCTCTTGGATTTATCCCATTCTTTCCTATAGGAAGTTAGCCTCTGAATCGTAAAAGTCCTGCATTTTACCTTCAAGAACACTAACATCCAACTCTCGAGAGCACCTCGGTGTATGCTAGGCCCTTTCCTAAAAACTGAATGGCTTGACTCATTTAATCCCCATAGCAATCCTATGAAGGAGGTACTGTTATTACAGAAGAGAGACTGGGGCCCAAAGAGATTTAGTAACCTGTGCTAGAGCACATTGCCAGTTAGTGCCAGAGTCAGGACTTGAACCTGCAGCTCTGTTGGACCTTGATTTATCTCTATGTTGTGCAGCTCTGCAGAAAATGTATTTCATTCATTCATTCAACAAACATGTTCTAAGTGTCCACTGAGTGCCAGGCCTCGCACTGGTGTTTGTGAATGGGAGATACACACCACCCCTGCCTTCATGGAGCTTATAGTTTGATGGAATGAGGGATTTAAAAAAAAATCAATGAAGTAATAAATTAAGTGATTCACTAAGTATGAAGACAAATAATGACATATAACATAAGGACAATGAAGAAAGCAAATCAAAAAACAAAAGGACAAAGATGGCATGCAACAGGGAACCTGCTTTATTTAGCCAGTAATCAAGGAAGTCTTCTTGGAGGGGGTGACACTTGTAACAAGGTCCTAATGGATAAAGAGGAGCCAGCCTTGGAAGGAGTGAGCCTGGGGCATAAAGAACAGCATATGCAAAGGCCTGAAGCGGGGAATGAGCTCAGAGTGTTGGGGAGCTAGGCTGCTGGTACGTGTGGCTGGAGCAGGAAGACGAGAGGAATGAGGCTGAAGAGCAGCACTGTGAAGACAGGGATGGAGGTGCCATCTTGGTTCCCGGGCAGTGGAGGGGGGGCGGTGCCATGGGTGGATTTAAACAGGGGGATGAAGGGATCAATATATATTTCAGAGAGTAGCTGAACAACTAGACTCTGCCCTGATTAGGCCAAGGCTATTGGTCAAGGCTGGGTCAAGCTTCAGCTGCTAACACCACAAGGTCCTAACAGAGAGAGGTACCAGGCACCAAGCAGGAACCCTACAGATGTACCCTGGGCAGAGAGTAGGGCAGCCCTGCACCCTGTCCGGGACTCTGGTCTACCCTCAGAGCTGGAAGCAGACCATCTGCCCGTCCATCAGGTAGTGTGTCTGTCCATCTACCCATTAGCCCTCTGAAGCCTTGGGTCTGGAGCCGGCCTTCCATCCCTCTCCAGGGGTGAGCTCTCTGAGTGTTGTTAGGACATGAACAGTGACATTGTCACTGACACTGCTGAGACAAAAGTGAAATGACAAAGACATGTCAGAACTTCACTTCTTCATCAAGGACGTGGGTGATTTTCTACAGAATTGGACAATAGCCTTCAAGCCCTAGAATCCTTGCTGACTCAGATAATGGCTTTGGAATGCACTGCCGAAGGGGATCATAGTTTTCAGCCTTTTGTGCTGTTCATGATATAGTGACCACAGACACGACACACTGGGAGAAATGTGCCTCATCACCATTTTCTCCGCCACTGTCTTACGTCTATCTACACAACCAACAAAACAGTAACTCAAGGGCTGATGTGTAGCATTTGCAGGTCTCCACAGTCTAAGGGCTCACACGTGGCCAGTTTCAGGATATGAGCGTTGAACGTGGACTTGGGACAAGACGTGCCGCAGCTCAGTGCTCTGCGGTCTTCTTGCTATACCACTACCAGCGACATCAATAATCTCAGAAGCACATGTGATCTACGTGCTGGGGCTGCCACAACACGGGACCACAGACTGGGTGGCTTCAGCAACAGAAATGTGTTGTCCCAGGGGCACCTGGGTGGCTCAGTTGTTGAGCATCTGCCTTTGACTCAGGGCATGATCCTGAAGTCCCGGGATCGAGTCCCATGTCAGACTCCTTACATGGAGTCTGCTTCTCCTGTCTCTGCCTCTCTCTGTGTCTCTCATGAATAAATAAATAAAATCTTTAAAAAAAAAAAAAGGAAAAAAAGAAAGAAATATATTGTCCCAGAGCTCTGGAGGCTGACAGTCCAAGAGCAAGGTAGGATTGCTTCCTTCTAAGGGCTGTGAGGGGGAATCTGTTGCATACTCTCCCCTCCCTTTAGGATTGGCCATCTTTGGCCTTTTTTGGCTTCTAGAAGCATCTCCCTGATTTCCACCTTCATCTTCAGGTGACATTCGCCCCATGTATCTATATGTTACATTCCCCTCTGTTATAAGACACCAGTCCTACTGGATTAGGGCCTACCCTAAAGACCTCATGATAGGGGCACATGGGTGGCTCAGTGGTTGAGCATCTGCCTTCAGCTCAGGGCATGATCCCGGGGTCCTGGGATCGAGTCCTGCATCGGGCTCTCCACAGGGAGCCTGCTTCCCCCTCTGCCTGTGTCTCTGCCTCTCTCTGTGTCTCTCATGAATAAATGAATAAAATCTTTAAAAAATAAATAAAGCTCTGCATCCCAGGAAACCAGGACAAACTGAGACACTTGGCCACTCTCTCCTCATGTGGCCATGACCAAATAAAAGTGCTTTTTAATGCTAAATTTGGTGAAAATAAGCAGAAAGAGAAGGTGATGTCTCTCCCTGTTTCAGGAGTTTATTTGTCTGTTCTGAGGTAGGGTGGGTCCCGGGGCTACTCAGAAATGCTCTGTAGAGAGTGAACGATGGTGTTGCTTTTGTGTTTCTAGGTCAAGCCAGTTCTAGATCTAGGCATGGATGTGAGAAATGGAAAAGCCACTTTGAGGAGTTCGGTAAGTGCGGGACCCCGGAGCTGGCTCACATCTTAGCTCTATCGCATACTAGCTGTGTGACCTTGGGGAGGTGGCCTAGCAGCCCTGTGCCCCGGTTTACCCATCTGTACCTGTTCCTACTTCATGGGTGTCTGACACGTAGCAAGCACTTAGGTAGTGCGGCTGGGGAGCAAAGCCTGCTGTTCAGATTGTGGGTGTTTCTTTCAATTTTAGAGTTTTTTTTTTCCATAATGGTTGTTCTAATGTAGTTGGTACAATAAAACCAACAAAATGAAACCCGTTGGTATCTATGTACATCAATGTATATAAATAGAGCCCAAAACCAAATGTTGGACTGTGGCAGAGGGCGCGGTGGGGGGATGCTCCCCGGACGCTGTGGCTGGCCCCAAAGTGTGCAACTCCTGTGGTGTATGTTCAGAACAGCTGACAGGAGAAGCAACTGGTACCTCTCTGAAGTTCCTAACCCGCGTCAGAACTGAAGCCTGAGAAGGCAACTCCACTGGAGGAAACGGGAGTGCAGGGGCGCAGCTCCTGAATCAGAGAGGGTGTTGTGTTTGCAGGGCAGCCCAGCACGGCACGGCGCAGGTCCACTTCCACAGCTAGCACGGATTCTCGTCCTTGTCTGCAGCAGCTGATGGCAGGAGCTACAAACGTAGGGCCCACGGGGGCCGGGCAAGCCAGTGAGAGCAGGTGGGAGGCGGGGCGGGGAGAGCACGGGCCATCCTGCGGAGTGATGCTCAACTCCAACCCGCGTCACTGAAGGGCTTTGGCTCAGGGAAGGCTGATCCTTCAGTGTTTCAAGAGAAGCCAGAAATATGATTTTTATGTGAATATTTAAATGGTTAAAAGTCAAGAATGAATTTGAATGGATTTAAAGCCCTTTGAAAATGGGTCAAAACCTGTTTGGGGGAAAAAAAAAAAAACCTGTTTGGGGACAGACACCACCCATGGCCCTCCAGCTGACAACCTCTGGATTCCAGGTCAGATATTTTGGGTGTTTGCCAATAGCCACTTGTCCCTCCTAGAGGAATAGAGCCTCAGCTTTTCAAGGGCCTTGTGGTTCTTCAGAATATCATCCTCTGGTTTCCCTTCCTGCTAAGTGTGGCCACGGGACCAAGTGCCTCCACCCACCCGATGTGGAGATCTCAGGATAAAGGCTAACGTCCATCTGTCAGTCCGTCCCTCCGTGGGCCAGGGCTGCTCCAAACAGCCCCCTGCATTAACTCCTTAGTGTTCACAACAGCCCCCCGAAGTGGACACTGTTGTTACCCACTTTGTCCAGATGAGGAAACCGAGGCTGGCGCCCACACTCACGCCACCAGAGAGGAACACAGCCAGGGCTCTCCCCAGGCAGATCCGCCTTGCTATCCCTGTAGGTCCTGACACCCCGGCAGAGTGCGGGCTTGGGGTTTGAGACAAGGGCACACGCTCTCCGGTGCCCAGCACGGAACCCGGCCCGGCTCAGGAACCCCCCGCCCCCCGACTGAGGGGGCCAGGGGAGCACAGCGGACAAGATCTGAGACTCTAGAGCCCCAAAGACAAGCAGTTGGTCACCGGTGAGCCTCCCGAGCCCCAGTGTCCTCATCTCTCAAGTGGCCACATCAGGAGCACCCGCCTGGCAGGAATGAAGGGGCGTGCAAAGCGCTGAGCCCAGGGCCCACCAGGGTCTGAGGCCAGGGGAGGCCCAGGACGTTCTAGCTCAGGCCAAGCCTCCAAGGAGCCAGGGAGAGTCTGGGGCCGGAGGGGCCTGGCCAGGTGCCTCGGCCCACCTATGCCAGGGCAGGCTGGCACGGGGCAGGACCCCCAAACTGTGTGTCTCAAGCTCCTCCCACACCCCCGGCCCCTCCCCTCTCCCCAGCAGTCCAAGTCTTACCCCAGAATCTGCAGGGCTCCCCGAGGGCCTCTCTTTTGAGGGGCCCCTTTGTGCCAGGCCTGCCCCCTCCCCACCTGCCATCTGCCTGGTCCCTAGGCCCCTGGTTCCCTGACTGCTGGGTTTGCTCACGTGATGCCCCCCATCTGCTGAGAGCCAGAAGGCAGGGTCTGGGGGTGCTGGCCCCACTCAGGTTTCAGGTCGGGGGAGGGGTGGCACTGGGGCCTGGGGCCATGCTGCCACATTTCCCCACCTCCCTACCTGCACCCCCGATGCCCCCACTGCCTCCTCCATGCCCTCCCCCAGAGCCCTGCCCCTGCCTCCTCACCCCTGCCATGTAGAAGCCCACCTGTACCTGCATCCCTGGCAGGGGCTCCTCAGCCACCCCCACACGCAGCCCTAGCTGAGGTCAGAGACCTGTGGCCTGGCTCAGCTGGAGTGCGGTCCATGTGGCCCCCTGCATGGCTGTGCCTGCCTCCCCTCCCGTCTTTGCCGTGCAGGGCCCACAAGGAAGGCCATCCTGAAGGCAGGCACACACAGACCCTGCCTCTTTCATCGGCCATCCCTCTGGCAGGGCGGCCACCACCCCTCTGTCCCCACAGCCGTGAAGCTGCCTCTGCCCTGAATTTCCTCACTGACCCCACTCAGCCTGCTTCTCTCCAGACTAAACAGGTCTTTAGTAGACCTGGACTCCTATGTACTCATCCCAAGGTTGCTGTTGACCTCTGGCAAATCACTGCCCTCTCTGGGCTCCCCTCCTTTCCAGACCCAAGGCCTGCTGCCACAGTTTCTGATTTAATTGGTTTGGGATGGTGCCATATTGGTAATTTTTTTTCAAGCCTCTCCGGCCAGGTGACTTCAGTGTCAAGGAATGGGAGAGTGGTGTTTTCTTTCTAAGGGTCTTGGGTATCAGGCAACCACTAGCCTCAATCACCGGTTCAGCCTTTCCACCAGAGGAGTCAGGTACATGGGAGCAGTGATCTGGAAGGCAGAGGCCCCAAAGGGTCAAAGTCTAGGCTTCTTGGTGGTAGAGAATGAAACCCTCAGCTGGCCAAGCACCAGGAGGCTGCACCTGCCACTCCGTAAACACACCTGCTCCTGCCTCTGAGCAGGGGGACACCTCCGGATGGCCTCCTGTGGGCACTCAGCCAGGGCCACTCCACTCCGGCCATGCTGAGCCTCCGCCAGAGGGAGGTGGCCAGGAGTGTACCACTGTCATCCATGGGGTGGGCCACAGGGCGTCACAGAAACAGCCAGGCCCTGGAGATGCACACACCAGGGGTCCAGTACCCCCCATAACCACCTTGAAGCGGCCTTTTTAGACTTTGAGCCTCAATAGGCCTCGACTTAGCAATAGTGGGATGAGGTGCCCACCCCAGGGTCCAGCCTAGAGTCAGAGCAGCAAACAGCATCATAACAGGAAAAGAAAGAAAAAAAGAGAAGCTAATTTTACTTTTTTCCAATGCTTGCAGAAGTCAATAGATAATATCCATGGTTAATAAATCAAAAAATAGCTGTATAAGCATGTTATTTATTGCACTGAGGCAACCACCACATGAACTAAAACTGTTAGAGTGGTTGCCTCTGAGGGGAGCGTTGGCAGGAAACGGACTTTTGATAAGGCTTTTTTTTACCAGTTTGCATTTTTTAATGTTTATTTATTATAAGTAGTTATTAAAAGCAACTCAGCCTGTTCAGTGTTGTTTGAGAGGTCACCATTGCTAACAGAAGTATTGGGGCTTTTAAGGCCAAAATAAGATCAAGTGCTCCAGCTGCAGAGTCAGGCTGCTGCCGGGGTTCAAATCCCCACTCTGCTACTGACCAGCTGTGCCACCTTGGACAAGTAACTTAATCACTGGGCCTCAGTTTCCTTTTCTATAGAATAGCAGTGATAATAACCCCATGTAGCTGGCATGCACAGCAAGCACTCCAGTGTTTGAGCCATTATTACTTTATATATACCTGCAACTCATATTTGCAATTGTTTCACAAACACACGATTATCATGCCATACATAGTTATTGCAACTTGCTTTCTTTTCTCTTGCCACAATATAATGGGTATCATTCCAGATCAGTACGCAGAGTTCTATTTCATTCTTTCAAAGTGCTGCAAGAATCCTGTTGCACCAAATAGAAAATTCTTTTTCCATAACCCCCTTTTGAAGGAAACATAGGCAGTTTCCAATTTTTAGTAAAATATGCTTTGTAAGAATTAAGACATACGTATTTGGGGGCACACAGAAGTAGCTTCGGCTGACAGATTTCTAAGAGAGAGATTGTTGGGTTGAATTGCACAGGGTTTATGCAGTTCAAACTTTTATAGATACTGCTTAACTGTAGCAGCCATACTTCAGAGTTCTACCTTAAGGGGTGCCTGGGTGGCTCAATTGGCTGGCGGCTCACTCAAGATCAGGGTCCTGGGCTCCCTGCTCAGCAGGAAGTCTGCTTCTCCCTCTCCTTCTGCCCCCCACCCCCCACCCCACAGTCTCATGTGCTCGCTCCCAAATAAATAAAATAAATAAATAAATCTTAAAAATAAATCGTAGTACCAATTAGGTTCCCACCAATACTGGAGAAAAGTGCCTGTTTTCCCCTACCCACATCAATGTTTTTTAACCTTTGCTAATCCAGAGAGGGGTGACATTATTGTTTTAACATCCCTGTCTGTAATTGTGAAGGAAATCAAACACTTTTTCCTAACTTTATTATCCATTCGTATCTCTTCTTGCATGAAACAAATTTCATATCCTTTACCCATTTTTATTTTTTTAAGATTTTATTTATTTATTCATAGGAGAAATGGAGAGAGACAGAGACACACAGGCAGAGGGAGAAGCAGTATCCTCACGGGAGACCGATGTGGGACTTGATTCCAGGACCCCGGGATCACAACCCGAGCCAAAGACAGATGCTCAACCACTGAGCCACCCAGGCGCCCCACCTTCGTGCATTTTTAATTGGCCTTTTTGTCACTTTGTTATTGATTTATAGGACCTCTTTGCATTTCAAAATCCTTAATCCTTTAATACATAGGAGGCAATATTTTCTGGTGGTCTACTGCATACCTTTTAGCTAAATTCTTGGTGTCTTTGGTCATAGAAAGTGTTCCATTATTATATAGTCAAAGGTAACGTTCCTTTATGATCTCTAGGTTTCATGTCTTGGCTGCTTCTAGTTAGAATTTATTTTTTAAAATCTCCGCTATTTTCATTTAATACTCTCACAGTTCTTGTTTAACACTGAATCCATCCGTTATCCATGTGGACTGTTCGTGTATGTGTATATGATATGAGATAGGGATCTAATTTTATTTCCTTCTAAATGGAGGGCCAGTTGTCCCAAGACCATTTACTAATTAATCCATCATTTCCTGGCTGACTTGTGATATCCCTTTGCCACATGTAACTCTGACATTTTAAGCACCCTTGCTGTGACTAGCACACGGAAGAGCTCTATAAATGTTGGTTTGGGGAGCAGCTAAAATAACAGCTGAGTGGGAAGCAGCATACACAATAGTGCAGGGAAGTATAGGCCTCAGAACTCAGATGTGACAACAAATATGAGTGGCTCCTGACATAAATGAATATTTGTGGCTTTGGTTTTGATTTTGCGTTCAAAACAGCTTTATTTACTTATGAACCAAATTTCACATTAAAATTTCATTTGAAGGATCCCTGGGTGGCGCAGCGGTTTGGCGCCTGCCTTTGGCCCAGGGCGCGATCCTGGAGACCCGGGATCGAATCCCACGTCGGGCTCCCGGTGCATGGAGCCTGCTTCTCCCTCTGCCTGTGTCTCTGCCTCTCTCTCTCTCTCTGTGACTATCATAAATAAATAAAAAAAATTAAAAAAAATAAAATTTCATTTGAAATGTACAGACTGATGACAAATGCATACACTCATGTAACAAACACCCCAGTCAAGATATCTTCATCTTCATCTTTTCAGAAAGTTCCTTCATGCCCCCTTTGCAGGCAACCTCCCTTCCATTCCCATCCCAGGCAACCATGATTCTTTTTAAACAGTGTGCATGTAGCACACTGATAACATTTGCAGAAAAATAAATAACCCACAGCAGCATAAGCCTGTTGGCTCAGGAGGAAGGCCAACTTCCCCTCTGGGAAAGGACTTCTCTCTTGGGGCTGACAAACTCCTCCCTGAACCTGTGTGGTTAAGAAGGGAGGGGGTAACCCAGACCCAGTCGCCCTAACTTCCGGCAGGCAAGTTCATTCTCAGTTTTTTCCAAATCTAGAAATCAAATCTGCCAAATATCTACCTAATATTTTCTTTAGGATCTATAGATTTTTTTTAATGTGATTCAAAATGGCAGATTTTAAAGGAAGGCACAATATCCCTGTGTTCAATAACCAGAGTCACATGCCATCATTACAGGCTATGCATGAAACTAGGGGTGCCTGGCTGGCTCCATCAGTAAAGCATGAGCTCTTGATCTCAGGGTTGTAAGTTCGAGCCCCAAGTTGGGTGTAAAGATTTGAAAATAAAATAAATAAATAAATAAATAAATAGTCTATGCATGAAACTAAAAACTAAAATCAAAAATTAATCTCCCTATGCCATCCAAAACCACATTAACATTGCCTTATGGGGAGAACCACAGACAAAGAGGTAGTGAGTAGCAGAGAAAAGATCAGGAACTTGAAAATTGGGGCTGGTAGCTTGAGAGGCAGGAGTGTAGCTGGAGGAGACAAGCCAGCCTCAGTGTGTCTGAGGGCCTGAGGGCTTCCTTCATCTCTAAAGCCATGAAGCTGCTTTGAGAACATATCTGAGTCCAAACAAGTCTTCCCTGCCAGGCCATGATGGAGTCCCAGCGACAGCCCCTTAGCTCACAGGTTCTGGAGTCTTCTATCCAGGAAAGGAAATTTGTATTTGGGGGGCCACTCAAAGGGAAGACAACCTTTGAAGTCAGACCCACCAGGATCCATTTGTACTTAGTTCTGTGACCCTGGAGGGAGAGAGGGGCTTTTCTGAGCCTCACTATCTTCCGGGGAAAATGAGCATCATAATAGGACTTCACTGTAAGAAGTGGAAGAGCTGGGGTTTGCAACCCACACCACTGGGCACAGCTCCGACTCTCTATAAATGATAGCCAGTTACATTTCATTTCCTCCTAAGATCTTGGAGGATGCAAATCCACACATATCAGCCTTTGTCCAAGTGACTAAGTGGTTAATAAAATCAGTTCCTGTTGAAAGAAGTGGCTCTGGAAGTCAGCAGCTTTATTAATTAATTGCTCGTTAAGGTCTTCCTGTTTTGCTAATGGGAGCAATTAGTTGCCTGCAGACTGGTGGCCCTAACTAAATGATAAGTAATTTCGGGGTTGGCCTGGAGGCCCGGCAGGATATGGGTGTAGGGCCCCCCCACCCTTGCCCACTCCAGGAGGGGAGCTCCAGCATCTGCTCTGGAACCTCAGCCAAGGCCTCTTCTGAGTTCTGGATCCTTCTAGGGTGGAGGCCTGGGAGTCCTGAGGCGGGGGTGGGGGGGTGGGGGGCGGAGAGGGCCATCAGTGGGGTGGGAATTGCTTTCTGCATTACAGAGCACAGATGCTATGCCAGGCCCTGATAATCCTACCAGCTCTGCCAAGAGGGAGCTGCTCTCCCTGCACAGGTGAGGAGCACTGGCACTCAGAGAGGTCAGACAAGAGGGTGGCTGAGCAGCGGTCCCTGTGCTCACACTCTGCACAGCCTTTGCCCTGTGGTGAGGGCGGGTGGAGATCGTGCTAGGAGGGACAGGCGTACATACCTGGTGAGCAGGCTGGGTGGAGCCTTTAGCCACCCTCTCCCCCATCCCATTTCTTTCATAGGCGACTGAGGTCCTGAGAAAGGCAAGAACCAATTCAAGGCATGGAGTGCAAGGTCAGACCCACAGGTGTCATGTGTCAGCTCAGGGCAGTCTAGGTGGAGCAGGTCTCAGATGTCCAAAGAAGGCCTGCCTTCAGAGGGCTGCAGCAAATTCTCATCCTGAGGTGTCAGCCATTGCCTGTCCCTCCCCCGTGGGAAACTGCTTGCCCAAGCCAGTTGTTGGGTAACACCTTCTCAGATGCTCTAGGTGTGATAGCAGTTGGTTTGAGGCAAGTTCTCAAGCCTGTGGATTCCAAGAAGACAGCTTCAACAATCATTCCACTGCACATCCCCAGCCCTGTGGGGCCTCAGGTAACTTTAAGAACTGCTACGCCCACACCTCCTAGCACAAGCCTGGGGGCTTGTTCATAATGTCCCTCACCAGTCAGATGGAGCTGGAGGATGGGGGGAGGGATGACTGGCCCTTCCTCTTAGTTCACCAACAGAGAAACCAAGGCCCAGAGAGAGAACACACCAGACCACAGTCCCCCGACCAGTCACTAGTGGCAGAGCTGAGCTAGCACCCTAGAATGGTGCTTTCTAGATCAGGGAGCCAGTGGCCTGCTAGGTGGTCCTGGTCCTAGCTGAATCTCCACCCTCTCTGGGCCTCCGTCTCTCATCTATTAAATGAAGGGACTGTACTATATGAACAGAGCAAGAACAACCATAATACTGTGTCCATGATTCCAGTTGACCTGCATAAGACAGTTTTTATCATCCTATTTTTAAAAAAGATTTTATTTATTTATTTGATAGAGAGAGTACAAGCAGGGGAGAGGCAAGCAGAGGGAGAGGGAGAAGCAGGCTCCCAGATGAGCAGGGAGCCTGATGCAGGGCTTGATCCCAAGGCTCTAGGATCAAGACTTGAGCTGAAGGCAGACACTTAACTGATTGAGCCACGAGGTGTGCCCGTATCATCCCATTTTTTAGAGCAGATTTTATGCTGCCAATTATGTACCAAGCACATTTCTTAAGGGTATTGCTATTATTAACATGTTTGTTCTCCTACCAACTCCATGAGTTAGTTACCATTATGATCATGCCCATATTGCAGATCTGGAAACTCAGGCATGGAAAGGTTAGGTAACTTGCCTAAGGTCGCATAACTCCTACACAGGGGCTGGGATTTCCACTGACCAGCCTGGCTTCAAAGTCCATGTTCTTAATCAGCCCACCATCCTGCCCCCATTTCATGAATTCTCCACCAAAAAGGAGGCAGGAGGTCCTTGGTAACCATTTGGGAGACAGGTGGACATAGGAGAGGTAATTGATAGATGTGCCAGGAGCTTGGGAGTCAGCCTTCACCTTCCCACCTTCCTAAGGAAAGGCAGGCATCCGTCTATGGTATAGCTCACTTCTGCTCTCACCAGCTCAGAGGACACAGCACCCTGGCAATGGTGCATGGAAGTGATGGCAAGTTGTAGGCTGGACATGTGTAGAAACTAGCATTATAAAGAGAATAGTTTCTTTTATGCAATTCAACATGAAATGAGCGCCTGATGTTCTAAGTCTCTGAAGAAAGTCCATGGTATTTTGATAGGGATTGCATTATACGTGTAAATTGCCCTGGGTAACATTGACATTTTCACAATATTAATTCTGCCAATCCATGAGCATGGAATATTTTTCCATCTCTTTGTGTCTTCCTCAATTTCTTTCAGAAGTGTTCTGTAGTTTTTAGGGTATATTTTGAGAACCATTTGAATGGTAAATGGTTCTCCAACCTTTTATTTTCAGGTTGTAGGTGTCCTTCTGTCTAAAATGAGTCTCTTGTAGACAGCAAATAGATGGGTCCTGCTTTTTTATCCAGTCTGAAACCCTGCGCCTTTTGATGGGATCATTAAGCCCATTCACGTTCAGAGTTACTATTGACAGATATGAGTTTAGTGTCATCATGATATCTTTTTAGTCCTTGTTTTTGTGGATTGTTCCACTGAACTTCTTCTTAAAGGGGAATTTTAAGAGTCCCCCTTAAAATTTCTTGCAGAGCTGGTTTGGAGGTCACATATTCTTTCAGTTCCTGCCTGTCTTGGAAGCTCTTTATCTCTCCTTCCATTTTGAATGAGAGCCTTGCTGGATAAAGTATTCTTGGTTGCATGTTCTTCTCATTTAGGACCCTGAATATATCCTGCCAGCCCTTTCTGGCCTGCCACGTCTCTGTGGAGAGGTCTGCTGTTACCCTAATATTCCTCCCCATGAAAGTCAGGGACTTCTTGTCTCTTGCTGCTTTAAGGATCTTCTCTTTATCTTTGGAATTTGCAAGCTTCACTATTAAATGTCGAGGTGTTGAACGGTTTTTATTGATTTTAGGGGGGGATCTCTCTATTTCCTGGATCTGAATGCCTGTTTCCCTTCCCAGATTGGGAAAGTTTTCAGCTAGGATTTGTTCAAATACATATTCTGGCCCTCTGTCCCTTTCGGCGCCCTCGGGAACCCCAATTAAACGTAGGTTTTTCTTCCTTAGGCTGTCATTTATTTCCCTTAATCTGTCTTCATGGTCCCTTAATTGTTTGACAAATTATTTTAAGATTTGTGTGGAATCATAAAAGACCCCGAACAGCCAGGGGAATTTTAAAAAAGAATACCATATCTGGGGGCATCACAATGCCAGATTTCAGGTTGTACTACAAAGCTGTGGTCATCAAGACAGTGTGGTACTGGCACAAAAACAGACATATAGATCAATGGAACAGTATAGAGAACCCAGAAGTGGACCCTGAACTTTATGGTCAACTAATATACGATAAAGGAGGAAAGACGATCCACTGGAAGAAAGACAGTCTCTTCAATAAATGGTGCTGGGAAAATTGAACATCCACATGCAGAAGAATGAAACTGGACCACTCTCTTGCACCATACACAAAGATAAACTCAAAATAGATGAAAGATCTAAATGTGAGACTAGATTCCATCAAAATCCCAGAGGAGAATTCAGGCAACACCCTTTTTGAACTTGGCCACAGTAACCGGAGAAGGACAAACAGTGTATGTTCTCATTCATTTGGGGAATATGAATAATAGTGAAAGGGAATATAAGGGAAGGGAGAAGAAATGTGTGAGAAATATCAGAAAGGGAGACAGAACATAAAGACTTCTAACTCTGGGAAATGAACTAGGGGTGGTGGAGGGGGAGGAGGGCGGGGGGTGGGGGTGAATGGGTGACAGGCACTGAGGGGGACACTTGACGGGATGAGCACTGGGTGTTATTCTGTATGTTGGTAAATTGAACACCAATAAAAATTAATTTATAAAAAAAAAAAAGAAATGAGCGCCTGATGAATATGTCCCCTCAGACCTTCAAACTGCTAACCTAGAATCTATAGTCATTCTTGAAACATCTTTCAAGAATGAAGGCAAAATAAATTTTGTTAACTTTGTTCTGATAAGCAAAAACTGAGAGAGTTCATTACCAGCAAACGCTCCCTAAAGAAAATTCCAAAATATTACTTGAGTCATCAGGAAAATGACTGAGATTGAAGGCTAGAAATACGGTAACAGAATAAGAGAAAGTGATAAGTATGTGGACAATGTACAAAAACATTGGCTGTATAAAACAGTAATGATAGTAATGACAAACTCTAGCGAGGTTTAAAATACAATGAAAATATCAGACAAGATAACATATAAATTGAGAAATGAGTAGAATCAAAATGTTTTAACATCAATGTTACCCAGGGGAAAAGGAAAGGTTTTGATTAATTTTTAGCTTTGATAAATTAGGTGTGCACGTTATAATTTCTAGGATAGATACTAACATGAGTGTCATGACACAATGGCCCATGGACCAAATCCAGCTTGCAGCCTGTTTTTATATGGCTTACAAGCCAAGAATGCTTCCTACATATTAAAAGAGTTGTAAAAAACAAACAAACAAATAAATAAATAAATAAATAAATAAATAAATAATAAAAGAGTTGTAAAAATCCAAACCAAATGGAGTGCCTGGGTGGATCAGCAGTTAAGCATCTGCCTTCAGCTCAGGTCATGATCCCAGGGTACCAGGATCAAGCCCCACATCAGGCTCTCTGCTCAGTGGGGAGTCAGATTCTCCCTCTACCTGACACCTCACTTGTGCTCTCTCTCTCACACACTCTCTGTCAAATAAAATCTTTAAAAAAAATCCAAACAAACAATATGTGACAGGCTATGGTGTGCAAAGCCTAAAATATTTATTATCTGAACCTTTACAGAGGAAGGCTGCTGGCCATTGTGCTGAAGGAATAGCAACAGTACAATTGACCCTTGAACGACACAGGCTTGAACCGCATGGATTCACTTATGTACGGGTTTTGTAATAGTACAGGACTATAAATGCATTTTCCTTTCCTTATGATTTTCTTAATAACATTTTCTTTTATCTAGCTTCCTTTATGGTCAGACTACAGTATTATATAATACATATAACAAACAAAGTATGTGTTCATCAACTATGTACATTATTGATAAGGCTTCCAGGCAGCAGCAGGCTATTAGTAAAGTTTTTAGGGAGTCAAAATGTGGATTTTTAATGTGGATTTTCAATTACCCCAGGACTGACACTCCTAACCCCAGCGTGTTCAAAGGCCAACTATATAACATTTCAAACTAGTGAAAGGAATAAAATGAAATGATAAAATATATGCAATTTTTTGACAGCCAAAAAGGAGAGAGAAAGAATAGGATAAGTAAGGTGATAGATTTAATTCCAAATATTTATAGTAGGTATATATTACATATACACTTACCCATATATATAGGTAAATATGTATGTATGTAATATAAATGTAAATACACACACACATAAATGTATAAATATATAAAATTTACACTAATTATAAGTGGGCTAGATGTCCCCAGTTAAAAGGCAATGAATGAACATAAACAGAACACTGCACACAACAATTACAAAATACCCATTTCACACACATCAAGACCATGTATAAACATGGCTCATACTGTAGGACATAAGGCAAATCTCAGTGAATTCCAAGACTTTAAATCATTCAGATAATGTATTCCTGACCCCAGTGTAATTAAGCTGGACAACAATAAAAAGTATATCTGGGAAATCCCCATATATTTGGAAATTTTAATGACACACTTCTTCAAAACATATAGGTCAAAGAAGAAATTGTAATTAAAAAATAAAAATACTTCTAACTGAACACTAATGAAAATAACATATATCAAAACCTATAGTGGGGGTTCTGGGTGGTGCAACTGGTTTGGTGATCAACTCTTGGTTTCCGCTCAGGTTGTGATCTCGGGGTCATGAAATTGAGCCAGATTGGGACTCTGCACTCCAAGCACAGTCTGCTTGGGATTCTCTCTCCCTCACCCTTTGCCTCTCCCCACTCCCCACATGCACTTTCCCTCTCTAAAATAGGCAGATAGGCCTTTGCCCAGACCCCTCTGGCTCCTCCCACAGCCTCCTACAGCCTCCCCCATCAGGCCCTGCTCTTGGACCTACCATGCCTGCTTCTGAGCCTCACCCTGCAGAGCTGCTTCTCCAGCATTTCTAGACGGTTCCCCTAGCCTCTACCCTGCAGGCTGTTGGGTCTACAGGGTCCTGCCTCTTGGGTAAGACCCCTACAAGTACCCTGCCTCCCTGCTAAGGAAGGACCAAAGGACCAAAATTCCCTGGGATCCTCATGCTCCTGACTCCTCCTCAGTCCCAGCACTCTAGGCAGATCTGCTTCTACTCCAGGACTGGGGACAAGAGAAGCCATCTGGTGCCTGGTGTCTGGTGCCTGGTACCCTCTTGCTTGGACAGGCTGAGGCATGAAGCATCTTGAAATTTGAGCTGAGATGGGCCTGCCTCTCACTAGGATGGGGGAGGCTGGACCCGGGAAGGGCCTAAGGACACCAGACTCAGGGTCCAGAGAGTGCAGCTAATATGACTCACTTAGACATGGGGTGGATGGGAGAACATCAACCCTTGTTGTGAGGGCAACATCCCTGTAAGGGTCCAGTCCAGGAAGTGAGGCTGGGTCAAGACCCCAGCAGCTGTGCACAGGAGTTGGTTCCAGCCCCAGCAATTACAGGTGGTAAGAGAGGGGCAGAAAGGGCATGTTTGAGCCCACTAGGCAGGATAGAGTTTAGGATTGGCCGGACAGGTCCAGTACTCCGCTCATGCATCCCGCATCTGGCCTCTGTAACTTATTGGTGCCCTCTCTTCCCCATCTTCACCATCTGTTGTCTTCTCTCCTCTGCACCATTGAACAGGCTTCCCACTGCTTTCCTTGCCCAGCTTCTCTATAAAGGGCTGTAGTTCTGAGGGGGGCCTGGCCTTGGAGCAATTAATGTCACCTCCACTGCCTATCTTGCTGGTATCACGACCTTGTTCTTTGGTTCCTCCCTCCTATCCCCCTTCCCATTTATCCCACAACTTCCTTTATTCCGCCATGCCAAGCCCAAGGGGCCCCCAGAAGGAATTGGAGTCTTCAGCTTGAAGAACAGGAGAAGCCTATAACATTCTGGTATTCATTCATTCATTTGATCATTGATATACACATTATTTATTTCCATTCACTCACACATTCCCTTGCTCTTTCCCCTTCAATTATTCCTTCTTTCATCTTCAGGACACTTACTGAGCATCTACTATGTTCAAGGCCCTGAGTGTTTGGGGAGAGGGGGATGCAGGATACTCTGATGAATCAGCTCCATCCCTGCTGCCAACCGTTCAAGGAGAAATTAGCACAAATCAACCCAGTTTTATTATTTTTTAAGAGTTTATTTATTTGTTCATGAGAGACACAGAGAGAGGCAGAGACACAGGCAGAGGGAGAAGCAGACTCCCTGGGGGAGCCTGATCCGGGATTCGATTCCAGGACCCTGGGATCAAGCCCTGAGCCAAAGGCAGACGCTCAACTACTGAGCCACACAGCTGCCCCAAATTAGCCCAGTTTTAGAGAAAAAGCAGAAAGAAATAAAGGGCCGTGAAGTATGAAAAAATAGTTAAATTAAATAAATGGATAAAGCCTTAATAAATAAAACAAAAAAGAAAACCTATAGTAAATTTTTCTAAAGGGATACTTAGAAGGAAATATATCATATATATTAGAAAAAAATAAAAGCAGGCAGCCCCTGTGGCTCAGCGGTTTAGCGCCACCTTCAGCCCAGGACATGATCCTGGAGACCCAGGACTGAGTCCCACATCGGGCTCCCTGCAGGGAGCCTGCTTCTCCCTCTGCCTGTGTCTCTGCCTCTCTCTGTGTCTCTCATGAATAAATAAATAAATAATCTTAAAAAAAAAAGAAAAGAATAAAAGCTTAACATTAATTAAATAAACACCTGTCTCAAGGAGTTAGAAGACTAAACCTAAAAAAAGTATAAGGCAGAAAAATAACAAACACCAAAACACATGTTAATAAAATAGAAAGCAAACATACAATTAAGAAAATCAACAAAAATCAAAATTAGCTTTCTGAAAGACTAACAAAAGTGGCAAATCTCTGGGGAACTGATCAAAGCAAAAGAAAAAGGCACAAATAATTTACGTCAGGTTGGGGAAAAGGAATATCACTTTGCTATAAGAGCAATCATATAAAAGAGAATATTATGAATAATTTTATGCTAATAAATTCAAATATTATAAAAGTCCTAGAAAACTGTTGCTTACTTAAACAGACTTCAATAGATTTAGAAATCTTGAACAATACTATACATTATATAACTTCTATCTATGGTTTAAAAAAAAAAATACTCCCACAGGATAAACTCATGACCAGAAATCTTCATCAGCAAATTCTATAAAATATTCTGGAAAGAAATAATAATTCCAAGTTGGCCCACTCTTATGAGACTCAAACTCATTTTATGAGGCTAACATAATCTTAACACCAAAACTCCCCACCAGGCAGTCTGAGAAAGAAAGTTGGAGGCTACTCTCTCTCAAGAATGTAGATGCAAAAATCCTAAATTAAATATTAGCAAATTAAGTCCAGGAGTGCCTGGGTGGCTCAGTCAGTTAAGCGTCCAACTCTTGATTTTGGCTCAGGTCATGATCTCAGGGACGTGAGACTGAGCCCTACATGGGGCTCCAGGCTGAGTGTGGAGCCTGCTTGAGATTCTCTCTCTCTGCCCCTCCCCTACCCCACTCACACACAAGCACTGTCTCTCAAAACAAACAAAATCTAAATCCAGTAACATATAAAAGGATAATAATATGATCAAGTTAGATTTAACCAATGCAAGGTAGATTTAACATTAGAAAAAAAAAAAAAAACAGGGATGCCTGGGTGGCTCAGTGGTTGAAATCTGCCATTGGCTCAGGGCATGATCCCAGGTCCCGGAATCAAGTCCCACATCGGGCTCCCTGCATGGAGCCTGCTTCTCCCTTGGCCTGTGTCTCTGCCTCTCTCTGTGTCTCTCATGAATAAATAAAATCTTTAATAAAAAAAAAGAAAGAAAAACTGATTCACAACATTCATAGATTAAAGTCAAAAATTCTAATGATCATTGCAATATATGCAAAAGAAATGCTTGATAAAATATTCAATATTCATTAATGATTTGATAAGAAAAAAAAAACCTCAGCAATCCAGAAATAGAAATGAACTCACTAAATCTGATAAAGATTTAATAGCAAATGTCAGACTCTAAGGTGAAACTATAAAAATACTTTCCCTTTGAGATTGGTAGCAAGATAAGAAAGGCCACTGTCACCATAGCTCTCTGATGTTATTCTTTAAGAATAATCTGTGCAATAAGGAAAAGAAATAAAACATACAAGGATTAGAAAGAAAAAAATAGACTTCACTTCTAGAACAATTAAAACAACCTACAGATAAGCTATTAGAATTAATAAGAATGCTTGGTAAGTTTGCTGAATACAAAAATTTGTATGAAAACAGCATTATGCAATACTATATAGCAACCACAATTAAAAATCAAAATTTGGGGGGCACCTGTGTTGCTCAGTTGGTTAAGTGTCCAATTCTTGATTTCAGCTCAGGTCATGACCTCAAGGTTGTGAGATAAGGGCTCCAGGCTGAGCGTGGAGCCTGCCTAAGTCTCTCCCTCTCCCTCTGCCATCTCCCTGCTTGCTTGCTCTCTCTCTCTCTCTCAAAATAAATACATAAAATATTTTTTAAAAAAGAAGATCAAAATTTTTATTTTATTCTCTAGTAATCTTTGTATCCAGCATGGCACTTGAACTCAAACCCTGAGATCAAGAGTCACATGCTCCACCGACTGAGCCAGCCAGGTCCCCCAAAAATCAAAATTAAAAAAAAAAATCACTATAATAGGTCCTTCTCACTGTAAGATGGCACTAAATGATCCCCACTTCCTGGTAATCATGCCTTTACGTCATCCCCTCCGCTTCTGTGGGCTGTATTTGGTAACTCACTTCTAATGAATAAAAGATGGCAGAAATCATGAGATGTCACTTCTGATATCAAGTCATTGAAAAACTGTAGGTTCCATGTTGGTTGCTCTCAGATCACATGTTCTGGGGAAGCCAGCTGCCATGGCTGAGGCAGCCCTGTGCTCCCCTCACGAGTCAAGCCTTCAGACAGGACCATAGCCCTCGCCATCAACTTAACTGTCCCATAAGAGATCTTAAGCCAGGGAATCCCTGGGTGGCACAGCGGTTTGGCGCCTGCCTTTGGCCCAGGGTGCGATACTGGAGACCCCAGATCGAATCCCACGTCGGGCTCCCGGTGCATGGAGCCTGCTTCTCCCTCTGCCTGTGTCTCTGCCTCTCTCTCTCTCTCTGTAACTATCATAAATAAATAAATAAATATTTAAAAAAAAAAGAGAGAGATCTTAAGCCAGACCCATCCAACTAGGTGCCTACACACAAAAACTGGAGAAAATACATGTTTCTTGTTGTAGCCACTAAGTTTTGGGGTGATTTATTCCATGTCAATAGATAACTGATACAACACCATTTGCAATACTTCAAAATATACCACATATCTAGAAATAAATCTATCTATGGGCAGCCCGGGGGGCTCAGCAGTTTAGTGCCACCTTCAGCTCAGGGCCTGATACTAGAGTCTGGGATCGAGTCCCACGTCGGGCTCCCTGCAGGGAACCTGCTTCTCCCTCTGCCTGTGTCTCTGCCTGCCTCTCTCTCTGTCTCATGAATAAATAAATAAAATCTTTAAAAAAAAAAAAGAAAGAGAAAGAAAGAAAGAAAGAAAGAAAGAAAGAAAGAAAGAAAGAAAGAAAGAAAGAAATGTGCAAAATTCAGATAAAACTCTAAACTCTAAAGCTTGATTGGGACATGAAAAAAACGGATTAGAGCACTCACCAACAGCCACTCGTAGTGGCTGCCTGGTTTACGATAGATGGGGCATTTCAGAGCATCGTGGAATGAGTTGACTTTTTAGTAAGTGGTGCTAAGACAGTTGGATAACCATACAAGGGAAGAAACAAACTTTGACCTTAACACATACCAGTCATGAAGATCAAATGCAGGTGAATGAAAGACCTGGCAGGGACAAGCTATAAAATCTGGACAATAATATAGAAAGATATCTTCCTGACTTTGAAGTTGGGAAGCTGTTCTTAAGTACAAAAAGCACTAACTATAAAGTAAAAGTTTAATCCATTATATTAAACTAAAGAATTTTAGTTCATCGGGGATCCCTGGGTGGCGCAGCGGTTTGGCGCCTGCCTTTGGCCCAGGGCGCGATCCTGGAGACCCGGGATCGAGCCCCACGTCGGGCTCCCGGTGCATGGAGCCTGCTTCTCCCTCTGCCTGTGTCTCTGCCTCTCTCTCTCTCTATGACTATCGTAAATAAATAAAAAAAAAAAATTAAAAAAAAAAAAGAATTTTAGTTCATCAAAAGACTACGGGGTGGGGGGGAGTGAAAAGACAGAGAGTTGGAAAACATATTTGCAACAATATAACTGACATTGGTGGAGTATCCAGAATATATAAATACCCCTACAAATTAATAAGAAAAAGGGGAGAAGCAAACCTGAGGCAAGGTCTTTGGTGCAACAGTGTATCTAGAAGATGATGCCAGGCAGGAGGGAGGGTTGGAGAGAGTGAGGCAGGGTGGGCAGACACCCCAATATAAGGGCATCATCAGATCCCTACTGAAAGCAGTGGGGTTTCCGTGACCTCTGGGGAGCGCCAGAGTTGTCTCCATGAAGGTCGGGAGATTAGATGCAGTACGAGATGTAGATGATGATGGAGATCATCAGCTATCTTACCACCATTCCAGTTTTTTCCACAATGCTGGAGACAGTAGAACGTGGGAAGGCTGGCTCTCTGACGGTGGCAGTTTTGTTCACCACACGACCGTCAAAATCGGAGTGACTCTGGCATCAGAGGCATCCAGTACAAACACAACCCAGTAGTAAACAGGCAACAGATTTGAATAAACACTTCAAAAAAAAGAAAGAGGAAATCCAACTGGTCAATAAATATATGAAGAAGTGTACTATCTTGTTAATTGCCTTAGAAATGCAGCAGTGAGAGCAGCCCTGGGGTGGCTCAGCAGTTTAGCGCCGCCTTCAGCCCAGGGTGTGATCCCGGGGTTCCAAGATCGAGTCCCACGTCGGGCTCCCTGCATGGAGCCTGCTTCTCCCTCTGCCTGGGTCTCTGTCTCTGTCTCTCTGTCTCTCATGAATACAAAAATCTAATCTTAAAAAAAAAAGAAATGCAGCAGTGAGATACCCATACACACCCAGAAGATGGATAAAAATTAGCAACACCAAGTGTGGCTCTGGAGCAATGGGAACATTCATCCAGGCTGGGTGGGAAATTCGAGTTCAACCACTTCAGAAAACTGGCATCACCTAGTGAGGGCAAAGATAACGTGTGACCTATAGCCCAGAAATTCTGCTCCCAGATACAGAGCTTGGAGGAAAAGACGTATAACTGTGCACCACCACCTACGCAGGAGAATGCTCATGCGTTGCTTGCAATAGCCAGAACCTGCAAGCATCCCCTGCAAGCAGGAGGCTGCCTTAACAACTTGTAGCGTGCTCACCTCCTGGAATAGCAGGCGGCACGAACTTGCATAACCTGTATTTACACACAACAGCACAGATGGATCCTGATTCCCCTGATTGAATTACTTTTTCTAAGCATTAAAAAAATATTGTGAACATAGAGAACACACAGGATATACACATAATTTAACAAAACCATAAAGCACATCCCCATATAACCACCACCCCCAGAAGTCCCCAGCAGGGGCACCTTTCTCCATTAAGCTCCTCCCTGGACCAGAGAGAAACACCCTGACATTTAAAAGAATCACTTCTTTGCATTTTTTGTTACTTTTCCCCACCTGTATCTGCATCTCTATAACAATAGGGTTTTGGTTTTTGGTTTGGCCTGTTTGGGAAGTTTATATAAACAAAAGCCCACATTCCCTCAATTCACACATTATATTTGCAGGATCCCCTTCCTCTGGTTTCCCTCCTGCCCTTCCCACCACCACCCTGACCACCAAACCCACTTGCCTCTCTCTTTCTTTTTACCCCTAAACCCCAAGCCTTTGCGCAAAACACTTCTCCCTTCCTCCTCCCCCTGGCTCACCAGATTCAGCACTGAGGCCCCAGCTAAAAATCCCCTTTCACAAGAAGACTCCCTACCCAGTTGGGTTAAAGCCCTCATCCTGCCCCAACAACCCCGGCCTAAGGAAGCAGCCAAGCCCACAGGCTCCGGGCTCTGCAGCTGGGGCCCTGGCATGAGGGAACGAAGCCCAAATTGGCCTGAGACCAGAGTCTCCCACGACAGCTCTTCAGAAGGTCTGGAGTGCTCAGCCTCGGGTCAGCAAAGGTTCCCCCAGGGCGGGGAAACCTGCGGAGAAGCAGGAATCAGAGCCACCGAGCCACGTGAGGGGCTGAAAGTGAACCAGAGGTCCTCCCCCACTTTCCTTCGGGAGCAACATAAGCCTCCCAGATTTTTGCTTAACTCAAGGGCCTTCTCCACTAACGACAAATTGAATGTCCTGCCCATACAGGGGATGGGGTCTTAGAGTCTAAGGTGGTGTAAAAATTAGTGCCATTTTGGGGCACCTGGATAGCTCAGTGGTTGAGCGTGGTCCTGGGATCAAGACCTGCATCGGGGGGATCCCTGGGTGGCGCAGCAGTTTGGCGCCTGCCTTTGGCCCAGGGCACGATCCTGGAGACCCAGGATCAAATCCCACGTCGGGCTCCCGGTGCATGGAGCCTGCTTCTCCCTCTGCCTGTGTCTCTGCGCCCCTCTCTCTCTCTCTCTGTGTGTGTGACTATCATAAATGAATAAAAAAATTAAAAAAAAAAGACCTGCATCGGGCTCCCCACAGGGAGCCTGCTTCTCCCTCTGCTGTGTCTCTGCCTCTCTCTGCATCTCTCATGAATAAATAAATAAAAATCTTTTTTAAAATGCAACATTTTTGCCCAACCCCCAAGTCTGTCCACACACATCATGCTATTTTATCACTGCCTGGCATATCTTCTGACCCACCAGGCGGCAAGCTAAGAGGGTGGTGGCTGGAAGCTGGAACTACACCTCCTCTCTTCATGGGGTGCCCCAGGACTGAGCAAGGCCTGGCTAAACAGAGGGTTTCAGTGCATGTGGGATAGACAGAGGGTAGATGGACAGATGTTGGGTGGATGGATGGATGGATGGATGGATGGGCAAATGGGTGAATAAAAGCATGACAGATGTACAGACATTAGTATGGACAGGTGGACAGACAGAATGAATGGATGAAGGATAGATGCATGGCTGGATGGTCAGATGGATGGTCAGGTAAGGGGCAAATAAGTGGATAGATGAACAAATGGAAGATAGGGAAAAATGGATGAGTGAACAGGCAGAGAAATGGATGAATGGACAGATAAATGGACAAAGGGACAAAGAATTGGTGGGTGAAAAAACAGTAGATAGACACATGGATGGTTTGACAGACTTACCAGTTTTCTTCTTTAACAGAGGTAGGAAGCCAAGTAAGTCAGGGCTTCAAACGTATTCTTTTTGGAAAGGCCCCACCTTCTAGCCAGCCGGAAAGCAGGTGCCCCTGCTGCCCTTTGCTAGGCACCAGAGGGTGCTGGGACCCGGCAGAAAGGCAGACGGGGCCAACCCCGACCCCTGGTGGTCGCCATAACCTTGACCACCCCATGGCTCAGTGGGTGAAGCATCTGCCTCTGGCTCAGGTCATGATCTCAGGGTCCGGGATCCAGCCCCAGTCGGGCTCCCTGCTAGGCAAGGAGCCTGCTTCTCCCTCTCCCTCTGCTTGTGCTCTCTCACTCACTCTCTGTCAAATAAACAAATAAAATCTTAAACAAACAAACAAACAAACAAACATGACCACCCCAAAGCCTGTCTTGGCCATACTGGTGGTGACCAGCGAGCTGGGGAGCCCACCTTCACTCTCACCCTGGACCCTGACCTCCTGGCTCCTAGGCTGAGGCTCCCATCAAAAGGTTCTTAGTCACAACCCACAGAACCTATGGTGCACACGGTGCCAGAGCGGTGTTCACTCTTGCTCCGGAGGGCCTCCCACTGGCCAAGGCCTGTTAGAGATCATCTGGAGAGAGCTGCCTAGGACATCCGTGGGCAGGTGACAAATAACATTAAAGCATTCTAATCACGCCAGGCAGTAGACCTGGTGCCCACTCACACCTTTCTCCCCTGACCCCTCATATCAGCCCTGGAAGCAACAACTAGAACAATCCTCATTTTAATGGGAGAAGCTAAATCTCAGAAAGGCCAGGAGGCTTGCCAAGGTCTGTGGTGAGCCAGGATTTGAACCCAGGTTGTCTGGGATGCCCCCTTCCTTGCTTTCTGCCTCTCAGCCAGACCCTCCTGGGACGATCATTGTGGTTGACTTTTTGAGTATCCAGGGTGCGACCATAGCTTGAACACACACATACAGCCTCTACCACACCAGGACTTGCCGCCTGCTTGGGTCACTCCCATCCCCTCATTGTTCAGCACAGGCTGGTTTGGATCTCATCTCCAGCACTGAGAGGCTGTGTGACCTTGGGCAAGTGACTTAACCTTTCTGTGCTTCAGTTTCCACATGGATGCAGCAAGTATGAGGATAGCCCCTTACTTCACAGGGTTGTTAGGAAAAGGAGCTATTAAATGTAGCAAGCGTCTGGTACATAGTAAGGGTTTCCTCACACCACGGTGAGAAAGAAAACGAGGCTCAGAAAATGGAAAGCCTGAACATTTACAGGTGTGACAGTTTCCTACCTCTATACTCTTAACTTTCATGGTTGGTTTAAAAAAAAAAAAAACAAAAAACAGTAGAATCACATCACCCTTTTTCTTAGAAACCACCCACCTCCTCTGTTGCCTTCAAATAAAATCCAAATTCAGGAGCCCCCTCTCTTTTTCTCCCTCCTCACCTTCCGTACCACAGAAGCTTCCTGAAATTTGTGGGTTTCATTCACTTGCTCTTAGCATGGTATACATGCTTGGATCTTATTTACTTTTTTGGTTTTGCACTTTATATAAAAAGAATGTCAGGCTGTATGTGGTCCTGGGCACTTGCTGTTTTTCACTCAGCACCTCATTTCTTAGGTTCACTCACATGATTCCTGCATTTTGTGATTGCAAGCAGTTCTCCATCCATCATGAACAGCCTCAGGCTGCACCTGTCTCTAGGTGCACACGTGAGAGGGCTTCCTCATAGCATCCTGGGGGTGGACTAGGACACAGGTGTGCCAGGGCCTATCTTCACAAAGAAATGACAGACTGTCGGGATGTCTGGGTGGCTCAGTGGTTGAGCGTCTGCCTTTGGCTCAGGTTGTGATCCTAGGGTTCTGGGATCGAGTCCTGCATTGGGGTCCCCACAGGGATCCTGCTTCTCCTCTGCCTGTCTCTGCCTCTCTCTATAGACAGAGAGTGAATTCAATAATTTTTGAATTGGCTTATTCTCTCATGAATAAATAAAATCTTTAAAAAAAAAAAAAGAAATGACAAACTGTCTCTCCATGCCGCTTGAACCAATTTGCACTCCTACCAACAGTTTTGAGAGCTCAATTTGATCCACATCCTCACCAACATTTAATAGTGTCAGACATCGGACCTTTTACCAACAAATGCGGAGAAAGTAACATCTCATTGTGGTCTTCATTTCCAGGTCCCTGGTCATCAGAGAGTGTAAGCATCTTGCCATGTTTTCTGACCATAGCTGTTTTATCATTCACAAAATGCCAGTTGATGGTTTTTGCTCATTTTTCTCTTGAGTTGTTTATCCTTTTCTATTAGTCACGCTGTTTGTTTAAAGATGTATTTATTTATTTTAAAGAGATAGAGAGCAAGAGGGAAGTGCAAGGAGGGGCAGAGGGAGAGAATCTTCAAGCCGACTCCCTGCTGAGCGCAGAGCCCAATTCAGGGCTCCGATCCCACGACCCACGAGATCACAACCTGAGCTGAAACCAAGAGTCAGACGCTTAACCGACTGAACCATCCAGGTGCCCCATTTGTTTTTTAAGTAGGCTTCACGCCCAACGTAGGTCTTGAACTCATGATCCTGAGATCAAGAGTTTCATGCTCCTAATGACTGACCCAGCCAGGGACCTCTAGTCCTACTTTATTTATTTTTTCTCCTTCCTTAACCTTTTAAAAACCTTTTTATGTGTTTGGGTTTTTTTCTTTAATTTATTTATTCATGAGAGACACACAGAGAGAGGCAGAGACACAGGCAGAGGGAGAAGCAGAGGGAGAAGCAGGCTCCCTGTGGGGAGCCCGATACAGGACTCGACCCCAGGACCTTGGGATCCCGACCTGAGCCAAAGGCAGCCGCTCAACCACTGAGCCACCCAGGTGCCCTGTGTTTGTTTTTCTATTCTAACTTTTCCTCTCTCTTGGAATGAAATGTTTACATTTCACGTTTTTGGGGGTTTTAGCTGTTATCCTTGAAGTTTTACCATGCACATTTAATTAATGTCTAAGGTTAAATAATATTTGACCCCCACACCCATTTCTCCAAGTGCAAGGGCTTTAGAACACTTCAGCCTTGGTTTTACCCAACCCTCTCTGGCCAACGCATATACTATTGTCCAACATTTCAGACCTGTTTTTCTTTAACATCAGAAATAAGTAATTATTCTTTTAAACAGATGAGTTTTGAATTGGCACCATCCCATCTTGCACTCAGGCTGACATTCTGGAATTATTTTCCTTCTTGAAGCACATCCTTTGGAAGTTTCTTCGGAGCACGCTCAGCTTTTGGTTATCTGTAAATGTAAAAATAAATGTTTTTTTCGTTTCTTTCTGTTTTGGTTCTCGAAAAGTACTCTTGCTGGGCATAATTCTAAGTTGACATTCATTTGCTCTTAATACTTTTAAAAGATGGTTCCAGCCTTTTAACGTCTGTTGTGGTTGTTGAGAAGTCCGCTCACGTTGTCATCCCTCTGTAGGTGATTTGTCCTTTCTCTCCGACTGCTTTTAACATTTCTCTGCCTTTGGCACTCTGTGGTTCCAATAAAACGTCTGTAACACTTGCATTTCTTTTTGTTTATTATGCTTGAAGTACTTTGAGCTTTCTGGCTCTGTGGATTTGTTTTTCACAGCTTCTAGAAAATTTGCAGCCATTATGCCTTCAAATGCTGCTTTTTCTCCTCCATTCTCTTCATCGTCTACTCGTGGGACTCTAAGATCTAGGATCTTCTCATTCTATTGTCTGTGTCTCTTAATCTCTCATTCATACTATCCACCTCCTTCTCTCTCTTTGCTGCATTCTTTCTATTCAACTTCCAGCCCACTAATTCTCTATCCACCTGTTTACCATCCCTGGATTTTAGATTTTGTCTTTCACTGTAGTCTTTCACTTCTAGACTTTCCATATGTTCTTCCCCAAATCTCTCTCTTCATGCCTACTTGTTTTATATGCTCGCCTTGGTGACTACACCCTTTCTTTCTTTTTTTAAACATGTCACACATGGCTGCTCTGTGTTCTGTCCCTGGAAGTCCACACATGCTGCTCCTTTTCTCTGTTCCCACTCATGGCAACTTGCCTTCCTGTGACTTGGTAAGTTTTGTGTTTAAGCTCATCAGCCAGTCTTACTCTGCAGGCCTCCTCCTGGCCTACCTGGGGGAAGGTTTCCTCCCCACTGAGTTTGCTTCTGCTCCTGCTAAGAGCAGAGGGCTCCCCAACCCTGGACCACCTCCCCTCCCCACCTTGAGAGTCTTTCCTCACAGCAGACCCAAGCTCCCATCTTCCCCATCCCTAGATTCCAAAGATCACTATCGCCCTGTGGCAAAACCTGCAGAGGACTCTGGCCTCGGGACTCTCCAGACAACCAGCCATTCAGGCTAGCTCTCTGTCTCCCGCGACCCCGACCCCCACACTTCTGGGTTCATTCTCCAGCTCCCTCTGCTGAAACCTGAGCCCCCGGCCCCTGTATTCCCTCTCTCTCCTTTATTTCTCTTCTTGGCATGAGTCACCACTAATGATATATTAATTTGTTAAGTGGCTTATTGTAGGACAACCTTCCTGTGTGGAGACTTGCTCAGTTACCCGTGCAGTGTCTGGATAGGAGAAAAGCCCCACAATTACTTGATGCATCAGTGAATGAATGAGGCACTACCTGTCCCGCAAACGCTCTCACTCTGGCAGCAGACAGGGGGAGACAGAAAAAGAACTAGTGCCATGGGGGGGGGGGGGCAGGGGTCATGGAGCCGAGAGAAGACCCCACCCGAGATGCAGGAGGTCAGGGGCAAAGTCCAGGCATGACGAGGTCAGAGGAGGGGGGAAGCGGAGATCTTAAGGTTGTGTTCTTGTCTTTCTACAAACGAAAGCCCTGAGGGACGATGTTCCAGGCAGAGGACAGCCTGTGTGAAGCCTGGAGGAGAAAAAGAAGCTGCTGGAAGAACGGAAAGTATTTTGGTGCGGCAGCTACGAGGAGCGTGAGGAAGGAGTGGTGGGCCATGGCGTGGAGAAGAGGCCCCAGGCCAGACCACTAGGGCTTTTCGAGGTCCTGAAGGGAGTTTGGCAATGAGGAGGGCCAGAGCATGGGAGGGGGTTGGCAGGGAAGGGTGTGATCAGGCTGCAGGGAGGAAATGCCCTCTGGCTTCTGAGGGAGGGAGGACCCGGAATAGGGAGGCAGGGAGGCCGTGGAGAGGCTCTGCAGGGATGGGGTTGGGCCAGGACCCATAGCGGGGACGGGCGCAGCATAAGGCAGACCCCTTGCACCCTGCCTTGAGCACCCTGCAGGCGACCTTGGGTGGTAAAAGGGGAATACCAGGGAGGAACCTGCTGCTGAGTCAGCCTGAATGTGCAGGGCTTGTTCAGTGGGCAGAGGGGCTCCCCGGTCAGCATGTACGGGGTTCATTTGAAGGGTAAAGAGTACACACCCTGGACTCCCAAGCCAATGCTCCTTTACGATTGAGCTGTCAGGGGCACCTGGGTGGCTCAATTGGTTGAGTGTCTGACTTTGCTCAGGTCTGGGTCTTTGGGTCCTGGGAGTGATTGAGCCCCACATGGAGCCACACTGGGCTCTGCACTCAGCAGGAAGTCTGCTTGTCCCTCTCCCTTTCCGTCTGTCCCCACCACAGGACCCCCTCAGCTTGTGCTCTCTCTCTCTCAAATAAATAAATAAAATCTTTTAAAAAATAAATAATAGGGTTGCTAGACAGCAAAAGAAAGGCGAAAAAGGAATACCTGAGTGGCTCAGCCAGTTAAGGTGGTTAAGACTCCACCTTCGGCTCAGGTCATGATCTCAGGGTCCTGGGATCTAGCTCTATGTCTGGCTCCCTGCTCAGCGGGAAGCCTGCTTCTCCCTCTCCCTCTGCCCCTCCCCACCCCTCGTGCTATCTCTCCCTCTCAAATAAATCTATAAAATCTTCAAAAAAAAAAAAAAAAGAGGTAAAAAGACAGCTACAGCTTGCCTAGCTAATTTCAAATTTCGGATAAACAGTGAATAATATTTTAGTATATATCACCAAATTTAGCATTCTGTATTTTATTTTTTTAAAGATTTTATTTATTTATTCATGAGAGACACAGAGAGAGAGAAGCAGAGACATAGGCAGAGGGAGAAGCAGGCTCCATGCGGGGAGCCCGATGTGGGACTCGATCCCGGGTCTCCAGGATCACGGCCTGGGCCAAAGGCAGGTGCTAAACTGCTGAGCCACCCAGGGATCCCCCCATTCTGTATTTTAACTGGCAACCCTGCTTTCAGTCCCCACCCCGTCACATACACACACCATGCCTTTAGGATATAACAGCAATGAAATAACACAGAACTTCTACTATGTGGCCCCTCTGGCAACCATTTGTCCTCCTACCCATTCCATCTTCCCACTAGTCTGGAAGCCACCCCACCACCCCACCCCACCCCACCCCCAGAGAGCTGGGCCCAGTGCCCAGTGCCCAGTGTGGGCCAGGCCAGGACCTACTGGGAGTGAGGGGAGGGCAGGGAGCCCTAGCAGGTCCCCCCCATCCCTGCCCTTCATACCCAGTATGGCATTTCTGGGCAGTGATCCCCACTCAGAACCTGGTGCTCAGGGCCACAAGCCTGGGTCTATCTCCTGGAACCACCAGAACCACCCTTTATTACTGTGGCCATATCCCCCCTGGGGTGGCCCTGGGCTTGGTAGGCCGTAGAGGCTAGGCCTGAACTAGTGATATGGGCCAACTCACAGGCATGACCCTTCTTCACTGGGCTACAGACCCTGCTGGAGCTGCTCCAGACAGGGGCTGGAACTTTCCATGATCCCTCCATACCCTCATTAGTATGGAGCCCACCCCAAGGCCTAAGGAGCCTGGTTCCACTCAGGACTGAGCTAACACGCAGGGCAGGGGACCTGGATAAGGACTCACATCATCCTGGTAGAGGTGGGGGGATACTCTGTCTGGAGTCAGAGCAGAGGCCATTCTAGGGAAAGTGGAAGGGGAGTTGACAAAGCTGAGGAATTGCAGATTGTGTGCCTAGCCTGGGCCTGTCGGGTTGAGCAGACCTAGGCCTGGGGTTTAGGTGGCTTGTCCTCTGCTAATCATATAGCAAAAATACTGCTGATAAAAATTATAACCATTTATTGAGCACTTACTACTTGCTAAGCCTCTTTATCTATAAAATAGGCCCCACGACTGCCCCTATTTTAAAGAGATGGGAAAACTAAGGCACAGAGAGCTTGAGTGGCTTGTCCCAGTCACCAAGCTAGCAAGTGGCAGGGCCATTGGAACTCAGGCAGTCTGGCTCCAGAGCCTGCAGCCCTCACTGCCTGGCAAAGGGCTATTTGCATCAAGAAATGAACACGGGGCAGAGGTTCTCCCTGGGAGAAAAGGGATCCAGCTCCAGTTCCCTCACCATGCCATCCAAAGTCAATGTCACCCATCTGGTGGCCTGGAGCGGGGCCCTGAGAGCCTACCCCAGCCCGCAGCTCCGGGGCCAGATATGCCCAAGCCCCCACGAGCCAGAGCGGGCAGCTGCACCAGGAAAAGAAAGGGCTGTGTGAACAGTGTGAGAATTCTTCCTTCAATCACGCAGCAGGAGCAGTCCTGGAAGCAGGGCCTCTCCTTCTGGTTTGTCATGTCCGCAGAACAGCGACGATATTTCCAGGCAGGATTTGTGAGCCGAAGGCTTCTGAGCACGGCCCAACAGCTCTCCCTGGTGTGCGGCCTGAGAATGCAGCTGGCTTCGGGAGCCCGCTCCCTCTGGTCTGGCAGGCAGGTCAGGAGCCAGGGGATTCTCTACAGCTACAGCCTGAGCTTGGGTTTAGACTCCATACCTTCCCGACCAGGGGAAATTCAAACCTGCCCAGTTATCAAATGGCCAGGTCCCGGGCCCGGCTGGCTCAGGTGGAGGGAAAAGGGGCTCCTTTCCTCCTGTCCCCAGGAAGCCCGATAGCCCAATGCTGGTCTACATGGTCCATGGGGGTCTTGGGACCACTGGGGGAGGCGCCTCTGGGAAGGCCTTCCTGATCTTTAAGAAGGATGGGCTTGGATTTGGAGGCCATCAAAATTTGGGGGGGCTAAAGGGAGAAAGGCCTCAGGCATAGGTGGGTGAGGTCTCTGACACTGGGTGGGACTCAAAGCTCTGGGCTGGAGCCCCAGGCCAGGATGTGGTCTGACCCTCCCCAGAAGGAAGGAGATGGGGCCCAGCAGGAACTTCCAGGGGAGATGGGCAGAAACCCCTACCCGCCCCTCCCCCGACACCCCCAGCAGGCAGTTGGAGGTAACAGTATCCACAAAGACATTCTTTCTCCCTGGTCTTATTCAGTCTTCACAAAGCTCTCGGGTAAGGCAGGACCGGAGCTGTCAGCCCCATGTCCTCATGTGGAAACCAGTCAGTGAGGATGACAGGCCCAAGGTCGTACTGTAAGACTCAGAGCCCAGCCTTGCAGTATGGGCTCCTAACTCCCAGGCCAGCCTCTGCCCACAAGCCTAACCAGGGCTAACCGGGCCCAGGCACCAGGGCAATGTTTCCTGGCCCCCAGTGGGGTTGGACCTGTCCTGGAGCAGAACGCCAGTGGAGGCAGGGCAATGCCCTGACCTCTGGGCCTGGGGAAGCCATGGAGGCTGAAAAGTCTCCCTGGAGGCCAGGGAGGGCTCTGCCATCCAGCAGCCTTGCCTGCCACCTTTTCTGGTAGAGGCCAGAGTCCTGGGCTGCAGGTAGCCAGAGAGGCCAGGGGTTCTGGGCAAGGAGCCCCAGACTACTTCATGGTCTGGGAGGAGCTGAACGCCTCCATCTCAGCCTCGGCCTCCGCCTCTGTGTGGTACCTCTGGGAGCAAAACCACAGGAAGAGGAAGAAACCTGGAAGGCAGAAAGGAGTCAGCAGGAAGCTGGAAGCAGCAATGTGGGGCCTCACCCAGAATTCAGGGACCTCCTCAGTGTGGGGGAGTTGGGTTTCCCCAAAGCCCAGGAGTAATTCTCAGAGACCCCACCACCACCACTGTGGAAGCTAGAAGGGGCAGAGGCTGGAGGACCAGAGGTAGGTAGGCCAGAGGGTGCTTTTGTGCAAATTAGGAGGAAAGACAGGAGGAGCCCCAAACCAGCTCGAGGCGATGGGCTTGAGGCAAGGGGCTCGATTTCAGCCCCTGACTTGCCCCCTGGAGCAGTCAACATGTGGGGGGCACCACCCCCGGGGCTTCCTCCACGCTGCCCACGGGCCTTCTTACCGTAGAGCGAGTTGAAGGTGGTGAAGAGGAAGAGCTGGGGCAACAGGAAGACACCGAAGGAGAAGAAAGCCAGGGCCCAGGTGGTGCCCAGCAGCACAGTGAGACCCAGCACAGTGACGCTGTCCCGGCAGGCGCGGGGGCTCTGCACCTCCTCCCGGGCCCGCAGCTGGTGCAGCAGCCGCAGCGCCCAGACCAGCACCACCAGGTTGAAAACAGACGTGAGGCCACCGTAGCCCATGACCAAGATGTTGTGCACCCAGGGGTCCCGCACCCAGCATCTGCGTTGGAAGGGGAAGCGCCAGGGTGGGCGTGATCCCAAGGCCGGGGTGGGGGCACCGGGGGAGGAGGGCAGTCTCTGGCCCCTGGATGGGGTTTTGTCTTCCTGTCCAGACCCGCTGGTTCCTGTCTGACCACAGGTGCCGTGGAGCTCTGGGCCTGGCTTCCTGGCCCACCTGCCACATTGGCCCCCTGCCCGATGCCCCCTCTTCCAGGCACACGGGGCTCTCTCATGACTCCATGCCTTTCCCCACCAGAAAGCTCTTCCTCCCCTCCCTTCTCCATCCTATTTCCGTCCCCTTCCATGGACAGTCCCGCTGCCAATTTGTATGATACTCTAGCAAATCACTGGCCCAGGGCCCTCTTTCCTGGAAACTTCTCTACCCACCCACCACGAGGTCAACGCCATCTCACCACCATCTCTGTGCAACGGGCCCCCTGCTCCAGGACCCCTCCCCACCTAGACGGGGCAGATGTGCCCCGCTCTGAGCCATAAGCTGTGGCACCTCAGGGTGGCCTGGTGGAGGGCCACTCCCCCCATGGGGACGAGGAGGAGAGTGGGCAGCAGGGAGACGCTACCAAGGGCTGAGAAAAGAGCAGAGGCCTGGCAGGGGCCCCAGCCCTGCTCCTAGAGCCTCCCTGAGGTCTTCACACCCTTTGCTTCCCCAGGACACCTGCAAGACAGGTGGTGACTCTTTACCTAGTCAGACACCGTGTCACAGGCTTTCTGCGGATGAGCCCATTCAGTCCTCATGATGACCCTATGAGGCAGGTGCATAGTCATCCCTGACCTCCAGAGGAGGAAACTGAGGCTCAGGCTTAGAAACACACACTAGTAAGAGGCAAAGGTGGGACCTGAAGCCCCCTGCTCTGAGCCCAGAACCTGTGCCCCTGTCATAGACACCTGCTCTGGCCCCCGCTATGGGCTCCTCCTGTGGCAGCCACAAGGGGCCTTGAACATTATTTGGGGGATTTTTTCAAGGGCCCATAATCTCCTGTGTGGTCTGGATGGTTCCTTTCCACTGCTGCCTAACTGTCCAGCAGGGGTGGCTCTATCACAACTTATAAACCGGTGTCCTGCTGGTGGGCACTGGAGTCACTTTCAAGGGTATGGTTACTGCCATCTGGGTTCAGGAGCATATATAGATGCAGTAAGGGGTTTTTGAATGCAGGAGAATAAAAGTCACGGTATCCAGGATGAGAAGGAGGGGGGAAGGAAGGGGGACTCAGAGAATTGGGTTCTTAGAGTGGGGTATGCTGTGACAGCCTGGCGACAGTGTGCTTCCTGCGCCACTTCAGTACTCTGGTCCCCAACACATAATAGATAAAACTAGATGGTTAAGGAGCCCTACCTAAGTCACACAGCCTCTGAGAAAGCAGCCTGACCCTCACAGATAGGAATGAACCCCAACCCGCTTCCACTCCATGCCCAGAGCCCTCATTTCCCAGAAGCTGGGAGGGATGGTGGGGGGGCCAGGCTCTGGAGCCAGCTGGCCCGTGGCGAAGTCCCGCTCTGCCATTGACCACCTGGGTTTCCTTGGGCGGGGTTCTTCAGCTGCCTATGCCTCAGTTTCCCTAACTGTAAAAAGAGGCTGACAATAGGCCCTACTCTTCGCTGTGATGTTTAAACAGGGTCACACACAAGGCCTGCCAGGGAGTCAGCCCTCAGCCAGTCTGGAGCTTGCCAGGGAAGAAAGAAGGCCGGGGCCAACCACTGAAGATGGGTCTACGGGGCTTGTTAAGCTACTCTCTATGTTGGCTGTGAAAAACTTCGTAACAAGAAAAAGGTAAATGTCTTAGGGCACAGGAAGGGGCAGCAGAGTCTGTCCCCAGGTCCCACCAGCACCCTCCCAACACAGACACCTGGGCCAAGCCCTGTCCCTGGGATGTCCCAGCCCCCACAGCACTCTCTCTGACTAGGAGGGTCTGAGGGCTAGCTGTGCCATCAGGCATGGGTAGGAGGAGCAGGAGCCTAAGCAAGAGCAAGGTGGGGGCCGAGCTCACTGAGCAGGGTCTGAGCTCTGCCAGGAGCCGGAGGCCCATGAGCAGGCACCAGAGTTCATGCCAGGGCTCCCTAGGGGTAGCCAGCTTTGAACAAGAGCCTGCCTCCGCAGGAGGCCTTGGGGATCCAGCAGAGGAGGTATAGCAAAGCCCATAGGAAGCCACCCCTCCCTGAGCCACAGCCCCCTCCTTGCCCCACAGCCAGTGCCCTGCCTATAGGACACCGTGTTCAGAGCCCCTGGGCCCTCCTGCCAGAGACAGGGAGCCTGCCACAGCCCTGAGGGCACTCACATGGATACGTTCCGGAAGGCTGTGTCATTTCCCTGGCTGTTGGAGAGTGGAATTGTGTGAGGTCCATACACTGAGTGCTGAGTGACAAGAAGGAGCAGCACCAGGAGGGCCGGGACCCCTGAGAGGTGAGACAGAGGTTTGGGATCTGTCAGGTGACCCCAGAGAAGGGCTGGTCCTGGGTCCCCAGGGCCATTAAAACAGAATTCCACTGAGCAGGCAGGGAGGGGAAGGGATGGTTCTGAGCCCCAGCCCCTGCCATACAGTCCAACTTCAGAGCACTTAACCTGGAGGTCTTAGAGGAGGCTGCTTTCCAAGGTGGCGTTATGAGGGCTCTAGGGTGGGATGGTAGTGGCAGTAGCAGTGGGGAGATGGAGCTAATGGGACAGAGATTAGAGAAATTCATGAGGAAACCAAGATAATAAAGAGGGGCTAGGATGGTGATAGAGGTACCCATGAAGGTGGTGCAGAGATTGTGGTGAAGATGAGGATGGTGGTGATGATGGAGGTGGTGGTGATGGTGATGGTGGAGTTGGAGGTAGAAGTTGGAGGTAGTGATGGCATTGATGATGGTGTTGGAGTTCCTGTGGAGATGACAGTAGAGGCGATGGTGGTGTTGGAGGTAGACGAGGTGATGGTGGAAGTGTTGGAAGTGATGGTGATGGAGGTGCTGGAGATGGAGGAGATGAGGTGTTGGAGGTAGAATGGGCGACAAGAATAGAGGTGCAGAAAGTAGTGGTGAGCACTGACAGGGATGACGGGCAGCTCTCATGGCAGTGGCCACTACGATGAGGAAGAGGAGAAAGAGAAGGCCGAGAGTGGGTAGACGCCCTGTCTGGCTGGACACCTCAGACCGCAGGAGGGAAGGGAGGCTCTGCTTACCCCAGCCCACCGCGCAAAGCTTGAGCAAGTATCGGTGGATGTAGATGTTGTAGACACGCCCAAGGAGGAGGTAGAGGTTGAAGCCTTCAATGGCCATCCAGGTGAGGCAGCTGAGCAGCGCAAAGTGCATGATGGCAGCCAGTGCTTTGCACGCCGCCGTCTCGGACGTGGAGGGCAGAGCCAGCGAAGGACTCAGCAGGAAGGTCACATTGAGGAGCAGCACAGAGGCATGCAGGTTCATGTGGATACGTGTTATGGAGTCACCCTGCTGCCTGCGGGTGGAAGCATGGCCTTCCATGGCCTGGAGACATCACAAGCAGTGCCACCACCCAGGGCTCATGGACACATAATAATGGGTACACTGAGGCTGGGGTGGGGATGGAGATCAACCAGCAGCCACCACAGCACGGCTGCTCTCCTGCCTACCAGTCTCCACCCCCTGGAGAAACCCACCCCACTCTGGGGGATCAATTAGATAAGAAGGAGGGGTGCTGAGCAGCAGTGGGTAGGCAGGCCCAGCACGGGGGCAGGGGAATACCTGGCTTGGAAGTGCAGCAGCAGAGTGAGTAGTGAGGCCACCATGGAGATGCTGCAGCCCACCAGGGAGATGTACGTGAGAGGGGCCAGCAGCTCTTCAGGAATCGGAGCTGGAGAGAGTTGCTGCAGGAAGGAAAGGAGAGATGGGGGACAAAAGCATGGAAATGCCTTACCCACGGTGACAGGGACCTGCTAAGACCTCAGCTCCAAACACCCCTGCCCCACACAAACCCCACCATGGTCTTGGCTTGAAAAGAAAAAAAAAGAAAAAAAAGCCCGGCGGACACAGTGGCTTTTGCCCCCCTCAACTCCCATCTCTCCTTTCTCTATGAGAAGCTTCCCTCTCTCACTGTCTATGCACATGGGCAATCCCACCATGTGTGAACAGGTGTTGAACAGGTGTACCAGGCCTGACTTATCAGAGCCCTTCCTTCTCCTGCCCAGTGATTGGTCGAGGGGTGGGAATGTGACACACTCCCAAGCAGTGGGACTCCATCCCAAGACTAGCTGGCTGAATTGGGTAAGAGAAGCTCCCCTTCTACTGGCCTAAAAGCTGGCAGGATATGAGCCTGGATTTGCTAGCAGCCATATTATTATCCTGTAGGGAAATCCTGTCTGAAGGCTAGGCCAGCACAAAGCAAGCACAGTTGGGAGATAGAGACAGAGCCCTGTCTTGGTGATATTGAGCATCTGGATCAAGCCATGCCTGAAGCCTAACATAGCTTCTTCAGCAACATGAGTTCATAAGTTTCTCTTTTCCTCTCCTTAAGCCCATTTGGGTTGTATTTTCTGTCCCCTACACCAGCCTTTGCTTTGGATGCTCCTCTTGCCTAGACATGGGGCCCTTTCTAGCTTTGACTCCCCTCACCCAGACTGGATGCACACGTACCATGAGAACAGCAAAGTAGCTGAGGTGATTGCAGCGGCAGAGCACCTGGGAAGGTGAGGGCTGCTCTGTGCGACAGCCCTCAGAACTCCAGGCCCCCCAGTAATCCTTGCTGGCTCCTTCCTTCCAGAAGACACAGGTCGCTGTGTAGCCTTCCTAAGGGGAGAGGCTGGAGTTGGGTGCATCCAAAGGGGTGTGGGGGAGGGCTGCGGGTCAGAGTCTGGAAATTGCACCCTTGTCAACATTTTACCAGGCACTGGCTGGGCTTTGGCATCAGACAGATCCAGATTCCAGCCTTGCCCATACTATGGACTCTCAGAGCGACCCGGGCAAGGGACCGAGCTTCTCTGAGCCTCAGCTTATTCATCTGCAAAGTGGAATCATCTATACCCAAGTCCCAAGGATGCTATTAAATTCCAGGCACCGAGAGATCTTGAATGTCCAGCTCTGGCTGGACAGTAGGTGCTCTATAATCAAGTGTCCCCTTTCCCCTCCTCCTCATGGGGAACAACGATGGTGCAGACCCATATCCCCCAGGAGGGACACTCATCCACAGACAACCCTGATGCCAAGTCTTGTGGATGGAGGGATGGGAGGAATCACACAGGCAGCGCCATGGAAAACCACTGAGGCGGACACCTGGGTGGTTCAGTGGTTGAGCCTCTGCCTTTGGTTCAGGGTGTGATCCCGGGGTCTTGGGATCCAGTCCCACACTGGGCTCCCCACAGGGAGCCTGCTTCTCCCTCTGTGTCTCTGCCTCTCTCTCTCTGTGTCTTTTATGAATAAATAAATAAAATCTTAAAAGAAAAAAGAAAACCACTGAGGAAGGGGCAGAGAAGTCCCAGGGAGGGAAGGGACACCCAGAGCACGGAGGTTACAGGACACAGCAGATTCCAGGGGAAGCAAACTGCAGGGGCAGAGGGCAGAGCAAAGAAAGGAAAGGATGATGGATAAATTGAGAGTGCGGAGCAGTCCTGAGGAGGCTGATGGGAAGTCAGGGAAGAGCCTAGAGGCTCTGGGCTTTTCAGAAATGCCAGGGCCAGAAGGGCAGAGGCATCAAAGCTTACACCCACCCATCAGCCCTTCTCCCTTTCTCCAGGATCAGCTTCTGCACCTCCCTCGAGGACCCATGCCTCCCCCCATGCCAGGTCAGATGAATCCAGCCACGTGACTCAGGCCTGGCCAATCCACACGTTCCATCAACTTGGTTCAGGGATAGACACATGACCCAGTCAGACATTTAGGACTCTATTCTGAGCCCCTGGTTTGCACTGATGAGGAAGAGCCTGCTGGGAAGAGGGGAGGGAAGTCCAGCACGTAAGCTGCCATCTGGCCAGAGCAGAGAGCCAAGGCAGGAAACCACTGCTGAGAGATAACAAGAGGCCGAGCCAGGATGGCATTGTATCAGCCCCTGGATCCAGTCATGCCTGAAGCCAGACAGCTCTGGGCATTTCATTTACATGAGCCGCTCAATTCCTTTTTGTGCTTAAGCTGGCTTGACTTGGCTTCATATCCCTTGCAATTCCTGGAGACCTGCCTGGGGGCCCCCCTGGGTGGCTCAGTTGGTTAAGCTCCTGACTCCCCATCTCAGGTCTCCATCTCAGGGTCCTGAGCTCAAGTCCCATGTTGGGCTCCACACTGGGTGTGGCACCTACTTAAAATGAAAAAGCAAATCCTGCCTAAGTAAAACCTTCTCTCTCTGACTTCTTTGACAGGAGTTTTCAAACTGTGATAGGTTCGAAATCGTTCATTTTCAAAATGCTTCCACAGATTTGAGTTTAGTCAAGCCAATGTTCAACAGGAGCAAGCCACAAGGGGCAGGGGTGAGGTGGAAACGGGGGGTGCCCCCCACAAGTACCAGGCTCCGATTGTGCCAAAAGCTGATGTTGACCGGGTCTCTGAGGTTGTTCACATGTCCATGCCCCAGCTGGGCCCCCAGGACGTAGTTATTGAGCAGAGATGAGTTGATGTTCTGGAAGGACAGCAAGAGAAGGGCTGACTGCAGGGGACACAGGGAGACCCCGGCTGAGGGCTAAGAGCCCCCTTCACCAGCCCTTCCCCCGGACGAGAGCAAGCAGGCGTGCCTCACATGTCCAGCGTGGGCCAGCCTCCCAGCCTTCACACATGCTGCCCCCTCCATCCCTCACCTCTCTGCCAAGTGCTGAGTACATTCTAGATCAGCCTAACCAACCACTGTCCTAACTCACTTTCAGAGCCAAAGTTAAAAGGCACCTTTGTCTACCTCCCACTCAGTTACAGCACACACATAGGTTTCTTCTAAGTGGGCCTTCCCACGATTTTCCTAAAACTGAGAAGGGGCCATGGACGGTCCCACCTGGTGCTGGTCCCTGCCCAGAGGCTAGCCAAGGGCACGGATGCCCACAGCGCCCCCAGGAAGGGGCCCCGCAAGGCACTGACCTGGAAAAAGTGGTCTGTGAAGAAGTAGATGCAGATGAGCCGCAGCTCCCTGGGGCGGGTCCTACAGGCGTCCTGGGTCAGCTCCGCGGGGAACTGCATGGCGTGGGGGACCCAGGCCTGTGGAGGGCAAGGACAGGCTGAGCCCGGTGTCCTCTGCCTCCAGAGCCGGCCCCAGTGCTTTCACTGCTCCTCTGTCCTTGTGAAGCCTTCCCGGCCTTATCCCAGGAGTGTCATTCCTCCAAGCCTCCACCTGCAGAGCTCTCTCCTCGCAGGCTGCACCTCCTCTCAAACTGGCCGAGATCCCAGCCCTCCCTCCAGGCTGCCCCTGCCTTGAATTATTCCCACCCAGCTGGGGCCCCTGGGGATGGAGCTTCTCGGCCTTCAGCACCCAGGCATTCCAAGGACGCTGGATCCCCTGGCCTCTCCTACAGCTGCCTCCCCACCCACAGACCTGCAAAAGCAGGAAGAGGACACTGCCCTTGAGGGGCCACAGGGTACCCCCTTTATCCATCATTTGCATGAGGAACATTAGCCCCATTTTACAGAGGAGGCAACTTACCAGGCTATGAGGGCAGACCAGATTAGTTTCGGGGAAGGAGGACGGGGAGTCCAGACCTTAAGGCCTTGGACGATTTTTTTGTGGGGGGAGAAGCATTGGCTGGGCCCCATCCCCTGACCACCTCTGACCTGGGGGACCCACTTCATGGTAGTGCTGTTCAGCGAGAGGCCGGCAAAGTTGCAGCCCAGCTTGAAGATCAGCGACTGGATGTTGGGCGTCTGCAAGGTCAGGTTGCTGCCCCCAAAGCTGGCGTTCAACAGGCTGCACTCCAGGCCCCGGATGAGGCTGAGGGCGAGAGAGTTGACCAGGGTTTGTGGTAGGGCTTGGGGCAGGAGGGGCCCCAGGTGGCTGAGAAGGGCGCCACCCCCCCCCCCCCGCCCCACCAGCATGGGCCACTCCGGTCTCCAGACCTTTGCACACAGTGTCCCTGGCACATCTCACCTCTCCACCGGCCTCATTCGCATCTCCTCATTACCTCACATTCTGGTCCAGGCTTGTTGGCACCTCCTTCGGGAAGCCTTTTTTGGGTGTTCTCTGCCGGCTGAGTGAAATGCCCCATAGTCCCTGTGCTTCCCTGGCCACTCATTCGGAGCTGCGAGGCCATCAGATCACAGAGCCACCCTGGAGGACCCAATCTGAGTCTTGGAGCTCCTTTCCAGAACTATGTAGAGACCCAGAATCCCACATCTAGTTGCATGGCATCCGTAGTTAAAGGGCCCTCAACCAGGCAGCAGATTTGATGAGGGCAGGGCTATGTTTATCCTGCATCTCTAGAGCCTGGTGCCAGGCACACTGTAGGTACTCAATAAATGCAGGTTGAATAGATGGATTAATGGTCTACCCTGGACTACCCTGGACTGTACAACCCTGGACCACTGATTCAAGGCACAAGCTCGGTGTGGGAGGCACAGCTGACTCTAGGCAGACAAGGAGGACCGCCCAACTCACCCAACAAGAGAAATTGAGCTGTGGTTCCTGACCATCCTCTCCAGCTTCTTCATCCAGTGCAGGGGTTCTTGGGATGCCTCTGCAGGGAGCAGGTCAGACTTCCACTTTGGCCTCCATCCCTGGGCCTCCCACCCCAGCCTTGGCCTTGCTGCTGCCCCAGAATGCCTCAGGGCCCCCTTTCAAGCTCCCTTGGTTTGACGTATCCCCCTTTCACATCACATCCAGGGGCCCGGGCAAGGATGGCTCCCCAGCTCAGCGGCACCTTCTTACCCACGGTCTCACTCTGAGCAGTCATGAAGCATAAACAGAGGAAAAAGACCCCCCAGGGATCCATGTCCTGGACCTCGTCTCTTCCAAGAACCAGCTCCCACCCTAGAAAATATGCATGCCTTTGTCATCTTTGACAATGATCTCTAACTTCTAGGTGTCTGGCATGTCCCAAGGGTAGGACATCTAGCATCTTTTTTTTTTTAGCATCTTTTTTTAATTTAAGATTTTATTTATTTATTCATGAGAGACACAAAGAGAGAGACAGAGGCAGAAGGAGAAGGAGGTTCCCTGTGGGGAGCCTGATGTGGGACTCAATCCCAGGACCCCGGGATCACGCCCTGAGCTGAAGGCAGACGCTCAACCACTGAGCCACCGGGTGTCCCTGACAGCTAATGTCTTAATTGATCCTTGTTACTTCTGCATTTCACAGATGGGGAAACTGAGCTTCAGAGCACAAGTGGTCTTGCTCTGCCTGAGGCTCCCTGAGCCAGGTCTCTGTGACTCCAGAATCCCTGACCCTTTGTTCAGAAATGACTGTCATTAGCAGCTCTGCCTGAGTCACCCCCGCTCCCCCAAAATGGCCTCTCTGGGGGTTTCTCCACAGCCCTGACTCTACCCAGCAGGGGAACCTGCTTGGGAGCAAGCACCATGGAACCCTGTGCAGTTCTGTCATTAATTCACCATGTGACTTTGAGCAAGGGTCTGTCCCTCCCAGCCTTCATTTTCTGTGGTTTTGAAATAAATGAATAAACTTCTGTTTAAACACAGCAAAATTATGTCAACATCCTGAAACTCCACTAAAATGAGAATGGGTGAATAAAATGGGCACAAAGACAGAACAAAGGCAAAGAAGACAACAGCAAGCACAACTCTGGAAGCTCCAAAGCAGGTGGGCACATGGTAATAAACTTAGCAGACCATAAAAAGTTGAGACCAAGTGCCTACATGGTGGGGAGAGGTGTGGTGTGAGGGGAGGAGGGAAAGGGATGGGGAGAAGCCTCACAACCCCAGAGAACACTTGAGAACTAGAAGCATCGAGAACCTCTGAAAGCAGGGCAAGGAGTGAAACCCAAAAATGAGGGATGGATGGTTGTGAGTTTTGTTTTTTTTTTTAAGAGAGAGAGAGCACGCGTGCACATGTGTAAGTTAGGGGCAGGAGGCAGGGGCAGAGGGAAACAGAGAGAGAGAGAATCCCAAGCAGTCTCCAAGCTCAATGAAGAGTTCAGCTCGGGACTCGATCCCATGAACTTGAGATCATGAGCTGAGCTGAAATCAAGAGTACAACGCTTAACCAACCAAACTACCCAGGCGCCCTGGTCATGAGTCTTTAAAATGACCAGCTGAGGCCCCAGATCCCCTCTGCCACCTGGAGACCACTGTCACCACCCTTCCACCCTCCACCCCACCCCAACATAAAGGTCATTCCCTGGAGACAGTGCCTGATAGAGAATCCGAGGGGAAGGATGGGATGCCATCCAGGCTTAGAAAAATGAAGCCATACCCCTTCCCCACTTCACCTCCAGTCAGCTTCCCGAAGCCTATGGCAGCCAGGGGATGATGCTCTATGGCAGCAGAAAATTCTTCTCTAAAGAACTGGCTGTTCCAAGAAAGGTATCCTCTAGGGCAGCCCCGGTGCTGCAGCAGTTTGGCGCCGCCTGCAGCCTGGGGTGTGATCCTAGAGACCTGGGATCCAGTCCTGCATCGGACTCCCTGCATGGAGCCTGCTTCTCCCTCTGCCTCTCTCTCTGAATGAATGAATGAATGAATGAATGAATAAATAAATAAAAGGTAGCCTCTAGCTATGGATGTCTTGGTATTCCTTAATGAAATGGCCAGGACTAAACTTAGGTTAAAGCTTTACCAGTCATCAGCCCTGATAAGCAGTTGTGCCTTAGCGCTACTCCCCCCAGTTGTTGGCTGGACAGCAGGACCAGGGTATATCCTGTCCAGAAAGCAGTGGAAAAAAAGAAGCTTCCAGGATGGAGGCCTCATCAAATAATAGGAGAAGGAGGAGACGCTCCAGATTAATTGGGTGAAGTGGGGACGCCTGGATGGCTCAGTGGTTGAGCATCTGCCTTTGGCTCAGGGCGTGATCCCGAGGTTCTAGGATCAAGTCCTGCATTGGGCTCCCTGCATGGAGCCTGCTTCTCCCTCTGCCTGTGTCTCTGCCTATTCTCACAAATAAATGAATAAACTCTTTAAAAAAAATGGGTGAAGTGTACACAAAATCTTTGTGTACTGTTTTTTTAACCTCCTGTGAATTTATCATTGTTTTCAAAAGTAAAAGTTCAAAGTACAGTCCAATAGATTACCATTTCACTATCAAAAATTACAACACAGATAGTAACATAAAAGGGAGCAAAGTATATCCATTGCACAGAAAGCACAAGTTGAACATAACACACAGAATATAATCACATGTACGGAAATTTATGCTGATATACGTGTTGAAGGCTAGGAGGGTATCTGGAAGAATGGTTGCCAAAATGTTGATAAGGTTACGTGGAGAAGGATTACTTTCTTTTTTAGGTTTTCCATATAGTTCGAAATTTTTTTAAAGATTTTATTTATTTATTTGAGAAAGAGAGAGCACAAGTAGGGGGAGCAACAGAGGGGGAGGGAGAAACAGGATCCCCACTGTGCAGGGAGCTCGATGTGGGGCTTGATCCCAGGACCCTGCGATCATGACCTGAGCTGAAGACAGACATTTAATTGCTTAATCAGCTGAGTCATCTAGGCACCCCACAGTTTGAATTTTCTACCACAAACACGTATTACCTTCACAAGGTAATTGAAAACAAGTTTTTGGTTTTTTTTTTGAAAACAAGTTTTTAATGCTTAGAATTTTTTTAATGTTCCAAATGACTAGCATTATGGAAAAAAATAGTAGTGGCATATTTTTTATGAAAAAACAAAAAAAAACATGTTGCAAAGCAATGTAATCCAATCCTCGCAATAGTCACATTTCTCATATATGCAAGATCTGAAATATGCGGAGGTCACTTCTGGGTGGTGAGATTCTGGGCCTACTTGTTTTAGGTGCCTTATTTCCTAATATTACCCCATATATTATAGTTATATGCTTCTCAATTTTTATTTACTCTTCTCATAGTGGTTTTTGTTTCTTAAGTAGGCTCCAGGCCCAACATGGAGCCCAGCACAGGACTTGAATTCACAGCCCTGACATCAAGACTGAGCTAGGATCAAGAATCAGATGCTTGACCAACTGAGCCACCCAGGGGCCCCTACTCTTCAGATAGTTTAAAATTTTACAACTTTCAAATCTAAACAATAAATAAGTCCACAAAGGCATAAAAATCGCAAAGTATCCCTCCCTCCTGTGTCACCCAACCACTCCCTTCCCAGCTAGTCACCCCAGGTAACTACAGCTATTAGTGTTTTGTGAATTTTCCCAAGTATCAAAGAAGTAAAGCATATATGACTTTCCTCATCTTATTTTATTTTTTAATTATTTAAAATGATTATTTATTTATTTATTCATGAGAGAGGCAAAGACACAGGCAGAGGGAGAAGCAGGCTCCCTGCAGAAAGCTGATGTGGGACTCCATCCCAGGACCCCAAGACCATGCCCTGAGCCAAAGGCAGACACCCAACCACTGAGCCTACCAGGCATTCCTCTCCTCATTTTATTAAAAAAAAAAAATATATAGCACCCTCTCTACTGTTCTGCAATTCGTTTTTTCGCTTGAAAATACATCTTGGAGAGCTTTTCTTTTTCTTTTTAAGATTTTATTTATTTATTCATGAGAGACACAGAGAAAGGCAGAGACACAGGCAGAGGGAGAAGCAGGCTCCCTGCAGGGAGCCCAACGTGGGACTCAGTCCCGGGCCTCCAGGATCACGCCCTGGACTGAAGGCGGCGCTAAACCGCTGAGCCACCCGGGCTGTCCTTGGAGAGCTTTTCCTAACAGTACCTGGAGCTTCCCCTTTTTCTTTTACAACTGCATAGTCTACCGTTGGAGGGATAAGCCCTAGCTTATTCAGCAGGTGCCTCAGAACTGTTGGTGGTGTGGGCTCTGGTCTTTGGTTCTTTATAACAGTACAGCTGTTCTGATGTTATTTCCTAAATGTGCAAGTTCACGGTCTGCCCTTTTTTTTAATGCCTGATTCTTCCTTATCTTCTCGAAATTCTTTCCATAATAGGGAAATCAGCTCGTTGTCTATTATGTGAATTGCAAATCTGTTTCCTGGTTTATCTTTTGCCTTTTAACATTACATCTGGTACTTTTGCCATGTAGAAGTCCTTTTTTATATGCATAATTTTTGTGTAACCAGAATTATCAGTATTTTTCTCTTTTGGCTTCTGGACTTTGAGTCATAGCCTTAAAAAGGCCTTCCAATTATGAAGGATTTCTCCTAAGTTTCTCGTAGTACTTTTGAGGTTTCATTATTCACATTTGGGACCCCTTGTCTATTTGCATCGACCTGGAGTACAGCATGAGATGGGGATGAGATTTTTTTTTCTGGGTGGTCCCAACCATTTGTTTTAACACTATTTATTAATATATGTGTTTATTTGAAAAGAGAATAGAAGGGCGCCTGGGTGGCTCAGTTGGTTAAGCATTCAACACTTGGTTTTGGCCCAGGTCATGATCTCAGGATTGTGGGATTGAGTCAGGCTCCACACTCAGTGGGGAGTCTGTTTGAGATTCTCTCTCTCTCAAACATGTAAATAAATCTTTAAACAAAAAAAAAAAGAGGGCAGCCCTGGTGGCTCAGCGGTTTAGCGCTACCTTCAGGCCAGGGCGCAATCCTGGAGTCCCAGGATCGAGCCCCATGTTGGGCTCCCTGCATGGAGCCTGCTTCTCCTTCTGCCTGTGTCTCTGCCTCTGTGTGTGTGTGTGTGTGTGTGTGTGTGTGTGTGTGTGTGTGATGAATAAATAAGTAAAATATTTTCGAAAGAAAGAGAGAGAGAGAAAGAAAGAAAAGGGAATAGAGATTTTGGTTGGAATCATGGAGTGCTGGGTTCTTACTCATTTGGCCACTTGGTTATTTATTAAGCTGTGTTACCTTGAGCAGTCCTCCCCCTCACTGTGTGAATAGGGAAACTGAGGCCCAGACAATAATGTGGATTTGACCTCCAGGGTCTGGACCGTAAGGCCAGGACCCCAGGGCCTTGGCTACCCTGCTCTGTCTACAGAGAGAAGACAGGTCTAACCCCACCACCAGCTGAAGTAATCAAGGCCAAAGCAGAAGTAACACCTCCTCCAAGTACCCCAAATAGCTACGGTTTCCACTCCCTTTCCCAGAGGCAAACCACAATCCTCACTTCTGCTTGAGACTTCCAGCACCTCTCTCCCTAGCCCTTCCGGAGGCCACCGTGTATTGTCACCCCACATCCTCATCCCTCTCACCATCCACGTTATGATTCATTATCTGGGGCTCCCTGGGAAACAGAATCCCTTACTTGATGTCCAAGATGGTTCCAGTTGATTGTGGGGAAGCTAGGAACCACACAAGAGTTTGCCTGGGCTTACAGCAAGCCAGTCATCAAGCAGGAGATCAAACCCAGAGCTCCTGACTCCAAGGCAAGTGCCCTCCTCATGCAGGGGACTGCTGCCTCCCAAAGATGGTTGGGCAGCTGAGTCGCTCTACAGATGAAGACAACTCTTATCTAGGCCAAAACAGAGATGAGGAAACACACAGAGCCGTTGGTAGATGCAAATTTGATAACCAGTTGCAGTATTCATTGCCTGGGCTGTGACACTGGGCAATAAGTCCACTCCTCTGTGCTTCATTCAGGGTTTCTCATCCATTAAATGAGACCAAGGAGACCTATTTCCCAGGGAGAGAGACTCAGAGATATTTCCACAATCCTCACTGTAAATTCAGGGCTCTGACCCAAAGCCCCAGCCAGAGATATATCTAAACATAAGACTTGGGAACCCTGCCTTCCTCCCTGGGGCTGACCCTGCACCCCATCCCCCTGCTGCCCACGCATCTCCAACAGCACCAGGCCTGCTGAGCTGGTCACACTCCTGAACATGGCCCCATTGCCCCTTCCAAGCAGCTACTCCTGCCAACCACAGGCTGGAGCCCCCACCGCTGGCCTCACCCTGGCCTGGGTGAGGAATGGATCCCTGGTCTCTGCAGGAAAGCCCTGGAAAGTACCATTCTCACCCCTATTTTACAGGCAGGGGAAGGGAGACCCAATAGGGAGTCTGTGACCAAGCCAGCACCAGAGCCTAAGACAAACCATCCCAGGCTCCAGTCCAGGTCATTCTGAGAGCAATGGCACCTGCTTGCATCTGCCCAGTACAAACTTCATGCAGGCCCTCCCCACGTCATCTGAGGTACAGGTTACCAGACTAACCCCATTTCACAGATAAAGACACTGACATCCAGAAAAGTCTAATAACTTGCCCTAGGCCAGCGTGGGGAACTAGGAGTTAAACCCAGGGCCTAACCACTACTTATTTTAAATTGCTCTTTAAAAAATAAATAATTGGAAGGGCATCTGGGTGGCTCGGTAGGTTAAGCATCTGCCTTCAGCTCAAGTCATGATCCCACGGTCCTGCAGGAGGTTCCCTGCTCAGCAGAGAGTCTGCTTCTTCCTCTCCTTCTCCCTCTCCCTCCACACTTCTCCCCCTGCTCATGTTCTCTCTCTCTCTCAAATACATAAATAAAATATTTTAAAGATAGATAGATGATAGATAGATAGATAGATAGATAGATAGATAGATAGATAGGTAGATAGATAGTTAGGCAGTCTTCCATATTCCCAGAGATTTGAAGTAGCCACCAGAGAGTGAAGGGGATAAGGGTGGGTCCCCAGCTTGCTGCTCCCAGGATGTCACTGATCCTGGACCCACCAGGGCAGTGACATGCCTGATGCCTGCTGGGGAACTGGCAGAGAGGTAGAGGAGGGGGGAAGAGAGCCAGCTGACCTGTGGAGCCGCTGCCGTCCTGCTGCTGTACTGCTGCCACCGGTCTGTCTACGTGAAGAAAAGGAAGTTGGATGTGTGTGCTGGCGCCACCTCTCTGTGCCCCTCAGCCCCAGCCCTCCGCCCTCTCCTGCTCTCTGCTCTCTTCACCCTGCAGCTGCACGCCACAACACGCTCTCACTTCACTTCTTCTTTCCCCGTCAGCAGCCTTTTTGCTTCCTCTGAACTGGCAGCTGGGCCCAGGGCCCCTCTTGCTCTCATCCCACCCCACCCCCGCCCTATGCCTGCAGCACTTTCTGAGGATGGCTACACCTTGCAGAGGTGGCTGGCCTCAGTGGGGAGGGCAGGGAGGGCTGACCCACGAGTCACCCCACAAGGTTTCAGAACTCTGCTCTCCACCACTTCGGCTTCAGTTTCCCCACCTTCAGAAAAGAGAAGATGATCCTGGCCTGACCTGACAATCAATGGGGCTGATGTTGGTCACAACCTCAGGCCAGGGCTGGGTCCAACTGCCTGGGCTCAAATACCAGGCCTGTCATCTACTGGCCAGGGGACTTTGGGCAAGTGACTAAAACTCTCTGAACCTCAGCTTCCCCTCTAAAATGGAGATAAGGTGGACTCAGTTGGTGAAGCATCTGCTTTCGGCTCAAGGCATGATCCCGGGGTCCTGGGATCGAGTCCCACATTGGGCTCCCCACAGGGAGCCTGCTTCTCTCTCTGCCTCTGTCTCTCTCTCTGGGTCTCTCATGAACAAATAAATAAAATCTTTGAATAAACAAACAAACAAACTAGATCTTTGAAAATAAATAAATCAATCAAATGGAGATGAGACAGTACCACCTCAGGGTAGTGTGAGGCTTATGAGAGGTCACGCTGCAAAGTCACCGGAAGCACTCCATAAAGCCTGCCCATTTCACAGATGGGGAGTTTGAGGCCTGCAGAAGACAAGAGCCTAGCCCAGAGTTACCCAGCGCAGAGCCCTCTGTAGAAAGGCCTCACTGCAGGCGCCTGGGTGGCTCAGTTGGTTAAGCATCTGCCTTCATCTCAGGTCATCATCCCGGGGTCCTGGGATCAACCCCATGTCAGCCTGCTCCTCCCTCCCATTGTGCTCTCTCTCTCAAATAAATAAATAAGAATCTTTGAAAAATAAAAAAGAAAGAAAGAAAGGCCTTCCTCCCTGGGAACAGAGCTCAGATGTGATGTGGACAGACTGTGGCTGGAAGGCTGGTCAGCCTGTCCTGCTCCAGCCACTTCTTCTGCAGAACCCCAAGGGGAAAGAGACGTGCCGTGTGCTTCAGTGGGAAGCAGGGTGCCCTCTCTCACCCAGCCAGACTCCCTGGGAAAATTCCAACCTAGGAACATACTTTCCTACCCCCAGGGTGAGAGGGGGAGGCAGCAAAGTGGAGAAAGCAGGCAGCCCCCAACAGGGTCTCTCTGCTCTCTCCCCACCTTGCAGCCCTGTGGGCACCGACCCACAACCCACAGGTAGCTCCGGCCTCTGTGGGAAGGGGGAAGAGAGCTGTACCTCGGAAGGCAGTGGGATTTTGGGGAAGCACAGGCCCATGTCCCCAGGCCTCCCACTGTAGCTGCAGTGCAATGGCTTTGCAGGGACACCTACCCCTCGGCTACACTCCAGCTGGATGACTTGGGCAAGCCTTTGCCTCTCTCTGCACTTTGGTTTTCTGGGGCCATGACCCAGATCATGACCTCCAAGCCCTTCCTTCTGAGGCCTCCTAGCCACCTCTAGATTTACAACACCAGTAGGCTTCCTCCTCTTGCTGTTTGCTAACCCAGGCAACTGCTCTCGGGGCCCAGGAGGCCCCGCTCGCCCCGAAGCCCCTGTTTTCCACCTGGGATCTGTGCCAGCCTCACTATGCCCTGCCTCAGGTGGAGTGCTGGTTTTACTCTACCCTGTTCTCCAGACCCTGGAAGTCACCGCCAAGACACTCCCCAGCTCAAAAGCCAGCAGTGGCTTCCTATTGCCTTCATGGTCTAGCCCCATCCAGCTTCTATGTCCACCCTGTTCTGGATGAGCTTGCCGTGTTCACACCCATCTCCCTGCTCTGTCCCAGCCACAACATACACATGTACTGGGCAGGACCCCAACTCTTCATCCTTCAAAGGCTCAGGGGCAGCTCTGGTCGTGCTTCCCCTTGGAAGGCTGCTCTGCCTCCAACTCCCCTATAAAACATTCCAGATGCTTCAGCTTTAAAGCACGCTAGTCCCTGTTCAGCGCCCCCAGGCAGGAAGGGAGGCAGCAAGCCACCTCCTGCTCCCCACTCTGGGATAGCCACACACCATCTCTAGCAAAGTGTCTCTCCCCATAGGGCTACTCACCCTGTGATCTGCAAGAGGACGGTGAGTGGGACCCCCCCAAACAGGACATACATAAACTGAGTCTCACCATGAAAAAAGTCATTTACTTTTCAGTGTTTTTCAATCCTGGCTGCATCCAGGAGAAGCCTTCGTTTAGGGCTAAATTTTCTCTAACTCTTCTCTACCATTGCCCCATATCCTTATTTTTTCATTTTTTGACCTTTTATTGGACACAGAAAACTAGATATCTGACTTTTAATGATTTTTATTGTGGCAAAATATACACAAAATCTACCATTTTAACAATTTTTTAAGCGTGCAATTCCATGGCATTAAGTACATCCACATTGCTATGCAGCCGTCACCACCATCCACTATCCAGAACGTTTCCACCTTCCCAAATTGGAACTCTATCCCCACTCAGTAGCAACCTTGCACACACCCCTTCCTGACAGTCCCTGGCCACACCACTCTACTCTGTCTCTATGATTTTTTTTAAAAGATTTTATCTATTTATTCATGAGAGACACACAGAGAGAGGCAGAGACACAGGCAGAGACACAGGCAGAGGGAGAAGCAGGCTCCATGCATGGAGCCCAACACGGGACTCAATCCCAGGACTCCAGGATCACACCCTGGGCTGAAGGCAGACGCTAAACTGCTGAGCCACCCAGGCACCCATGGGACAAGTGGTTTTAGAAATAGTGGTGACAATGGCAAGATTGAGTCAGATGTAGGCTCTCAGATCTTCTGGCTTTGTGACCCCAAGCCTGTCACTTGATTTTCACTTTTCTCACTATAAGATGGTGGGGTAGGGGTGACTTAAAGCTGAGATCATTCATATGAACTGCCAAGCCCATGGTCAGTATACCTCTTGGTTCCATGACCTCTTGGGATTTCACCATCTGCTGCAAGGAACAATCCTAGGACTACTTCCGTTGTTAAGAAAGAGGGCCTAACTGTGAAATTCTACTTGGAGCTTAGGTTCACCACTGACTTAGCATCCTCAACCTTCTCCATCCCTACTACTGCCTCCATCCAGAAAGAGCATCTGGGAAGGAACCAGGGGCTGGCTCTTGGCCCATTGCTGTCCTTAGCAACCAAAAGCCCCCCTGAGCATTTCCTCAGCTTTCAAACCGGGAGTCCTATCCTCTGACTACTCAATATCTGACCCTCACAGGCCCAAGGTTGCACAGAAAGCAAAGACCAGCTTTGCAACATTTAGAGTAGTTCCCTCTCTGACATACCCTCACCCAAATCTGTCTCCCTCAAATAATATCAGCGGGTAACCATCCAAACATGAAGCAAATGAACTGACAGGCGAAGCTGCAAATCTTGCAAAAAGTGTGGGGTTTCATGAAGTTGATGTGACACTATACCAATGAAGCCCTAGCTGACCACAAAGGAAGAGACACCACCAGTCCTTCAAAGACAGTTGCTTGACTACCAAAGGTGTGATCCTTCCCTGTGAAAACTCTCCAATATACTTGCAAAAATAACCCTCTTTCTGTAACAGAGCTGATTCTTCATTCTGATGTCTGCATGGTTGGGATCACAATCTAAACAGTGTTAATCATGAGTTAAAGCTAATTTTTCTTCATCACTTTCAGTTTCCTTTTCAAGGCAAAGTCCCAGTACGCTCTGGTTCCCCCTCACTATCTCTGTGAAGTCTGGGTTGTATTTTTAGAAGGATTCACCGCAGGGGCGCCTGGCTGGCTCAGCTGGTGGAGCAGGAAGACTCTTATCTCACAGTGCGTGTGCAGCCTACTTTAAAAGAAAAGAGGGATCCCTGGGTGGCGCAGAGGTTTGGCGCCTGCCTTTGGCCCAGGGCGCGATCCTGGAGACCCGGGATCGAATCCCACGTCAGGCTCCCGGTGCATGGAGCCTGCTTCTCCCTCTGCCTGTGTCTCTGCCTCTCTCTCTCTCTCTCTGTATGACTATCGTAAATAAATAAATAAATTAATTAAAAAAAAAAAAGAAAAGAAAAAAAGGGGGGTGGGGGCGGGGGGGGAGGAATCTTTGCAGTCGCCTTCCAGGTACAGGATATGGTGTGGAAAGGTGTCCGACCCCATCTCCTGCCCAAGCCGCAGCCACCTCATTCCCAAGGCAGAGGAAGCCCGCCGCAGGGCGCACTGGAGCGCCTTCCCGCGACCGCCTGGGGACCGCCTGGGGACCGCCAGCCCTGCGGCCGCCGGCACGGAGCTCAGCGGCACCTCGGGGAAAGCCTCCGCCCCGCGGGCCAAGGGCCCACCAGCCTTCCCCACACGCGGGAGGTTACTTCGATGAACCGTTTTGCGGCACGAAGGGGAAACTGAGGCCCGGTGAAGGGCAGAGACTTGCTGCTCCGCGGCTCCTCGGAGGAATGCAGGTAACACAGTGAACACTCGGCCGGCGCGCCCCGCGCCCGCGCCCCGCGCCCCGCAGGACGGCGGCGCCCACCCCTGCCGCAGGGCGCCTGGGGCGGCGCTGGCTCTCGGAAACGCGAGGCGGGAGGCCGGACCCCTCGAGGCCCCCAGACCCGGCCTCCAGGCGGGGCCGGGCCTCCGTCGGGTCCCGCTCGCTCTCCAGCAGGGCCCGCCGCCCCGGCCCGCCCCGCCCCGGCCCGAGCCCGGCCCGAGCCCGGCCGCTGCCCCCACCGCGGCAGCTCGGCGGGCCCAGGTCACACGGCGGCCGCCGCTCGCCGGGGCCCACCGCCCCGGTCCCCGCCCCGCCGTCTCCCCCTCCCCCCTCCCCGCCCTCCCCTCCCCCCGGGAGGGAGGAGGAGACTCGGCGGCCCTCCCTCGGCCCTCCCGGCGGCGGCCGCAGCCAGCCCCGTGCCCGCTCCGCCCAGCCGCGGCGGGTCGGACGTCCGGAGCCCGCGGGTCCGCGGCCGAGGTGAGCGGGGGCGGCAGGGCCGGGGGCGGCGGGCCGCGGCGTCCCGGGGACTCCCCAGCCCGCGAACCTTCCGCGGGAGGGAAGGGGTTAAGGCGGGGCGTGCTGGAGGAGAGGGGCGCAGCGTCCGCAGCAACCCCAAACTCCGGGCAGAACTTCCCGGCCCCCTCCCGGGCTCCCGCCACCGCCCCGGCCCGGGACGTCGGGTGCGGAGCGGCCGCGGGGCCCGGAGGGGGAGGGCAGAGCCGCCTTCGGAATGCTGCGGGCCGGGACCGGACGGGAGGGGGCGCGGGCGGGGGCGGAATGGGGAACCCTCCCGGGACCCAACGTGGTCACCATGGCGAGTGTGGGACGGACGGGCGCCCGAGCCAATCGGAGCGCGGCGCCGCCGCCTCGGCCCGCGGCGGCCGCCAATGGGGGCCCTGCGGCGGGGTGGGCGGGACCGCGCCGCGCGGGGCCGGGAGCCCCCTCTGCCCCCGCCAGCCGCTAGAGGGAGCGGGGCGGCCGGGCCGGGCCCCGGCGGGTGGGGAGGCGGCGAGGAAGGGAGGGCCCGACGCGACTCTCGGCGTGGGAGGGCAGAAAGCGAATTTCTGGAAGGAGCCTGGGCCGCTACGAGCGGCGGATCCGTGCGAGGAGGATGCAGTGGGCTGGAGCTGCCTCGGCGTCCCGACGGCGCCCGTGGAGGAGAGCTGGCAAGCCCATCTCCCCGGGCTCCTGTTTCCGCATCTTAAGTGTGGGCTGTACAGACAGGGCGGTCGGGTTGGTTCTGGTTGGCTCGGGTTGGCACAGGGTCTGCCCACTTGCTGGACGGAGCTTTTAGGGAGCTTGTTAGTGCCTCTCCCCCACGGTACAGGCAAGGAAACAGGCCCAGAAGGCGCAGGCAGAAAGGCGCAGACATCCCACCGCGTATCAGTGGCAGAGCCGGGACGGGGGCATGTCCGCTCTACCTGGGCGCATAGTCCAAGGAGTCGCTGAGAGGCGGCCGCTGGCCCGCAGGCAGGCCGGCCCCCGCGCACCGCCCTCAGTCTCTCCCATACCAGCTGTGCCTGGCCGCTGGGCCTGAGGCCCCCATCCGCAGACATCATGCCCCTCAGGTAGACATAACCCTGGCGGGGAGGCGTCCGATCCCAGCACTCCAGCCCCACCTTGCTGCCGGTCCTCTGTGTGGAGGTGGACAAGTACCTGCTCCTCTGGGCGTTGGCCCATTGGAAAGAAAGGGGTTCTAAATGTGACCTAGGACATCTTTGTGGCTCCTCAGCCTGAGATGGAGATACCTGGGACAGGCCAGAGGTGCCTACCCCGAGGCTCACTCGGGTCTATCCTGCAGGCCCTCCTTACCTCCCTCCCTTCTCTCAGTCCTCTACTGGTGATCCAGTGGCTGGAGCCCAGGCAGCAGGTCCGAGGGACAGGTGCCCGCAGTCTGTGGGCTGACCAGCCTTGAACCCTGCACTTATCCAATCAGGCTGTCCTCTGCGGTTTCCTGCTGGGCTCTGCTCCCTTCCCACAGCCAGGCCTGTGGCCATGGGCAGCTCCAGAGCGCCACCTGAAATGTTCTGGAAGGACAGAGTGGAGCTCTGAGCTTGAGGGCAGAGGTGGGCCACTGGGCAATGCCCAAACCCCTCAGCTGGCCCCTGTCCAGGCTTCAGCATTGCTCACTTCTTTCGCTGGATATTGAGACTCATCTAAACGTGCCAAGGACAAAACACAAAGTTGTCCTCCTGTGGGCCACTTAGGTAAGAGGCCTAATCCCTGACCTGGCCATGTAATGACTTCTGACTTTGACCTTGGCCACAGTTTCAGATACCTGCCTGGTTTGAAACCTGGCCCCAAAAGGATAGTTCAACCCTCTTTCTCCACAAGGGGACCCCTAACTGTCCATCTTCTGTCCATCAGCCTAGAAAGCATTTATGGGCATCTGCTGTATGCTGGGCCCCATAATGACAGCCAGAGAGACCAAGATTTCCTCATGACATTGCTGAAGAACAGGGAGGCGGCAGTGCTTTGGGAACACTAACATATTCTGTGTGAGGCCAGAGAAGTCTTCCCAGAGGAGGGTCTTGAAGGATGTGTAAGAGTTTGCTGATGGAGAAAGGAGGGGAGACCATCTACACAGTTCCACAAGCAGCAGGAGCCTCCCACTGGTCACTTTTCTGTGGACAAGGTGGATGAGGGCCTGGCCTGAAGCAAGTACGATATCAAAACATTTTAGTTCCTGCCCTAGAGTGAGCCCACAGCTGCCTGGGGCAATGAAGACAGTTATGGGGCTGGGGTCCAGGAGCTCTGAGTCCCACTAGGAGGGTCTATCCCACTAAGAGGATGCAAGGTCACGGTTTTAGCTCTCTGCTGGTTACCCCACCAGCCAACTTTAAGCAAATCCTGTATCCAAGGGATCCCTGGGTGGCTCAGCAGTTTAGCGCCTGCCTTTGGATCGGGTCATGATCCTGGGGTCCCGGGATTGAGTCCCACATTGGGGTCCCTGCATGGAGCCTGCTTCTCCCTCTGCCTGTGTCTCTCCTTGTCTTCCTCTCTCTCTCTGTATCCCTCATGAATAAATAAATAAAACCTTAAAAAAAAATCCTGTATCCAAGAAGCTGTGGGTGGCACAAGTGTCCTGTCTGAGTTGGGGAAGTGTGCCCTGCGAAAGAAGAGGGCATCTGGCCAGATGTGGCTGTGACAGTTTGTAGGGCTGTGCTCCCTAGGGAGCACTTGGGGCTGAGGAGATCAAGGCATTTCCTGGAAGTGGAGGAACTGAGCCTGAAGGAGGGGTGAGGTTTTTTAGAGCGGGGTACAGGGAACAGCCTGAGCAGAAACCCTGAGGATTAGTGCAGGAATAGACCCGTCTGGCTGGTAGGAGGCAGAAGGGAGGGTGGGCTGGGGCAGGCTCTCTGGGGCCTGTAGTGGCTGGTCCCTCCCCCACCTGCTCTTTGGGGGGGGGTGACACCCTTGGGGAATCAGGAGGCCCCCCCACACATAGAAAACACACACCCTATGGGAGGAAGTCACTGAGCTTGGTGGGGAGGGGCCGGGCAGGACAGGGCAGCCAGAGCCTGTCTCTGTAACTGTGAGCTGAGCTTCTGTGTTACATGACTCTCACTGAGTGTGGCCGTTACTAGGGCTGTGTGTGTGTGTGTGTGTGTGTGTGTGTGTGTGTGTGTCCCTGAGGCTGTGTTATGTGAGTGGGGTGGGAGCAGGGGTGAGGGGAGGCGTTGCTAGGCAGGGTCTGGCTGCCCTGAGTCCACACAGAGTGCAGGATTCCCAGTGTGCTGGGGGAGCGTGCTTCTAGATAAAACCAACCTTGGACACCCACCGCTTCCCACACGCGTGCACACACAGCCTCCAGGGGACCCTGGGCTTGCAAGAGGAAAGGCAGGAGAACTGTTCAGAGCTCCTCTTTCCCCCTTGTTCCCCTTCCTCCTCCCTCAGCCCCCAGGAGGGACTGGGCCAGGCTGCTGGGAAGGGCAACAGGAACTGAGTCTGGAGCCCACTCCTGCCTTTAGCATGGGCGCCTGGAAGCCATTAGGGGCCTGGGTGGCGCCGGCCCTGCCCCTGCGTGACAGGCTGGAGATTCCTGGAAGGAGCCCGCCCCCATCCCGCCGAGCACCATGCCAGGCCTGGTGGCTTCCAGAGGCAGAGAGAATATGGCATCGGGCCCCCTCCCTGCCACCCTCTCAGTTTAGGGGCAGCCAGGAGGGCCCAGAGGACAGAGCCTGGAGGACCCTCCCACCAGTCCCCATGACCAGCACAGCTGTGGTGGGCGCCAGGCTAGCACTGGGATTTCCTGGCTCCTCCCCTCCCCCTCAGGCTCTCACATTGTTTTTCTTTTCCAAGACCTTCTCGTGGAGCTGGGCCAGGAAAATGGGAGAGGAGTGTGAGTGCCTGTATGTGTGTCTGTGTGTGGCCAAGTTCATCTCAGGGATGAGTATCTGCAGTCTCTCTGTGTGTATCCATCTGTCATTGGCATGTGTCTGTCGTCGGGCACATCTGTGACTCTGTATCTCCAGGTGAGCACCTCTGTGCATCCATATAGCTGTATGTGCATATAGGTCCATCTCCAAGGATACGTGTGTCTCCTCATGTCTTCGTATCTGTGTGTATGTGTGTGGGATTACCTGTGTGACTGCAGGGTGTGCAGAGATGTCTGAATGCAGATGGCATCTGAGCCTGCCACCTCACTGCACAGACGGGGAGACTGAGTCAGAAGGCATGCAGCCTGCCAGCAAGTTAGTGGCATACAGGGAGCTAGAACCTAGATCTGTGTGGCCGTGTCTGGCTTCTGTAACTTTGTGCAGGTGTTATTGGCGTTGAGACATACACGTTTGTATGTATGAAAACTATGGGTGGTGACAAAGTATCACCAAATACTCAAGTGTCCCCCACTTGAACTAGTAAAATGCAAATTCCCAGCCCCATGGCTACTGACCAGGAGTCTTAGTGGGGGAGAGGGGGAGGGAGGGCCCAGGAACTGCATTTTAAGCAAGTGTCAAAGTGAATCTGAAGGATCCCTTCCTTAAGCCCACTGGTCTACCTCACCCCCACCCCCATTCTACAGGTGAAGAAACTGAGGCCCAAAAAGGGGCAGTGGCTTACATGAGGTTGGTGACAGAGCTGCGCCTAGAACTGATGCCTGGTAGAGGTAGACAGTTAACAAACAGCAAACAGACTAGAGAAATACAGTAGGATCACTGGGCAGCACCGAGATGCTAACAGTCATGGACTTAAACTGATGCCAGGTCCACGTGGTGGTAAAAGCTGCCATGCCTGCTCAGATAGGTGAAGGCAAGACAGGCAGAGCAGTGGAGGTGCCCTGGGCTGGCATTGTCCAGAGGGAACAGGACAGAAGAGGGTACTGGGTCACTGAAGGCATTGGCCAGGAAAGATTAGGGTCATGGAGTGGGAACCGGGCAAGGGGACAGGGGCTGGGGTGGGCAGCTCGGACAGTGAACAAATGGTGGGATCAGGTGGCCGTAGCTCCTCTTGGGATTGAAGAGTTTTTGGAGTTGGACTCCTAGAGGGAGTGAACGTGGACTTGACGATAGAGAGGGGTCACAGCTGTTGCCAACAACAAAGGGTGTGGCCTCTGACATGGTCAGGTTTGCATTTTTAAAAACTCACTCTGGCTGCTGCTGTTCAGAACAGATTTGAAGAAGGCACAGCTTGCTGGGGGACAGGGCAGGGAGGCGGTGGCTGGGGTCACCCAGGTGGGAGGTGGTGTGGTGGCCTGGACAGCTTAGTCGCAGCATGGCTGGAAGGTGGATAGCTCCTTGTGATGTGTGGCAGTCAGACCCACAAGACTTGGAGGTGGCAGGGTGCAGGGGGAAAGCAGATTCCAGAACATCCTCCAGAGCATGAAAGAGGGAGAAAGGGCTCTTCTCCCAGAGGGGGCATCCAGAAGGAGGAACTGGTTGTGGAGGGAATAGAGAAGATGAGTTCCAGTTTGACCAGTCTGAGTCTGAGTTATCTGAGGGGCAGCCAAATAGAGATGAGGGGTGAGGGGGTGGTGTCTGGAGGGCAGCCTGGCTGGAAAGAGAGATTTGGGGTTGTTAGGACACGGTGCGGTGGCTCAGGAGAGGGCAGTGAGAGAAAAGAGGGCCCAATACTAGATGACACCAGCACTCAACAGTGAGCCCAGATTGCCACAGGAAGGCTGGTGGGAACAGCTGGAGAGTAGGAGAAAGACCAGAGAGCATGGCAGCCCGGGGAAGAGACTGATGCAGGGAAGCAGGAGGGACTGACGGTGCCCACAGCTAGAGAGGGCACCCTGGCGGGGGCTGAGACTTGCCCCATGGGCAGCATGGCTGGACGCCAGCCTGCTGTGGCCTGGAGAGAGAGCAAGGGAGACCAAAAGGGTAGATGGGCCTCAAAAAGAAGGAGAGAGGAAGCAGGGAGGGAGAAGATCGTGCCAGAAGGGACTCAGGCAGGGGTGAGGCCCCCTGAAGAGGGTATCCATGTCAGGGATGGGAAACACTTTGACCCAAAGAGGGAGAGCCCTTCCATCTTCTTAGGGGCAGAGAGGAGGAGGCCATGGGCCTGGGGGCAGGACCCGGAGGGCGTGCCAATCTGATAGATGCCAATCTGCGTGCCATTTCACTGTGAACTATAACATTAGGTCACCTGCTGAGAGTGAGGGGTTCGAGGTGAGAGGAGGGTGGAAAGGGGACAGAGATAGTAAGCCAGGCGTGCCGGAGCAGCTGGCGCTGAGGCACTTTGCTGTGGTGCTGGGAGCCCTACCAGCCACGCACTGCAGAGGAAGAGCTGGTCGTTGGGGCAGAGTTTTGGGATTGGGGATGAGGATTTGTGGGACAGGCTCAGCTCAATGGGGAAGGGAGAGTGTGACATCCCAAGGGGCTGCTGGTGGTGGTGGTCCATGCAAGACCACAGTGGAGGGAGAGGGGGACAGAGAGGAGGAGGACCTGTGACTCACTTTCCTTTAAAGTGATGTGGCTGATGAATAGCAGAGCCCAGCGATGGGACCCCTCACCACACTGCACACCCACTGGTCCCCACCCCTGCCATCTAGACACTGGCGTGTTCCCATCAGAACACCAGAGCACGCGTTGCTTTCACCATACTCTTACCAGTGTTTGCATTTGGGCTCCTAGATACCGCATCTGGAATCACATCTGGGCTTGAACCTTTCCGAGCCTCCTCCTTCCTCTGGGGTAAATGGCAGTCTCTTCCTTGAGTCTATTGAGAGGAATAAATGAGATAGTCCACATAAGGCCATGGGTGTGGCACCTGGCCTGTAGTTGGCCCTCTACAAATGTCATTGTCATTGTCATCATATGCTGGGACAGAAACAGTGGCCAAGAGCCAGCCCTGCACTCAGCAAACCCACAGCCTGGGGTGAGGGTGGGGAGCAGGCAGGGAAGCAGATAAATGGTAGGTGAGGTTGGTCACACTACTAATGGAGGCACAGGCGTGGCTGGCCACCTGGCTTCAGGCGGTCCCGGAGGACTTCTAGGAGGAGTGGTATCTCATAAATTTTAAGGATGAGAAGAGTTAGCTCAGCGCAGAAAGAGGCAGGGAGGGGACTCCTGGGAGTAATGTCAGTGTGCAAGCATGCTGCACTTGGGGTGGAGATGGGGGAGCCATTCTCTCGGTGAAATGCGACTTAAAAGTCAAGGACAGCAGCAGATCGAGGTTTTGATCGGCTGCCTTGGCCGCAGGATGAAGGGACTGGGGGGGGTGCCTGGAAGCCCGGGAGGAAGCGGCCACAGCCCTTGCCCACCACCACGCCTCCCTGGGGCCTTCCCTGGAGCAAACCGAGCTCTTCCCGCTGCCCCCTTCGCCCTCCCCGTGGCTGAGCTTACGGGCATGGACAGATGGGGGCCACCACCTGCTAACGGTTGCGTTCTCCGACAGGTCCGAGGAGGAGGCGTCCCGCCCGCCGCGGCGGCCGGGAGAGCGGTGGGGAACGGTGGCGTCATGCACACCCGGCCGCCCCCGCGCCGCCGCTGAGCCCGCCGCGAGGTGGACCCCGGGGCCCGCCCGGCCGGCCGCACCATGAGCCACGGGCCCAGCCCCCGGCTGGCCGAGTCTCCGCAGCTGTCCAAGGGCAGCCTGCTGACCATCCTGGGCAGCCCGTCGCCCGAGCGCGGGGGCCCTGCCGACTCGCTGCCGCCCACGCCGCCCAGCGGCACGCCCTCGCCGGGGCCGCCGCCCGCGCTGCCGCTGCCGCCGCCGCTGCCGCCGCCGCCCGCGCTGCTGGCCGACGGGGACTGGGAGAGCCGCGAGGAGCTGCGGCTGCGGGAGCTGGAGGAGGCGCGCGCGCGGGCGGCGCAGATGGAGAAGACCATGCGCTGGTGGTCCGACTGCACGGCCAACTGGCGCGAGAAGTGGAGCAAGGTGCGCGCCGAGCGCAACCGCGCCCGCGAGGAGGTGCGCCAGCTGCGCCAGCGCCTCGACGCGCTCACCAAGGAGCTGGCGGGCGCGCGGCGCGAGCGCCAGGAGGCGCAGGGCGAGTGCGAGGCGCGGGGCCGCGAGCTGGCGCGGCTGCGGGGCGCCCGGGGGGCCGCCGACAGGACGCCCGACGGGCCTGAGCCCGAGCCTGAGCGGGAGCAGGAGCCGGTGCGCGACGTCGGGGCCGAAGCGCCCCCCGGCAGCCAGGTGCGCGGCGCGGGTGGGGCTGGCGAGGAGGCGGGCTCGAGGCAGGGCCTGGGCGCTGGGGGCCCGAGGGCGGAGGGCGGGGCCGCGAGGGGGACCCGGAGGGCTCGGTCGCCGGGAGGTTTCACTCTCCTGCGCCGCCTCCGCTCCGCGGGGACTCAGGGCGCCAGACTTCTGGCGGCGGTGGAGAGGGTGGAGAGGCCTGGGACCTGGTGTTCTCCACTCGACGCCTAAGCAGCCAACAGAACCCTAGAATCGCCCCTTCGGGACAGCAGCCGATCGGAGCACCTGCCTGGTAGGCATCCGTTAGCCGCAGAACTGAGTCCATTCATTCTTTCAACTTGAATGGGTGGGGAGGTGGTTAGGAGTCAACATTTACAACCGCACCAGTCAAAGCTTGAGAGGTGGAGGTTGTTAGGGTACTGGAAGCACAGAGAAGGTCCCTGAACCAGGCTCTGGGGAGGGGGCTTCACACAAGCTTTCCTAGAAGAGGTCCCATTCAAGCTGATGCGGAGGAGGATGCGGAGGAATTAGCTGGAAATATGCAAGCTGGCTTTCTAGGCATGCAAAAGCCCAGAGCCCGGGAATGACAGCTCCCGTCATCCTGTGGGCACCTACAGAGAGCACTACGCTGGCATGTGCAGGATCTAATTAATCCAATCACAATCCCAAGAGGTGTTTGCTTTGTGGATGAGCACACTGAGGCACAGAGAGATTAAGTACTAACGTCTCCCACCTGGTGACTGGAGTGCTGGGTAGTTGAACCCAGGTGACCTCCAAAGCCCATGGTAACAATCAGGATGGCTGGAGCAGGAACGGTGGGTGTGAGGGCAGCGGGCCCCTGACTAGCAGGCCTTCTAAGAGCAGAGTCCAGGCTCAGGTTCCTCCCAGCTCCATCCTCAGACAGTCCAGCTCCTCCAGCTGAGATTCTTGGCTGCCCCTTCCCCTTTTCTCCCCTCCCCTGCCCAGCCCCTGCCACCCCTGCAGGCTAGAGTGGGCACTGCTGCCTCCTGGTGGCTGATGCCTCCAGTACCCCCAGCCCTGCCTCTGGAGGTGGCATTTGTTGCTCTTCTTTGGGACAGATGATGACAGCCCCTGTTAGCCAGCCTCACGGTGCTATTCCTGTCCTGTCCTTGCTGTGGCTGAAAGTCGCATTCCAGGAGCTAGCAGGTGCAGTGGCAGAGGCCTTGGGGTTTTGGTCTGATTTTTTTTCTCCAGCCCAGCCACTTCTGTGTTCTGTGACCCAGAACCAGTCCCTTCTCTCCCTGTTTCCCCATTTGTGAAATAGAGCTTTGAACCAGGTGGCGTTTGAGGCCACCACCCAGACTGTGTCTGAGATACATTAGTAGAACCTCTCTTCACAGGTAGTTCTCAGGGCCACTGTCCCCATCCACACAGGGAAACAGGGCCAGACAGGGAAGGAGCTGGCATAGACTCATCTAGAAAGGTCATAGGGGAAGCCAGGCTGGAGGAACAGAGGCCATGGATGTCTCAGATTTGTGGTCAGAGGCAGGCCTGGGGTGCAGCAGGGGCAAGGCTGGATGGGCAAAGGGGAATAAGAAGCTGGGGGGATGGGGGGAAGGGTGGTGCTTGGCACTGAGTCAATAGTCCTTCACTACTTCCTGTCTAGGAGCTGGTTCTGCTCACAGGGGTTGCCTTCCTGTACATCTTTTATGTCACCTACCTCCCAGTACCTTAGCGTTTGCTCCTGAAGAATGGAATCTTAGAGCCAGAATTCCTTTTGAGGAAATCTAGTTCCTATCCATTGTAGGAGTCCCTGTTTCTGCATCCATTCACATCAGGTCCCACCATATGTTTGCATACTTCCAGTGACAGGGAGCTTACCACCTTTCCTGGGAAATCTCCTAAGATAACAGGGAACTTTGGTGGCTGACTCTGTATGCAGTTCCAGGAGGTGAAAGGGAGAGGCCCAATAGAGGGGATGGAGAGGCAGGCTCCAAAAGAGGAAATTGGGGCCCACAAGGGCTGTGTGACTTGCCCAAGGTCACCCACCAAGCTGATCGCAGACCCAGGACCTAGGAAAGTTCATGAAGTCGGCAATGGGGGGTGAGGGCTCAGCAGCCACCGGTCCATCCTCCACCTTGGTCTCTACAGGAGCTGGAGCTAGTGGAGAGCCTGCTGAAGAACAGACCAGAGGAGCCTGATGGCTGCTGGGAGGCACGAAGCATGGGGGCCGGGGTCCCACGGAGCAGCTCAGGCCGCCAGGAGCGCAGCCGGCTACCCTGGGAAGACACAGCCACCATTGAGGAGGATACATCCAAGTTGACTGCCCTGCGGCTGCGGTTGGATGAATCCCAGAAGGTGTTGCTCAAGGAGCGAGAGTGAGTTCCAGGAGGGAAACAGGGCCTGGGCGGGGGCACACCAAGGCACCATCAGGATCACAGGATGAAAGTCCATGTCATGGAACATGAGACTTGCTGAAGGTGAAGGGCACTATTTAGGCTTGGAATTTTGGAGCAATGTACTGTAACTGGAGCACCCAGTGCAAGTTTTGTGTTCTTAATTTAAATAATATGTATCGTGCATTTGTTCTGGGTCAGACCTGGAATCAGCAGTGAGGATATGGCTATAATTGAACCCAAGCCCTCCCCACCCCCCGCCTCATGAAGCTTCTGTCCTAGTGGGGAGAGAGTGTCATGGGCAAAGGTAAAAGCAGGGAAGGGAGGGTCAGGGAGGCTGAAGGGTTGCAGATGGGAATTCGGGTTTGGCCTAGTTGAATTTGAGATGACAGGGAGGCAGCTGGGTACATGAATGAGTCTGGACTTCATGAGGGAGATCTGGGCTGGAGGTAAAAACGCAGGAGTCAGCAGTGAATAGGTGATTTCAAAAGCTGTGAGCTGGGTGAGGGAGGTCAGAGGATGCAGCCCTGGAGTCAGCCAGAGTTTAGAGATCAGAGAAAGAGCCAAGCAGCAGAGGAAACAGGAGAAGGGAGTCTGGGAAGGGCCAGGGAAACCAGGCGCACTGTGTTCATGGAGGAGGGAGTGAGCAACTGATCAAGGAAGAAGAGGGCTAAGCACTGACCAGCAGATTTAGAATATGGAGGTCACCAGTGACCTTGATCAAGGGACAGGCCTGATTATAATGAACATTTTGTAACACCCCCTTTTCTGTCCAGAAATTATACGCATGGATAGTATGAAGACAGAGATCGGGAGACGCCTGTCTGGCTCAGGCAGTGGAGCAAGCAACTCTTGATATGGGGTTGTGAGCTCAAGCCCCATGTTGGGCAGAGAGCCTACTTTAAAAAAAAAAAAGACAAAGATCAGGGGGATGCTTCTGTAAGTCAAAGAACACCAGAGATGGCCCCCAGACTCCCAGAAACGAGAGGACAGGCTCCCTCTCATGGGCCTTAGACAGAACCAGCCCTGCAGACCGACCGCTTGAGCTTGGACTTCTAGCCACCAGGACTGCAAGACCATAAATTTCTGTTTAAGCAAGACGGGCAAAAAGCAATCTGTTTCACTAATCCAAAAGATAAAGCAGAAATGAAGGGTGTTTATTTGTCTGCTTTTTAATTTTTTTTTTTAATTTATTTATGATAGTCACACAGAGAAAGAGAGAGAGGCAGAGACATAGGCTGAGGGAGAAGCAGGCTCCATGCACCGGGAGCCCGACGTGGGATTTGATCCCGGGTCTCCAGGATCGCGCCCTGGGCCAAAGGCAGGCGCCAAACCGCTGCGCCACCCAGGGATCCCACGAAGGGTGTTTGTAACCAAATATACATAATGTGATGTGGACATGCTCAGGCCCAGCTCCACTAGAGGAAATAACGAAGTGTAGTTGTTCTTTGAACAATGTTGGGGTCAGAGGCACTGACACCCCCCTCATGCAGTTGAAAATCTGACTCCCTAAAATTTGATCCTCCCAAAACTTTACTAATAGCCAATTGTTGACCAGAAGCCTTACTGGTAATATAAACAGTCGATCAACATGTTTTGTGTGTATTCTATGTATTATGTGCTGTATTCTTACAAGAAAGGAAGCTAGAGGAAAGAAAACATTTAGAAAAAGAAAAATACGATGCCGTACTGTATTTATCAAAACGACCCACGTGTATATGGACCCATGTGGTTGAAACCCACGGTGTCCAAGGGACAGATGTAGTCAGAATCTGGTGCCTTTCCAAAGAAGGGTGGTGACGATAACCCTCCCAGCAGGTACTCCCAGCATAGTGCGCCCTGAGAGTCAGGTTTTGTGTGTATGGGCTCACCTCCCAGGACAGCTACAAAAACCGCAGGTGTAGATTGTGGGGTCGGCCACTCAGATACACCAGTGCCGTCATGGTGGTGACAAGATTTCCTGAGAGGAACAGCCTTTTTGAACAAAGTTCTGAACAAAGCAAAGCCCAACATTCCCTCAGTTTACACACCGATTCTGTTCCTGGGGAAACGCTCTGTTAGTACAAAAGATACTTTCTGTTTATATGTAAATCAGAGTGAAGGTCTAGGCTCAGATGATTTTCACCCCCAGGGATGTCCAACAGGACATGCACATGTTAAATGGGGATGCAAGATAATTCCGGGGTGGGTGGGATGGCCCTTGGCATTCAGTGCAGGACAGAGGCAACCCTCATCCCTGCCCACTGAGTGACCCAGTCAGGCCTGATTACCAGAAATGCCTCCTAGAGGGTGGCATTGTCTCCTCTGAGAAGCCCATGTGAGAGGCGTGAAATGTCCGGTTCCCCGAGAGGGAGGGCTGTCAGGAGGCAAGCATGCTGAAGAGTAAGAATAAATATAGCTGTTAGTTGAGCACCTACTGTGTGCCAGGGGCCAGGTCTCATGCTCTTTACCCACAGCATCTCATTCATGCACAGATCAGAGTGCAGAGTGGGGATCATAGGAGACCATTCCCCCAACCCAGTGATAATGACCAGAGGTGACCCCTCCATCCAAGACCCACTGGACCGTGTTTTCCAGCTTTTCTGACCCCAGGACTGTGCCTTACAGGCAACCACAGTACATACAAGAACAGAGGTCATATTTGGCTGTTGAGCCTGAGACTCTTGAGCAGGGATGACCAATGCCCTGGAGTCCCGGTGACCTGCCCACTTGTGAGTTGGGCATCCACAATTGTACAGGGGGTCAGAGGGGTGGACAGCTCCAGAAGGAATGCAAAATTGGCATGCCTGCCATAGTATGGGGTGCCAGGGCCTTGAATGCTGAGGCAAAGACTTCGGACACAGACTGTACTGGTGCAGGCTGCACAGGAGGACTCTCAGCAGAGAGCCTCAGTGGGCCCTCCCCATGTCTGTCTCTCTCTTCCTCTCTCCAGGGATAAACTGACACTGAGCAGGAACATTGAGAAGCTGGAAGGGGAGCTCAGCCAGTGGAAGATCAAGTACGAGGAGCTGAACAAGACCAAGCAGGAAATGCTCAAGCAGGTGAGTCTCAGAAACGGTGGTCTTCCTAGAGGAAGCAGCACCGCACTGTTGAATTTCAGCAGTGGGAGAAAGAAGGGAGTTTGGTCATTCCCTGTCAAACGCTGGCCATGCGCCACATGCTGTCCTGAGTGCTCGAGCAGGCTGTGTCCCTGTCTTCAGAAGCTCACCTTGGGGAGGGAGGGGCTGTGGAGTGGGGCATGGGGATCCCAACAGTAACCGGGCAGGTAAATTCATAAACTATGAAGGAGTCAGACAGGATAAGGGAGCTGGGATGGCAGGTCAAGAATGCCATGTCTAAAAAAATAAGAAAATAAAATAAAATGACAAAGCAGTAAGTAAAATAAAAAATGAAAATTAAGGGGAAAAAAAAAAAAAGAATGGCCTCTCTCAGAAGGTGACATTTAAGGCAAGACCGAAAGAAGCCATCCTTGAGAGGGATGAGGTCACCAGGGAACCAGACCTCACTGGACTTCCTCAACCAGGCTGAAGGGGACAAGTCTGGATGGAGGATTCACCGACCGAGTCTAGTGTGTGCTCCCTGTCACTCCTGCCTCTGGGCAGTCAAGGATGCTGGACCCTGAGGTCCCCATTTTGTAAATGACAAAACTGAGGCGCCAGCTGGCAGAGGGCCTGCAGTATGGGGACTCGGCCAGCGGGGCCCCCTGGGTGGCTGCCCCTGCCTCCCGTGCAGGCCCCCGTGGCCACCAGGGGGCGCGGCCACCTGGGGAAAGTCTGCAGGACCTGCGACATTTCCAGAAGGAGCAGAGATGCCAGCCCTCAGAGCCTGGAACTGCCCTGGAAGCAACTGACACTGTCTCATGGTAGACTCTCTTAGGGAAGACCCTAAAATGCTCGCCCTCCTCAAGTGACATCTTGGGGGGCAGGGGGGCAGAAATCTGCCTTTTGAGTCTTTTCAAATGATGAACCATTTGCAGAAAAGTGAATAAAGCATGAGTGCTCAGTTTAGCAGATAATTCTAAAGATTCTCCTTTGTAACTGGCTTCTTTCCCTCAGTGTCGTGGATTTGGGGCTCGTCCCCACCATCACACAGAGTGATAGTTTGTTGGTTTTCTTCATGCACGGCACATGCGCAGTGCAGGGCCTGCACCGTGCGGCCACCACTGCAGGCGATCCTGATGTGGCCAAGCCCGCACCCACACGCAGACCCTGTTCGGATCCACCGGGCGCATTCAGCCAGTTCACAGGGCCACCCAGTGCCAAGGCCACATAGGGATACAAAGGTGGACACACAAGCTTTCTGTCCTCCCCAGCTCACATCCTGGTGGGGAATGGGACGGAGAAGAAAGGAGGCACCACTTGTAGTCAGCGAGGGTGAGAGAGGCCTCCTTGAGGAGGGGGCATCTAGGCCAAGGCCCAAGAACTGTGAAAAGTCAACCCTGTAAAAAAAATAATTAAAAAATAAAATAATAAAATAAAATAAATAAAAATAATCCTGGAAAGAGTACACCGGGTAGAGAAAACCATATATGCAAAGGCCCAGGGGTAGACAGGAACTCGGTGTGTTTGTGGACTCAAGGCTGGAGCACAATGAACTAAGGGGAGAAAGGAGAGATGGGCAAGAGTCCAGCCATATTTGTGAGAGCATAGAAAGGAGTCGAGCCTTATCCTAAGGAACCCAGGGATGGGAATACAATTGGATTTATCTTTTTAAAGAGCTCATTCTGGGCTGCTGTTGTGGAAGATGGGGTGACAGAAGCCACGAGTGGACTCTGGGAGGCAGATGGTTCATGAGGTAGGAGGAAGTGGCACAAGCAGGCAGATTTAGGCTCTGTCCTGGATACCCAGGGGTGCGTCTGGACTTCACGTCAGGCTCCTTGCTAAGCGCGCCTGCCCCAGCACCCATGACCCTGGAGCTGGTTCCAGGGGTGTACCCAGGTGCTTGTCACAGAACCGGGTTATGCTGTGTCCTGCAGCTCAGCATCCTGAAGGAGGCCCACCAGGACGAGCTGGGTCGCATGTCCGAAGACCTGGAGGACGAGCTAGGTGCACGGTCCAGCATGGACAGGAAGATGGCTGAGCTGAGGGGTGAGGTGAGGCCACCAGCAGGACCCAGATGGGCTTGGAGCTGGTGCGGGGAGGTAGGGGGGTGGGGGGCAGGGGCCTTGCCTTCATCAGCCAACCATCCAGAAGAGGGCAAGAACCAGGTCTGTGTGCTGAGGTGAGGGCCAGAAGGTGCTCCGGTCTGTGGGCGGGCTGCAGGGGACAGTGGGCCTCTCTCCCACACGGGGACCAGGGGACCAGAAGCACCCCCACATCCTGCACACCGTGAAACCAGCTCAGGTTAATTATAGCTGCTGCAGCTGGATCTGCTTCCTGGAGCCAAAAATGGCTCCAGGAGGACGAGGAGGAGAAGGAGTGGGGGTGGGGGGAGGCAGCTCAGGCCCTCCTGTGCCCCCTTCCCCCTGGAGCCCTGACCCTGTCCTGCCCTGTGGTAGATGGAGCGGCTGCAGGCAGAGAACGCTGCTGAGTGGGGTCGCCGTGAGCGGCTGGAGACTGAGAAGCTAGGCCTGGAACGGGAGAACAAGAAGCTGCGGGCACAGGTGGGGGACCTGGAGGAGGCACTGGCCCGACGGCGGAGGCAGACAGCCAGCGCACTGGACTGTGACCTGCGGGCCAGTCAGGCCGCACTTTTTGAGAAGAACAAGGTGGGGGAGTGGGTGGTACGGCTGGGGCCGGGCGGGGGGCTGGGGCAGCCCCCACTGCAGCCAGGGCCAAGCACCCACTGTGTGTCCAGCTCCAGCCCACGGGCCGGCTGAGGTAGAGGTGGTGCCGGCCCTGGACCCCGGTGGGCCCCGTGCCCGTGCTCGATGTTCACTCTGGCACGGAACCCACCCAATCGGCCGCACGTCTGCAGAGCCCCTGCTGTGTGTAGGCCTCATTCTGGACATGGGAGGCACACGGAGAGCCGACAGGTACCCCCTGACACCGTCCTCCCTGCAGGAGCTGGCAGACCTGAAGCACGTGCATGCCAAGCTGAAGAAACAGTTTCAGGAGAAGGTGGCCGAGTTGGCACACGCCAACCGGCGGGTGGAGCAGCACGAGGCAGAAGTGAAGAAGCTGCGGCTACGGGTGGAGGAGCTCAAGAAGGAGCTGGCCCAGGCCGAGGACGAGGTGAGCACCCACTGGGGCCCGAGGGTGGCCTCATGCCTCAGCTGCGGTAGGTGCGGGGCTGCAGGGGCCATCCGTGTCACTGTGATCTGGGACCCCAGTGCCCAGAGGGGCCCAGGGGAGGGTGGGGGGTGGGGGCGGGGGTGGAGATGGCAGCGTCTGGTGGGTGGTAGATAGTGTGCAAAGAAAAACAGACAGGCAGGGTGGATGAGTAGCTGGATAGATTAGTGGAGGGGTGAGTGGGTGGACATGTCGGTGGTCTGTGTAGCACCTAGATGTGGAAATGGAACAAGAAAGTAACTCCACGGATGAATGAACAGATGGCTGAGAAAATAGAGGGCTGGTAGATGAGGAAGGGAGCGGGAGGGGGATGGATGAAATATAACAATAGATGTCTGATAGGTGACTGGATGGGTGATGGATGGGTAGGTGATTGGATGGGTAGATGGGTGGATAGGGGGGTGACTGGAAGGGTGAATGGATGGGTAGCTAACTGGATGGGTGGATGGGTGGATAGATATGTGTGTTGGGTAGGTAACTGGATGGATGAGTGGGTGACTAGATGGGAGGATGGGTGGATAGGTGTGTGGATGGGTGAGTGACTGGATGAGTGGGTGGTTGGGTAGGGGGATGGGGAGATAGTGGTTGGATGGATGGGTAGATAGGTGGATGGATAGGTGGGTTACTGGATGAATGACCAATGAGTATATGGATTCATGAGTATATAGATGCACGGAAAAGATAGATGACTGTGGACAGTGGAAAGATGGCTAGATAACTAGGTTGGAACAGCACATAGAAGGATGAATGGACAGAAGGGTGGACAGATGGGATGATAGGTGTGTCTAGGAGAGTAGAAGCAGATAGAATGGGGTGAATGGTTGGTCAAGTAGAATAAGCAGTGGCAAGTGGGTAGGTAGGTGTCTTTTCATGGGCAGATGTTAGTCCACAGATGAATGGTCAGATGAAAAAACCCATAGGGAGAGAGTGGTAGGTGGGCTGATGGCCAAATCAGTAGCTCAGGGTCTCGGAAGATATGTAGATTTGGAAGGCAAGGGTGGCAGGGATGGCAAGGAGCAAAGGGAAGCTTCCTTGGAGGAGGTGGGCCTTGGGTCTGGGCCTCAAGGGACAGACAGGGATTGCTCTTGGGAAAGGCAGAGGAATGGCAGGAGTGGCTGGTCCTGGGCAGATGACAGGCCAGGCTGACCCAAGGTGACCTTTGCACCCTTGGCCCTGCTCCCCCGCCAGCTGGATGAGGCCCACAACCAGGCACGTAAGCTGCAGCGGTCGCTGGACGAGCAGACAGAGCAGAGCGAGAACCTCCAAGTGCAGCTGGAGCATCTGCAGTCCAGGTGGGCGCACAGCCCTGATTGCAGCAGCGGGGATGGGGGCAGGGGCGGAGGGGGGTGGCGTGGCTGCGGGGGCAGGATTCCCAACCAGGACACAGAAACAGGGCAGGAGACTTCCTCCCGGGTCAAGGTTGACCAGAGGGGAAGGTGGGGAAGGAAGAGACCCGGAACCCCTGGGGCCAGAATCCTGTCCCCTCCAGGCAGGAAGGGCCAGGGCCAGGAAATCAGGGCAGGAAAGTGCAGGAAGTGAGAGCAGCTGAGAGCCCTGCAACCACCTCCTACGTGTGACCTGTGTGACCTGTGACCGGCTAGCAAGCAGGTGGGTGGGTGGTGAGAGGGAAGGAAGGGGAGGCTGGAGAGGTCAGGTCCAAAGGATCTGGGGAGTCAGGGGCAGCAAGAACAAGCAGCCCTCAGGGTCCCCGGGCTGCCGTGAACCCCAAGCTGGCTAGAATCAGGGATAGGAGCACAGGGAAGCAGGGAGGAGCCCCAGCCCTCATGGTAGGCCCAACCCATCAGCCGAAGCCTTGGTGAGGAACCAAGGAATGACCGAGGGGTCTCTGGAGGACCCACCCAGCACACTCTTCCTCCCTCCCCTGACCACCCATCCCAATACTCTGTGAGTCACCCCCTCTCCCTGTACTCTCCCTAGGCCCATAAGGTGACAGAGAGCCAAGTCCGAGGCCCTCCTAAATCCACAAGCACTCCCCACCAGCCAGGGGCGTCAGGACCACTGTGCTATCTCCCTGTGCCAGGCCCTTACTCGCATCCTCTGATTCCACGGGACAGAGTGACGCAGGCTCTGCAGCCAGACTGCCTGGGTGGGTGGGATTCTACACTTACTAGCTTGGAAATGGTCTGTGTGGTCTTGGGCCACTTGCTTAACCTCTCTGTGTCAGTTTAACTGAGCTTATAAAAGTGCCTGGCACATTGTATGTGCAGAGGACCTGTCAGCTGCTGCTGTTGCTACTCCCCTCGCATCCAGGGGAGGCCGCTGGGGGCTCTGGTTGGGGGGAGGAGTTGTACTTCTGTTTGGGTCCCACGCTGTACAAGAATCACGCTCCTATGACAGAAGGGAAGTAGAAGATTTTTTTTTCTAGAAAGCTGACAGATAAGGAAACTAAGGCCTAAGAGGGTGTTTCCCCGGCCACACAGCTGGCAGGTGGTCCAGCCAGATAGCCCCTCCCCACCCCCACCCCCCAGCCATCAGTGCCCAGATTTACGGAGCACATACTATATGCTGCCACGTGCTGAGTGTGGCTAGGAATATAGACCTGACAGCTGTGTGACGTTGCCAGCCTAGCCTCAGTTTCCCCATCTGCCTGGGGTGATGTCCATAAAATGTTGCATGGGGGCCCAGGCTGCCCACTCTGCGCCCCCACCCAGTCATACCCCCTCAGAGGCCCCGAGCCCCGGGCTTTACCACAGCGTTGGCCACGTTGTTCCGAAGGAGGCAAGCAGGCTGTATGTACCCAGCCTCTCCAGCGCTTCCAACGGGGAGGGCAGGGCTGCCCAGGACTGCTGCCTCGTTTTATTTTCCAACTTTTTGTGCTTTAATGTTCCGGGGACAGCTCACTAAATCACAGCCCCGTAATGGAGGCCCCCGCCTGGCCCCCTCCCTGCCGTGTTAATAATTCATGCCTTCCAGTAAGATGGAGCCAAGACGGCCACTCTGCTGGGGGATGGGCATTTCCTCCACCAGCCCTCATAAACTTTGGCTTTAGGAATTCAGTGTGGGGAAGAACTAGGGTGGAGCACTTTTTCACTGTCATTGGGGATCTAGGGGACTCAGACCCACCACCCCCAAACTCTCCCCTCGTGGCATAGGTTCGAATCCTAGCAGTGTGACCTTTAGTGTCTGCTTTGACTCTCCCTGCGGTCTAGGGGACTGGGCAAATTACCTGACTGCTCTGTGCCTCAGTTTCCTCGTCTGTAAAACGAGGGTGACAGTAGCACCTCCCTCACCTCAGCGGCTTCCAGGAGGATGCTGTGACATGGGATACTGGAGGGAGAAGGCCCCAGCTGGTGCCTGGCAGCAGGGAAGTGCTAGGGAAGGCTCAGTCATTTGCAGTGTTCCCCCAACCCCCTGTGACAGACTGCCCCCAACCCTCCTGTCCCCCCTCCCCCCTCCTGCCTCCTGGCTCCACAGGCTCCGCAGGCAGCAGCAGAACGCACCCCTCTTTGGGAAGATCCGAAGTGCTCGCTTCGGCACCGAGGAGGCTGGGGACGGAGCCAGTGACCTGGATGAAGACGAGGACCTGCAGATCCAAGTGGCCTAGAGCTGCCAGGGCCAGACAGGACCAGCCTGTGACCACAGGCCCCTTGGTGTCCGGGCCGACCGGCCGCTCCAGCCGAGGCAGCTGCCAGTGCTCCCTGCCATGGCTGTCTTCCTCCTCTCCCAGGGTGGGCGCCAATGATCCTGCCCTGGCAACACCCAGTGGAAGGGAAGCCATGGCCTGTGTTTTATACATGTACATAAGTGCGCGGGGTCCTTGGACCCATTTGGTCTTATAAACACAGGACCACTCCAAGGCCCGGTCTCAGCACCCTGAGCCACCTAGGACCTTCATGCAGGGGTGAGGGGGATGTCAAAGGGGGCCATTGGGGCTTTGACCCAGGCTCCCTCTCTGAACCTTGGGGTCAGGGGGAGCTGTTTACAGTACAATGTGATAAACCCAGTCTTTTGTAATAAATGGAGTTTGGGTTCTTGGGGCAGAGTCCTGAGAGTGTGGCAGATGTGGGCAGGTGATGTAGGGGCGGCATGAGCTTGCATCTAGCACGCAACCTGAGCTCAGGAATGTCAAGTGACTTAATAAATGAACGAATGTAAGAAACAATGAATGGATGAACACCTGAGCTGCTCAGTGTGAGTGGAAGGAAAAGGTATGGTGTATGTCTAATCTGGAGGAGAGGAGGCAACGATCCTGCACCGGATGGATTCAGATCTCTGCTTCTGCCCCTCACTGGCTGTGCACCAATGGCGAAGTGACTTGACCCCTCTCAGCCTCCGTTTCCCCATCTATAAATTAGGTGCCTCATACAGCTCTCATGAGAATAGGATGAGTTCATCTGGAACTCAGGGAAGGTTAGTTGTTACTGAAATACTTGAAGGTATGCCCCAGAGAGGAGGGATTTGCCAGCTGGGCTCTGCCACAGGGATGAAGTTTAGGCGACCAAAAGTAGGTATAAGCAACAATAAATAATAAGTTCTTTTATCTTTCCCCCAGCCCTGTTCTAGGTAATGAAATTGCAGGTAGTTTTAATTTTTGATGCTTAATTTGTAAACTCTCTCTAACCAGCAGATTTATATTAAATCTGGGGGAAACTGTTATTCAGAACACAATCGCACACATCATTGAATCTGCCAGTTGAGATGGCACGGAGACACCTGCCTTTAATGAGATGCTTTAGAGGAATCCTCGGCAGCAGGCCTGCTTTCGGCAGAAAGAGGCTGTGTCAGCATTATTTTAGTGGGCAGAAGGGGCGAGTTGCCTGTGCTCAAGTGGTGCTGAGCAGGGGCCTGGCACCAAAAAGGAGTTCAATTTAATTAGAAAAGGGGCTCTTTGCCTGCAGAGGGGAGCTACCTGCAGTGGGTTTCTTTCTTGTGACCGTCTGAGGGGCCCCTAAGGATACAGTGCTGGGACCCAGATGGTGCCAGAGCCCAGCTAGTGATATATATGGGCACCAAACATTTCCCGTGTTGCCACACCTGACCAAGTGATGCTGGTGAAGTGGGGTTTGCTATCCTGGCAGAGAGACCCCAGGTTCCCTCCTGGGCTCTGAGGGGAAAGGAGGGAGTAGGCAAGACCCTGCTGTGGGGAGCCACCCGCCATGGGTCTTTCCTCACGAGCCAGGGCCTCCGACCAAAAGGCTGTGGGAAGAGGACTGTTCCTGCCAGTCGTCTTTCTGTTTTCTCTCCCAAACAGGAAGTGGGCCCCAGAAGAGGCTGAAATACTGCCCTTTGACCCCCAGGAGCCAGGCCCTCACTGACGACAGCCCTGGGAGCCACCTCCCCAGGCCGCAGGCGGACCTGCCATTCCCAGACACAGAGCAGATCCGCAGGCACAGCGGGCTCCCCCAGACTCCCTGGCACCTCTGCCGAGAGTGTTGAGCAGGGGCCCCATTCCCGGCCCTGTCTGCGGGCGGGGCCGCTCCTGAGAATGTCAGCCAGGGGAGGGTCTGGCTTCCCACTTCATTGTCCAAGGGAAAACCAAAGTCTCTGGAGGGGAGAGACAGCCACAGACCACAGGGCTGGAAGATTCTCCAGGCTCTTTCGTCCCGTTGTTCTTGGTGGCAGCATCTGCCAACAGAAGCGTCAGCTTTGGCTCCCGTGATGCTTTAAAAACTGTATTAAATGCATGGCTAATATTAGTAATGGGGAGTTTCGCAGAAAAATGCAGGTTTCCTTCTTGTGAGGCATCAGCTCGTCAGAGCACACTGGGTTCACCGTCCCGTGTGGCCGTGGCCGCTGGGTGGAGAGGCGGGTGCCGCCCGCAGCCTTGCTCAGCAGGCACCTCAACTGTGTTACTGCCTGGCCCCCCCAGGCCGTGTGAGGGTTCTTCCTCTGGCCTGATCCGGTCAGCCAGGCAAGGGAGCTGTGACTGGAGAAGGGAAGACGCTGGCCCAAAGTCAGTGCAAGTTCTAGCGGGCCGAGTACGTGTGTCAGGCGTGGGCCCAGAACTCCCCGCAGGGGCGACTGCGGAAGACGAAGCCACACGATGTGTTTCACATCCGTTGAGGCCAGTGCTACCATGTCTTCCCACTTTTGACCAAGGATGCAAAGCCTCAGAGGGATCAAGTACCATCCCAAGGCCACACAGCTCATTGGTGGGGATGCTGGCACTCCAGGTCAGATGACTCTGAGGCCTGAGCTCCTGCTTGTGGCCTCTACCCCAAACCCTCCAAGGCAAGGCCCTACGTGGTACAGCCCCTGCCCTCCCCTGCAGCCCCACCACCCTCCATGTCCCCGAAGACCCTGCAGCTCCAACTACACTGAACTTCCTACTGCCACCAGAATTGCCCCTCCCCCATCAAAGCACCTAGCCCCTCAAAGGTCAGCCTACTTGGCTCATTGGAGTGGTAGTGGGCTGTGCATTTGCTTCTCCCATCCCACCAGCTGCTCCTGGAGGCCAGAGAATCCTGCCAGCAGCCAGCAAGGTAGCCTGGGCTTAGTGGGCATCTTTGAAAGAGGGAAGGGGGAGGGGAGAGAACAGGAGGGAAGGAGAGAAGATGGATGGCATGGTAGAAGGCTGAAGCCAGAACCACCACCCTCCCCCCAACTCCAACCCCACTGCAGGGCCTGCAGGACCAGTCCCGGATGGGTCTTTCTGCAACTCAGATAAGTCTCCCAGGGCAGATGGTCGAATACCCAAATCAGCAGCAGCCCAGGGGCAGCGGTGCCAGGGCCTCTCTTCCCAGGCCTGGAGTGCCCAGACAGGCTAGGGAACTGGCTGGGCCAGACTGCCCCACCCAGCCCCTCCTCCCCCTGCAGGGACAGGCTGGGGGCCCTGGAGTCAGCCCTCTGAAGGCTTGGCTCCCCTCCCTCTACAGCAGAGGTCACGCTGCCAACCTGACCCTCCAGGGCAGCCCTGCAGGGTGGCCTGCATGGAAATCTGTGACCTCCCCTCCCTGTACCACAGGCTTCCAGATAAGACTGGTATCTAGCCCCATTCTTTGGGATGGAGTGGGGGTGCTGTGTCTTCTGGCAAGCTCCTGTCCCTCTCTGGGCTTCCATTTCCCAGTCTGTAAAATGAGGACAATAGCAACTGAGTCGTCCAAACCCACATCCAATAATACAACTTTATTGTTATTTTTCTGGCTTTGCCTATGTTCTGCATTCCCTCCCCAGAACCCAGTGTCCTGTCTGCCTGGGGCCTGCCAGCCATCCTGAGCACCCTTCTGGGGCAGTGGGTGAAACATTGGAGGCAGAGACAGCACCCACCAAATAGCTGCAGCTCTCGCCCTACCCCCACCCCACCACCACCCAGATCCTCTCCCTACTAATTGCAGGGTTGCAAGATGCCAGCTGCCTCCCAGGCCCCAGGCGGACTCCTCCTAGGGGAGTGGGGCTCCCTGGAAAGCCTCCCAGTTTTCCTCCAACCCCACAGATCCAGCTGCACTGGGAGTTGTCTCCATGGTGCTCTGACTCCCCACTTCCGCAGGAGGTAGAGCCTAAAAAGATGTAAACATGAAGCCTTCCTCCATGGTTTTCCCACTTCCCAGGCTTCCTGAAGTCAGAGAGGAGCATCCTAGCCTTCCCTTCCCCCACTCAAGAACTAGCCTTGGCTCCCCCTTGCTGGACAAACACAGTCTCACTCCACATCCTGGCCCTGGGGGTGCTCTCTACGTGCCCTTAAGCACGTTTCCCAAGTCACTTGGTCTCAGGTCCCTGTTACTCTACAATAAAGTCCAGACAGGCCCCTCACTGGGTTTGGGAAAGAGCCATTGGCTTCTCCAGCACTGTCTCTGCACCTGCACTAGTGGCCTGGTTGGACAGGGTGACAGCTCTGTGGCCCTCTGCTCACACCTGGCCCTCCAGTTCCGAGGGCAGGGGTCCCACCTCTGGGGATTTGGATCTCCCCAGGAGAGGAGGGTGAGGATCATCCAGAGTTGATGCTCCTCATCCAGGGAATCATTTAATTTTTGTCTTTACAACAAACTGGGAGGTGAGCAATGGTTTGATGGAGAAAAATGAGGCCCAGAGAGAGAAGAGACCAGCCAGTGGATGACAGGGCTGGGATCTGAACCGGGGCAAGTCCACAGGTGTTCTCATCTATAGCCTGCAGCACATGTCTGGGATCTGAGCAGGTTCAGAGCAGGCGGGAGGCGGGGAGGAAGGAGCTGGTGATGCAGAGAACCACTGACATCAAGCCCTCTTCGCTTCAGATACTCTGCAGGGCCCTCTCTCTCCCACACCCCATTTTAGCCTCTCACTTAGGCAGCTCAGAGTTGGGAATCTTGTTACCCGGCTGAGTAAACTGAGGTGCAGAGAGCCAAGCAGCCTATCCAAGGGCCGCCACCTGGGACCTGGGACACCCTATGCCCCTTAATAGCACCATGATCCTTCACTCCTCTGACCTTCTCCATTATTATAATAACTCAAGACAGTGCGGCCAAACATGTGGATTCACCTGTACCCCTAATGGGCAAGAGGCTCCCTGAGCCTTGGTTTCCTTATGTGTACCATGGGGTGCTGTGGGGATTTGAAAGCATGTTTGCCAAGCTCCCAGCATGGGGTTCAGCTCCCAGCAGTACTGTTCGCTTTTGTCCGAGGACCCCATCACGTCTGTGTGGAAGTGCCACGCCCTTGTCTATACCTATACGGCGTGGGGATCTTTGTCTGGGATCTGCCTCTGCCTGCATGCACCGCCCACTCAGCCACACTCAGCTTTCTCTGCCCTCGGTCCAATCTCAGAAACCTCCACCTGACAGCTGCCCAGTTGCCCAGGTATCTTGATTCCAGGATGGAATGAGGCTCGGGGGCGTAGGGTAGCACTGGGTAGCACTATGAAAGCAAAGGCACCTTTGTTCCTGGACCACTTCCTCCCCCCCCCACCCCCCAAGCCCACCCTACTGCTGACAAACCGGAATTCTGTGCGTAACAAAATCCCTTGAGATGTGGCTGGTGGGAATCCCTTATCAGATGAAGTTTATCCCATCCCCCAGACTCTGCAAGGGCTAAGGTGAGGAAGCTGCCGAGCTAAGGAGGACGGGGTCAGAGAGAAGAAAGGTGCCCCACCAGGCAGCCTGCCTCTCACTTCTCTTGATGCTCATGACAGCCTGGTGAGGTGTCACAATTACTCTCCCACCTTCACGGGTGAGGACCCTGAGGTCCAGCCCCCCAGAAGTTTTCCCAGGTGTCATAGCCACTGAGAAGCAGGACTTATATCCAGAGCAGATGCTGGGACCTCGGCACCAGTGGCTCCCGGTGCACTCTGTGTGGACCACGTGGCCCTCCCCAGCCTCCGGGGGGCCTGGAAGGTCTGGATGGCATCTCTTTTCATCTCCCACCATGTCCTCCTTACTCACAGCATCCCAGTCCACTGGCTTCCTTTTTACTCTTTTGGTCCCCCAAGCCCATTCCCACCCCCAGGCATGCTGTTCCTTCTGCCCCAAAACATCTTTCCCTTCTTCACATCTTTCCCTGGCTCCTCTAGCTGCACAGATATTCCCTCCCCTGTGCCCATTAACCTCCATCTCAGTCCCTTGACATTGATTTTTCCAGATGGCTTCTCCTTTTGCAATTGCTGATTTATTCACCTGGCTGGTGCTGACTTTCTACTGCTCCCTTCTAGCCCGTGAATTCTCTGTGGGCTAGAATTTGGGGTACTTTTTAGTCACTTTCGTAGCTAGCACCTACACCTGCCACATAGCAGGAGCTCACTGAGTGTTCAGCGAATGAATGAATGAGTAGAAGGACGGGTGAGCAAATGAATGAATGACCCTCCATGCTCCCTCTCAGGCACCTGCTCTAGGTGCCCTGAGGCCAGTCCCGAAGGCTCAGGTTGGTCAAAGGCAGCAAGAGATGAAGTTATAAACCAGGGCAGGCAAATGGAGTGTGCAAAGTTTTTTGAGAGGAAACTCAAAGACGTGGTTCTATTAAAAATTGATATTTCAATGAGATAATCCCTCTCCTAGGCTTTTAATTGATTGTCTAAAAAGCCTTCCTCTGTTGTTATGCTTCTTTATTTGCAGGGACCATTAATTTTTTTATGGGCGATCAAACTCAAATAGAGTGGAAGGGCTACCGCATGGCCGATCCCAAAACAGTAACCAAGGCGCCAGGGCCAACATCTGGGGGTCGACCAGGACAGGTGAGATGGCCACGGGGCTGGCCTCGGTTCTGGATGCTGGGAAGAGGGGAAGCCCCTGCATGTCCTGAACACACACATGCACCCCCCCCACCCCTAGATGCGCCTGCGTGAAGGGAAGAGGAGCAGGTGGGAGCTTCAGAGTGTATAGGGCAACCTCTGTGAGGCAGAGCCCACTGGGAAAGTGGGGATGCCTGGTACCCCCTTGCCACTGGTGGCCAGTCCCCCACTACTCCAGACCTCTGCTCCCCACCTGGTCCTTGCAGGGTGGGGTTAGAGGTGGACAAGGAAGAGCAGGAGGATGGGTCAGAACCTCTAGGTTCTACCATTTCTTCCCAGGGGGGTGACACCAGCACCGGTCTCCAGGGGAAGCTTCCAAGCACAGAGCCAGGAAGGGCCACTGTTGCTGTTGCTTACACCTTTGTTAACCTCAGCATTCCTCTCCTGGCTCTGTGGGCAGCCCTCAGATCTGCACCCCCCCAGAGTGACCTTGGCCACCTTCCCTCTCCTTCCTCTGGTGTGACTCTCAATCAGCCTCTGTGCTCTGCTGCAAAACCTGTGGCCACGGAGGTGTTCTGTGTGCACCTGCCTACCAGGTCTGTGGCCACATGTGCTTCTCTCCCCACCCCCCGCCCCATCCTTCCACACTGTCAGCCTGACAGGTGGCCCCAGAGGGTCCCAGCTACAGTGACAGTGGGCCAGGGCTGGGCTGGGCTGGCCCCTGGTTCTTTCTTAACTGATGCGCCCATGAGCTGGTCTCCCTCACCATGTTGCTCCAGGCTCCTGACATCTCTTTTCTGGAAGGGAGGGACTGGCCAAGCAGGGCCGGCTTCAGGTGCCTGTGGTCATTGCACTCACCCCGGAGCCCTGTCCTTGGAAGGACCTCATGCTTGCTTGTTTTTGTTTTTGTTTAATTTTACTTATTTATTTGCGAGAGAGAGAATGAGCAGGGGAAGGGCAGAGGGTGAGGAAGAAGCAGATTCCCCACTAGCAGAGAGCCAGATCCCAGGATCCTGGGATCATGACCTGAGCCGAAGGCAGACACTTAACCAACTGAGCCACCCAAGCGCCCCTCCTATGCCTGGTTTAATGCTCTGTTGTTGCCTTCTTAAAATTAACAATTCTAAAGGGAGTTCCACATTTTCACTTTGCATTAGGCTCCACCAACTATGAAGCCAGTTTTGCTGCCAAGGGACAGACCTGCTTCAAGAAATGGCCAGAGGGTGGGTCCCCAGGGCAGACCAAGCACGCCTGCCGTTAGCCATCACCATTCCCCCAGAGGACTAGCCGTATCCCAATATCTTGTCCCCCACTTCCCCACGTCTCCCTCAGCTCAGAAATCCTCCTGGCTCTCACCACCTCGCTGTAGGGCCCCACCAGAGGACCAGCTCCTTCGTGGAAAATGACTTCTCTAGGCATCTCCATGTCTCAGACTTGGGGTGGGGGCTCAGAGGAAGACAAGGGGGTCTTCAAATCCATATGTTTCCCCCAGGCAGGTATGACTCCTACAAGGTGGCAGTATGGATGCCTCAGAGCAGATGATGCAAAAGTTCACATAAGCCATCCGTGGAATTCATATGGGCTTTCTTCAGGCAGGGGATACAACTGCTTTGGCCTTGTGGGCACTAGAAAAGTGCACCTATGTCCCCAGGTGACAAAGGCTCTGCTCCCACAAGGCAAACTGGCACAATGTAGCAAAGACAGCCAGTGACTTTTAGAACCGTCTTGTAAGGAAGTCTGTAAGCTCGCAGAACATGTGAGTGTGGCTGTGAATGTTTAGCCACACAAGTGTGCATGATGGCATTGTTTACAAAACCAAACATGGAGAGAGCTTAATGGCCAGCCGTGGGGGGGCCAGTCAAATAAATGACAGTGCCTTTCTCCGGTGGATGCCAGACAGTCAGCAGAATCGACCTTGTCAAGGATGGAGTGAGTGCAAAACCAGATCTGAATGTAGCACACAACGTGGGCTTAGTTTTTTCTCGATACGTGTGGAAGCATCGATACCATGGTGTTAGTCTCTGGGTTTTTTTTCTTTCTTATCCCTGACTCACCTGGCTCCCAGTGGCTAGTCACCAAGGGGTCAGAGATGCTTGACTTTCCGGGGATCTCTCAGATCTGTCCCCTGCCACCACCCCTCTCACCACCCAAGCCACACCACCTCTCTCCTGCAAGACTTGCCTTCACTTCCTGTCTTGTTCCCCCCAATTCCATTCAGGCCCCTCCATCTATTCTCTCAGGGCAGCCAGAAGGACTTTTTCAAAATCCAAGGTTGGATCCTATCTCTTTTCCTCTTTAAAAACCCTTGATGAATTCCCCATTTCTATTAAGATGAACACCACACCCTTGAACCGGCCTTCAAGACTCTTTGTGGCCAGCCTCACGTGCACTGTACTTCCCCTCCTCCCTCTACATTGCAACCACTCTGGCCTCTTCCCGCAGTCATATACAGAGCAGAATCTCTTCTGCCACAGGGCCTTTGCACATGAGTTTCCCCTAACCCAGAACATGCCTCCCTCCTCCCCTCTTCACCTAGTTAATTCACTCCTTTGTTTTCATCACTTCTTCAGGACACCCTCCCAGACAGCTCAGCTCTCCCTGACCTCTTCTTGCCCCAGATAACCCCTCCCTCACCCTCTCTGCCCTTCCCACAGTTGCAGCTGCAACTGAGTTCTTAGGTCGATATCTGTCACTTTCACTAGCCCGTGAACTCCTCGAGGACCAGGTGGTTCTTGTTGTGCCCAGTGCCTGGCACAGAGTAAGTCCTCACATGTTTGTTGAATGAGTCAATGAACCAGTGAGGGAGGGAAGCCTGGTCCAAGCACCCCGCCCCCCTCCATTGCTGGCTAGCTCGGGGAGGGGGGCGGTGTCCAGAGAACAGCTTGGCCGACCTACCATTAGCATATCACACCAGTGCTCAGGAAGACAGCCAGGGTGGTGCTCCCGGGCCTGGAACTTGCCTCCTTCCTGAGAGCTGCTGCTCTCTGCATCCCTCGGAAATTGCCCCTGGACCGGCCTCCTCTAGAGGAAGCAGAGGGAGCTAGGGGGCCCCATCTCCTTCCTCTCCACCCCTTCACAGTCAGTCCCCTTTGATGTGAAGGTTCCTGGGGAGGCTGGTTTGTGTCACTGTGGAGCCTGGTGGGGAGAGGGAGACAGTCTGGGGCCTCCTTCTTAAGTGGTAAACTGGCCCCGGGCTCTGTGATCCTGTGGGGGCAGAGAGGCGGGGGTTCCCACAAAACACCAGCCTCCCACCAACAACATTTGAAAATAATCCATCAATCTGATGACCACGGTGGGTTTGCCCAGGGCTCTAGGGACTCCTTAAGACTCCAGATTTCACCTCCTCTTATGCTGGTTCTGTCAAGCCCACCTGTTTCCCAAGAGCAGGCCTCAGATGCCAGGGGTGGTGAGGATGGGGAGGAACTTGCAGGTGGCCCCCTATGGGATCAGCATGGGCAAGGATTCCTCCCATCCTTCTAGGTAATGTTAAAACCCCAAGAAACAGAGACCACACGGTCTCCAATTCAAGTTCTGACATGACCACATCATTTTGAACAGATTCTTCTATTTACTGGGCCTCAATTTTTCTACCTGTGAAATGGGGATTGCAATATATACTCTGGATTGCTGCTGTGAGGTTTATTTTTTTTTAAGATTTTATTTATTTATTCATGACAGACAGAGAGAGAGGCAGAGACACAGTTGGAGGGAGAAGCAGGCTCCATGCAGGGAGTCTGACATGGGACTTGATCCTAGGACTCCAGGATCACACCCTGGGCTCAATGCAGGTGCTTAACCGCTGAGCCACCAGGGATCCCTGCTGTGAGGTTTAATAGGCTGGTATGGTATTTCCCGAGTGTGGACTCACCACCCCCACGGTAAATCAGGTGATGTGGGTCACACTCCACAAAACAACCTGAACCAGCACAGGTCACACGCCAAGTAATCAACTGCCTGTTCATGTTTATTTCCACCCTCTGCCGGCTGCCAGGGAAAGCCTCAGACAAGTGGTATGTGGCTTTAGTACCTACTCGCTCAGGTCCTTTTTAACAAGAGCTTTTAACAAGGTAGGCAATGCTAGCCAGCACACATTTAATGCATTTGCTTTATTTTTTAGGTATTTTATTTATAGAGATTGTTCTCAAGGCAAATAGTAAAACATGAGCCAATCTAAAGAAAAAGTATTGAGCAAATAATATAGTGCAAGAGATGCTTGAATCAGGCAAAGATCGCACAGGTGCACGAGTGGCTGGTGCTGGGAAAGTCTATTGTAGCAGGAGGGGAAAGACTTTAAACGGTCAAGTGATGTACAAACATGGAGCAAGGCTGAGGGACTGAAACGGTCAATGCTGGAGAAGGGCTTTGCAGTTCCTGGGAGAAAATCTCAGGCCTGAGGGGCTAAGGTCAGAGTGTAAGATTAATGGTTTAAAAATAGTAACACGTGATAACAGCCCTCCCTCCATTCTGTGCACCAGGCACCAGGCAGATACTGCCACAGATAGTATTTTATGTAACCTTCATTGTTCCCAGGTCTGGAGGAGGAAATTGAGGTTCCAGATGGTGAAGGGTCTTGCAGAAGAGCTGGGATGGACCCCCAGAGGCCTCCCTGCCTCTGTCCTCAGGAATTTCAAGTGCCTGTGAATCCTGCCTCCTTCCTGCCCTCTCAGTCAGGTCCTGAGGCCTGGGTTGTCCTCAGCACCCAGCTGGTGATCAGAACTCGGGGGGATAAGCCTTACCAGAGCACTGTACCCACACCTCCACCCCCAAACAGCCTGATCAGAGGGTAGGGAATGATCACATTCCTTAACTCCAACTAATAGACTTGGTACTTTAACAGATTTTTTTCTTTAAGATTTTTTATTATTAGGAACACCTGGGTGGCTCAGTGGTTGAGCGTCTGCCTTTGGCTCTGGTCGAGATCCTGGAGACTTGGGATGGAGTCCCACATCGGGCTCCCTACATGGAGCCTGCTTGTCCCTCTGCCTGTGTCTCTGCCTCTCTCTCTCTCTGTCTCTCATGAATAAATAAATAAAATCTTTTAAAAAAATTTATTATCAATTTATTTGAGAGAGAACATGCACATGTGTGTGCAGTGCAAGGAGCAGGAGAGGGACAAGCAGACTCCATGCTGAGTCTGATGTGGTATTTGATCCCAGGACCCTGAGATCATGACCTGAGCCAAAATCAAGAGTCAGACCTCTAACTGACTGAGCCACCCAGGCGCCCCTTAGAATTTACCATCCCCACTTTACAGATGACAAGACTGAGGCACAGAGGAGTTAGGTAAGTTGCCCAGGTGGTGAAACCATGGCTGGAACTGGGTGGTTGGTTCCACATGTCTAAGCCACTGGCCTCCTCTGCCTCGAGCCCTCCTGTCCTTCTCAGCTGGCCAGTGGGGTTTGCAAGCCCTCCCCCTCCATCACCAAAGGGCACAGAGCAGAGGCACAGAACAGAGTTCACATGGCCAACCCCTTGTCCCGTACCCGCTGCCTCAGTGTCCCCAGGTAGCTCATCCTAACTAGAGGGTCCAACTGCCAGGCTTTGTTGTTCCCTGCCAGCCCGGGAAGACCAGGGGAGCTAGAGAAGAGGAAGGCCCTGACTATGGCCAGTGTTGCCGTCACAACTCCTGGGCTTCGCCATTCATGGCCGGGGAGAACACCCAGAGCGGCCTTCCTCTACTGTTCTCCGTTGTAGCTGCTCCAGTTCATTCTTTCCCAGACACATTGGGCCATGAGCACCTGAAAGCCCTGATGATGCTCAGGCAAGAAGCAAAGCTGGTTTGCCCACCTAGAAAGAGTGTTGGCTGCAGAATGAAGATGTCAGAAAATAAAATCAGTCTGCCTGGTGGGGCTGAGTGGCCACTTAGCTCAGCAGGCGTGGGGCTGAAGGTGCTAATAAAGCAAACACAGCCAGAGACCATGATGCTGCCCGGCCCTGCCCACCCCCCACGCGGCCCCAGGCCCCCAGCTTCAATGCCAGACCAAACATGGCTGGAGACCCCGGCCGGAGCTGGAGAGCTGCGCCCATTTGGCACCAACCTCACTTGACCTCCCCTGGTCAGCACTGGAGGATGAAGCACGGCATTCACTCGTGAATTTGATTTTAAACACGAGATTCTGGAAGCGGAAAGGATTTGCTAGTGGCCTCGCAGCTGGAGGCCTCCAGGCTCCATGTAAGGCTTTCCCCAGTGACCCACAGCACCCCAGCCTCCCTTCCCTGAACCTATACCCAAGGGTTAAACCAACACCTCCAGGGTGCAACTTCTGAGCTCAGATTTGGAAACTGGATCAGTTCTCAAATAGTTGATTTTGGGTAGCATGTGGATGAAGCAGTTACATATTTTGAGATGCAATGTGTGTGTATGTGTAAAATCTGTTATAATATGTTGTGATATGTATGTGTTGTTTGTTAATATTTTATTTATTTATTCATGAGAGACACAGAGAGAGAGAGGCAGAGACACAGGCAGAGGGAGAAGCAGGCTCCATGCAGGAAGCCTGATCTAGGATTCGATCCCAGGACCCCAGGATCACGACCTGAGTCGAAGACAGATGCTCAACCACTGAGCCACCTAGGCGCCCCACATGTGTATATTTGTAATCATATAATATGTACTCTCTTTTTTTTGCCTTATTTCAATTTTTCTTGGCCTAATCGTTTTATTTAAACATTTTTAAAGTAGGCTCCACATCCCGTGTGGAGTCCAATGCAGGGCTGGAACTCACAACCCTGAGATCATGACCCAAGCTGAGATCAAGAGTTGAACACTTAACAGATAGAGCCACCCAGTCACCCCTTGGCATAATTATTTTGAGATTCATCTATGTCATTGCCACTATCTGCAGTTTGTTCTTTTTATTACTATTGTATTTTGCCATATGTGTGGATCTATAAAATTAGCAAAAATGCAAACTAATATCTAGTGACAGGACGCAAACTGATGATTGCCTGGGGACTGATGGGGGTAAAGAAGGGCAGGGAAGGAATGAAAGGAAAGGAAGAAACTGGAATGATGAATATGTTCACTATCTTGGTTGCACTGATCAGTATGCTTATGTCAAAATGCCTCACACTGTACATTTTAAATATGTGCAGTTTATTGTATGTCAGTTACACTTCAATAAAGCTTTAATGTATATATAGTACTATATATACATACATAAATTGGCACTCATCCAATCTATGACTTGATGAATAGTATTACTTAGTTCAAGGGCAGAGCAGGGGTGGTGTTTATGGGTTTTTTCTCCCTTAAGTGAGTTGGCACTTCTGCTTCTGGAAAGATAAAGTAGTCCCATTTTTCTCTATTCTTCCCACTAATTACAATTAAAAAGCCTGCAGCTTATATGTAAAACAAATACAAGAAGACTCTGAAAAGCAGCACGGAGAAGGCAGATAGGCTGGGGAAGATGGGACCCAAGCAACAACACAGTGGTGAGTTCCCTGGATTTTCACTTTGCCTTATACATTGCACTCCTTTTTTTTTTTTTTTTAATATCTTATTTATTTGAGAGAGTGACAGCAGGAACAGAAGGAGAGGGAGAAGCAGACTCCTCACTGAGCCAGGGAGCCTGACATGGGGCTTGATCCCAGGACCCCGGGATTATGACCTGAGCCAAAGGCAGATGCTTAACCAACCAAGCCACCCAGGCACCCCCATATGTTGCAGTCTTGATGCTGAAGACATCAACCACTGGGAAATGCCAATGGGCACAGACCAAAAGAAAGCTCTGACAAAAGCCTGCTCTGTCTAGCCAAAGAACCAAGAAAGGGGCATACTGGCAAAACAGAAAACTTTTAGATGATAACCACCTGTGCCAGCCAAAAACTACGGAAAAAATTGCAGTGTCACCCTCATCCACACCAGCAAAGGCTAAATGAGGAGCCTAGACACCCTCTGCAGGTGTCCCCAACCAACAATGAAGCTCCCCTGCTGCCATGTCAGTGGAGACCTGAAGGTGAGCCTCAGCTTCCACTTGACCTGGTGATAATGAGGCACACCTCTCCCTCTTCCCTGAGGTGGTATCAGAGGAAGTCTTGTGGAAAGTTAGGATTTTGGCCACTGCCCAATGGCAGTGAGGCCACTCCCACTGTGGTGTCAGTAGAGAACAACCCTACCCAACAAGAATGAGCAGCCCTGCCTTTCCACTTGTCAACAGAGGCAAAGTAGAGAATCTAGACTTCTATCTGCACCTGGCTGTAACTAGGTGGTGGCCACTACCCTCTCCCTGCCCCCTATCCCCTGCTGAAACAGAATCAGAGAACAGAAGCTAAAACAGCTTAAATAAGATCTAGAGTCTCATAATATGAAAGTGTCCAGATTTCAAAATATTACTCTAGACCAAGAATTAGATCACACTGCATGAGAAAGGAAAACCAAGGGGTGCCTGGGTTGTGTGCCCCTTGGTTGTACGTCCAACTTTTTTTTTAAAAAAAAGATTTAATTATTTATTCATTAAAGATACAGAGAGAGGGAGAGAGGCAGAGACACAGGCAGAGAGAGAAGCAGGCTCCCTGGGGGAGCCCGATGTGGGACTTGATCCTGGGACTCCAGGATCACCCCTGGGCTGAAGGCAGGTGTTCAACTGCTGAGCCACCCAAGAGTCCCCAGTTTTTTGTTTTTGTTTTTTTTTTAGTTTTTGGTTTTGAATCAGGTCATGATCCCAGGATGGTGAGATCAAGCCCCACATCTCATCTGCTTGAGAATCTCTCCATCTCCCTCTCTGCCGCTCCACCTGCTTACACACTCTCTTTCTCAAAAAAATAAATATTTTTAATTTATTATTTTTATTTATTTTAGAAAAAAAGATTTCATTTATTTATTCATGAGAGAGAGAGAGAGAGAGAGAGACAGAGAGAGGCAGAGACACAGAGAGAGGGAGAAGCAGGCTCCATCCTAGGTCTCCAGGATCACACCCTGGGCTGAAGGAGGCGCTAAACCGCTGAGCCACCTGGGCTGCCCTAAATATTTTTTTTTTAAAAGGCAATCAAGAAATTCAACACTGAGATGATAGAGATGTTAGAATTCTCTGAGTTTTTAAAAAGAATTTACTTATTTATGAGATACAGAGAGGCAGAGACATAGGCAGACAGAGAAGCAGACTCCCTGTGGGGAGCCCAATGCAAAACTCTATCCCAGGACCCTGCATCACGCTGTGAGCCAAAGGTAGATGCTCAACCACTGAGCCACCCAGGTGTCACAGAATTCTCTGATTTTAAAGCATCCATGATTTAAAGATGGTTCAGCACACAAATTTAAATACATTTGAAACAAATGAAAAAACAAAAAGTCTCGGCAAATAAATAGAAGGTATAAAGGAAACTAAATAGAAATTTTAGAACTGAAAAGTACAATCACTGAAATTAAAAATTCAGTGGGTGGGCTCAACAGCAGAATAAAGGAGACAGAAGAAAGAGCCAATGCACTGGAAGATGGAACGATAGAAATTGTGCTATTTGAACGAGAGAAAATAGACCTAAAAAATAAAAAGTAAAAACGAACAGAGCCTCAGGGATTTGTGGGACTATAGAAAGAGATTTAATACTTGTTTCATCAGAGTCCCAGGAGAGTGGAAAGAAAGAGAGCATATCTGAAAAAGTACTTGAAGAAATAATGGCTGAAAACTTCTCAAATTTGGTAAAGGACATAAACCTACAAATTCAAGAAGCTGAATGAATGCCAAAGAGGACAAACCAAAAAAGTCACTCTAAGCTACCTCAAAATTAAACTTCTGAAAGCTAAAGATGAAGGGGGAAAAACCTGAAAGCAGCCAGAGGAAAACAACACCTTGCATATAAGGAAGAAAGAATTGGAATGATAATAGATTTCTCCTTAGAAGCCAGAGCCCAGAAGGAAGAGGCAAAATAATTTTCAAGTGCTGAAAGAAAAGAACTGTTAACCTAGAATCTCATACCCAATGGCAGTGTTCTTCAGGAATAAGAAAAAATCTAGACATTTTGAGATGAAGAAAAGTTATACCTACCCTAAAAAAATGACTAAAGGAAATTTGCTGAACGGAAAGAACTAAAAGGAGGGAGCCTTAGAATATGAAGATGGATGAAAGAACACAGTAAGCAAAATATGGGCAAATACAATCATCTTTCTTTTACTTCTTGAGTTTTCTAAACTATGTTTGACAGTTAAAGCAAAAATTATTACACTGCCTGATGTGGTTCTAAAATATATAAAGAGAAAATTTTAGAGATGATTAAATTATAAATTGGGGAGGGCAGAGGGACCTAAAGAGAGGTAAGATTTCTCTATTTTACTCAAACTGGCAAAATGATCACACCAGTAGACATCAAGTTATAGACATGATGTAATACCTAGAGCAACCACTAACAAGCTGTACAAAAAGATAATTGGTAAACTAAAGTGGAATTGTGAGAAATATTCATGGGAAGGCAGGAAAAAGAAAACACAGAAGCAAAAAAAAAAAAGAAAAGACAAAACAGAAAATGAACTGACGGATTAAAGCTCTAGCCTAAGGATGCCTGGGTGGCTCAGCGGTTAAAGCGTCTGCCTTCCGCCCAGGTCGTGATTCTGGAGACCCGGGATCAAGTCCCATGTCAGGTTCCCTTGCATGGAACCTGCATCTCCTTCTCCTGTGTCTCTGCCTCTCTCTCTCTCTCTCTCTCTCTCTCTGTCTCTCATGAATAAATAAATAAAATCTTAAAATAAAAAATAAAAAAATAAAAAAAATAAAAATAAAGCTCTAGCCTTATCAAGGATTACACTAAAGGCAAATGGTCTAAATACACCAATTAAAAAGTAGATATTGCCAGACTGATTAAAAACCATGAATCAAATATATGCCATCTCCAGGAGACTTACTACAAATATAATGGTATTAGGTTGAGAATTAAAGGATGAAAGAAGTTGTATCATAAAAACGCTAATCAAAGGGAAAAGGGGGGTGATTATATTAACATCAAACAAAGTAGACTTTTTTAAAGATTTTATTTATTTTTTTGAGAGAGAGAGAGAGAGAAAGAGAGAGCACAGCTAGGGTGGAGGGCAGTGGGAGAGAGAGAAGGAGACTCCCTGATGAGCAGGGAACCAGATGTGAGGCTTGATCCCAGACCCCAGGTTCATGACCTGAGCTGAGGGCAGATGCTCAACCAACTGAGCCATCCAGGCACCCCAAAGTAGACTTTAGATGAAGAAAAATTAGAGCCAGAGAGGGACAGTATACACTACTAAAAAGATCAATCTACTGAGAAGATAATAACAGTTCTAAATATGTACATACCAAACAACAGACATACCAAATATGTGAAACAAAAAATATCAAGTACTGAAGAGAAATGGACAAATCCACAATAATATTTGAAGACATCAACAGCTTTCTCTTGACTATTGATGGAACAACTAGTAGAGAATCAGCAAGGATGTGGAAGAACATCAGCCAACTGGATCCAGTCGATATTTATATGACAATCCACTCAAGAAACTGAACGCTCTTCCCCAAAGATCAAGAGCAAGGAAAGGATGTCAGGTCTCACTACTCTTACTCCAGTGTTGCAAGTTCTAGCCAATGCAATAAGGTAAGAAAAGGAGGTAAAAGACATACAGACAGGAAAGAAAGAAAGAAAGAAAACTGTCTCTATGTGCAGATAAAATGATTATGTATGTGGAAAAGCTCACAATGGTGCTGGGTCAATTGGACATCCACAGGCCAAAGGGGAAAAACACAACATCAACCTATGTCTTGTACCTCCTACAAAATTTAATTCAAGCTAGATTGCAGACTTCTGTGTAAAATATAAAACTACTGAACTTTTAGAATAAAATATAGGAGAAAATCTTCAGGATTAAGGGGTAGGCAAAGAGTTCTTAGACTTGGCACCAAAAGCACAATCCATTGAAGGGAAAGTTGATAATTTGGACTTCGTTGAAATTTTTAAATTTTGCTTTGTGAAATATCTTGTTAAGTGGATGAAAAGACAAGCGACAGACTGGGACAAAATATTTGTAAAATACATAACTGAAAAAGGAGTAGTATCTAGAATATATAAAGAACTCTCAAAACTCAACAACAAAAAAGCAAATAATCAAACTAGAACATGGACAAAAGACATGAAGAAACATTTCACTGAAGATGGCACACAGATGGCGAATTAGCACATGAAAAGATGTTCGACAACATTATCCATTAGGAAAATGCAAATTTAAACTGTAATGAGATATCACAACACACTTCATCAGAATGGCTTTAAAAAACTAGAAAAGAAAAGTAGTGATGACCATAAATGCTGGCAAGGATGTACAGAAACTGGATCATTCATACATTGCTGGTGCGAATGTCAAATGGGATAGCCATTCTGAAAAACAATTTGGCAGGGTTTTTTCTTTTCTTTTTTTTAACTAAACCCAATTACCATATGACCCAGTAATTGCACTCCTAGGCATTTATCCCAGAGCAATAAAGACTTATGTTTGCACAAAAACCTGTACATGAACATTCATAGCAGCTTTATTCATAATAGTCACACACTGGAAATAACCTAGATGTCTTTCAAAGGATGCACAAATAAACAAACTGTGGTACATCCATACCATGGAATACTACTTGGTGGTGGAAGAAATGAACTACTGATACATGCAACAACTTGGATGAATTTCCAAAGATTTATGCTGAGTGGGGAGAAAAAAGACATTTCCCAAGGATCACATACTCATGATTCTAATTTTATAACATTCTGGAAATGACCAAAGTATAGAAATAGAGACCAGATTGGTGGTTGCCCCTGGGGGTGAAGGAGGGGTAAGGGTGGGAGGACAGTGGGTATGGCTATAAAGGACAACACGAGAGAGAGATCTTGGTGCTGATGGAAACGTTCCAAATCTTGACCTTTTCAATGTCAGTATCTGGGCTGTGATATTGTACTCTAGCACAAATGCCACCATTGAAGGAAACTGGGTAAAGGTACATGGATCTCTCTGTATTGTAGCTTACAATGTCATATGACTCCAAATATCTCAAAATAAAACGTTTAATTAAAAAATATTTAGGTGACAATAATGCACACAGAGAATGGATTGGGTGAAAATGATGAGGATAGAGAAGGAAGATATTTGTGAAGCCTCATGCTCGAGAAAATGCTTTTTTCCCTAAAGTTTTTATTTATTTAGACAGAGAGAGTGTGTGCATGTGAGCAAATGAGCAGGGGGGAGAGGGAGAGAGAGAACCTCAAGCTGTCTCCCTGCTGAGTGTGGAACCCCATGCAGGGCTCTATCCCATGACCCTGAGACTATGACCCAAGCTGAAATCAACCTAACCGACCGAGCCACCCAGGCGGAAAGTCCTCCAGAGGTTTCTGGTGGCAAAAAATTTTGCTGTGATGGATCAAGTGCTGAGGGCTCTATGGGCTGTGGTTTGAGGCAAAGCAGGTGGGGTCATGTTTGGGAGATGCATGGGGGGGTTCAGAAGGTGGACACCCAGGCCAGCTTGGCCAGCAGGGACCAGCGCAGCTGCTTCCTCCCTGGTAGCATGGGGCTGGTTAGCTCAGGTCCAGGGTAGGAGGCTTCTGGGGGGTCCTGGGGGCATCCTTGGTGGTCCTGGGCACCCACAATGACTATCCAGGGAAATGTCCAGGGAAAGGAAAGCAGCCCCCTCCTAAGAAGCTCCCTGGGCAAGCCTGGGCAAGGAGGAGGCCCAGTGTCCGGGAGGCAGGGTCAGGGACTCCATGGGTGAGTGCCGCGGTTCTGCCCTCCTCCCTTGCACGTCCCCGCCCTGCATGTCCCCCCACCCCCCCACCCCGCGCGCCCCTGCATTAGGCCTTTTTCTCTGAGGACACCTGGACAAGGCTTGGACTTGGAGGCATTTTCATTTCTCGTTTCTGTTGTTCAGGTGCGGCCTTTTGTTTCGTAGAGTTGGTCTAAAGCAGTGAATAGTGGGCATGGAGACCACCTAGGCGCTACTCCCAGAGATTCTGATTTCCTTTGGAGTGGGGACTGGGGGTACTGGTACAGGGAGGGAGGGGCTGGCAAGCTGCCAGGGGAGCTGACCTCTGGGGGAGAGGTGCTGTGGCGGCTCCGGGGAAGTGTGCGTGGAGGGTAGGGGGACCCCTGAGGAGGTCTGGGAGGCTGGGCCTGGAAGGGGCCTGGGAATCCTACTGGGGATAGGGCAAGGGGTGTGTGTGCGCCTGATTTCCGAAGGAATCGGGAATTGAGATTTGGGGGCTGGGAGCTGTTTTTGGGCTCAGCTTTCAGGGGCTGGGAGGCGATAGGAGGCAGGGATTGGGGGCCCAGGGAGGGGCGGTGGGGCTGGGCGGGTTGCGGAGGGCGAGCTTTAGGGGGGCGCCAGCGAGGTGGGGGGCGGGGGGCCGGGGGCGGGGGGTGGAGAGACTCCGGGCGGAAGCCGGTGTCCCGCGACTCGAAGAAATACGGCGAGGGCGAGGGCGGGCCCCGGGGGTGGGGGGCGGGGCGCGGCGCGGGGGACCGGGCGCGGGGGCCGCGCCGCCGACCCCCCTCGGAGCCCAGCCCCGCGGCCGCGCCTCCGTCGCGCTCCCCGCCCGGAGCCGGCGCCGCCGCCGCCCCGCTGCCCCCGCCGGCCGCGCCGTGACGCGGGCATGAGCCTGGCCCGCCGCCCGCCGCCCGCCGCCCGCCGAGCCAGCGCCCCGGGCCGGGCCTTGGCGCCCAGGTAACTTGGGGGGCGCGAGGCGGGGAGGGGGCCTAGGCCGCGCGCGAGCCCGCGAGCCCCTCGGCGACGCCAGCCAAGAACTCTCCGAGCCGGTGGGCCCCGGGCCCCGGGGACCCGCCCTCAGCAGCCCCCCCGGCGGCCCCTCCCCCGGGCCCCTGAAACTCCCGGCGCTCCACCTAAGGTCCGGGCCTGCGCTCACCCCTGCCCCGCACCGACCGCCGGCCCCTGTGCTCCCTGCCCATCGCTGCCCCGACCCTACCTGCCTCCCCACTTTCCTGCTGTCTCTCAGCTCCCCAAGTTCCAAGAGACTTCTGTACCGCAGCCCGCTGCCGACCCCCACCTGCGAATGGTTGCTGTCCTACAACTTAAACTCATGGCCAGCTCCCCTCCTGTCCTGGACCCTTCCTCCCCTGGCCATGGGAGACTGTCCACCTTCTCCCCGGAGCCCCCAAGGCCCTGCTTCTGGTTAAATGCTTTCTGTCACTGCAAAGAGGGATGAGCAGAGGCTGAGCACCACCTGGGTGACGTGGGCAGAGCAGGGACTCTGTGCAGCCTGCCAGTCCCGAGCTTTTGGGTGCAGGACAGTTGCCAGGATGCTTGGATGGAGCATTGGGGGTTTAGCGGTCTGCAAGTCAAGGGCAGTGAGAGGCCCAGCAGGATTCATGGCAGTGGTTAGAGGCTGGTCTTGTTTAGTGCAGATTCTTTTCTGGTCCCTCTCAGAGAGATGTGGCTCAAGCGCTGGCCTCTTCTGCCCCTCTTCCAGGATGGGTTTCAGGAGCTGTGCCTCCTCCAACCCAATTGCTTGCCTCTCTTTTCTTGGGTGCTGGCTACTTTTAGCTCTTCCTTCCTGTGCAGGGCAGCAGGGCTGAGCATGACCTCACCCTACAACCCTGACCAAGGTAGGGCAACCCGGCTGGGCCTGGACTCACTGTCAGCAGTGCTGTCTCCCCCAGGCAGCTTTGAACTGAACTGGGTCTGGGGCCCGGCTGGTTCTCCAGGAACAACAGTTTGCTGGTCGTGACAGCCTGCCCTGGGAAAGCCCTGGGACCCAGGGAAGTGGGAGCCCATTGCTACTTACATGCCTCTGGAAGTTGAGCTGAGTCCTCCCAGGTGGATATGGGTGGTGGTATGAGTAAGAATGAGGAGGACAAATCCTAGGGAGAATTGTTTTCAGTCCCCAATTATTGAGCACTTTGCACTAAGCCCCATTCTGTGCACTGGGATGGAGCTATCAAATAGGCAGATGAATCATTGATGTTCTAGAATGTTCTAGGAGATAGAAAGTGGCCAAGTAGCAAATGAAGAGATGAAGGAATAAGACAATGCTATAGTGATGTGTGTGATGAAGACAGTGAGGCTGGACAGCGGCTGACCGGGTGGTCCAGGGAAGGCCTCTCTGAGGAAGTGTCATCTGAGCTGAGACCTGAATGAAGCTGGAGAATGAAGCTTGGACCGCGTGAGGGAACGGTGTTGTAGGTGAGGAGCAGCAAGTGCAGTGGTCCCGCGTGGGAAGGAGTTAGGCATGTTGGGGAACAGATAGAAGAAGGCCGTGCATACGTAGCAGGGGGAGATGAGGCCAGAGGGTTGGTGAGGGACCGGGAGAGAGCCGAGTGGCAGTGTGTGCCAGCCCATAGCATTGCTTTCCTGGCTTAAGGGCCCAGGACACCATAGCGTTCAGATGTTCCCTCCCCCCTCTCTTCCTCTCTGTCCAGAGCCCCACTGTGGGTGAGACCTGCAGTGTTTGAGGTGGAGGTTCCATGAAGGGATTTGCATGGGTGGAGGCAGGGGGTGAGATGAGGGATCCTCTCCTGGCCCCTGATAATAATCACACGAGGGGGAGAGAGGGCCAGAGTGCAGGTGATGGGAAACATCCCTGGTGCTGGAGAGAATCCTGCCGATAGGATCTTTGCCATGGGGTGAGACAGCGAGACGACAGTGAGACTTGTCCAGGTAGGGCTGTCCCTGAAGCCCTGATAAGATCCTATCAGTCGTGGAGTGGAGAGGCCCAGCCAGGCAGGCAGCTGCTCCTGCTCAGCCATTGGTTGCCAACAGCAGCAAGTAGCGTTTGTTCTGGAGCCAAAGCCTCCAGGCAGAACCCAGGTGCAGGGCGGGAGTGCTTAGAGCGGCTGCCCTATGGGGCAGGTGGACAGGGGGGCCTTGTCCCGCCCCTCTCCTGGGCACTGGGGAGTCTCCCTGCCCCCACCCCACAGGACACCTGCCCTTTCTGGGGAGAGCTGGGGGAAGGGGCCTTGGAGTCTGGCTCTCTTTGGACAGGAGCCCTTCGTGGCCTGGCTCGGGGTGGGCACCATCTCTGGTTGAGCAGCCATGTTGATGCCAAGCTGGGAGAAGGAATGGGGGGCCCTGGCCCCCCCTGCAGTGCTGAGGGGGCTGCTGGGCACTCTGCTTAGCTTTTCTGGGTATTTGGAGCTGAGCTCACAGGCCCAAGACCTCAGGCCTCGAATTGGCGCAGCATTCTTCCCTGCTGTAGGCTCGGCTCGGGAGAGGCCCCGCTGGTAGCTCAAGAGTGATGGGGAAGGTGGCCCGAGGGGTGGCAGGGGAGGGGCAGCCTCAGCCCTGTTCCTGGCCTTCTGAGCTCCACCGCGCTACACTCCCTGATGTCCAGTGGACCTGCACAGTCTCCGCCTGGGCCACCTCTCCAGCTTAATGCAGTGCCGTCCCTCAGGGAGATGTGTTTGTTCTGGGTACCCCCCACACCTGATCCCACTCCCTGTCAAATTTGTGCGTCCATCTATTGGCCTTTCCCCCTCCCTTACTTCCTTCGCTGTACCATTTTGGATCCCAGGCTGGGTCTTAGTCTTGCAGACTTCATTAGGGACAGAGTGTGGCCAGGTGAGCCGCCAAGCCCTTTGTCACCCAGGCTCCCCATGGAGATGGCTTATTTCTGTGGGGCTGACTCTAGGGCTCAGGGTGTGGGCGTGTGGACAGACTGAGCGGCGGTGCTCCTGAGGGCTTGGTGTCACAGTCTCTTGGGAAGGTAGCTGGTTGGTGGAGCCATGACCAGAGGCCCGCACTGGGCAGGTGGAAGGCTTGGTTATGGTGCATTCACAGCCTTTGAAATAAAAATAGCCTTAGTTTTCGAGGCAGAAGCTCTAGGGCTCAAGAGGGCAGACAGGGGCCCATGGATTTATTTCCTCGTTTAAAGTAGGTGGATTCATTCTCATTTTTTTACTACTGGGGAAACCGAGGCACAGGGGAGTGAAGTAGGTGCTCAGAACCAGCAGCCCACTAGATTCACATTCCTGGCTGTGCCGCCTCCCACTGCCTTGAGGGAACCCACCGGCCAGCCTGCTGCCTTGTGAGTGGCCAGCCTGCTGCAGTCTTGGAGGGCAATTTTATGGAGGTGGCCCTTGCTGTGGGGGCAGGGCAGCCCGTGGGGAGGCAGAGTCAGAGCGGGGAGACCTTACTCGTCTCCCACTGCCGGAGCCCAGGTGCCGCAGGGCTGTATGGGGTCAGTGCTGGGGTGGGGACCCCAGGCCAGCCTTTATGGGAAGAAGACAGAGCACTTGGGTGTCCCACCTGGGAGGGTCTGGACAGAGAATGAGCAGGCCGGGAGGCAGCTGAGGATGTGCTGAAGAGACTGTCAGGTTCAGGGAGGACAGGGGAGCACCCCCACCCCCAGTCTGTGTGTGCCCACTGGGGTAGGCCCATCTGTTCCTTGTTAGGGATTCAATAGACAGTCCTCCAGGAGAGTAATTAATGCCACGTTGCTGGCAGATCCAGCAGCATGCCTGCCCCAGGGCTTGATCCTGGCAGCACAGATGCCCAGCTGACCCCAAAAATGCTGCCCCGTTCCCACCTAGCAATCCTGGAGACACGGGCGGGGGTGGGGTGCATGGACCCTGTTGCCGGCAAAGCCCTGTCGCTGAGCCTGGATGGCAGAGAGGGCTTAGGTGGTGGTCGGCAGCACAGGACATTCCCCCCCAACTGTCCCACCCCCTCACCTCCTCACCCCCCACCCCCCTCCCGGGGCCTGCCTGCAGCACCACTCTAAAACTCCTCATTGTTGGTTGTGCCTTAGACTTGCTATGTGACCTCAGCCATGCTGCTTATCCTTTCCGGGCACTTTCTTTTCCCCATCTGTAGAATGGGTGTTGGACTACGTCATTGCTGAGACCCCACCCCCAGCCCAGTCTGAGTCTCAGCTGTTCATATGCCTGATTCTGAGTAGCCCTGCTGGCACCCCTATGTCCTGCTGGGTAATGACTTCGCCTTGGTGCTCCTCACAGCTCTCTGGCTGTGTCCTCTACCCCGGGGCCAGGTGACGGCTGGTTCTCTCGGTAGTTAACTCCTGCCCGTGCTCAGGACATGGGGCACTGGGTGGCCTGGCTGGCGCTCACGCAACCAGCTGGTTTTCCTAGCACCAGGGCCAGGGCGAGGTGACTGCTTCCCCGGTGGCCACCTCCAGCCGGCCCAGCACATTCCTCAGGCTTATCTGGGGGCCCGCCCCGCCGGACTCTGCCCTCCCACCCAGGAAGCGGCACCCAGAGGAGCTGCTGAAGAGTTCCAGGGCCCAGAGGAGGGCCCAGTGGGCTTGAGTCTTGGCCTCCCCCCCACACCCGGGGCTGGAGAGGACCAGGTAGAGAACGGGGTGGGGCGTAGGGATGGGGGGAGCTTCTGCTGAGACTGACACGGCGACTTGTCCTGCACCTCGGGAAGCGTGGGCTTCACTCGGACACCAGACTGTGCTGTCTCCTGGGATCCCCTACCTCCTCCTCTTGAAGGCTGTCCCGTGAGGCTCCTGCGAGGGGGGCCTGGCTCTGGGCCTGCCCCCCCAGTCACTGCAGAGCTGTAACGGGAGCTGGGGCGGCCCGCGGCCCCTGGAGCCCGCGCCAGGCCTCCCAGGAAGGGGTTAACCGCCAGCCCCGGCCTGAGGGAGGGGACTGGGCTGGACCATTTTCTCCTGCCGCCTCCACGCCTCCACCTCGGTTTTCCTGAATGGTTCTGGCGTCCCGGGGTGGGGAGGGAAGGGGAGGAAGGCGGGCGGGGGAGGGGGAGGAGTGTGGGAAGAGGAAGGAGAAAAGAGCGAAGACAGCCAGGGGAAGAGAAAGATGTCACTGTCTAGTCTCCCTGTCATTTTTATTTCCAGCAGGCGCCGGGCACAGGAGCCGCTAGAACAATGCTGAGGCGGGCGAGGTGAGGAGCGCCGCCGGCCCGCGACGGAGCGTCGGAACAGGTGACAGGAGGCTCCGGAGCCGGCCACCCGGGCGGCCCTCCCCGCGCCGGCCCGGCGCCCCGGGGACCGCTGGGGGAGGCCATGGCGACCAACTTCAACGACATCGTCAAGCAAGGCTACGTGAGGATGAAGAGCAGGAAGCTGGGGGTGAGCCGCCGGGCGGGGGCGGGGTGTCCCCCCGGGCGGTGTCGCGCACTTACTGTCGGGCCGACCGGGGCTGCCCGGCACGTGCCTCCCGCGCCCCCTGCACCCCGAGCCCTGCCGGCTGCCCGAGTCCCAGGAGCCCGGCCGCGGCGGCTGCCGACGACCACCGGCATCCTTGCCATTGTTGAAGTTATGCCCGGCCGTGCGGGCGTCTGAGCCCCAGACCCACCTCTCCCGTCCCTGGCCTCCCCTCCCCTGGCCTCCCCTCCCCTGGCCTCTGTCCTTTTAAGTACCTCATCTCCCTGGCCTCTGTTGCTCCCTGTGTCCAGGTCCTTGGGTATTTATCTTGCTTGTCGCTTTCCCTGTTGAGTGTTTGGAGGGGACAGTGGTCAGCAGTGGGGCCGGGCAGTGGTGGGAGGGCACAGGGCGCACAGAAGCTGGTGTTCTTGGGGTTCATGGATGAAAACTTAGGGCAGGATGGCCTGTGGCTCTGGGACAGGCTGCTTTCCTCCAAGTTGTTGGCTGGCGGCGGCTCCCTGCTGGCCGGGCGCCTGACCCAGAGCTGGGGTCTGTGGGAACAAGGCCTGAGACACCTCTCTGTGGGCATGTACCCTCTCACAGCCTGCTCCTGGTGAGGATGATCCCCCCACCCCAAGAGGGCATGGGCAGGCCCTCCAGGGACCAACTTAATGACCTCGGTGAGCTTGACCAAGAGCTGCCTCTGTTCCCCTGCCAACCCTCCCCCACCTCCAGTGAGGGGTCTTGGTAGCCGCACCCTCCCCAGCAGGAAGGTAACCCTCCTGATGGAGGGGGCCCAAGTCTGGGGTTTGGCCCTGTCTCCGGTCTGTAGCTTCCTCCCCTCCCCCATTGCCCTGATGGGGGTGGGGTGAGATCAGACTTCTGAGGCTTCCTGGCTCAGCCTGAGTGGGGTGGGGGAGGACTGGGGTTCTGATAGGGCTTCCCTGCCCAGACACCGGACTGAAGCAGGGTGGTTCTTGCCCCCTCACCCCCCATGGCCCTGCGGGGCCCTGTGGAGTATGTTCCAGCCCAAGAGACCGGGCTGTGGTGGGCATCAGCCACCCTGCTATTGTCCTGAGAGAGGGATGGAGCCCGCTTGGAGCACAGAACAAGGAGAAGTGAAGCTAGGACCCAGCTCCTAGTATGGCTCCTTGTTCCCACGGGCCTGGGTCTAGCAGTCTGCAGGGTCCACCTGAGCCAAGGCCCCATACATGGCAGAGCTTACCAGAAAGGTGAGCCCTAGAGGCAGCTACATGGGTTTGATTCTAGGAGGAGACCTGAGAACCAAGTGGCCTACAGGTGGGCACAGCCCGAGGGAATGGCTGGGAGCTGGGGGTAGTCGCTCTGGTTTAGGTCCTCCTGGGCCCCGAGGATTCAGCTCCCGGCTGCAGGTCTGCTATGAGGAGCTCAAGCACCAGGTGGTTCTTGTCCCAGGGCAGCCATTCTTGTCTCAGCTCACAAAGGTGAGCTGGGAGGGGCTGGGAGAGATGGGGAGTAGACCCTCCTACCTACCCGGGCCTTCCTCTGGCAGAGCTGTAGCAGTGTTTCTGTTTCTGAAGTGCTGATCAAAGACCATGAGAAAGTGGGGAAGGAGGGCTCTTGGGCACAGTGGCTCCCTGGGGCTGTGTGTGTGTGTGTGTGTGTGTGTGTGTGTGTGTGTGTCTGTAACCAGGCAACCAGGGTGCTCAGGCCCCTGGGCCTTCTGCCCCAACACTGCAGGCTGCATGGAGCCCAAGCTGGGAGGGCGGATCTGGGTCAGCCGCCTTCATTCACTCATCCATCCATCCATCCATCCATCCATCCATCCATCCATCCATTCATGGTCTCTTCGTATGGTCATTCACTTGTTCAGCAGAGCTGTGCGAACAAGGTTACCAGGATGGGAGGGAAGATTCTGGGAGGGAAGATTCTGAGAGGAAAACACAGTTTCTATCCTAAAAGAGCTCCCCAGGTGAGAGCTGAGGCCTGCTGTGGTTTAGGTAGACAGGCCAGGGACAGAGCCAGGGCCATGGGTAAGGGGGCAGAGATGCCTCTTAGAGTCCCAGATAGGAGCCATTCATGGCCTGGTTCTGAGAGGCTTCTTGGGGTGGGGACTGCCTAGGCCCACCAAGTCTGGGGCCCTGCCTGCCCAGGACCTGATGCCCGCACAGCAGAGCAGGATGTGGAGGGGCTGCAGCTTGGAGCTCTGCGTCCTCCTTGCTTTGTCCACTCTGCCCTGGCACCCCTCAGTATCCCTGTTTGCCAGCAAGATGGTATACAGAGATTGCTTAGGAGTGAGCTCTGCAAGGCTTCTGCAGTGCTCACTGACAGTAGGTACATCCCAGCCAGACTCTGGGCTGGAAGAGAGCCTGGGACGGAGGAAGGGGCGGGGAAGGGAGAGCCAGCAGTCTGGGCAGGTGGCTAGGCCACCCCTCGAGGGGTCTGACCAGCCAGACCTGGAGCCTAGTCGGCTTTCTGCACCCTGGCTCCTTGCCTATCAGGAGTGCATGAAGCTACAGAGAATTTAGGTGGCTTCCGGCACTTGGTCATTGGCAGTGGTTGGACAGGAGGGAACCTCGCCTGGGAAGGCACCGTACTCTGGGGTAAACCCAGGTTCTTGGCTCTGCCCTTTTACTCTGGGAGCCTCTGGTTTCCAACTGGAACAAGGAACCGATCCTGGCCCCCTACACTACAGGGTGTCAGAGAATGAGGAGGTATCACCCACATCAAGAGCCACCAGCCAGCTCTGAGAACAAGGGCTGGGGTGATATACAGGCTGTGAGCACGTGCAGGGGAGTAGTCCCTGTCCCGGGGACACTCCCTCTGTTGTGGCTGGTACTGCCGAATCCTGGGCAGGATGTTCATGCAGTGGGCTCCAAGTACCAACCCTGGGCCTAGCCAGCTTTTTAAAAACACTGGCACCACTCTTTTTATCAGCTGTTACTTCTCGGTGCCTCAGTTTCCCTATCTGTAAAGATGATAAACCAATCTCAAGAGTGACCCTGAGGTTAACTGTGAAGAGTGTTATTAAGCACAAATGGGAAGCACTCAGTAGATGGCTATTTATATTATAAAGCCTAGAGCTGAGCACACAGCACAGGGTGATTGAGAGTACCCTTTGCAGAACAGCCTTTCTCAGAGCCCGCAAAGAAACACTTGCTTTCTCATTTTGGGAGGAGGAGTCCCTGCTGGTGTCAGCCATCCCCAGGTTTTCTCCTGGGCTGGGTCTCTGGGGAAGGCTGTGTAGCACTGCCCTCTGCGGTAGGCAGCGGTAATTTCAGGGCCATGTTGGCTGGGAGTGGTCCCAGGAGGCCTGATCCCCCTGCTGTCTTGGCCCACAGATCTACCGGAGGTGCTGGCTGGTGTTCCGGAAATCCTCCAGCAAGGGGCCCCAGCGGCTGGAGAAGTATCCAGACGAGAAGTCAGTGTGCCTCCGAGGCTGCCCCAAGGTTAGGGGGCCTGGGCCCCAGCTCCCCCAGTCTGTAAGCAGTGATGGTTTGCGGAGTCCTAAGGTCTGAGAGCACCCTCCTGGGGGTGGCACGACTGTGGGGGAGGCAGAGGGAGGCACTCCAGCCTGGCTCAGTCCCTTGTGGATGCTGTCCCAGGTGACTGAGATCAGCAACGTCAAGTGTGTCACTCGGCTCCCCAAGGAGACCAAGAGGCAGGCGGTGGCCATCATATTCACCGACGACTCAGCGCGTACCTTTACCTGTGACTCAGGTGAGGAACTGGGGCTGCCAGCTTTCGTCCAGTCTCCCCTGGGCCATTCACGGTCCAGTGGTCCAGTCGGGAGGAGGTAGAGCAGGCCCAGCAGAATCCACTGGCCTTGCCCTCCCGGCCCTGCACAGTGGGATACTTCAGACTGAGGCAGATGGGGTGGGCTGCGGGGGGCCCCTGGGCTGTCACGAGGTACCATTTTCTCTAGAGCTGGAGGCAGAGGAATGGTACAAGACACTGTCTGTGGAGTGTCTGGGTTCACGACTCAACGACATCAGTCTGGGAGAGCCGGACCTCCTGGCCCCAGGAGTGCAGTGTGAGCAGACAGGTGAGGCCCGGCGCTACTTGCAAGGGGGCAGGGGGCGGGGGACGGGAGAGGAGTCCTCCCCTGGGGAGGCTCCAGGCCTGCTCCTCTCCCACTCCAGACCGCTTCAACGTCTTCCTGTTGCCCTGTCCCAACCTGGACGTGTACGGCGAGTGCAAGCTGCAGATCACCCACGAGAATATCTACCTCTGGGACATACACAACCCCCGCGTGAAGCTTGTCTCGTGGCCCCTCTGCTCACTGCGTCGCTATGGCCGGGATGCCACACGCTTTACCTTCGAGGCTGGCCGGTAGGACCCTCTCACCTCCCCACCCTGTCCCACCACGGTCAGGCTGTCAGCTGCCATTCACTCTGTGTCCAACACCGTGCTGGGAGCTTATTTATCAGCATAGAAAACCAGAGGGAAGGAAAAATCCCTCTTTTACAGATGAAGAAATTGAGGCGCATGCCAGGCAGGTCCAGCGCAGCTGTGAACCAAGTCAAACTGCTTGGGCTCACCTGAAAGGCTGGCGCTGGCACATACAGCTCCGCGTGTGAGGACTGAGGCTTTGTTTCTTCACTGTCAAATAGGGGGGTGATAAGGGTACCCATCCTCGCAGAATTACAGTGAGGACTGGGGACCTCATAGCTTGAGCGCTGGAGCCCGTAGGCCGAGGCTTATGCTCGGTATAACCCTGGCTCAGTTACTGACCATCTGTGTGCCTATTTCCTCATCTGCAAAACAGTTTGAGACAATTCCTAATAAACGAAACCGTAATGGTGTGAGAGACGACTGGGCTAATTCTTGTTAAGCGTTTACATCACTGGTACATAAAGTGCCCAGCACATTTAGGTTGTGTGGACAGTCCCCTGCTCCCCAGCAGGTCAGGGTTTGTGGAACGAGTTTGTAGCGCTGGAGAGCCTGACCACGCCCTGGGTGTCCCTAGGATGTGTGATGCCGGTGAAGGGCTCTACACCTTCCAGACCCAGGAAGGGGAACAGATCTACCAGCGGGTCCACAGCGCCACCTTGGCCATTGCTGAGCAACACAAGCGCGTCCTGCTGGAGATGGAGAAAAACGTGAGGGTGAGGCATGGGCATCAGCCAGTCCAGGGTACTGGGGAGGCTGGAGGGCTGACAGGCCGAGTGCCTGAGTTTGCCAGTGGTCTCCAGAGAGGCGGGCAGGGTATTGATCAGGCCGGTGGCTGGGAGGAAGCCACAGCCCCCAGGGCTAATGGGAGGGACCCTCCCCTTCTTGGTTCCACAGCTGCTGAACAAGGGCACAGAACATTACTCCTACCCCTGCACGCCCACTACCATGCTGCCCCGAAGCGCCTACTGGCACCACATCACAGGCTCCCAGAATATTGCTGAGGCCTCCAGCTATGCCGGTGAGTCCCCGCAATGTCCTCCACTCCCCTGCCACAAGGCTTTGTGGAGGACAAGGCCTCTGGCCAGGGGTCCTCCGACCTGCACCTGAGTCCTGAACTTGCCTCTGTGTCCACAGGTGAGGGGTATGGGGCAGCCCAGGCTAGCTCAGAGACAGACCTCCTCAACCGATTCATCCTGCTAAAGCCAAAGCCCAGCCAGGGGGACAGCAGCGAGGCCAGGACCCCAGCCCCGTGACAGCCGGGCTGGCGCACCCAGGACCGCTGGGGCTGCCTGTTGCTGAGTTGGCTACGGCATACTGTGGACGGCCTCAGGGGGCTGCTGGCCAAGACCTGGAGCAACGGAGCAAGCTGTCCCTTCCCTGCCCCCAGGGGTGAGGCTGGACCAAGGCAAAGGGCTGGCCACACCACCAGAGCATGTGAGAGGGGCTGGAGCTACTGTGGGACTATATACTGTTCATGATTTTAATATATATGGCTTATGACATATTCTATATTAATGAGATTTCCCCCTCCCTCCCCGATACCACATATACATTTTTTAATCCCCTGACCAGGTCACAGTCAAGGCTGTTTTTGAATGTGAGGGCAGCTGTTCCCTGCCCCCCATAGTACAGCCCTCCTGCTGCCAGGACTTGCTTGAGCTGCCAGGACCAGAGGAGGCAGACAGAGCTCCCGGCTGGCGCTGTAACTGCTGGCTCTCCCCGGGCAGCCCAGGGGCTAAGACGGCAGGTGGCTTCTCAGTTCCTCTGGGCTCAGAGTGGCAGCTTACACTGTGCCACTTGGCAGCCTTGCACTTGGGAATTTTAAGCAGAGGTGACATCTGGTTGACACCTCAGGTGAAAATCTGGGTTCAAAATGTAATTTTTGCCCAGGCGCCTTCCTGCTTAGTAGGCTAAGATACCCCAGGGTATAGGGGTGCTGGTTACCTCAGCCAGGTGGAAGACGGCCAGTCCTGAGCTCTTCCCTGCCCAAGAGCCAGCCCAGGAGGGTAGGCTGCAGCAGGACTGCTGTGGGGAGCACGCCTGCTGCCCCTCTCACTGATCCAGGGTAGGTGATGTCCTAGCAGAGGAAGCCCCTCTGCCCTGTCTGGCCACCCTCTGGCCAGCCGAAAGCACTCAGAAACCGAGCCCTTCCTATTTCCTCTTCCCCACATGGTGCTGAGGCTCCCTGCTGAAATGCAATTAAAGCAATTGATTTTCTAGTGCTGGTATTTATTGACTACCTTGCAGAAGGGCTATCTTTCTATTCCCATCAAACCTTTGGTTGCGTGTGTTTTTGTTTTAATACTTTAGGGTTCTGATTTGTGGGAACAGATCTTGTTGTAAATAACCACTATTCAAGTTGGGGCAGGATACAGCAGGAGGTCTCTCCAGGAGAGCCCTGGATCTAGGGAGGGGTCACAGCCAGCTCAGCTCCAAACCTGACCAGGGCATGACCACCCAGAGGAATAAATTAGACTGAAGAAGGGAGCCTGGGGCCAAAGGCCTTGGAGAGAGGAGGCAGGGCTGGCTGGCTCAAGTTAGTGGCACGATGATGACGCATGAAGGAGATTATGTTGTGCTCTTTATTGCCAAAAATAAAAACTTTTAAAAAGACAACTCCTGTTAATAAATATCCCTTCCTTTCTGTACCAGATCTTGGTTTGCTCCTGGCTTCTCCCACCGACTAATTAACTACTTTAGGCTACAGAGTCAAGGCCAGACCTTCAGTAAGGGCCTCACTCCCCAACTCCCAAACTTAAATCATCAGGCCACTGGCAGTGAAGTTTGTAACTGATGAGTAGAGAATGAAATACAGGGTGTATCTGGGGGTGGGGGGCAGCCAGAGTCTAACGCTATTCTTTAAAGGTAAAAGAGGGATACTTGGGGATCTGAATGAAGTACCAGTACGCTGGCTCTGGGCAGAGACTGGAAGGGTTTGTAGGGAACCACTAGGTTCTAGGACTCAATCCTAACACCAGAAGCCCAACGCACAAATGTGAAAACTCCCAACATTTGGACAGGACAGAAAGGGTTTAAAGACCCCAAATGACCAGAAGAGGAGTCTAGCTCTGTGGTTCTCAGAAGAACCCCCCCCCCCCGCCAATCTCCCCAGCACATTATAAAATGGGCTAGAAGGGATGTTCTGGAATGCTACTGGTAATTAGTGGGCAGAACCAGGGAAGCTAGAGGTCTAGTAAAACCTGCACTGCCTCAGATACCAGTGGCACTCCTGGCCATCTGTGCAACTAAGCAAGGCTGGGAGGGGACTCCTCTTTCCCCTCCGCTACCTTTCTAGTGGGTAATGATGGCTTGCCAAGCAGCCTGAGCGACAGCTGTCCAGACTCCAGAAGCTAGAAGAATCTCTGGAGAGAACAGAGAGCCAGCTACTGGCCTAGATGCTCCCCTTTTTGCAGAAACAGGTGAGCTGCTGCTAGTTTATGGTTAGTACATCACTCTGGATCTCGTGGCTTAACTGGGTCTGTAGATCACTTAGTTTCTTCTTTAATCCAGAGAGGGCTGAGAGGACAATTGTTTCAGGGCGCAGAGAGCCACAGGACTCCACGTTGTAATAAAACCTACAAAGAAGAGTCTGGTGAGAGCTCTCCACGAGGCAGGCTGGCTAGCCCGAGCTTCAGCCCTGGACTGTGCTCTCTCCCTTCTGGATCTGGACTCCTTTCCCACCTGAAACCTAGCGTTGCCCCAGAGTTGACCTCCAACCTCTTATTAACAGCAGTCCTAATGCATATTACAGGACTTCAAGGAGGCCACGGCCATCTCAAAAAGCTACTGGGGAAACCTCAAAAACACTTGAGTGGATGTGTTCCACACAGAGGAGAAACACGAAGGTCCAATGAGCAGTAGCACATGCTCCAGCATTCTGATATTCACCATCAGAAGACAGAGGCATTTCTGGCTCTGGACTGAGCCGTTTCTCTCAGAGTGGAGGGGAGTGGCTAACAGGAGGGACCCCCCTGTCCCTTAGTGACTAGGGGGAGGATGATTGGCTTTGGGATGTGCACAGGGCATGGGATGTGCACAGAACTCTGCAGTTCTCGGTCCTCCCTCAGCTCGAGGGCACCAGGATGTGAGGGAAGAGTCTCCCCAGCTCAGAACCTGCGTTGATAGCATCTGTTCCTCCTCACTTCATCTTCAGGTGCTGGACCGGGGTCTTACCTTTCTGGCTTGCCGTTGGGGTCGTAGGGAGCCTGTGACTCATCTTCATCCAGCTCTGAGTACTCACTCTTGGGCCTGAGGTCAAATACAGGTCAGCACAGGTAGCTACTGCTGCTTTTGGGGGCACTGCTATCCACAGTGAGCCTGCCCCCAACACGGTCACTAGGGGCCATTTCCACACCAACCCACCCTGCCTTCACTTCCAACAAGAACATACCATTCCTCAGGCTTGGGGTACACGGTGTGCCTCAGGGCATTGTCAGGATCATATTCAAAAGCTACCCCTGCAGTAGGGTTCCACTTAGCATGCTCCTTGCCAAAGCCCTTTTTGGCATAGGCTCGAAGTCTTAGCTCCTGGCCTTTCCTCAGCTTGACAATGAGGATGTCTACAGAGAAAGGTGGAAGTTAGTCATGGGCCAGTAGAGACATGGTCCCCTCAATTCTGTCCTGGAATGCCACAGGGAAACCAGGCAGCATGAGAGGCTGTGTTGGGTCTCTGCCTCTCTGCTGGCCTACAAAACGGCAGGTTGGGTAAATTTCACACACTCCCTCCAGCCCCTTACCATCCTGCTCCACATAGTCATTGGGGTCATTATCTCGGTTCCGGGATGTCACCTGTAAGAAGTCCAAACAGAGGCATTTATTAGCTGTTCACTTCCCCAGTCACCTCTTCCAGCACCTGCCAAACCAGGGACAGGATGCCTGGGAATGGGGCGGGGCGGGGAGAAGTACCTACTAGGACTAAACCTGTGCTGGAGCTGGACTCCAACCTCCACCTCAAGGCATGGTGACAACCTTCTCAGTCAAAACAGTACTGTGGCCTTTAAAAGGGTTCTTGGGTGACAGGATGGGCAGGCACACAGCACCAACAATGCTCCTGTCCACCATTATTAGTGCTCTTTAGGCACCAGACTCAGAGGAAGGCAGAGGGTAACACAAGGAAAATCCCCATCTTGTAAGAAACCACCTGAATCTGGCCCATTTCGAGCCAAAAAGAGGACAACGAAGATCTGGGTAAGGAGGATGTGGTGAGACACTGACCGGAATGACCCGAGGGCTGTTGGAGATGAGGTCTCGAGACGTGACGTGCCGAGTCTGGTCTTCATTGCACCGCACATCAAGGGTGAACTCCACCGAGCACTCGGGGCAGAACTCCTCACATGTGCAGTCCTGACAGAGGCAAGAGGAGAAGCAGGAATGAGTTCATGGAGAGATGGTGAATCCTGAGCTTCCTGCTTCTCATACCCTTAAAATTTATCTATAAAATGCCTGGTCATTGGCTCCAAGCTTCTTGGGCCATGTCCACCTGGTACACCTCTTTCACGTGCCGCTCAATGCAGGCACTTCCCAGTTCAGAGAGAACTATACCCACTGGCACCCTCATTTTCCTTCCACCTCCACCAGCTGCCAGGCCACTACTGGGGCAGACACTGCTAACATCTCACCCTGGCCCTCAGGGTGCTCTTCTTCAGAGAACAAAGGCATTAAGTAAAAGGATGATGCCTTCATGCTCTATAATGCAGCTTCCCCTGCACTAAGTGGACTAGTACAGGAATGTCACCATCATTTAAAATAAAATGATCCAGGGCACAACACAAAAATGTTACCTTTCAAGTTCTAGACTACTAACCTTTTCTTAAAAACGAACAAAAATCTTTCCATTATGGAAAATTTCATACATTCACCAGAGCAGAGCAAGTCTAAGAAGCTGACACCATCTAACCATCACTCAGCTCCAATAACTACCAATAGTTCTGTAAGCAACTGATGCTGGAAACAACCCATTCCTCTGTTAGGGACCATCTGCTACAGTGTTACTTTGGGCAAGAAGGGTTACTGGAATGTTACCAAGCAAACTGTTCTCCCCTCACACCAGCAGGAAAATCTAACCTGCTTCTGATGCTTTTGAGAGGATGAGAGAGAACCAGGGGCCACATGTGCATAGTATGCAGTCATACACAGGTGAGGCAGGAAGGCAACCTAGAGCCTCATCAGAACTATGAAATGAGGGTGCCAGGGTGGCCCAGCGGTGGAGCATCTGCTTTTTTTTTTTTTTTTTAAGATTTATTTATTCATGAGAGAGACACACAGAGACGGGGGGAGGGGGGGAAAGAGAGAGAGAGAGAGAGGGGGGCAGAGAGAGAGGCAGAGAAACAGGCAGAGGGAGAAGCAGGCTCCATGCAGGGAGCCTGATGTGGGACTCGATCCCGGAACTCCAGGATCACGCCCTGGGCCAAAGGCAGGCGCTAAACCACGGAGCCATCCAAGGATCCCTGAGCATCTGCCTTTGGCTCAGGTCGTGATCCCGGGGCTATGTCTTTGCTTCTCTCCCCCCATCTCTCATGATGAACAAATAAATAAAATCTTTAAAAACATACACATATAACACAAAAGAAAAGAAATCTGAGATTAAGAGGATAAAGAGGAGTATGTAGAACAACCAAATACATGCACTAATCTTGGCTGGATGACTGACCCACAAACAAAAAGCAAGAAAGGGGCAGCCCGGGTGGTTCAGCAGTTTAGCACTGCCTTCAGCCCAGGGTATGATCCTGGGGACCCGGATCAAGTCCCACATCGGGCTCCCTGCATTGAGCCTACTTCTCCCTCTACCTATGTCTCTGTGTATTTAAAAAAAAAAAAAAAAGGGCCATGTAGGGGACAACTTGTAAAATCTGATTAAGGATGGTGCACAAATATGACAAGTTAATGCTAACACTCTTAGGCATGACAACATGGTCACGTAGGAAAATATCCCTACTCTTCAGATAAGCATGCTGAAGTAGTTAGGGGAGAAGTGTCATAGTATCTGCAACTTTTTTTCCAAAGGATTCAGCAAAAATAACATGGATAGGAAAAATAAAGCAAATGTAGCGAAATGTTAACAACTGGCAACTAAAGGTGAAAAGTAGCGACTTCCCTGACTTAGGCCGCCTCTCCAAGTCATGGAACCTCGCCCAGGAGCATTCCCCATTAAAGCACTCTCGAACCTATGCCTGGCTCTGGTTTTTTGTTATTTCTCCACTGTTCATTTTGTAAAAAACTAACATGTAGGACACAATTTTTTTTTTTAAAGATTTTGGGGGGGGGGCAGAGACACAGAGGGAGAAGCAGGCTCCAATGCAGGGAGCCTGACGTGGGACTCGATCCCGGGACTCCAGGATCACGCCCTGGGCTGAAGGCAGCACTAAACCGCTGAGCCACACGGGCTGCCCTGTATGATACAATTGTTAAGAAAGCACGAAACAGGGGATCCTTGGGTGGCTCAGCGGTTTAGCACCTGCCTTCGGCCCAGGGCGTGATCCTGGAGTCCCGGGATCAAGTCCTGAGTCGGGGTTCCTGCAGGGAGCCTGCTTCTCCCTCTGCCTGTGTCTCTGCCTCTGTGTGTGTGTGTGTGTGTGTGTGTGTGTGTGTGTGTGTCTCATGAATTGTGAATTAGAATAAAAAAAAAAGAGGAAGGAAAACAAACAAAAAAACCAAAAAAATAAAGGTGAAAAGTAAATAACGATTATTTGAGGTTTCTAACTTTTCTGCAGATTTTGAGAAAAAGCCAAGAAGAGAGTGGGAACCATACTGTCTTTGTTCACTAAATACTAGAGAAAAAAATTTAATGGACACTAGGTCAATGGGGCATGGGTACTTTTACCCAAGACATTGCCAAACTGCTCAACTGGTTGTACAACTATCCTCATCAATATTTGTGACATTTCATTTTTGACAAACAAAAATCTGCATGCAAATTGTTAGAATATGACAAGTTGTTTGACAGGAGTGAGAGTACTGGTCAGGTAAGCTCCACGTATCTCTTTAAAAAAAATACAGATTTATAACATATATCAAATTTACCACCACAAAAGTGACATGCCCTTGGGAATATCAGATGATGCGCTGATTAAGGATCATCCAAAGCCACCAAGAGAGAAGAGTCTCAAACTGTTGCCTAACACAGCACTGGGGAAAAGAAGCAGGGAACTTAATCCTGAACCACTCCTGCCAAGTCCAAGGCCTGTTAACATATCAGGGAACAAACATGACCCTTGAGGAAGGGGCATGTTTAATGAGCATTACCTACAGGGAGAGGCATGTATCTGACAGATGTCAGCCTTCCAGTCTCTCAGGTGCTACTATGGGGGACAGTTCCCACTCCCTTTCTTTGTTCTCACCCTCTGTTGACTCTCTTTAGCCTTCCAGGCTCCTATCACGGAGAAGGACACCCTGGAAAACAGTCTGAATAGATTAGACTCTGAAAAGGTACTGCCCCCACTGCTGAGTATAAATGGGTATTCTGGTGTATATCCCCCATCTTGTGTGGCTGGAGAGACTCCCTGATGCCCCCTGAAGCCTAAACAATCTGAGGCCTGTCGGAACTGAGGCCCTGTGTCTGCTTAGGCTCTACGCAACATCTCCATGATCTCCAGCTGGAAGTAAGAGGTCAGGAAAATGCCTCTGAGAACTGCTTCCTTCCTGCCCCTTCCACCCAATCACACAACATACCCGGGAATACTGCAGTTTGTCCACAATGTCATCACTAGTCAGGGGGATTAGTCCTGGAAGAAACAGAAACGCAATTTAAAGAAGTCCAAATCGGGCAGCCTGGGTAGCTCAGCAGTTTAGCGCCGTCTTTAGGCCAGGGTGTGATCCTGGAGACCCGGGATTGAGTCCCATGTCAGGCTCCCTGCATGCAGCCTGCTTCTCCCTCTGCCTGTGTGTGTGTCTGCCTCTCTCTCTCTCTCTCTCTCTCTCTCTCTCTCTCTCTCTCTGGGTCTCTCATGAGTAAATAAAATCTTTATTAAAAAGAAAAAGAAAAAAAAAAAGTCCAAATGGCAATGGCCAAGCCTAAAGGAGAACCTAGAAATCCCTATGGGAGTGAGGCTTCCTCCTCTGACGTCAGGCACAGCCCCCTCCCTCTCACCTTTCAACACCCAGCACTCACCAAGTCTGTGAGCGATGAACTCATCATGAAGGACTGAGGAATTGGCATCAATTTGGACCCAGTCAATGGCTAAAAAATAAGGCAAGCAAACATGCAGTTTAGCCACCAAATCTACTTAAAGACTTACAGCAGTTATTCTCCTGATTTAAAAATCACCTGATGCTTACTAAATTACAGAGGCCTGGGCTAGGCAGCCAGAGGCTGATTCTGCAGCTTTAGTGGGGACAAGGGATCTGCATTTTAACAAGATCCACATGCAACACAGCTCCCTTCCCTACTCAGATTTAGTGCAGAGTGAGGGTAGGGGTGGGAGGTGTGCTGTCCCACTCAAAATACTGACTTAGAGAATACTAAGGGATACTAATCATGGGATTGGGAACATGTTTCCTTGAGCTATTTCTGTAGGAAGCATGTATGTCTGCTATGCACGTCAACACCAAATCAAACAAAAACTACATGGGCACTTAAAATAGAGAAAATCTCACAAAAAACCAGACTTATGGTCCATATCTCATTTTATGATGCAATGACCAGATTACCCAATTTAAGTCTTTATCAACTAACGTTTAAAGAATTCAGTGGGCACAGCATACTAAGTATCAAATTCAATTCCTACCAGCAACGAGCTAATAAAGGTAAGGACTGTATTCCCACACACACTTGACTTAAAAACATATTCATTTATAAATAAAATATCTATACGCAAACAAATTCATAAGTGGCCAACTACCAAATAAAGGGTGTGGACACTAGGAATGGGAGTCAGAAGAGGACTAGACATTTAGGACCCAATCTGCTTTGTCCTACGCTAATGCTTCCCCAACCCAAGTCAGATAAGACCCATGAGCCAAGCTTTTCTGTCTTCTTACTCCCTCCAACCCCACATGACCTTACCCTCCCTTGGGGAAGTTAGGATCCTCTGAGCCTCCTATAAACCAAGCCTTGCCTGACCTCCACGAAACAGACACTAATACTCCCTCACAAAACTCTGACCAGACTAAAGACATTTGTCATATTTTTGCCTTGTGTTATATTTGTGTATGTCTTGTCTCTACCGCAAAAATCAGACAGGGTGGAGTCTTCAAACGCCTTTGGCTTTCCCAGTGTGGCCTGCAATGTAACAGGTGCTCAGTATTACTTGCAGAACTGAATCTGTGGGAAGAGTGCCGTTTAGACTTGTAACATCAGGGCTGCATCATAAAGCACAACTTCCTTATTTTACTCATGATAAAATTGAGACCCAGAGACTTGGAATGACTAGGGAGGGGGGAGAACCAGCACTCCAAGCTGAAGAAGTGACTGGGGATGACGGTAGTGCAGACTGCGATGTTCTTTCATTTGCCAATCATGTGGCCTGCTCATTTCCTTAGGAAGTGCAGCAGCCAGAAGTTACACTTCGTTTTCCAACCCAAACGAGTCAACACTCAGAAAATACTTGTAATATTTATACACATAAAGAACACCGAGGTAGGGTTGCTGGAACTAAAGCAGATCTTCTTTGCTCCAAACACCGAAGCGCTGCAGTCATACTTCTCCTGAACTGCTTGCTGATGCACATCTGTCCCACAGCCGTGTCATCTGTGGACTCGCCTCTGCCCTGCAACTTCACTGTGCGCTCCACAAGGGCAAGAACCCCGCACTATGCAGCTTTGGGTCCCCAGTTCCTAGCACACTGCCTGGCGCTTCTACGTTCCCTACGTGCAGACGGGACGGATTCACACCCGAGTACGCAGACTCCCGTCCACTCTGCGCCGATCCGTACGTTAGGAGTGGACCCTAGCGGCCCCGGGCCCAGGGTACAGGGTCCGAGCGAATGCCCAGCACTGTTGTCGTCTCAGAGCCACCGCCGCGCCGCCCCAACCCCGGCCCAACCAAGGGCTGGGGGCAGGGCCCGAGGTGTGCGGAGGGGGCTGGCCACGACAGGCGGCTTTCGCTTACCTATTATGGGCACCTCGGCGATGAAGACCCTCCGGATGGAGTTGGCCACCCTGAGGGATGCAAACAAAGCGGCGTGAGCGCGCCGCAGCCTCGACGCCGACACCCCGCGCCCCCCTCCCAAGGCGGACGCCCCGCTCTGCGGCCCGGCCCGGGCCCCAGCCCCCCGCGCTCCGCAGCCGCCCGCCTCCTCCCTCAGGGCCTTACGCCAGGTCCGTGTTCTCGATGATGAACTTGACATTCTCGTCGGTAAGCTCGGTGATCCGCACGGTGGGCTGGTTGGCATACGGCATGGCGCCCCCCGGCCCGCCGCCCGCTGGGACTCGGCGCCGCCGCCGCCGCCGCCGCCGCCGCCGCCGGAAGTGGGCCCGCGCGGCCCGCGCCGCCCCCGCCGCCGCCTCGCGCTTACAGCGCCGCCTGTCGCCGGGAGGCCGCCGCGGCTCTGGGCGCACCGGGTCCAGCCAGGCGCGGGCGGGAATTGGCAAAACGTGTGCTCGCCCTCCACTCAACAGCAACACTTCTAGGAATTCATACTGCGAAAATGCCCGCAGTCGTAAGCGAAGACAGGTTCGGGGGCGCTCCCTGCAGCACTGTTCATAACGGCCAAAGATAACAAAACGAATTGTCTGTTGACAGAGACCACGTGGAATACACGACCACAGGAATACTAGGACGCCTTTAAGGGGATGAAGTAAATCTGCACATTTATGGAAGAACATTAAGTGTAACTTCGTCAAAGTCTGGCTCATACTCTTCTGAAACTGCAGGAAGATATGCTGCTTTTTATCTCAACGCATCATTCGCAGATTGCCTAGTTATGGCAGGTGGGTGGCAGTCATCTCCACGCGGCGACTCTGCATGCCTGGCACAGTGCCCCTCAGAGGGTGGATGCTTAAGACATTACCAAAGCTCCACCCCCCAACGGCCTGGAGAAAGGTTTGAATGGGCAGCCACTCATAACACAGAAGAGGTTCTGAAAATAGAACTTAGCAGGAGCTCCATTTAGGGGGCTGAAGAGTAAGAGAGGAGATAAAGAATTTGCCTTAGCTGGAGGTGACTCTTTCTGAGACAGAGAGAAAGGGTACTGAAGGGGGTTGTGCTTCATAGCCTGTGTCATCTCAGGAAATTAAGGATTAAGATTGTCTGCTGAGGGCAGGAAGGATGCTATGAAGGATAAAGAATGGAATAAAATTTGGAATAGCTACTGTAGGGGACTTGACAGGGAGTCATGATACAAAGAATTAAATAGGTACAGAGAAGGGCTGGTGTAAGGCCAAGATTGGAAACACCTATTAGCTGGTGACCCCCCCCCCCCCCCCCCCGCCATCAATACCCAGTCAACTTAGGTTGGACATAATGCAGAAGATAGAAGCTCTGAACTAAATTGTGTCCCTCTCAAATGCTGAAGCCTAGCACCCAGTGTGGTATTTGGAGATGGGAGTCTTTGGGAGGCCAGGAGGGTAGGAATAGTGCCCTTGTAAGAACAGGAGGAGACATTGTAGTTCTCTCTCTCTGCCCTGTTCAAACACAGAGTAAAGGTGGCAAGCTAGACTTCGCCAGAAACTGATCTGGCTGGCACCTTGATCCTGGACTTCCCAGCCTCCAGGACTGTGAGAAACACGTTAAGTTGCCCCAACAGGAGTGTATCCTGTTATAACAGCCCAAGAACACTATGACAACGGAGTTAACCAGACTTGCAAAGGGAGCCCAGCCAGTGTATAGAGGAAATTATTAATGCTAAAGAACAGATCACTGAAAAGATTAGCGATAGAAAATAGCAGCCAAGAGAGCTCATGGTGAAGGGGAAGGCCACTGTGACGCACACTTCCGGAAGGGAAGCATGGGCCCAGTGAGGCAGAGCTGCCATACCCACCCATGAGCAGTAGGCCGCACAAGGACCAGAACCCAGGTCTCCTGGCTGCCAGCCTCAAGCCTTCCCCGCATCACTGCTGTCTCCCTCTGAGGTCCTGGACACCCTGCTGGGGCCCAGATGGAAACTAACTGCCAACACAAACCTGCTTCCAACATATTTATTACTATTTTTACAGACTCTTAAGTTCACTAATAACCCTGCCACACATACTGGTGTAATACAACAACAGGCCTGGGTTCCCACCTCTAGCCAGGCTGAGTACCACTGCCCGGAGGCACTGGTCTCAGGTGAGGCAGCTTTTTAAGGGGTTCCCAGGTGCAGCATCTCAGGACGCCAGAGAGGAGAGGGGGTGTGAGGAACACCTGTGTGCACAAGCCTGTGCCGTGCTAGGGATGGGCTGCCACCTTGTAATGGCTTCACACCCTGACTCCGATTTGGGAGCCCCAGAGAACACTCTAGGAAGGTTAAGACATGATCAAAGTATCTGTGAGATCACGATACAGATGTGCTGGGTTTCTGTGGCTTGAATGGATGAGAGCCTCATTTTTCAGTCACCCAGCTGCAATGAAGAGAAGCATCAGGAGGCTTGGCCTAGCACTTGGAACTAAAGAAGTAGCCTGATTATAGGCTACAGCTGTAGGTGTATCAAGTGCTCTGTGGTTTCCAGGTGGCTGTCAGAGTGACTAAGGAGTCCTTCAGTGTTTTCCCATTAACACCCTGTTCCATGGACGGCACTTCATAGTTTTCAAAGCCCTTTCAATATATCTGTAGCTTTTCTTCTGGGCACTCTAGCTCACACGCTGTCCCGCTCACCGGCGCTGGTTTAGACCTGTCAGATTCTTGAGCTGATACAGGGAAGAAAACAATGATGAGGCCTTGCCCTGTCCCTAAGACTCCAATGGGAAAGATTGGGATTTTCAAGGTGGCAGGCACAGCTAAGACCCACACATCTGACACACCAGGGCCCCAGGTGCCAGCGATGTTTTTTAACGAGGTGGGGGCGGGGGGGGGGGGTGCAGAAGAGGTAGGGAATTCAGGATCGGAGACTGGGGGTGAACCACTGCCAGTCTTATTAGTAGCTTTCTGGTTTTGACGCATGTTCTAAGGATTACAGGGCAGGAGTGGAACAGGAGGGCAGGCCTGAGCAAAGCAGTACTCACCGTCACTGCTGCACCCATAAGTCCCTGCACCAGTGCCTCTCCAGTGGACTTTACCTAGAAGAGTCAAGGTCAGGTTCTCTTAAGACCCCAACACAAGCTCAAAGGTGAAACAGGTAGGACAAATCAGGAGGGGCTCATGAGGACCCTGCGGACTGGAGGAAAAGCCTATGAACAGAACCAAAAATGGCCCAAGTGTGGCTCTCAGGGAAGGGCTGGTATGAGGAAGAGCCAGGCCAACTCCCAGGACTGGCCCTCAGGACTGTCCTTTGAGGCCAAAGTAGTGCAAGAGAACAGACAAGTGAGTAGCCATGGCCTAAGGAGGGTGGTGTGCCTAGTGAGGAGGCTTCCCAAAGGGCCAGCCCCAACTACCTGCTTGGCAGTGTGGCCCATGTTCATTGCGTCATTAATCCGGTTTTCCAGGAAGCGCCAAGTGTCCTCGAAGTCTGGGGACGAGTCCTGCATCATCACCAGCTCTGTCGTGTTGTAGATGCCAGCCAGCACGGCTCGGCGGGTGTACCAGTTAAACTGCAAAGGAACCCAGCCAGGAAGGTGAGTCACCACTACTGCTGTGGACTGTACCCCAAACCAGCGGCACACACGGGCTCTCTCCTGATCTCTTCTTTTCCCCCAAAGGTACCTTTGTTCCCCCTGGATAATATTACTGTTCTCAAACTTGCTGGGCATCAAAATTACCTGGGAGATTAAAATGCAAGCTCCTGGGCCTAACCTCTTAAGAGTTTAGAGCCCGGGGTCTGAAGTAGGTGCAAGGAATCTGGATGTCTGATAAGCATCCCAGGTGATTTTGCTATATCCAGTCCACTTTGAAACTGCGGGTGAAAAGACTAAGTCTGAGGTCACCTAAATGCTGGAGAGGCTCTATGGTTAGCCAGTTATGACCACACTGTGGTGTGCTCATCAGTCACATGAGGGCTGACACAGGACCACGGACAGAACAGAACACCTCCACCACTTCGGGCTGGCCCAGCAAACTGCTCTTTGGAGCACTAGCTCAGCTGCTTCATGTTTTATTCCTTTAATTTCTCAGCTTTCTAATTTCATTTTCTCACCAACTCTGTTGGTGGTGTACTCCCACACGAGAGGAGCTTATTAAAGTCCTTTGTTAAAACTGTGGCAGGAGCATCTCTTTGCTCCTCAGCCTGGATTTCACCAAGTACCATCACATATTAATTTCTTTTATGAAGGTATACTTTTATTTTTTAACTTCCTACCAGAAATACGATAGCATTAACAAGTCAGATTATTTCCTCGTGCCTGTTTAAAGGCTTACTGATCTCTTGGCAAAGCAGGCCAAAGTGGGCTGGGGGGAGGGAGTTTCCTTTTCAAAGCAATGGGTGGCTCCATGGCATTCTTTAAGTAGGCTTCATGCCCAACACAGAACTCAACTCACGACCCTGAGATCAAGACCCAAGGTGAAATCAAGAGTGGGACACCTAACCAACTGAGCCATCCAGGCGACACCCCCCCCACCCAACCTTTTTAAAATCAGTCTAATGAAAGACACACTGAGAAAGCCCACTGCAGAATTGAATCTTAGGAGACCAAGGGGAAAATGCTTATAAAATAGCACCCCAGTCCCCTGGCCCTCTAAGGCTTGCATCACCACTAGAAGTCAAAGGGAAAAACTGCTGGTTTGTGGCCAGATTGCTAGCCCTTGAGTGAAGACCTGGCTCCCACTATGGCTTCTCGAGGGAACTTTCCCATGCCTAGCCTCTCCTTTCCAAGATGGGAATGGCACTGCAGGCTCCCCAAAGGGAACTGTGATCAAAGAACTTTCACAAACTTCCTAAAGAAATGTTTAACCCAAGCCTTTCCTGGTACCCTTTAGATTTGCAGAAAACACTCACGTCAGTGGACTGGTCCCCAGCGTAATGCCACATGTCATCCACCATACTGGTGATCAGGCTTAGGCTGGATGGGATGTTGTGAGGGAGCATGAGGATGCTGAGGGCCTGAGGAGAGAATGACAGAAAAATAGGTACCACATAGAGGGACACCAGCACACAAGGTGGATGGTGCCTCACCCCTCCATGGAATAAGAGGGCCTGCCCAAGTCTCCTGACACCTACCATCCCCACCTGACTGCTGTGAGCTTCTGGCAGCTAATAGCCCTGGCTATAGCTGATAGGAGTCAGGGACAGATCCTACCCTGGGCTGGCCCACTCAGCTTCTTCAACCCCAGCATGTGGACTTGGGAAGGCAGGCAGCCGGAGGGTCTAGCCTGGTCCTTCTGACAGTACTGAGAGCAAGGATGGGGCAGGGCACTTTGTTCAGCAACAGGGAGGAAGTAGTAGAGATAGGAGGGTCAGGGGTGGTTTTTAGGTCCAAATCCCAGGCCATTCCCAGGGCCCAGCAGCTTTCCTGCCTTCAATGCCCCCCCAAGGCCTCACAATAAATTCCTCCCTGGTGTTTTGCTTAACTCAAGTTGGTTTCTGGTACCAGAAACTAAAAATTCTTCATTCATGCAAGCAATGGCACAACCCAGGGATGATGCCTTAGCAAACATCGACTCCTGAGAGGACAAGGTTTTGTCACTTTACCAACTCAAAAATCCATTGGCTGTGGCCTTTGGAAGCTGATCAGAGGCCCTGGATTGGCTGGGAAGTTTTCTCTTAGTGAAGGAGCCCTGAAGAAAACGTGCTGAATCAGAAGGCAGCCAGGGCCCAATACATGTACTTCCACTGCTTTAACTGCAAGGTGGAATGAGTCAAGGCCAGAGGTCTGAAAATCAAGTGTGGCAAGCACAGGCAGGCAGTGGGGCTTAGCCTCACTGTACTCCCTCCACATGCAGCCTGACTGGCTGATACTACATGCTCAGTGGTATACCAGCTGGGTGGAGAACATGGGATGGTCTCTGCTGTGCTCTAATTCCTTTTTTTTCTTTTTTTAAAAAGGTTTTATTTATTCATGAGAGACACAGAGAGAAGCAGAGACATAGGCAGAGGGAGAAGCAGGCTTCCCCCAGGAGCCCAATATGGGAATCGATCCCAGGATCACGACCTGAGCCAAAGGCAGATGCTCAACCACTGAGCCACCCAGGTGCCCCATGTCCTCTCGTTCCTTATGTGCTCTGACTCCATTTTCTTAACTAAGAGAATGGCCCACACTGTGACATGCTTTGCAATAAAAAAGAGGAAGTTTCAGAAAAGGGGATTAAAAAAAAGCCCTCAGAACGAATACTCCAACTCTCAAGCATCCCACTGACAAGTGGCAAAGACCTCCCACTCCTCTGCCATCCAGAACATGTCAGGCTTGTTAATGTTGAAGGCCAATAAAACCTTCTCATTTTCTAATCTCCTTCATGGATTCCTCCTCACCAAAGATCTAGTGGCACACTCGGGCTACTAGGTCCCAACACAGATGTGACCCAGTACTCAGACCACTCACATTTCTAGGCACTGAGACCCAGATGGCTCAGTTACTTCCTAGGGCACTCCCCAGTCTGCACTCCCTAGCTCTAGTGCACTGAGAATCCCAGAATCCCCAGGTCTGTGCAGATTAGTGAGTTAACTTCTGAAGAATGTGCAAGGTCCTCTGAGTGCTAAGTGCTGAGAACTAAGAACGTGAATACATTGTTGCCCTGGGGCCTAGATAAGGACTCTGTACCCGGGGCCAGTGCTCAATGTACGGGATCAGCATTCTCAGTCTGGTTTCCACTGCATCCCTCAGGAACTGGTCTGTCTTCCTCTTCCTGGAAGAGGGAAAAGAAAACAGTGTGTCTCTGTGTCAAAGGCATGGGCTCAGTGTCCATGCTTACTTGGCTCTAGGGAGGAGGGTCCCACCAGCTCCTGATGTTGGCCTGTCAGAGACAGGCAGCTGTCTTCCGGGCCCATCAAAGCAGCAGGGCTGCTCAATGCTCCTCTCTTTTGGCTCTGCTTGGATTGACCTCCCGGGGCAGCTGGTGGGGCCTCAGCCCCGCCTGATCCTTAGTTGCCACCCTGAGCAATAATACCATAGGACTTACTCTGCCTGGCCCAGCTGGACCAGCTTCTGCTCCTCTTCAAGCACATGAGTGAGTCGAGCATTGCACTGGGTCACAAAATGCAGTATCAGTTCACTGCCATCATTCCCAAACATGCTGGCTGCTGCACTGGACAGACCCAGAGACTACAAAAGGAGACAGAAAACAAGAAATTGGTAGACAAATGTAGTGGACCTATGCTGCCTGTTCCTCACTAGTGCCTCTTTTTCCAGTTATAGCAGCTTGATTTTTAATGGGGTAACCCTACTCTTCATTCCTGGTCCATGTGATTTGGGTGAGGCTGACCAGCTGTCCCTCCATACTCATCAAGCCCCTTGGTGTATTGGAGAGTCTGAGATCCAGGCTTGGATAACTGGAGTTCCCAGTGACTAGCTCAGGGATGTGCACAAGACCAGGTCCAGGCCCTAAGAGGCTGCCTCTGGAATCCCACCAGCGCTGCTGGAAAAGGAGGGCTCTCTCTTTACTGGGGCTCCTGAACCCTTTTTAGTCCTGCCTGGGAAATCCCTGCTGAGAATGAAGCTCACAGAAAGGAAAGCAAAACAGAGAAGATGGAGACACGATTCCCAGCAGCACAATCTAAGAACACTGTGCTGGAGCTACTTCCAAACTTTTCTGTTATTAAATGAGCCCAAACATTCCCTTTCCTGCTTGAGCCAGTTTGAATTGAGCTCTGACACTCATATCCTAGAGTCCTACATGATATAAAAGAGCGGCTGGGAAGAGCAATCAGCTCTTCCTCACCAATTGACTTAACCTAAATCTCCTGGAAATTAAGCCTCTCAGTTGCTACATAAACCAACCAACCAACCATTTTTCTTAATGAGTTAAGTGAACAAAGCCATGAAAATCCTTTACTATTCCTGATATATGGCAATCATTGAGCGTCTACTAAAGGCAGAACCCAACAGCACCAGGGACAAAGGGCAGAGAAGGAACAAAAAACTTATGAACTCTAATCCCCACTGCTGGGAGTGGGAAAGTGCCTCTGTCTTGGTGGAAGTCCACAGTCTCTACAGAGAGCAACCTGGCAGGATTCACAGCAGACTTGCAGTGCATCAATACTAACAGGGACTGTATGCTTAACTGTGCCAGGCACTCTGCTAAGCACAGGACTCACATGATCTCACCGTGACCTTGTGGCAATTCCAGCTTTTTAGACGAGGGAACTGAGCTCAGAGCTCTTCACCACTGGGCTATGCTGCTTCTACTAGGTAGGCAACAAGACCCTCAAAAATATACACATTTGCTTGCCTGACTGTCTCAGTGGGCAGAGTGTGCAACTCTTGAAATTGGGGTTGTGAATTTTTCTTTTTAAGATTTTATTTATTCATGACAGACACAGAGGGAGGCAGAGAGAAGCAGGCTCCATGCAGGGAGCCCTATGTGGGACTCGATCCTGGGACCACAGGATCACACCCTGAGCCAAAGGCAGATGCTCAACCCCTGAGCTACCCAGGCATCCCCGGGGCTGTGAATTTAAGCCCATGTTGAGTGTAGAGATTACTTAAATAAAAAAATATTTAAATACACACACACATACACACACACACACAAATACACGCATACTCTTTGGACCAGGTGATGAATTACTGTCAGCCCCAAAGTTGCCCTCTTTGCCTCAGCTTCATGACGTGGGGGCTGCAGCTCCACAAGCCACAATCCCAGCTCCATGTTAGGCTCTGCCAAGTGGGTGGCTGGAGGGAGAGCCGAAGGCTGGAGGAGGAGGAAGACTGCATATGGTCCTGTCTGCTAGAGGCTCCTGTGGGCATCTCCCCAGCCGCGCTTCACCACCTTCTTCACCAGGGCAGCGGCACTTCCCCTCTGTGGCTGTAGCTGAGCCTGGACTGTACCTTTCTCAGCACCTGCAGAACTGGTTCCAGCAAGCCACCACCTTCCTCCCTGCCCCCAGAGGTTGGGTACCAGCCCCAAGGGACCCTCTCTCTGAACTTAAGAGACAGCAGTGCCAGCTGAGTAGCATCTCCTCCTCAGAGGTTTGAGTTTGGCCTCCAAAGGGGCTATCCTTCAAGCTTCTCATTTTAACAAGTACCCTTTTTCCCTCTGTCTCTCTAGCCTTGGAGATGGGAGCCACTTTCCGGGGCGGCAGCCTCCCTAACACCCTAGAGGGTTCTTTTTATGCTGTCAGTGAGCTGGTTACCAACTTTACACCTAGCTCACCATTCTTTGTATGAAATTCTATCTGAATAACCGGTGTGGTTTCTGTCCCCTGACTGAAATGCTCCCTGAAATAGCAACTCCACTTCTCCAAATGCACTTATAATGTTGTATAAATTGGTTTAGAATACTAAATAATGGGAACAACCCAAATGTTTATCAGTTGAAGTCAAGTAAATACAATGTGAATTACGTAACCACTATGAATAAAGACAGAGTGAAAAAGACCAGTTTCCCACAGAATAATTCTGTGTAAGCGTTCTCTCAACATCCTGCTACATTTCTGTTCTCTACTTGTTCTACCACTTCCTACAATGATTCTTTCCAACATTCTGTGCCACCCTCAAACCTTTGTCTCCTCCTACTCTCTCCTAACTTAAGATTCATGAGACAACCACACCTACTTCACAGAGAACAGGAGCTATCCCCCAGTAACTCCCTTAATATTCTAGAAACTAAACCTGCAGCTGTCTTCTCCAACATCATCCCTAATACATCTAAGACATGTCCTCCCACTCATGTTCTTGATCTTCTAATTCTTGCCTTCAAGGGGTTTTGGACTTTTGATTTTGCCACTTTCTCTTATACTTGTACCTCACCCTTGTTTCTGCATTCTTCTGGCTAGTGTTTAAACATGCTCAACCTTCCATCCTATTTCTCATGCAAGCTTAGGATGGGAGAAGTGAATGCTCTTTGTTCTCACAGAGCTCTTGCAGGACAGTATCCAGCTATGCTTAACAATTCTGTACACTGTGGCCTCAATATGAGCCTAGGGTTAATCTAAAGCAGCCATCTATTCCAACACAGAAGGAAAGTCCTGAGAAAAATAAGGTGTTGGTCTCCTAAGTAGTGCCTTCTTGAGTGTTTTCAAACACCAGATTTCATCAATTCTAAGATGTACCCATTTTATCATTTTATTTCTTAAGATTTTTATTTTGAAATAATCTTGACACTCAGTGTGGGATTCAAATTCACAGCTCTAAGATCAAGAGTCACGTGCTCTACCAACTGAGCCAACCAGGTGCCACATTTTAAAATTATTATTATTATTATTATTATTATTATTTTTCTTTTTTTTTTTTTTTTTTTTTTTTACCACCCCCATCCACCCCGGGGCGCCGGTCCTGCCATGCCGTCCCAGGGCCAGAGGCCTAAAATTATTTTTAAAGATTTATTTATTTGGGGGTGGGTGGAGGGAGCAAAGGGAGAGGGAGAGAATCTCAAGTGGACTCCTGGCTCAGCAGGGAGACCAACTCAGGGTTCAATCTCATAACCCCAAGACCATGACCTAAGCTGAAACCAAGAGTCAGGTGCTTACTTGACTGAGCCACCTAGGGGCCCCCCAGTTTTTCAATTTAAACAATCAGTGTGAATTATGCAATTGACAATGTGTCCTAATTTATTAGGTAGCATTTTTTCTTTCTTAGTGATGCATAAAATGGTGCATCTTCAAGCACTGTCGTCTTAGAGTCAATGAAATGTGATAGTTGTGATCATCGGCAATGCCTGCCTAATGGGCTGCCTTTAGAACCTAGGTCACGAGAACCAAGTCCCTGGTATAATCTTTCCATACTAAAAGAAAGCCATTTCACTCTACTGAGGAAAAAACAACCTCCCCACACAAAATCCTATGGAAGTGAGAGGCTCTAAGTTGGGCCAGAAGAAAGCATGAGGCCCTCTGCTCTGGATGGTGTGACTCCCTCCTGGCCAATCCTGGTCAGGCTGGCCCACCTTGTCCTATACACACCTGGGCTCCTTCTGCAATTGCCTCTGCTGTCCACCCGTGGGCAGGCACGAAATCCAGGGCTGCGGTCAGGATGCGGTGCTGCAACTGCTCCTCACTCTCATGGTCCTCTTCCTCCTCACCGCCCTGATCTGTGTACCTGAAACCCACACAGAACAGAGAAATGGTGATGGAGCCCAACACACCTCATCTCACTGACTGCTGCCTGACAGGCAAAAGGTGCCTGACCGGAACCCGGAGACTCTGTGCTTTCTCTGAGCACACACTGGGAAGACATTTACTTTTGTGGCGGTATTGATATTTCCATGGTGACAGAATAAAAATTATATTATCTTTCTCCTCTCCTATAGTCATGGGGAGAGGGATCCAGTGAGTGAGGAGGCCATGTCATTTGAAGGCAAATGCTCCCACAGTACCCTGGATTTCTCTGTTTATAGCCCTTAGCGCACCATTTCTTTATCTGTATTTGTGCTAAATGATAACTCCGTGAGCAGAGACAATGCTTCTAGTATTCACAGGGCTGGCACAAAGTAGTTCCTCAAAACATATTTACTGAATTGAAATGAAAAGTACTTTAATTAGGAGACCAGAAAAATAACAGGAACACCCTAATATCAGAGGTAGAGGAACTTCTCAGTGGCAGGATTAAGAAGAAAAGATATCTAATGGAAATGTAAACTATTATCACCTTCCGAGAGGGCAATTTGGCCCCACTTATGTAATAAAATGTTAAATCTGCACATCCTTTTATTAGGTGCTCCCACTGCTGAGAGATAATGACATCATTTTTTATAGCAGTGAAGGAAATCTATTAATTAATAAATTCATCAATAGGGCATCAATAGGGCAGCCCTATTCATCAATAGGGTGGCTCAGCAGTTTAGCGCTGCCTTCAGCCCAGGGCATGATCCTGGAGACCCAGGATCAAGTTCCACATTGGGCTCCCTGCATGGAGCCTGCTTCTCCCTCTGCCTGTGTCTCTGCCTCTCTCTCTCTCTCTCTGTCTCTCATGAATAAATAAATAAAATCTTTTTTTTAAAATAAAATATTTTAAAAAATAAATAAATATATTCATCAATAAAAAATAGGTTAAGTAAATTTTAATACTGCCCTTTACTGGAATATTATGCAACCATTAAAATCATATAGAATGAGAAAACATTAACAATGTGCTATTGAGTGAAAAAGTTTCTGGAATAGCATGTTTAGTAGATGGTATAATTAATCACTAGTTATATGTAGACTTATGCATGTAACATACTTAGAAAAACATCTAAAAAAAAGAAAAAGAAAAACATCTAAAAGCATATTCACAAAAAAGTTATTTCTGGGTTTGTGATTTCTGGTCATCTCTGCTTTATTTTTCTGAACTTCTTTGTATTGTTATTTTAGAGTGGACAGGTACAATTTTCAAAAAAACTCATAGGTTAAAAAAAAAAAAAACAAAAACCAAAAACATAGGTTCTGTTCACAGATGGCCCTGAAAATGATTGAAGGTGAAAATGGGGATAAAGAGGAGAGAGGAAGGAGAGGAAGGCCAGACATACCCAAGCATGCAAAATGGTCAGAAACAGATGGACTTGGGGCTCTGGTGCATACCTGGGGGGTGAACGAGAAGATTCTGGATTGGGTTCTTCTGCCTCATGTGTTTCAGACTGTTGCTGAGAAAAAGATTGGGGACGCTGTTGCTTCTGCTCATCTGAAGACTTTAGCTGCATAGTGGAAGCATGGAAGGCACGTGATACCACAGCTGACTGGCAACGGGACGCTGAAACAAAAACTGGGCTGTCAGTCAGGGACACTTACCAGAGAAGACTCTTTGAAACCTTGAATGGTGCAAAAGATGGGGGAAGAGTCTACTCCAGAATCACTTATCCAAGTGTTGGTCCCAGACAAAAATTTAGGGTAAATTGGCAACCTTGCAACATGATGTGGTGGCAAAAGCAGGAGCCAGGTAACAGAAGACCTGGCTTCTGGGCCTGCTGCTATCACTTGCTAACTATGTTAATGGACAAACCACTTCACCCCAACAAGCATGATTTTAAAATATGCAAATCAAGAGTAATAATCTGTTTGCTCAACCAGAGTGCTGTGAGCAATCAAAAAGTGAAAGCATAAATGTTGCATATTTATATCATAGCAAGAGCACTGGACTAGAAATTAGAAAGTCTGTGAGTACTAACTCCCACAATGTTTATACCTTCATACAGATCACTAAGCTGTTTTCTTATTGGCAATACCTGCAACACCCCCGTTTACCAGAGAAAGGGATTTGGAAAGTACGGGCTCGTACTATTTTTTTCCTTTCCCAACATTATATTACAACATTTTTTTTAAGTAGGCTCCATGCTGGGTGTAGAGCTCAGCACAGGGCTCGAACTCACGACCCTGAGATCAAGACCTGAGCTGAGATCAGGAGTTGGATGCTTAACTGACTGAGCCACCCAGGTGCCCCTATTACAAAAAATCTCATACAAGTTGAAAGAACTATGGCATGAACACCTGTATATCCACCACCTAGATTCTACGGATCTACCACACTCTTCATTCATCAATCCAGCTTTTTAAAATCTTTTAACCCAGCTTATTTTTTTTTAATATTTTATTTATTTATTCATGAGAGACACAGAGAGGGAGGCAGAGACACAGGCAGAGGGAGAAGCAGGCTCCATGCAGGGAGCCCGACGTGGGACCTGATCCCGGGATCATGCCCTGGGCCAAAGGCAGATGCTCAACCGCTGAGCCACCCAGGCTGCCCATCCCAGCTTATTTTTGATGGATCTGTTGCAGACCTCAGTATTCTTCAGCTCCACACATTCTGGCATAACATGCATTCATGCGTACCATGAACCAGAGTTTCATATTTATTTACTGTTCTTTTATTGAGGTGACAGTTATATACAATGAAATGCATAAATCTTAAATGTGCCAATTCTGACATCTGACAAAGGTATAAACTTGTGTAACCTGAACCCTTAGCTAGAGTGTACTGTAGCCCCAAAAAGTTCCCTCATGCTCTTTCCCAGTCATCCCCCACTTATACTGTTCAGAAGTTTTCATCCTAGTTTAACCTGTCCTAGAATTTCATCTACATGGACTCCTATAGTATATCCTTTTCGTGTAAAACTTTTTTTGCAGTCTTTTTTAGACAGATTCCTATTTTTGTGGAAATCAACTTATTTTTTATTGCTGAGTAGTATTCCATCAAGAAACACGATTGTGCTGATGAATACCTGGGCTTTCTCAGCCTTGTCTATCACGAATAGTTACTATCAATGTACTTCTACAAACCTTTCCATGGACACATGTTTTCATTTCTCTCTCTCTCTCTTTTTAAAGATTTTATTTATTCATGAGAGGCAGAGAGAGAGGCAGAGACACAGGGAGAGGGAGAAGCAGGCTCCCTGCAGGGACCCTGATGTGGGACTCGATCCCGGGATTCCGGGATCACAACCTGAGCCAAAGGCAGACACTCAACGTCCCTGCTTTCATTTCTCTTGGGTGAATACCTAGGAGTGGCTCTGCTGGGTCATAGGCATTACTTTAACTAAACATAGTTAATTTGGACTTTTGTATAAAAACAACAAAAGGACACTCATTTTTTAAAAAATCTACCAACTAATCCAGGAAACAATGATTTTAAGAGACGCCTAATAGGGGGTGCCTGGGTGGCTCAGTCGGTGGAGTGTCTGCCTTCACTTCTGGTCATGATCTAGCAGTCCTGGGATCCAGCCCTGGTGAGGCTCCCTGATTCTCCCTGTGCCCCTGATTATGCTCTCTCTCTCTCTCTCTCTCTCTCTCATAAACGGGTAATATCTTAAAAACAAACAAAAAACTTAGAACAGTACTGTAAAAATATTAATATTTTAGTATTTGTACAAAAAAAAAAGTGACAAAATACTCCTAAAACTTTGAAAAGGATGGGAGAGGTCCCAAAGCATCAGTGTGGAACCACTGAAGGTCGCATGATTTCTTATGGGATACAGGAAATTATTTATTATTTCATTACTTATGCATATAAGTTAATGCGTCAGTGTGTTCATTCTACTCATAGAAGGGGACGCTGGTTTTCCACTTAAGAGTAGCAATATACAGTAACCTCTTGTAAAGCAAACATCTATAGTTTTAAGAACTCGGACGTACAAACGAAAATACGGATTGTGTCGTGGAAAAGGTGGTACGGTATCAGAGAATTACTGAAGTGGTGAAGAAACGACTGACTTAGGAAACCGTGAACTAGGAGCTCCCTGCGGCTGCTTCCACCTCCGTCGCCTGGGGCCCTGCCCGGGGACTCGGCAATGGAGTTGAGTTATTCGAAGGCTGGGCGCGAGCCCTCCCGTCTGCAACTGCCCCGCTGCGTGACCCTGGGCACCCACAGCCCTCTCCGGGCCTCCGTTGACTCCGCTAAATGGGGGTGACAAGCCCTGCTCCGCTACTCTTTGCCCTTCACGGCTCGAGGATGGGGGCAGACAGAAATCGAGCCCAGGACGCCGGCTGCTCCACGCCGATGCCCTTCACGTCACCTTGCTGGCCGGCCGCCACGACGGCCTCTTCAGCCCCGCACCCTGCCCCGTCCGCTTCGTGCCCCCACACTCCTTCTCCCCGCTCCCCCGCTCGGCCGCCCCCTCACCGGGCAGGCACCGTAGCTGCAGGAGCCTCCAGCCCGCCCGGCCGAGGGCGCCGGACAAGGCCGCCGCTGCCGCCGCCATCTTGAAAGCGGGCACGCCGCCGACGGTGACGCGACGGACAGACCCAGGAGGTCGGCCAGGCCACTTCCGCCCTGCCGGCGCTCCCGCAGCCTCCTCTTCTCGCGAGAGCCGCGAGGTGCGAAGCCGGCGGTCGCGGAGAGGCCGGGAGCGAGCCCGGGAGGCAGGTGAGCGCTGTGTGAGGCCCGGGAGCCCGGCCTGCCCCACCGTCCCCTTCCGGCCCACCTTTGTCCCTAGAGCCTCCTGTTTGCAGTTCCCAGCCCTGTCCCCCGCGGGGCACGGAACCATGGCCACGTTCCTGGGGCGCACGACGGGCTTTTGCCGGGAGAAGTCGGTGTGCGGCACCGGCCGGCCCTGCCTGTCGCGGGCCCTTCCCGGCTGCCTGTCTCCCGCGCTGCCGGCGCCGGGCGCGCAGGGCCTTGCGCCGCGGCCGGTGACCCGGGCTGGGGGCGGGGACCCGCCTTGCGGATGCCCAGCCGCCGTGACCTTGCGCCTCACGCCTCGTCTCAAATACGGGGGGAACCTGACCCCCCGGGTTGTAATTTAGAGCCAGTGACTTGCCAGAACCAACAAAGTGTGGAGTTGCTGTGAGTAACAGTAATTTAGCCAGGTGACTTTTAAAGAGGTGGTTGGCTTTATTGAACGATTCATGGATCGGGCAGCGTCCCCAGTAGAGAGAAGCTCCAAAGAGCACCACGAGAAGAAAGGTTTTTTTATTTAAAAAAGCGGGGGGGGGGGGGCGGGAGGCGGGTGAGACAAGGAAGTCCTAAAGGGGAGAAGAGGATTATTTCAGGCAAGGTCACCTTCCTTTGGGGGACAGACGAGGTCCGTTAGGCAGAATACCTTACTAATACTGAGCAGAAGATTCCAGACTGGCCCCTTAAGAGTACATTCCTGGAGACGGTTGAAACTGCAGGTAGGTTAGGTATTAGTTTTGGTTTGGTGATGATGCGGGCTTAGCACAAGTGATTCCATTTGGGGCCTGTTTTCTTTTTAACAGTTTAATTGAAAATTTCCCAAACTTGCCAGATCAAAAGAACCATTTAGCATGCTCTTTAAAAAAATATATATGTTTATTAGATAGCGTAGCGGGGTGGTGAGGGGCAGAAGGGGAGGGAGAAACAGACTCTCCGCTGAGCTGAGCTGAGCTGAGCGTGGAGCCAGCTAGGAGGCATGGAGGGGCTCTATCTTAGGATCCTGAGATCAGCACCTGACCCAAAGTTAGACGCTTAACCGACTGAGCCACCCAGGTGTCCACTGCCCCCATCTAGGATGTTTATTAATAAATTGGATACCCTGGTCCTTCTGGAGAGTTGATTTAGTACATACATCTGGATGAAGTCCAGGAATCTTTTTTTTTTTTTTTTTTTTAAGTCCAGGAATCTTATTTTAACAAGGCCCCTATGTGATTTGTAGGACCTGAAGTTTGGGAAGGAAAAGGTTGGTGGCCTTCATTCTGACATTGAGTGCCAATCTCTGAGTGACTCAGGGAGGTCATGGACTATAGGCACTCAACTGACGTGTAAATGCAGAGTGCCTCATTGCTATCTGGCATCAGGGAAGGCTTCATATTAATAGGGAGAACTAAAGGATTTGGGGATTAGGGATAACTGGTGACAGGAGCTTATAAGCATGTCATTCTGCAAATTTTATGTTTGCAGTTAGACTCTTGTCTATATCTGTTTTGCACAACCCTTATAACTCAAGTCTTTTTAAAACATCTTGCCCTCCCCTGCCTCTATGTGGGGGAAGCCCTCCTAACCCAAATGTTAAAATTCCAGATGCACATCTATAGATTCATTAAAACACTACTCATCTGTCCATAAGGCTTTGTTTTCTGAGTTCTGTCCACCCATCTTCAAATGAGCCTTGGAAATTCTAGCACTGGGGTATCCTTCCTGAAACCCTCAATTCTTGACACACCTGGAAACAGTCTTCCATTTCTTCTTTCTTTCTTTCTTTCTTTCTTTCTTTCTTTCTTTCTTTCTTTCTTTCTTTCTTTCTTTCGTTTCTTGTTTCCTTGCTAATGATCACCTTTTTTTTTGCCTACGTGTGCTTCAGTCAGTTCATTAAATTTAAAGTTTTCCTTTCTGATGACTTTCAATATTCTCAGAATTTTTTATGTACCTGACTTAAAAGGACTTAATCCTTGGTTTGAACTGATACCTGAACTTCAGTCTTTTTTATTTTTTCTTTTGGCCCCCTTCATAAGACGAGCCAAATGCCTCAAGATTTGATGTTTACTGGGTACCTTAGAAATAAATGAATCTCCAGAAGATACTTGTAGACATCTGCTTTCCCTGCCTGTTAGTAGCATTTTAGAAGAGCCATGGGCACATGTATACAGCAGTGAGCGCTAGAGAGGTGCTTAACATCTAAGGCCCATGACGTGACAATGACTTCTTCAACTCCACGTCTACCTCTTTTTATTTTTTTTTTAAATATTTTATTTATTTATTCATGAGAGACACACACACAAGCAGAGGGAGAAGCAGGCTCCATGCAGGGAGCCTGATGTGGGACTTGATCTGGGGTCTCCAGGATCACACCCTGGGCTGAAGGCGGCGCTAAACTGCTGAGCCACCTGGGCTGCCCCCTCCACCTCTTTTTAGATATGCAACTAGGCTCTTGAGTCACCTCAGGCACCAGACTTTTTTTTTCTTATAGTTTTTAAAAAAGAAAGATTGCTAAAAGCAGAAAACTCAGATGATGGAAAGTACCATCCTTTAGCTTTTAGATACTTAAAAGAACATTGTCTCCCACTTTATTGGGAAAATGCTAACAGAGTGGTGGCTATGTCTGTGTTTTGAGGATTAATGTTTAATAAATACATTTATGAGCTCCCTCTTTCCATAGAAGATTAGTTTGGGGAGATATGGAACACAAAGTATTTTACGTCCTTCTAATGTACTGATACACACCCATTGGAGTAGTATTGAAGATGTCATAAAGTGCAGCTCTTATACTGTCTAATTCTAACAATGTAAAAGAAGCATCGCATCTCCCTAGGGAGTCTTCCCAGCAGGGATGGCTGAGGAGAAAGAATAGGTTTTATGGGGACTCTTTGAAACAAAGGCAAATAAACTGGCCACCAAGATATAAAAATTCTCTGAAAACATTTCACTGAGCTCTGTGTGTCAGGCCCTGCTGAGTGCTTTGCATATTTTTATCTTCTTATTTACTTCTTACAGCAGCCTTGTGAAATATGAGATTATTATTCCTACCTTATTGGTAAGAAATGAGAGAGCTAATAACTGGACTAGACACCTGGCTTTTTGTTTTTCTCTGCCTAACAAGTAACCTTTTGCCTGTTCTTTCTTTCATGATGGTTTTTCTGTGAGTACAGTGCAAAGTTATAGTTGGTGGTGGTGGGCAGGGAGCTTGTCCCTTTTGTTTTCCCAGGAGAGAACCTGTGCCAACATCATTCTAGAAACAGGTCCTGTATTTCTATTAACTTAATGCCCAGCAATCCCTATTCCTGTCTTCCCTGGTTGGTTCTTATTTATTTATTTATTTAAATTTTTTGGAGGCCCCACTGGGATACCCCCGGCTGATTCTTAAATGAAACATTGATCCCAAGTCGCTTACCTTAAAGATTTACAGGAGTTCTTCCTCAACATCAAGTGACAGTTAAAAGCTTAAAAGTGTCAGTTCTTGAGTGTGTGCTTTTTAAGAATTTAAAGACAATTCGGTGATTAAGGAATCCTGCTTATCTGATAACACATGGCATCCTTTTACTGGGGCTTGCAGTCAGGTCAAGATAATGAAGAACGGGCATTCCACATGGAAGCAAACAGGTAAAGGCATGATTAAAGCAAAAATGTGGAGGTTTTTCATAGAACAAGGAGGGCTTCACTTTGGAGAGGTGGGAGATACAGACGGAGCCAGATCATGGAGGACCTGATTCCAGAAGAAAGTGTTTTGGTTTTGCACTAGAAAGTAAACTTTAGGAAATGAATGACAAAATCAAAATACTGTGGTATTTAAGAGTGACTGGATAACTTGGCCATGTTTTGTAGGCAGAAGAGCAAATCATTTGAACTGAATATTTTTGAAGAAGGGTGTAACGGACAAGGCCTAAAGTCTCAGAGTGTCTGTGGTGATGTAATTGTGACTGAGTTAGCAACTTCTACAAAAGACAGAGGTGTTCAGCACAACCCTGGTCCGTGCTTGACCTGTCTACTGTGGCGTCTGCATTTATGCCATTATTAGAGCTATTTTAAGACGGGAACTTGATGGCATTAATGTTGAAGAAAGAAAGGAGGAGCTGAGTAGAATACCATCGCCTGACCTAATTGCTTCATGAGCACATTCTATACTCCTGTCCGTATCAAGTGGAAGGGAAAGCTGACCCATGGTGGTGGCGGGGGGAATCTCCATAGATTAAAAGTGTGGGCTTTATAGTCACATGGATTTGGATTCATGTTCCAGGTCTTCCCACATTTAGTAGTTGTGTGACCTGGCAAAGTCAATGGCTTCAATTTTTCTGCCTATAAAATGGGAATAATACAGAGTTTAGGGTTGTACTGAGGTTCAGTTGGGATAATGTACATAAGGTCCTTTGAACAGCCTGGGCAATAGTAAATGTGAAAGAAAGACATGTTAGTTAGGTACTATTGATCATTGCAGATTCAATAGGATTGAATTTTCTTATTTTCATGAAGGAGAAAATCTCATTATTTGCCAAATGTAAATATGTTGTCTCTTTAAAAAAAAAAACAAACATTAAGCTTGTGGTGAAATTAGGTCTGCCAATTTATTTGCCTTCTTTGCTGAGTCATACTTTTGCCTAATTAACGTCCTGTGTGTTTCATATTCCTTCCACTCAAGCTGAGTTGTCCCAAATCAAAAGAGAAATACTCTTTCTGCCTTCAACTTGTATACTTGACTGCCAAGGCAGGACTCCCATCCAGGAAGCAACCTGCCTTGTTGGGGAATGTTGGGGTTAAGAATCCTTGAGGTAACGGGTTCATTATTTTAGTCTCTGTAGCATCCACAGGAAGATACTCTAGTGTGGTCAGCATGCCGTGGTGGGAGGTCGGAATTAGGTGGTGATTCTAATTGTATTTGCTGGTACCTCATAGATTAAATTGTGCTTTTATCTCTGCTCAGTCGTGACTCTCCTTTGGTCCATGGGTTTTAGGTCCATCAGCATGGCAGGAATGGCAGATTATGGCATCTCAGCTGGCCAGTTTGTGGCCGTGGTCTGGGATCAGTCATCCCCCCTGGAGGCTCTGAAAGATCTGGTCGACAAGCTTCAAAAGTTAACAGGTGATGAGGGCCAAGTGTCTGTGGAAAACATCAACCAACTGTTGAAATGTAAGTACCTACCCGTTGTCTTTACAGGGTTGCAGAGGGTTGATGGGGGTGCTGCGTTTATGCGGTTCCTTGATATCTGAGTTTTTGTTCTGAGTGGCACACGATGGCAGTGGGGGGGGGGGTCACTCCGTTTTTCAGTTGAGATACAGTGGACTTAAAATGAGTGTAGTTGATTTTTATAAGTATGTTGTTATTAGATATCCTGCATTTTTTAAAAAGCGTATTCTTCAGCCAGCTTCCTTTTTACTTCTTTTCCTGGACATATAAAGGATATGAAATTAATAAGACCAAGGGAGAATAGTGGCTTCTTTGCCCCTCTTGCTAGTAATGGTATAATAACGTTTGCCAGATAGGTAGCTGTTCATTCTTCCAGGGCCAAGCCTGGAGCCTCTGCAGGACCTTGGGGGGCTGGGCAGATTGCCTCAGGGGCCCAGGTGATTGCTGATCAGAACCTTCCTTCTTTTCAGCTGCCCACAAAGAATCTAGCTTTGATATTATTTTGTCGGGTGTAATTCCTGGAAGCACCACTCTGCACAGCACTGAGATTTTGGCTGAGATGGCCCGGATCCTGCGGCCTGGTGGACGTCTTTTTCTGAGAGAGCCAGTAGAGACAGCTGTAGGTAAGGAAATTTTTATTTGGAAGACTAGAATTTAACAACGTTAAATATTTAGGTACGTTTGCTGCATCTCTCTGAGCAGGAGCTGTCATTAGGAGATCCTTCTCCTTGGTTGTAAAAATCTGAAGCAGTGCATCTCACGGAACTATGATCTTTGACCCAATAGGAGGAAAATGTCTACCTGAAAATGGCTGGGTCTGTCAACAGGTTGAATGGTTAAACTGTGGTACATGCATACCACGGGAAACTCTAGCAATAAAAAGGAATAAACCACTCACTTGTGCAACAATTTGGATGAATCTCAAGGGAATCTTGCCGTGCCGAGTGGAAAACAGCCAATCCCAAAAGGATGCATGCTATGTGATTCTATTCCTGTAACATTCTTGGAATAACAAAGTTCTAGGGATGGGGACCAAACTGATGACTACTAGGTGCTAGGAGTGAGAGGCAGGGGATATGTGAGCCTGGAAAGGGGTCTCAGGAGGGCTCCTTGTAACTGTGGAAGTGCTCACATGAAGCATGGTAAGATTGCACAGAGCTGTGCACACCCAGACAATTGCATGCAAAACTGGTGAGATCTGGGGAGCTCTGTGGACCCTGAGTGATAACTTCCCAGTCTTCTAGTGTGCGGTACTTGTGTATGTTCCCATAGGGGAAACAAGGAGAAGCATCCTTTTTTTTTTTTTTTTTTTTAATTTTCCTATGCATCTATAGTTATTTCAGAATAAAAAGTTAGAAAATAATGACTGGAAGTCTGGGAGTGATGAGTCATAATTATTGACTCATATGAAACTAATGATAGGACCCAGGAAATAAAAACCTCTCTTTTTTTTGCTCAGTGATGAAGCTGTCACTTCTGAATTTGTTCCGTTTTCCATCAGTATGTGATGACTCAATTTGTAAATGCAACCAGAGACTGAAAGTATTTTGAAATATGTAAAAGCATTTAGTGGGGATAGAAACTTGTGATGGACACGGCAGATGCCAGTGTTCTTTGTTGGAAGTGTAGACCACGGGAAGCTGCAGTGTCTCTCTTGTAGGAACTGCGCAGAGAGTATACTTGTGTGCTTTCTGAGTCCTCAGCCTCCTTTTCACTCAGTGTCCAGAAACCCCAGAAAGGTTCTTCCAAGAAGCCGAGTGAGACAGGACAATAATAGAATTATTATTATATTATTATTATATTATTACATATTAATCATTATTATTTTAATTATATTATTATTAATTATTAATTAATAGAATTATTATTGTATTATTATATATATTATTATAGAATTATTCTCTGACACTTAAGGGCGTAGGTAAGCACGTACTGAACAACCAGAAGGATTTGTCAAATTAAAATACTGTCACGATCACTTTTATTGCCAGCCGACCCAAATAGGATCCTTTTTGATTTTTCCTGTTTTGGCCCATGAAGCTGCTAATTGGGGTTTTCCTCTTGGCAGTTAACAACAGCAAAGTGAGGACGACATCTAAGCTGTGTTCGGCCCTGACTCTTTCTGGTCTCGTGGAAGTGAAAGAGGTATGTTAGTAGACCACCTCCTTTGCTGGGAACTGAGACCTTGGGTGACTACACCCAGGATCTCTGTCCATAGATCTGGGGAGCATCAGGGGAGTAACAGCATGGAAAATGAGGGGTGCAGTGTCACGTCGACTGGGAAGCAAACTGGGAAGTGCTTTGCATGTAAGATACACAGTGTCTCTTTGGAAAAACTCTCCTTTGAATAGACTCAGCTTGGGCCCTTGTTGGTTGGGGCATATTCTGGTCTCAGTACTGGTGGAGTGGAGTGGTGGCGCCCATGTTTCAGGGAGAGAGCAACACGGGTCCCTTAATGAACACAAATCCTAGGCCCAAGTGAAACACGGGCACCTGAATCATCCTCAGGTATTTGGTGGAGGCTGGAGTGGGTCAGGGGAGAATATCCCACTTCTGACAATTCAGTAAAAATACTCAGATTAATTAGAGGTGTTTCTATTTCTACATCCTTCTTTGATGTTGAAATTTTCTTGTGTGAGAGGGAAGTGCTGTACCATGATAAGTGTAATACCACGGATTTGAGTCAGAGGCTCTACCACTGAGCTGTACCCTCCCACCCCTCCCGTGGTGGTCCGCTTAACCACCAAGGCCACTGATTGGCAGCATGACCTAGGGCCTTAGTTTCTTTATGCCCATACTTGCTTATTTTTCTTTTTAGTTTAAGGTTTTCCGTTTTTGTTTTTGTTTTCCGTGTTTTTTTAATCTAAGATAAGAGATGCTCATATAAATTCAATTAATACTAGAGAATATAAGGACGCCTGGGTGGCTCAGCAGTTAAGCGTCTGCCTTCAGCTCAAGTCATGATCCCGGGGTCCCAGAACCGAGTCCCACATCAGGCTCCCGCAGGGAGCCTGCTTCTCCCTCTGCCTGTGTCTCTATCTCTCATGAATAAATAAATAAAATCTTACCAAAAAAAAAAAATACTGGAGAATATAGAATTATAAAATGACATTCCAGACCTTCCTCACACTTCCCTCCCAAGAGGAAGCCACCAACACATTTTTATGTGTTGATGCTCAGACCTCTGTGTGTGTGTGTGTGACAGGGAGAGACAGGTACTTTTTTAATGTAAATGAGGTCATATGTATACATTATTCAATTACTAGCTTTTTCCACCTTTAAATATCTTCAACATTTATTTATCCCAGTGCATTGCCCCTCACTCTTATTAATGATGTAACAATATTGAGTGCTGTGGAGCAGCTGTGATTTATTTAACCATTCTGTAGTTGCTGGACACAGGTGGCACTCCCACATTGTTTTCTACCTTTATCGTCCGCTACTTCTTCCCAGGAAAACATTTCTTCCCTCTTTATGTTTTTTTTCTCTATTTTATTTCTACTATGTTTATTGTGCGCCTGCCTCTATGTAGCACACCATGAGGCATCATCCTATTCAGTATGCCTGACTCATCTTGATAATCATAATCATTATAACCCGCAGAACAACTGGCACAGTGCCTTGTACCTAATAGACAGGGATTTGGTAAATACTTGAAAACTTTCCAGAGGGTTGGCTCAAAGTAAGCGCATAAACAAAGTAGTACAGATCACTGAGAAACTGAATGTGATGATGTCTATCATCTCCTGCTATTATGCACTTCGTAACACAGAAATGAGTATTTGACACCTGTGTGGGTGGACTTAGTATGACATCATTTTGTGGAAAGAGTGTGACCTACTTCTTTTGATGTCTTGAATTCCAGCTGCAGCAGGAGTCCTTGAGCGCCAAGGAGATACAGTCTGTCCAAGAACACCTGGGTTACCAAAGTGACAACTTGCTCTCTGTGCACATCACAGGCAAAAAACCCAACTTTGAAGTGGGTTCTTCTAGTCAACTGAAGCTTTCTCTGGCCAAGAAGTCTTCTCCCCCGGGTAAGACTGGCCTGGGGGCATTGTTCTGTGTGGGTGAGCCTAGAAAGACAACTCAGATGTTGAACCAGAGATCTAGACAGAGACAGTGAGGTCTCCAGAGGATTAGTCCTTCCTTCATCTCTGTCATTTCCAAATGGAAAAATGTTTCATGTTCTGTTGTCCCGGGCGTATTCAGATTCTGATGTGAAATAGCACATTAGCTCTTACCTCATTTGGCCTCTTCTGCTCTTAGGACACTGAGGCCTCCAGATTCTAGAAGACTGAGCTACATGATTTAGCTAATGAAGTCTTTCCACACCCCAGAATTACCACACTCATCCTCAGGAGCTCTCGCAGTGGTGGTCGTGGTTGATAAGAGTAGCCTGCACCTCTTCCCATGGGTCCTTTCTATGCTAGTAAAGTCAGCTTTTCTTACTTTGAGGATCTTAAGCCACTTGTAAAAGTATTTCTCCTTAGACAGTTGTACCCGCCCTTTGCCACCCCCTCACCTCATCACTATTTCATGATGCCTGAATCAAGAGAAATTGTCCCAGCCATGAGGTATGCAAAAATTTGCAGGTACATTCACACTCCTCTGCTTTGGCCAGCCAAAATCTTTAAGAAATCCGCTGGAATCCCAGCCTTTGGACCCATGCTTCCAGAATGGGTAGGAAGGGCTCAGATGAGGAGTTTGCCTTGTGGAAGATCTGAGCCTCCACCTGCAACAGTGATCTTCAGCGGTGCACTTAACCACCAAGGCCGGTCTGAAGACGTGCCCACACTGTCTCTGAGGACCTGCCTATACCTGCCCACACTGACTCAGCTCTCAGGGCCTTCTTTGCACCAACAGGGTCTGCAGGGTGAGGGTTGTGTCTGCCACCAGTTTGCCTCACAGCACTGCCGCTGGCTCTGGAGCCAGTTTTCTTGTACGTCACAGGTTCACATGAGGCAGAGGCTTTGGCACACACTTTTCTGCTTACTTAATCTTCAGATCTCCTGCAGTAGATCTAGGGAGGACGACTAGCCTCAGGTTCTAAGGATGGAAGCTAAGATAAGGACACAGCAATGTGGGGTGAAGTCAAGCATGTCAGACAGACTCCTGTTTGTGGCTCTGTAGAAAGAGCCTAAATGTTGGAGCTGTTTTTCTCATCTATAAAATTAGGACAGCACATCCTCACCTGATAAGGGTCCTAGCAGGATTTAATCACACGGTGCATATGAAATACTTATTGTAGCATCTGCTGCAGAGCAAGTGCTTAGCAGATGATGGCATCTGTCACCATAAAGCAAGCCAGCCCCAGGCCATTCCTTCTCCAAATGGTAGAGCAGGGCCTCAGACCCAAGCCCTCGGACTCCCAGGCCCATGTGCTCTCCACAGACACTCAGCAAAAAGCACACCCATGTGCCTCTGGTTTGTTTCTGCTGCTTTGATGAAGTTCTTTTTCTTTTAATGGTTGGACCCAGTGAAGCCTGCTGTGGACCCTGCAGCGGCCAAGCTCTGGACCCTGTCAGCCAATGACATGGAGGACGAGAGTGTGGTGAGTGGGCACTGCAGTCCCTGGACTGCTTTCTGTTTGGCGTCCCTTTGGAAATGAACGGTCATAGTTTGGTGTGGCCTCTCTGGACATGGAAGTGTGAAGCTCAGCATTGTGCCTGTGCCTGTGACCGTGGCTGGCATTTGTGATTCGGAAGGAAACCCCACATTCGTGGCATTTTAAAAATCTTTTTCAGCATCTCTTTTCCCCACAGGTTTTCTTGTTCTCACTTCATGTGATATGTTAAAGATTCTGGTGGGCATGTGTGAACCTGAAAAGAGCTTGTCAGCTAAAAGACTTTCTTGGCTCCTTTGTCTGGGCAAGTCAGTGCACACTCACTGTCTTAAAAGCAATAATTTTCCATCTTGGATCAATACTGTCTATTAGAAAGTTCTTAATTTCTGCAACTGTTGAAGTGACAGTGATAGCAAAACAGGTTACGGTTCATGTTCTCATAGAATTTAAGATTAATTGTTCTCCCATTCAGCAAAGAATTGCACAAAAGTATATATTGTTATTTGCCTTCTTGGGAATCATATAGAAAATAGTTTATTCCCTTTTTCACATGACAGCCCTTCATATATGCAAATAAATATAGCACTTCTGTTTTTGTTTTTCCTGCTGCTTCCACATTCACACACGCGCACACACATGCACACTTAGACTCATATTCTCTACATGTTGTCAGTTACTTCCCAGTCCCCTTACAGCCTAGTGCATCCTCTGTGGACATAGTGACTTCACTGTGGTGGTCAGCTTGAATGTGATGATCAGCCCAGAGGAGGTCAGTGGATGCCCTCTACGTGGGCCATAGAAACCTGCTACCGCAGCCCTTTGTTCAGCCTTCTAGCAGCAGAGACCATGAGTGTGTCACTAACCTCTTCGAGCTCTCTCTAGGATCTCATTGACTCAGATGAGCTGCTAGATCCAGAAGATTTTAAGAAGCCAGATCCAGCTTCCCTGCGGGCTCCTTCATGTGGAGAAGGGAAAAAGAGGAAAGCCTGCAAGAATTGGTGAGTGTCAGCATAAGTGGAGTCTTCCAGGGCTTCCAGTCTTCTGAGGCTCAAGGACTCGGGATACTTTACTATTATTGAAATACTTATTTTATTGTGAAATGCATTGTAAAGATGGAGGAGTATTGGGATCCCTGGGTGGCGCAGCGGTTTAGCGCCTGCCTTTGGCCCAGGGCGTGATCCTGGAGACCCCGGATCGAATCCCACGTCGGGCTCCCGGTGCATGGAGCCTGCTTCTCCCTCTGCCTGTGTCTCTGCCTCTCTCTCTCTCTGTGTGACTATCATAAATAAATAAATAAATAAATAAATAAATAAATAAATAAATAAATAAATAAATAAATAAGATGGAGGAGTATCTTAATCAGATAGGTTTTAAAGAGTAATAAAGATGAACATCTGTGTACCAATTACCCAAGTTAAGAATCAGAAATATGACTAGTAACGTAGAAGCCACCTCTCCGTGCTTCCTCAGCTGCATCTTGCTCCGTCCCCACAAAGATTACCATCCTCCCGGGTTCATGTTAATCATTCTTGGCTTATTTGATAGTTTACCATCTAGTGTGAAGCTCCAACTACTATATTTTTTAATTACGAAAAACTGAGTAGTTAGCCCAGCCCTGACAAGGCAAGGAAAGGTCAATACCCTCCATCTGAGAAGGCTTCTGGTGAAAGTTAAGGTATGCAGGGTCTCCTGGGCTGGGGATCTCCAAGAGGATCTCCTGAGGATCTCCAAGAGTCCCTTCCAGGGAAGCCAGGGAGAGCCACAAGAGATCTCTAGGAAACCAAGGACATAGACAGATGGAACACTTGGCAGGGGTGTGTAGGGTGACACCAGCAGCAGTATGGTTGGAGGGCGTGGGCTGCTCTGTATGTTCTACTCTAAGCCCGCCCAAGTTTGAGTTCTCCTCCTTGGAACAGACTGGAGCAGAACATGAGTGTCCTCAGCAGATCAGCAGGGCAAAGAGGGATGGAAAAGCTTCATGGTCGCCAGTGTGCAGTCAGGATAAGCCAGGGCCAGGATCTGGGCTGGCTTGCCTGCCCTTGATACTATGGTATGATGGCAGCTTGGTTTGTGACAGTGGCAGCCTTCAGCTTCAGTGGAAGCCTTCAGCTTCAGGAGCCTGTTTTGGGCTCCTGCTTCATCATACACGTGTGACTTCGTCTATGGCAGAGCTGACATCTGGGGGTCCCCTCCACTGTTCCCCCTGAGGGTTCCCTTCCCTCTGCCTTACGTTAGCTTTTCTAGGTTTTGTATCCCCTGCTGCTTTCTTAGTTTTCTCTCTTATTTTGCTGGAGTCGGTTCTACAGTAGTTGCTTTTGAAAGGTTGCTTGAGCTGGGAGCCCTGAGCTTTAGCGCTGGGATTTGTTGACTGTGTTTTAGTGAAGGGAGCTTGGGTGGGCCTGTGAGGGACACTGCAAACTCAGCATCTTTGGGTCTTTCACCTTGAGGTGGTTAGATTTCTTAGAGAGGGGTCTTTCTGGTGCCACCTGTTCCTTTGGAAGTTTTGGGGTGCAGTGTGGGCTGAGAGCCACGTGCTTAGCAGTGGCTAACTTACCACCTGCTTGGAGTTCACCTCCCCTCGGTGAGAGTCACCTCTTCCGCTTCTTCTGCTATACAGTTCCCAGTGCTGCGTAGCCACTGTCTCCTTTCCCCTGGCCCCTGTTTTTGTGGGTTATGCTTTACTGAAGTTTCAGTGGGGCCTTGAGGGAAAGTAGAGTAGACACATGCATTCAGTCTGTCCTCTTAACCTGGAAACCTCAGTGTTGGTTTTTTTTGCATTCGTTTTACGGATGGAAGAGTGGTAAAAATGAACTGGTGGTGCGTGGGCTTGCTGAATCAGTGTTCTTGTAAGTGTGAAAGTTGCCAGCGTTCACAAATCAGGAGATTTCAAGTAAAAATCCTTTTTTTTTTTTTTTTTCTGTCCTTAGCTTTGGAAAATATGACAGCACTGGGTCTGCTTCTCCTCATAGCATTAATCGGCTGAAGCTGAGTAGTGACTGGCCTGTGTAGACAGGGCATCTCCCCTTTCGGTCCCCCTTTGCCCACCACTGTCTCCCTAAACAGCCTTACACGCTTACCTTGTCAGCCCAGCCCCATAGGTGTTTAAGATGTCCTAGTATAAAAAGAAAAGTTTTAGAGTGTGTTTGGGCTGTGTTGAGGACTTGGAGCCCGTGGGTGGTACCACGTCTCACTCACAAGCTACCAATTTCCACCCCCAGCACCTGTGGCCTCGCGGAAGAACTGGAAAAAGAGAAGTCAAGGGAACAGGCGAGCTCCCAGCCCAAGTCGGCTTGTGGAAATGTAAATATCTGGGTCCTTACTCAGTGTTCACAAAACCCCCAGTGGTATTGGGCATAATCCTAAACCCAACACAGACTAGCTCCAGCTCTCATTTACTGCCCAAGTATTTTAAGAATGGGCAAATATGTGAGAACGCGTATGTAGGAGAGAAGTCATCTCCTGAGAGGGGGTTTGTGTGCTCCTGCCTGTAGGGGAGGCTCCTGTCACTTATTTTTGACCCCATTCTTCCCAGTTCATGGTGGCCTGATGCCATTTGGCCATTTGGCTGAGCTCAACTATGATTTGAACTGTTGAAATATAGAAATATGGCCTTCTGAAGGAACTTCTCATGTCAGTTTTTCATAAAACTAGAGCTCTTAAAAACTCTTAGTATTTGGGTTTCAATTGGAGCCACATGTGCATCCAGCCATTTCCATCAGGCCACTGTGACCATGTTATGAAATTAGGGATCCCTTTCTTGCCCATGTATCTGGGACACGCTGACACTCAGCTTCCCTGTATGATTGATTGTCTCTTCTCTCAACAGTGCTACCTGGGCGATGCTTTCCGCTGTGCCAGCTGCCCCTACCTTGGCATGCCAGCCTTCAAGCCTGGGGAGCAGGTGCTCCTGAGCAACAACAACCTCAGTGATGCCTAGGAGGGACTTAACATAGTGCACATTGGCTCCTCCAGCCAACTCCTGTCCCTCAAGTCCCACAATTGTGGTTCCTCCCACCTCCTCTGCATTTGCTCACTCTCTGCTTGAAGTCCATCTGCAGGGAGCGTGCTTGGTAAACAGAGTGGAGCTGGCTATGGGGTGCAGTGATGTGCGGTGGTGCTATGTATCAAAAGACCTACTATAATGGGACCTGGTTACTCTGAGTGGGGGGACCTGTTTCTCCACCTCGTATTAGGGAACATGTGCTGGAGAGGCCATCTCCTGATATTGCAATGCTGACCTAACACTCAAGAGCCCAGATGTCCTTGAGTATTAACACTCTGTGACAGAGAGGACCCCTACCCCAGTTCTAAGCTCAGCAATAGTGCCACTACTTGCCTTCCAGAGTTGATGGTTTACTCAGTTATTGGTGAGTACCAACTGCACTGATGCAGTTATTGGTGACATGAGTCGTGTCTCATGGCTCAGGGCATCAGAAGAATCACCCGTTGGTTGCTGTGATCATATTCAGTGTCCCTCTGTCCCTTCCATCCCTACCTCACCCCTGTCCTACTGTGTTATATCCGTCTTGTTTCTGTTCATCTATCGTTATTAAAGTTGGGTACTTCTGCATATCTGTTGTGGAGAGCGCTGTGTTTGTGTGTGTGATGTCTGACACAGCCATCTGAGCTCAGCTTAGGCCACAAAACTTTCTTTTTGGAAGAGCCTTAGTGTCACACTGGTGGGGCCAGTCCTACAGTTAAGGATCAGGGACTCTCTTCATTTACTTTAGGAGAGGCCAAGTTGATGAGGTTTTATTTATTTTTTTAAAGATTTTATTTATTCATTCATGAAAGACACACACAGAAAGAGGCAGAGACACAGGCAGAGGGAGAAGCAGGCTCCATGCAGGGAGCCCGACGTGGGACTCGATCCTGGGTCTCCAGGATCATGCCCTGGGGGAAGGCGGCGCTAAACTGCTGAGCCACCCAGGCTGCCCAGTTGATGAGGTTTTAAAGGAAAGCAGGACAGAAATCTTAAACAATCTCTGATCAAGAGACCTCTCATTATCTTTGTTATTCACACAGACTTGGAATTGATCTTGCCAAATAGTTGGAGAGATTGTATGGATTTAAGAGATCAGGATGGTGAGGGGGCAGGGTGGGGGGTGCCCGGCTGACTCAGTCAGTAGAGCACATGACTCTTGATTGCTGGCTCCTAAACTTGAGCCCCATGTTGGGTGCAGAGATTAGAGACCAGGATTCGTATACATTACTAATAAATGGAAGTGTTTGTTGGTATTTGTCCTTGAAACTTGACTTGATTCTCTAAGTTTGCTTTTGCTTATTCTGGTCCCCGCAGGTGGATTTTCTGGGCGTTGCTAAGTTCTGTTTGACTTCAGAGCCCCTGTGGTCGGCAGGGTTCCAAGATGACCCCAATTCCCAAACCCTTGTGTCACCCCCTGCCCCTGAGATTGAGCAGGGCCTGTGAGTATGAGGTCCCATCATATTCTCACATCGCCTCTGATATTAGGTGAAGTTCGGCAAAAGCGAAAGGATTTGGCACAAGTAATTTAAGTCTCTAAGGGACTTTCAGTTAAAAGGTCACTTACCCTGAGTGGGCTGCCCTCATCAGTGGTGAAAGGAAACTGGAAAACTAAGAGTTTCTTCTGGCCTTCTAAAGCTGCCATGTGGAGAGAAGGTCCTAGAGGGGCCTCCTAGAGCTGAGAGCGGACCCTGTGGACCCTCTAGCCAGGAGGAAGCCTTCAACACTGCAGCCAGGGAGACCCTGGGCCTGGAGTCCTGACCCACAAAATCTGCAAGGGCAGATGTGTATGGTTTTAAGTCCCTAGATCTGTGGTGATCTGTTAGGCCACAAAAGCAAACTAATTAAGCCCAAGACTAGATGTCATGTTAACTGATACTGAGAACAGCTGAGACGCTGTTAGATGCATCCGTTGCAGATACCAAGGTGAAGGACAAAAATCTCTAAACTTCAGGTTGAGGACAGGAGATTCTGAACCAAAGAGCTTCTCGGGTTGGGTTTAGCAGAGCCTGGGGCAAATGTCACTAGCCCTTGCCGACCTGATCCTTGTTCTGCATTCCTGTCATTGCTGGCAAAAAGGGTGACACTATCTCCTGTCTGCTACACTTGGCCCAGTTAAAGGTGCCATGTTGGCAGCTGTTGGGCCACCCACATGGGGGCTCAGGGTTGGGCCAGCAAGCTGCAGAGAGGCCTTGCTGATCAGCAGCACACATCTGTTCTCGGAGTTCAGCACAGTGAGCAGACATCTTGTGACTTTGTAAGACCCCCATTTCTAAGGGGAGGTTTTGAGCCCCAAATAGTCTAAGATCACCGACTACAACCTCAGTTCACATTTGAGAACACGGGGCGAGCCAGTAAGTGACCTGCCACCTGCTGAGGGAGGACCTTTAAAAGTACAAGTACCTGACACCCTTGGACTTTCTGGGTCAGTCATGAGTCTGAGATGGGGCTGGGAATCTTAATTGTTTAGTAAACACTATAAGATCTTTTGCTTAGAACTTCCCCTCTCCCAGAAGTCACTCTAAAGCACTGAGTGGGATGGATAGTGGAGCCAACCACACCTTCCTTGGTTGTAATGGGGTTCCAGCATGCTGGGCAACAGTGGGGCTGAAGGAAGAATCCCACAGAGAAGCCTCCCGAGCAGGAGGCACTGGTTGTTGGGCAGGAGAAGAGAGGCTTTGCTTTGTGACCATCCTACAGCTCGTCTGTTGTATGGGGGGAGAGGAGCTACACATGGGACCATGACCAAGAATTGGCAAAGGTGTGGCCAGGTGGGACTCTTCCCACAGCTGATGGGATTTGTTGGGATGGTTACACCCTATCAGGTCAGTTTCAATTCAAGCTGTATGTTAGAATCCATTGGGTGGCTTCAAAAAAACAACCACCTATGCATGGGACCCCTCCTTGCCAACGACCAATGAAGTTAATCTTTTCAAATAGGGATTCGGGTGTCAGTGTATTTGCAAAGCTTTCCCAGGTAATCCTTTCTAAAATGCATCCAGGATTGAGAATCACTGCCCTAGAAAAGTTGTTTCTATGCATGCACCAGGAGACATGCTAAAAAATGTTCAAAGCAGCACTATCTGTAATAGCAAGAACCTGGAAGTAGTCCAAATGGCCTTTAACAAGAGGATAGGTGAATGAGTCATGTCATCATGTGGTGGAAAATGGTGTGCTATAGCCACGCACATCAGCGTGGAGGGATCTCAGAGCCACAACAGAGTGTACGCATGCGATGTGTTCTTTCCCACAGAGTGCAAAGTTTGAAAACATACAAGATCATTAATGTGAGGGATATATATTGTACATATTATGTACATACACATAGGCGACAAACGAAAGAAAAGAAGAATGATAAAGTTCAGGAACATAATTGTCTCTAGAGGTCGATGGGAAGATGACATTCTGTAAAGAGAGGAAGTGGAGCTTCTAATCAGAAGAATCCCAGAGAAGCCTCGTGAGCAGAAGGCACTGGTTGTTGGGCAGGAGAAGAGAGGCTTTGGTTTGTGACCATCCTACAGCTCGTCTGTTGTATGGGGGGAGGGGGGTTACACATGGGACCAGGACCAAGAATTGGTGAAGGTTCTTTTTATTAAGCTGGATGGAGGCTATACAGGTGCTTATTCTATTATTGGTTTGCATACCTTACATATACATTCTGTTGTACTTATGAAAAATTTCATTAAAAAAAAAAAAACTAGGAAGGGGCACCTGGGTGGCTCAGTCGGTGAGGCAACCAACTCTTGGTTTTGGCTCCAGTCATGATCTCAGGTTTGTGAGATCAGTGTCAGGATTTGTGCTGGGGGTGGGGGTCTACTTAAGATTTTCCTTCTTCTTCTCCCTCTGCCCCTCCCCCCCACCTCTCCCTCCCTCTCTCTCTTTCTCAAAAAACAAAACAAAAAAAAAAACTAGGAAAACCCACACATAAAACCCTGAATGTTAAGGAAATTGCTTGCTAGTCCAGAACGCAGTCCTGCACCTCTACCATGAACCTCCAGGAAATATTTGGCACGGTTAAAATTCCATTCAAAATTGTAAAAGTAGAATCAACACTCATTTGATAATAGCAAAGCAGATAAATATTACCTGTGACCAAAAGAACCACACATGGACGAAGTATAGCACAGAGACACTAGAGCTCATAGGAATGATCAATGCATAAAGAGAGAGGGATTCCTGTGGTGCAGACCTGAAACGGCAGAGCTGAGGCAAGGCGTGAAGAAAGATGAAATCCCAGAGGTGAAGTAGACGTGGGAGAGAGCACTAGGAGGTGGCAAGTGCTACGAACAGGCAGCAAGGACAGGAAAGAGAAAACTAACCCAAATGAAATGGACACGAAGAGAGAGGACTCCATGAGAATGATTAGCCACAGAAGGTAAAAGGGACACACTATCTCAGCATCATCGTGTAAAGAGACAGTTCAAGGAAGTTTCCAGAAAGCAAGCAAGAGTGGACTCCTATGAAGTCAAAAGTGGTACAGAATGTTCAATTCTAAAAATAATAGTTTTCTGGGGGCGTCTGAGGGGCTCAGTGGAGCATCTGACTTGATTTCAGCTCAGGTTGTGATCTGGGGGTCATGAGATGGGCCCCGGAGGCAGGCTCCACACTTAGAGGGTGTTTTCTAGATCCTCTCTCTCTCCCTCTGCCCCTCCCCCTGCTCATGCTCACACACGCTAAATAAATGAATAAATAGAATCTTAAAAAAAAAAAAAAGTTGTCTTAGCAGCAGTCCCTGACCTGGTGCAGGCTGCGTGCTGTGTGTTCTCCAGGAGGTGCTATTAATTCTCGAATTCCCTTCCCACTAAAACAGGGTGATGCTATCCATAAAGAAGTGCGATGAAGATTTCTGTGGTCTGGAAAAAAAAAAAGAGGCAATTTTCACGGATTTATGCTTTCGTTACCTTCTCTGCTGCCTCAGTCTTTCCTTGCTTCCGTGACTGTCCTGTCATAGCGACAGGGACTGGGGGCTAGGGACCCAAGGCTCCCCTTGGGCCTCCACGGCCATTGCCCCGACCTTCCGTTGTCACGTCCTGGTGGTGCAGGTGCAGGCTGACCGCCGCCTGGAGCCCACCGTCCACCGCTGTGCCGCCCTGTGACAATCTGGAAGCTGCATTAGGCTCAGAGGTGCTCAGCAGCACTAGGAAGTCCGTCCCTCCCTTTCTCTCTCCCTTCTCTCTTTGTTGACAAGCACCTAAGCATTTTTTCCTGTACATCACGCTGGAGTTCAAATAGAGTTAGATATACTGTAACACAGCTGGACTTGTTTTAACTCAGATTAACTCTATTCTTTAATACATGAAATATTACAGCTGTGTTATCCCTTTCCTTCCCTCCTCTGCCCTCTGCAGAAGCGTTCTGTCTCCTGAAGTGATGCCCAGCACACCCATGCTGCTTTTAATTTTTTTTAGATTTTTATTTATTATTTATGATAGAGAGAGAGAGAGAGGCGGAGACGCAGGCAGAGGGAGAAGCAGGCTCCATGCACCGGGAGCCCGATGTGGGATTCGATCCCGGGTCTCCAGGATCGCGCCCTGGGCCAAAGGCAGGCGCTAAACCGCTGCGCCACCCAGGGATCCCTTAATTTTTTTTTAAGATTTTATTTGTTTATTTGAGAGAGACAGAGGGGGAGAGAGAGAGAACAAGCAACGCGAGGCAGAGGAAAAGAGAGAAGCAGACTCGGCTGAGCAGGGAGCCCCATGGGGTTCCATCCCAGGACCTTGAGATTGTGACCTGATCTGAAGAAAGATGCTAAATCTACTGAGCCCTTAGGTACCCCCTGCCCTGTGCTGTTTTTATAGTGTTTCTCTGCATAAAAGGACTTAATGTGAAAATTGCCTCTTTTTTTTGAGGTCAGATTGACATAACATAAAATTAACCATTTTATTTATTTATTATTTTTTTAAATTAACCATTTTAATGTGAACAATAGATTGTGCAACCATCACTCTTGTCTCGTTCCAAACAATCCCATCATCCCCAAGGCAGCCGTGTACCTGCCCAGTAGCTAGGCTTTCTCCCCATCCTCCCTGCTTCTGGTAACACCCATCTGCCGGCTGTCTGGGGTCTTGCCGGTTCTGGGCATGTCACGTGAATGGAGTCATACAGTATGTGACCTTCCACACGTGGCTGCTCTTGGCACGTTTTCAAAGTTCATCCACCTTGTAACACACATCAGTGCTCGCTCCTTTCTGTGGCTGAATAATACCCCACTGTAGGTGCACACCACTATTTATCCACTCATCCCTTGATGGACGTCTGGGCTGCTTCCACCTTTTAGCTATGGCAGCTCATGCTGCTACGAACATGGGTGTCTGTTCACTGAGCATGCCCTCCCTTTTTTTTTTAATATTTTATTTATTCACAAGAGACACAGAGAGAGGCAGAGACATAGGCAGAGGGAGAAGCAGGCTCCCTGCAGGGAACTCAATGCAGGACTTGATCCCAGGATCACACCCTGAGCAGATGCTCAACGGCTGAGCCACCCAGGCGTCCCTACCCTCCCTTTGTTTTAATGACCAAAAGGTTTTGTTATAGAAATATTAAATATTTCAATCTAAAGGGCATGGAAAATAAGCATGGGCTAAACCCTAATAAACTAGGGAAACAAATTAGTTACATATATGAGAGATAAGAGATTTGTCTTGACTCATAAGCAGGTTTTATAAATCAATAAAATGTCAGTTCAATTAGGAGGAAACTACAGTATTTCTGAGACTCTGATCCCCTATGGGCCATGTGGGAGCAGAAAAGCAGCCAACTAAGCCCTCATTCTCTTGACTGGGCCCATCCTCAAGCCCATTAGAGAGGGTCCAATTTCATCATTTTAGGGAGAAACAGGCCCAGAAAAGTGGAGTGACTGTGCCAAGGCCTCAGAGCCAGTCAGCAGCAGAACGGATATAGAGCAGGTCCCCGACCCTTGTGTTAAAACATACCTGTGGGGTTTTAGTTTATGTAGGGGCCTGGGTTGATGATGGAGAGAGGTCAGTGCTAGTCAGATAATTCTCTACTGACATTTCCCAAGAGAAGGGGCCATGGGACACCACCCTGGGGTCTGGGGAGAAGCCTTTATTGGAGTCCCCATGGGAAAAGCACTTCTGGGCTCAGAAAACTGAGGGTTGGCTAGTGTGAGTAATTCCCACAGACTTAGGGCAGGGGTCCCTGGCCCCAGGCGAGCTGGGGTGTGAGTTATAAAAAGGGGGCTCTAGAGGAATGAGCCCAAGGTCAGCTGGAGAGTTTGCCCTGGGATTTTTGCATGCTTTCCAGAGCTGGAACGCAGGGAAGGTGAAACAAGCTTCAGCCATGACTTCAGCCCCGTGATAACTGGAGGCCAAATAGGCTAATAGAGAATCTAAGAACATGTGGTGAGAAGGGCCCCGGCGCGGTGCTCTGGGCACTGGCCATGTCACTGTTGGCTTTAGTGGCCCTTCCTTGTCATCGGGCTAGCCCCAGGCAAAGTGGTGGTGGTTTCTCTGCCTCTGCTCCCCCAGCAGAAGGGCTGATCAGCTGCAGACACTGTGAGCCCGGGGCCCCCGGCAGCTACCGTCGGATGCGGGTAACCCTGGGCCCCCAGGGACCGGGTGGAAGAGGCCAGGGCCGTCCTGCTGAGGAGCCTCCGGCTCCATCTCTATCTGCGGGGAGGCCGAAGCGCCCTCTGGTGGCCAAGCGCAGAGCAACACAGTTCTAACTTCCCCGTTACCACATCAGCTCCTCCGGGATTTCTCTCTGTGCGTGCCCCTCGTGGAGGCCGCCCAGGGGGCTGAGTGATGAAGATGTCACATGTCCACTGTGCACAAGGCATCTCCCCACCCTCACAAATGAGTCAGGGACTGACTCACCTGACCCCAATACCAGCCCCTGTGAGCTCGGTAAGGCAAATGTGCCATAAGTATAGTAAAGGAGGCAGAATGTGCTAGAAGTTGGGCTGAGGCCAGAGCGCAGAGCTGGCGGAGGGTCAGTGCAGCCCAGCTGAGCTCCCAAGGGGCCTGGATTTCAGTCAAGGGAGGGGTGGGAGGAACAAGGTGATGCCAGCGCCCTCTCTGCTCTCTGTTCTCTAGTCCACGTCATGTGGTCCTCTTTCTCACCAGTCGGGGGGGGGGGCGGGTCCCCAAGTCACAATTCCTTCAGATGACCCCTTTACAGAGGGGCATGGTGGCTGGTCCTATCTCCTGCCTCTTGTCACCCCTCACTACCACCCCCTCCCTTACATCCTCATCGTGCGGTTAAACATCCTCGCAGTTCTCAGCAAGCTCAGCTCCTCTGAATTTACAAATAGGCCTCTGAGGAAGATTCCACTCAGACAAAAAAGTTTTGCTTCTTTTAAAATGCTCTGCACATGGATGAGACGCGTGTCCTCTGGGTGTCTTTAGGCTCCGGACCACAAGGGTGAGGGGTCCCGACCCCAGCCCCTGTTCTCCTCTGCTCTCACTGGGGCTCTTTCTTGCCTCCCTCTATTCTGAGATCATCTTTCCTCCACTCCCCACCCCGCCTCATGCAGCGGATCAGAAGACAGTTCCACAAAGAACTCAGACCCAGCAGCCCCCAGGATCCTGAGTCCAAGGCAATTAGTTGTTGGAGGGATACTCCTGGGGATCGGGGCCGGGGAAGAGCCCACCTGTGGTCGAGGAGATCTTGGGGCCACAAAGAAGCCGGTTCACCATCATTGGTCTCATTATTATTATTGTTGTTGTTTGTCCTGTTTTATTCCTGCCCCTACTAAAAGTGGTCTTGGGTCTGTCATCTGGCCCGCAATAAGAGGGCTGAGCACAAGGGGGCAACCGGGGGTAAAACTTTGCCTGAAATTAACTCCTGATGCAGTCCCAGCAGACAGTGCAGTTAGCAGTCCTAGGAAGAGAAGGACCCCATGCCCCTGCCCCTAGACTGCGTCCTGGAGAGAGAAGCCACAGGCCATGGCTGGTCAGGAGAGTGACACAGAACTAGAATCCGAAAACCTGGCTTCCTCCACCCTGTACACTACAGTATGGGCCTAGACGAGCTTGCTCAGAAGGGTCTGGGGGTAGGGAGACCCTAACCTCCCCATCCCTCATCTTTTTCAGCATTTAGGTTGTGGGGTGCTTGGGGTGGTTCAGGGTGCTCCCTTCTAATGGAGGAGCCAGGACTGAGAGACCCACACAGCAGTCAACTGGAACAACCCCATCACAATGGGCTGCCCTACGGTCCGTAAGAGCAAGAGGAATCGGAGCAAGAGAGAGAGCCCGCTGGGCAGCTGTTCTTGGGGAAGGTCTCTTGGAGGTGGGGCTCATCCCAAGGACACCCTCAGCTACCCTGCTGGAGTCTCTCTCACCAGGACCTTCTCTCACCCCTCACATGTGGTCTGCAGTAGCCAGGTCCTTCTCTCAGACTCAGTTTCCCCTTCTGGCCTGGACAGGGCAGGACCAGAATTCTCTGAGGGCCCTTCCAGTGTGACAGGGTGGTGCACAGAACACGCAGACTCAGACTAAGGTACAAAGAGACAGACTTTAATCTGGGCTCTTTCATGCCATGGTTCCATCCAGAAGAGGGGACAGGGTTCACCTTTGTCCTTGGAGGGCCTCCACTGGACTCCAGCAGCTGGAGGTTGGGGTAGCAAATGCTGAGGGTGGAGGTCTCCAAATGGTCCAGGCAGGAATCAGGACTCTTGGGGCCCTCCCTTCCAGTTTCTTTGTAAATATCTGACAGCCTTCTTCACCCTCTTGTCCTTGGGGTCGGAACAGATGGACTTGCCTTGGACAGTTACAAACCTGCAGGAGAGGGAGAAACCCGTCAGCAGGTGTCAGGGCAACAAGGCCTTCCAGTGCCCAGGGATCAGCCTCGCTCTGCACTGAGCAGGCCCCAAGGGGAGCGAGAACTTGCCCAAAGTCATGGAGCTCCTCAGTGGCAGATCTGGCACGTCAGGCTCTGTTCTCAGTGATTCCTGACTCCCAAGTCCCTGCCGGTCCCCTAGGGAGCCAGGTCTGTAGGACATCCTGCCTCAGCAGCCCCACTTCAGCTGGCCTGCTCCCACCTAAAGCCTGGGAACCGGGGGTGCCCAGGACGGGCCCGGCTCAAGTCCAAGCCTGGGAAGTGACCATGCTGGCCTCTGACTGCCTGTGTGCTATAGGGCTGCCCTGTCTCTTAGGGGCTTCAGTTTCCCCATAATTTGGTAAAGAGGTTTAACCTCACAGCCTGGGGCCTTTTGGGTCCCACAGTGTGGGGTGCAGGAGCTGCCATAGGGAGCAGGGTCAGGGTGGGAAGCAGGCGATGAAGGCCCCCTCTGTCCTTTCCACAGTGGTCCTCCTGGAAGCTATAGGGTCTGCCCCAGACTCAGCTCCTAGGAGCAAGGATGGGGGAATGGGAGGGGGCCAGGGCACACTTACACGATGGCATCCTTGGGACACTCCCCTGAGGTCTTGTACCACCTTGTCAGCCTGCTGATAGGAATGGCTCCTTTGAAGTACTCTAGGCAGCACTCCCGACCCACGTTGGTGCCTCGAGCTGTGGAGAAAGGAGGCAGGAGCAGGGGTGTCCAAGAGTGTCTGTGAAGGGGGGAGGTCTGTGGCCTACCCTGTGGAGGGGAGTCCAAGTGTGCATGTCTGTGTGCGCGTCTGTGCTGATCTGTGTGTGCATGTGGTGTCAGAGTAGGTCCGTGTGTGTGTGTGTGTGTGTGTGTGTGTGTGTGTGTGAGCCTCCTGGGGACGAGGTGTCTTGTGAGTGTCAGAATATGTACATTTGTGCACATAAGGTCTTTGTGCTTTGGGGATCCCTGTGGGCTTGTATGTCTCTCTGTGCTTACATCCGTGTGTGTTTGGGAGGGTTTGTGTGCACACGTCTATGGGTGTGCGTGTGAATGTGTGCCTTTGCATGTTTGTGTCTGTGTGTCACCTGTGTGAGCACACATTTGTGTGTATGAGGTCTTTCTGTGTGCTCGGGGGCAGAGGACATGAGTGTTTGTATGTGTATGCACAAATGTTTCTGTGTGTTTGGGGGATCTGTGTATATATATATATTGGTGTGCATCTATGTGTGTCTCTGTGTGTGCATCTGTGTGTGCACACACTCAAATCCCAGCCCAGAACCATCCAAGAATCTCCCCTGGGACAGGCTCTGGGCTGAGCCTCGGCCTACCAGAGCTCATTCAGCCCTCACAGTGTACCCAGAGACAGGCACTGTCACTACTCCCATTTTACAGATGATTACATGGAAGCCCAGGGTGCAAAGACACTTTCCTGGGCCCTGGCTTCCTTCTCTTGGTACAAGAAAAAGCACCCAACATCTGCAAATCGGCCAATAGGTGATATGTGGCTTTAATTAATGCTATGCTGGAGTGTTTTCTAGAAGCCCCCAGCAGCCTCCGGCCGTCTCGGGGGTATAACTGGGTTGGACCCACTCATGGAGCTGCCCCGGCCGCGTGCACAGAAGCGAGAGCCACCGGTCAGGGCCGCGGCCCCGTGGCGTGCAGAGCCTGGCCCGCCGTGGCTGTGCTCGCACGGGGCTGATGCCGGCCTTTCCCTTCCAGCCGTGCGTGGGCCGCTCGCTCTTCGTGGGCTCCGGGAGCCAGCGCTCCTGCCTTCCCGCTAATTCCCTCAGTGAGGAGAAAGAGCCGTGAATAAAACAGACGCGCTAACCGATGCTTCTGAAAATAGGTCGTTTTCCATGGTCCAAACACAACCAAGATCACTGCCTCTCACCTGCGCAGCCAGAGCGGGCCTTCACTCTGCTCTGGGTGGAGCCGATCCCCAAACTCTGGGGTGGCATCCTCCTGCTCCTCCTCATCCTTTCCCTTTGAATGCCTCCCTCAGAATCCTACTACTGCCAGCCTCCTCCGTCCCTGGAGCAAGAGCTGGGCTGTAACTCCTGCAAGAGTAGTGGGCATTGCGGCCGCGATCTTGACACCCTCAGCACTCCTGTCTCAGTGTCCCTTCCTCTGGCCACGTCTCCTCTGCTCTTACCTGCATGGGCGACCTGCAGAGAAGCCCCCAGGAGGAGCGTGACCAGGAGCAGCATCTTCAAGGGAATCATGGTGCCAGGAGCCCAGGAGACTGCGAGTGTGTGTCCTTCTGCACGGGGGGGGAGGCGAGGATGGCAGCCACGCGTGGAGGTGACCTATTTAACCTCTTCGGGGATTTTGCCCCACCTCCTGTCACCCCCCCCACACACCCACACACACACATCCTTCCCTACACCAGTGGAGTCTGAAGATTTGAGATGATTCAGCACAAGTCCAGTCTTGGAATGTTTGTGGCTTTCCAGAGAATGGGCACTTAATTTAGGGACAGAGGTCGGGTATGTGTGTCTGGGGGCCGTGGCAGTGACACACTTCTCCTTTCACGGGGACATTTCTTGGTTCCTCTATTAGCAGAACTGAAAAGCCTCTATCCTAAATCAGGTTGGCCTCTGCTCTGAGGCTGGTGAGCCTCCTTCATGCATGATGTCTGTGTGTGGGGGGAAGGTGGGGGACAGCCAGGTAGGAGCCAAGAGGAACTGCCTAGCCTGGGCCTGGAGAAGCTTTTGGGCACTGGGAGGGCTTCCTGGAGGGAGGAGTCAGCAGGCTGCACAGCCACAGGGATGTCTTTACAGGGGGGACCCCAGCTCCACTCATTCTGAAAAAGGTCTGGAGCCCAGATGCCTTTAGTTGTGGGTGCTTCCCCAGGTTGGGCCCCGAACCACAGATTTTAATCACCATTTAGTCCAAACTGGTACCTCTGTAGATTGGGAAGCCCAGCACCCCAACATGGGGCCCCTCCCCCAGGGCTGCTAATCAGAATGCAAGGATCTCTGAGGGCCTGGTCTGCAGTGGACACGTGGTCAGGGTCCAATGTGAACCGTGCCCTAAGCAGACTTTCCATGTACTCCATGGGCCACAGCATCCCTGCATCAGGCCACTCCCCTGGCCACCAGAGAAAATGGCCAGTTGTCTGTTGAGAGCTCCCCTGGGCCAGGTGGCGGGAGTCCCTTCATCAGGAGGAGAGTCTCATGCCTGCTTCCAGGGGGCAGCATCTCAGCAGGGTGACCTGGACCCTGGTTCTGACAGGTGGGACCTGGGTCTGGCTCCTCTCTGTTCCCAAGTGTCCCCCCAGGAGCAGCTCAGATGACACTCGGCTCTACAATATGGGGTGCACGTGGCCTTCTCACTTCAGCTGGCTCTGTGTTAACCTGGAGTCATTGTCACATCTTCATCAGCAGGGATGGTAACCACAGCATGTGCTGTCTGTGGAAATCCAACCCCGGGGGTTGGACCGTCTGGTGCTCAGACGGTCACCTTGCGAGTCCTCACTGGACACCTGGAAGAGGAAGCCATGCATTGGACGTGGTCGTGGGAGGGCGAGGCCAACGCTTCTCCTCCCCCAGGGCCACCTTGGCAGGCTGGGGCTGCTTCGCCTCCTGGTCCATGGCAAGACCTCCCTTGAGCAGGATCATCTGTCACTGTCTTGCCGTATGACTTTGGGCAGCTCACAGACCCTCTCTGGGCCTTATGTCATCACCTGTAGAGGGATGTTTGGACTGTCCCAGGGGACCCCACCAAAACGACAGATCTGAGAAAGCTGGGGTCCTCCCAGTGGATCTCACACCAGCATTTCTCTACTTCTCTTAGGGTTGCATCATCCACTCTTCTCGCCACAGCTGGGGGGGTTTCTTTGCCCCCAGACTGGCTGGGCCATCCTTCCTGTCTCTGGGACAGGTTGCCATTTGCATGTGCAGCAGAGAAGATTAGAGGGAGGGGGAGTCTTCCTGCCTGTGCTAATCTTTGGCAGAAGCTTCCTGCACAAAGTGGGGACAGCCTCTATGCCGCACAGAGGAGCATCCAGGAGTCCCCACCCTGTGGAGTCGGAGGAGGACAGCTTGGGCTGGGGAAGGGGTGCTGGTGGCCTCCATGAGCCTAGGAGAGGGCCACTCTGGCCTGCAGAAGAGTCTTGGGCCAGGAGGAATGCAAACATCCCAAGATGCTTGGGGAGGGCCTGGGTCCCAGGAGGGCCAGAGGATGTCTCTGCTGATGCTGCTTCTCATGAGTAGTGTCTCTTGACCCTCTCTGTCCTCCATGCCCTCCACCCAGTGGCTTCTCCACCTGCCACAGGGGTCACAGAATGCCCTTCTGTGTTGGACAGGAAGGGACTGTGGTGCTGATGATTAGCAACTTTATTACCAGCGAGGCCGCCCAGTCCCACTGCTGGGGAAACTCCCTGAGCGGGGTTTGAGTCCCCCTTGTTCTGCCACAGACTCAGAATGTTTCTCCAGAATGACCCAAATTCCCCTGTCACTTCTAGGGAATTGGTTGTGACAGCAGGAAAAGAAGATTCTGGACAAGCTCCGGGCTGGTGCCAGATCCCTGGCAAGGAAGGGAACAGAGCAGCAAACATACCAGGGCGCACCTGCTGTGCGTCAGGTGCTGTACCGGGGCTGTGGCTGCAGGGGCACGGGGCCTGGCCCCAACACAGGGATGTGCACGTGAGGTAAAGGGCTGTTGGGCCCAGAGCAGAGAGAGGTTGCTTCTGGCTGAGAGATCTTGGAAAGCTTCGTGGAGGCAGTGGTCAGGAACCTGGGCCTTGAGGCTGGGAGGATTCACACCAAGAGAAGGAGGGGCGAGCATTTCACAGGAGACAAGTGTTTAGCATGAGTGCAAAGGAGGGAATGTGCAGAGATAAGTGAGAGAAGCAGCACAGAACTCTGGTGGGAGACATGGTCCTGATGCGACAAGCGGGACCGTGTGCTCCGTGAGGGCAGGGGCACGTCCACTGTGTGTGCCCCCAGCGCCTGCACACAGTGGGGCTTTCAATGGGGCTTGACGGAGACAGAGGGGACTGAACGAAGGACAAGGAGGTGAGCTGGAGCCAGGGCCTGGGGAGAAACCGTGGAGTGCAGAGCCCGCCTCTCCACCTCCTTGGGAGGCAGCACAGACCAGGGACATTTTTGAGGTGGTTTCCTTGCCAGGGGTTAACTGCCTTATTCCTCCTCAGTTTTCCCAGCTATGAAATGGATTCCAGGGGACCTTCCAGATGGGATGTCCTGGAGTCTGGGACGATGCTAAGGGTCTCGAGAGACCTTTGTGGTGCTGTGCAGACCCTAGGGCTCAGAGATCGGGCAGGGGAATCAGGAATGCTCCCTGGAGGAGGCAGCAGTGAGGCAGAGTTCTATAGAGGGTGACAGGGGAGAAGGCTCTGGAGGAAGGGCAAGGTCACAGGCAGGCAACAGGCCAGATTCAGGCCCAGTAGGACAACAGAGTTAAAGGAGCATTGGACCTGAGTGGGAGGAAGAGGACCGAGTCACTGCCTGTCTCAACACCTCTGACTCAAGCTGGCCAGACATGCCGCCTGTGCACCTGCTACCCTTCCTGCCCCGGCCCCGAGACCACAGCCACAGGGAGTCCCTTGGGGACTAGAAAGGATCAGTATTTCCCCCACTATAGCTTGCAGGGACTGCACCAGCCAGATTCTGAGTACGGCTGGGACAGAACCAGGGATGCTGTTGTCACAACCCCCAAGAACTTAGCCCCAGGCCATTGAGCGGGGGTCAGGTTGCTAGGATAGAGGCTCTTTATCATCTTCAAACTGCACATGACAGTTGTCACTGAGATGGCAACCCATGTCCGCTGAGGCTCCAGGAGGAACAATGACTTGCCTGGAGCATTCCAGTAAGGATGTTATCCATTGAGCTCTGTCCTCTGACAGCTGAAGCTAGATTTGCCTTGTCCCGCCCATGGTGGTTGAGATGCAAAGGTCCCAAATGTTATCCCCATCCCCTAATCCCAGAATACATCCCACTCCCTTGTCCCAAGGGCCTGATGTGCTTACTGATGAGTCAATCTATCCTGACAGGTCATTGGTCTGCTTGATTCCTTGGGGCAGAAACACAGGGGCATCCTTATCCTGGCTTTCCCTCCCCTCCCTTGGTTTAGACCTGTTCAGTAGGCCACCTGGATGTGTCTTGAATCAATCCCCTCATCGCCATCCACATGGATACCTCCTCCATCTCCCTGCTGGACCACAGCCCCATATTCATCTCCCAGCTCCTAGGCTTACCCCTCCTCTCTAAAGCCCAGAGATCTGTCCAAAACACAAATCTGAGCAAGGCTCTCCCCTCTCAAAAATCCCTCCATACCTCCCCATTGCCCTTAGGATGAAGTCCAGATTCTCATTGACAACTCCAGCCTCAACTTCTGCCCCCAGCCCCACCATCTATCCCATTACTTTGTTCTAGCCACATGGACCTGCTTTCAGTTCCTTGAAAATACCAGGCTCTTTTTACAGGCTCTTCCCCCTATCTAGAACTCTCTCTCCTGCTCCTCCACACCCCACTTCCTTCCACTCCTACCCTCCTCAGATTACAGTTTACAGCTTAAGCCCTCACTTCCTTCCTTCAGCCCCCATCTTCCTCTTTGTCTTCACAGGTCCCTGGCTTCCCTATCATGCTCTTGTCATTTTACACGGTAATCACTGGTTTGTTTGCCAGTTCTTACATAGAAGACTATGAACTCCTTGAAAACAGGATCTCTTCTGTGTTCCAACTTGTAGCTCCAGGAATTAGCACCCAATAGGTGCTCAATAAAATGTTTGTTGAATGGGTTGGAGGTGGATGGTTGGATGGATGGATGGGTGAATGAATGAATGGATGACAGATGAAGGACGGGTAAGTGGATGGATGGATAGATGGATGGATGGATGGATAAGTGGATGGGTGGATGGATGGGCAGGTGAATGGATGAATGAATAGATGGGTGGATGGATGGATGAATAGATGGATGGATTGATGGATGGATGGATTGATGGATGGATGGATTGATGGATGGATGGATGGATAAGTAGATAAGTGGATGGGTGGATGGATGGGCAGGTGAATGGATGAATGAATAGATGGGTGGATGGATGGATGGATGAATAGATGGATGGATTGATGGATGGATGGATAGGTGGGTGGATGGATGATAAATAGGTTGGTGAATGAATGGATAGATGGACACTTACATATTTCTGAACTACAGCTTAGACACAGTTTACATTCTATCTCAGGGGCTCCTTCACTCCAGAACAAATTATTTCTGGTCCAGTGTGCCCCACCAGTTCATGAGACACACCTGAATTCCCCTGTCATGAATGAGGCAGAAAAATCCAACCAAGGCACTCATTAACTCTTTTCCTATCTAGTTACTACTTCCTTGTGGGTTGTGGCCATTTCCTGCCTTCTGTCAAACCTAAATTTTTTTGACTGTGGCTTTGCTCTCATTCCTTCATAGGAGGGCTTCCTTCCCTTGGTTACACTTCTGTCTCCTGGCTCTTTGGGTTCTCTCTTTCCATGATCCCCTCCCCTCCACTGACGACATGCTCTAGGGTATCTGCTTCTATAAAACCTCTCCTTGACCCCCAACACACTGCTTTCCTATTTCTCCTTTCATTCATGACCAAACTTCTCCAATGTGTGGTCTCCACCTCCCACTACCATTTCCTCTCTGCTCACGTGTGATTTAATTCTTAGTACCATGGCCCTGACGCTCAGGGGAAGCCACTTTGTCTGGGCCTTTCAACACCCATAGCCACTCTCTGAACTTCCCATCCCCTCACAAAGGCACAGTGTGGGGCAGTGGTTACCCATATAAGCTCTGGAAGCATTTTCTACATCCCTGGATCCCAGTCCCTCTTCCACCTGTTCCTGACTGTTACCAAGAACAAATCCATGAGCTTCACTGTCCTCATCTGAAAAATGGGCATGTTGATAGATGCTCCCTCACCATATTGCCAGGAAAATGAACTGAGATGATAGGTGTAAACTTCCTGGTCTCCAGCTGGTTTGATCAATCTCCTTGTCACCACTAGCAATCATTTCCCTTCATGACGTTCCTGCCCGTTGCAGTTCAGGATAGGGTTCTTCCCTGAGCCCTCTGGGCTCCTCTTCTCAGGAACATTTCTGAGCTCTCAGCCCGGGCTGGGTGGGGTTCTCAGCAATCACATCTATTAGTTTACTCTGTTCACACAACAACCCGAGGAGGTAACAACTATCATTACATTTTACAGATAAGGACATCGGGGACCAACCACAGTGGTTAAGAAACTGGTCCCAGGGTCCAAAGGGCCAGCAAGTGGCAGAAGCACACCTGGGGCTCTGTCCTGTTTTTTTTTTTTTTTTTTTTTGTCTCAAGCAACCCTCTTTCCCTCCTTGAGGTTATACTCAGGACTGTACTCAGGACTGACCTAGAGACAGATGCTTCTGCTTCCGAAATCTCTGTCTCCAGCCCCAATCTGTTTCTTTTTTTTTTTTTTAAGGTTTTATTTATTTATTCATGACACACACACACACACACACACACAGAGCAAGAAGCAGGTCCATGCAGGGAGCCTGATGCGAGACTCAATCCCGGGACCCAGGGGATCAGGACCTGAGCTGAAGGCAGACACTCAACCACTGAGCCACTCAGGTGTCCCCTAACCAGTTTCTGATCCAAGACACCCCCCTTGGACTCCACCCCATCCTCTGGCCTCCTCTTGCCTGCACTGCGAGATGCCTTAACACACTCTGTCTTGTAGCCTAGCCCCCCCTGGGCTGCGAGCTCCTGCAAAACAGAAATCTGTGCCTTTGTGGTTCACTAAGTCCAAAAACAAGAAAGGCACGGCCAAGTTCCTCTCAACCAACTCCCCTTCCCCTTTTTTTGTTGTTCAGTTGGCATCATTCTCCACCTCCCATCTGCCCCTCTGCCCCTCATTGAAATTGTGCCCTTGACTAATCTCTCACCTCCAGCTCCCGTGGTTTATCAGGCATAGACTCTGCCCAGCAATGTCTTCAGGGGGGCCGGTTCCTGACTCTGTCCTCTCCTCCACTGGCTGTGAACCTGAATCCTTCACACCTGGACAGTATCCACAATTTCCAGGCCTATTTCCTCCTCTCTGGTCCTCCTGCACGCCCATGTCGAATGTGTCTTTCTCAAGGGCTCTGACCACCTATAGACCTCAAGAACCATTAATGGCTCCCTGTTGCCTGCCACCTCCACTTAAAATTCTCCAGCCAGTCTTTAAGCCCCATTATCCCTCCAGATCAGTCTCACCTTGAAGATTCCCGCTTAGTTTCTGTGGGGGTTGATGGGTGGGTGCCCTCACTAGGTGACTTGGTTTGCTGTGTCCTCCCCTTTTCTGGATTGCCCACTAACCTTAACCAAATTATATCCATTTTTCATATATGACATGCCATAAAAGATTAAACAGGAGGGTCCCTGGGGGAAATGAGAGGCCAGGAGCTAAGACTCCTTGGTTGGGTAACCCAGGTTTGAATTCAGCTCTACCATCGATGAGTTGTGAGACTTGGAGCAAGTGACATCTCTCCGAGCCTCAGTCTCCCCATCTGCGAAAGGAAAATAATAATAGTATATTAGAAGGTTTGGGTTCACATCGATCGCCTTTGGGCCCATGTCTGGCCAATAGCACGGGTTTCTGACTTTAAATATCATCTATATGCCAAAGACTCCCAATTTTTTCTTGCAAGCTCCAGACTTGCATGTCAGCTGCCTACTGAGCACGCTGAGGGGCGTCGCAGACCCACTAGGTGCCAAGCTGACTTCCCGGTGCCCATCCTCCCCTGCACGGGCTCCCCCCCCGTTCTCCGCCAGCCCCTTCCTTCCCGTTACTTGGGCCAGAAACCTGGGCACCGTCCTGCCGCCTCTTCCTCTTAGCCCCTTCCTTGCCATCTGTCAGCCCTGCTCCTGGCTCTGCCTTCGGGATGCCTCTGGAGCCCACCACCCCTCCCCTGGCTCCCGACACGGGCTCCTGGCGGGGTCCCTGCCTCCTCCTCGCCCGCGGAGCTCTGTTCTCAGCACGGCAGCCACTGGAGTGGGAATCTCCGCCTCTGCGCACACCATCCCCTGGCTCTCCCCTACTTGTGGAGGAAAAGCCAAAGGCCCTAGGCCCCCCTGGAGCCTGCGCCCGGCTCACCCACTGTGCTCTTGCCGCGCTGGCCCCTCGCCGCACCTGCCCCGCGGCCAGCTCCCCTCCCTGAGGACGCTTCCACAGACTGTTCTCTCAGCCTAGGATGCTCTTTCCCCAGATACACGCATGACTCACTCCTTCACCTCCTTCAATCTTTGTTTAAATGTCACCTTTCAGTGAGGCCTACCCTATTTAAAACTGCAGCCCACCCCACCTCTTCCTCTGCTCTATTTTTTTCTCTCTTCTTTGTGCTGCAATACTCACCACCCCCAGTAACTACACCGCCTGCTGTCTGTGGCCTCTCTCCCCCTGACATCTCTACTGGGACGTAAGCTCTATGGGACAGAGGCCCTGTCTCTTTTGTGCAATGAAGTATATCCCATGGCACAGGGGAGGCCCTCAATACATACTGGTTGTATTCAGTGAATGAATGGCTAAAGGGCTGGTATTGTTCTCGAACCCGAGTACATAAACACTTTTCATTTTGAGCCTCACTCTTACCCATGGACTTGTCTCAGTCTCCCTCCTGCCAGGGCCTCAGCTCCTCCCCTGGGCCCTTCCTCACCCCTGTAAACCAATTACTTTCATTCACTGCTGGAGACCAATGCTCTCTTTCCAAGGAGTCTTTGCCCCTGGCTCCAAGTTATCTCACAGGCAGGTCTTTGGCCTCCAGACAGCACTGGGACAATCCAGGGCTATGGTGCCAAGTGACCAAGTCAGGGCTCACCCCTCGTGGTGCCATGATGGATCTTTCCTTTACAAATGAGAAGTGTGGGGATCCCTGGGTGGCGCAGCGGTTTGGCGCCTGCCTTTGGCCCAGGGCGCGATCCTGGAGACCTGGGATCGAGTCCCACATCGGGCTCCCGGGGCATGGAGCTTGCTTCTCCCTCTGCCTGTGTCTCTGCCTCTCTCTCTCTCTGTGTGTGACTATCATAAATAAATTAAAAAAAAAAATGAGAAGTGTGCTGCAGCCTGCCCCAAACCTGTGCTGCAGCCTGCCCCAAGCGAAGAAGGGGGTCAGGTTAGGTTAGGGGGAGGGTGGGAATCCTTCCTGACAAATAGGACCCTCCCCTCTCCCAAGGAAAGTTTGTTGGGCACCAGGGTCAGCCGCAAGAGCCCAGCATCCGGGAAGAATGCACATCCAGGAAGGCACCTTTCCTAAGGAGCTTGGTGGACCTGGGCCTTTTGAAGTGCTGAAGCTCTGACTGCAAATAAACCAGCTGGGGACTGGCCAGGAGCATTTGGCCATTTGTCACGTGGCACAATCCTATCCGGATCGCGGCTTACCCAGGGCAGCCCAGGGTGTGGAAAGGTGTGGTTGCTTTCTGAGCAAGGTCCAGACCTGGGAAGCAAGTGTCTCTGGATGAAAATGAGATCCTGCTTTCATTCGAGAGAGAAGCAGGTGCCTCTGCAGCCCTCTGGGCCCTGGGACTTGTCTTTCCCGAGGCAGGGACTTTCTCTTCAATCCCACCTGGTCCTCCCTTCTAGCTTTGCCTGGGCTTCTTACAGCTCTCGGGACTCATTCCTTTTCTTTTTTTCCCCAGTGAAACTAAAACTACCTAATCTAGCTCCAAAAATGAATTTGGTGTTTTTATTGGCATCAGGCTGACTATAGACTTCCTCAGGGAGCTGTCTTTCCTGATGATTGATTTCCCCATCTACTCTTTGAGGTCTTTCTCATTCTCCTCCCCAAGCCAGCGGCTGGCTCTTCAGTCTGGAACCCACAGTGGGCTACAGATAGGGGCACGGTGACGGGCTCTCTCCACGGTCTGAGGCTGGGTTCAGGAAGGACATGCTCCCAGGGGAGGTGGGGAAAAATAGAGGAGTGAGGTCAGAGAAGGAACAGAAGCCCAGCCCTGAAGTCAGGCAAGTCCCACGGGGGTGCTTCCTCCTGCCCCCACAGGGGCTCTAGGGTGCCAGTTAGAGGGGTGTCTAGGGGGCTCAGTGGGTGGAACATCTGCCTTCAGCTCAAGTCAAGATCTCAGGGTCCTGGGATCGAGCCCTGAGTCAGGTTCCCTGCTTCTCCCTCTCCCTCTGCCCCATCACCCCCCACTTGTGCTCTCTTACTCTCCCCTCTCTCTCAAATAAAAAAAATTAAATCTTTAAAAAAAGATAAGAGTGTCAGTTACTGAAAGCTGCTGAAGGGAGCGGGCTCTGGGTGGGTCTCAAGAATGTACCTCCCACAGGGTTAAGAGGTAAATATTACCCTAATGGAGGTCCATGTGCTTCTCCTGATCCATCCCTCTATAGACTAAAAGAAACTCAATGGGGCAGACATTAGTCCCAGGCATTCATCTTCCCAATGCACACATGCATGAGTGTATGTGTCCTTGAACAATGTAGGGCATTGTTCATACTTGTTCATAAACATATAAACATTGTTTATACACGTTGATAAGTTTTATATTATCATATAGTATATGTACTTGCACGTCTTGCAGTTTTGAACTTGAGAGTCATGCATGTTGGGAGGAGCCAGTGTATTTCTTATCACCATTTATGCGATTCCATGCAATGACTATACCATAGCATTGACTAAAATAAACAAACTCTAATGTGGGACTGCCTGCTGGCTGAGGCACTTACTAGCTGTGTGGCTGTGGGTAAATTCCTCAGCCTCTCTGTGCCTTGGTGCTTCCAGATGGAAAATGGGGCTCATAGGAGTAGGACTTTAGAGTTAGAGTGGGGAGTAAATGAAAAAATTCATTCAAAGGCTCACAACGGGGACACCTGGGTGGCTTCGGCCCAGGGCATGATCCCAGGGTCCCAGGATCCAGTCCCACGTCGGGCTCCCTGCATGGAGCCTGCTTCTCCCTCTGCCTGTGTCTCTGCCTCTCTCCCTCTCTGTGTGTCTCATGAATGAATAAATAAAATCTTAAAAAAAAAAAAACAGAGGCTCACAATGGTGTGTGGTGGGGACAGTGAACCGCACGAAGGGGAGGCTAGCGTCTTCTTCATCTCTGGCAATAATGGAAGGACTCTGTCTCCTCTTTCTCTCCTCCTTTCCATCAGGGACTCACTGCTGCTGCCCTTGACACCTTGGGAAGAGGACCGCTGGGCTGTCTACCTGGCATCCCAGTGTGCACGTGGAAGGGACTCCAATTCCATCAATCTGATGATGGATGGTCATGACAATATGGAAAAGCTGGCAAGGGCCGTACCCTGTTGAGACCCTGCCCACCCCGATGAGACCTGGGAGGGTGGTAGAGAGGAGAAGGGAAGACCTGGTAAGACATCAACATGGGCACAATCCCTCACAACTCAGAGACTCCAGGGATCCTGGGGTTGCTTGAAGCCTTGACCCAGCCCAGGCTACCCAGGGTCTTAGATGAGCCTGGGGAGCCAATTTCATGACTAATATGTGATGGTGGAGGGTCAGAGGGGCTCCAAAGTGACTTGGATTTACAGTTGTCCCCTTTCAGTCTCTGAAATCCCTTTGAGGCAATTGAAAAAATATATATATATATTTTTATATTTTATATATATTCCCCCCCAAAAAAATATATATATTATATTTTTTTCTCCAAGAACTGCCCTGAAATGCAGCCCCTGACATAGATGGGTTGCTTTCTCTAAACCGGAAAAGCATGTGGCACAGGCACCAGATCAGAAAGAGCCAATGGGACACAGATGATGGTGAGTGCTGGCCCCTTTTCTCTTTCACTTCTTCCAAGACCTGTGGTAGTGACTGGTCCACGAAGGGGCACAAGACATATACATACTCACCGCCATGGATCTTACAGAAAGCTCCGTGAAACAAGCAGGCACAGCCAGGTCTTGTGAGGGTTATCATGGGTGCAGGTGTAGTAACGTACCCATAGCAGAGAAACTTCATGAAACCAAGAAGCAAGGAAAGGCCTCCTGGGGGAAGTGACATCTAAGCTGAGGCCAGAGGATGAGTAGGAGCTGCCAGAGGAGCAGTGAAAGGGGTGGTTAGTCCAGGCAGGGGAGGAGTCAGTGCAATAGCTCAGAGGTACAGAGAGAAGATTGACTTGAGGATGTTAAAAAAAAAAAAAAAGAAAAAGAAAAAAAGTGTGGTGGAAGGCATTTTGGTGAGGGGTGGGTAACAAGGCTGGACAAACAACATCAAGAGAGACAAGGCTGGAGCCAGTGGGCCGACTGAAATCCTCCAGGAGAACAAAGACACAGAACATGAACTTGGCCCCTACAAGTATGCAAAAGTGCCCAAGTCCTGTGCCCAACAAATCCGGGTTACCTCGGTTGGGCTTTGGGGCTTAGGACATACATGAAAGACTGCTTGATCCGGATCATCTGGCAAACAGCTAGTGCTTAATAAGGTGAATATTCTCACCATTTACTTCCTTGTCTGCTGAAACGATCACCAGGGTACCTGAGCCATTAGAACTCCCCAGCATCAGCATATCTCAGAGAAACTACAAAGCCCTCTTCCCAGCTCCACTCACTGAGAATTCCAGATAAACCCAGATACCTGGCAGGTGATAGTTGACCAGCCTGTCTGCAAAGAGGGCAAATGGAGAGTGGCGAGCTACATCACTGGAAGCCTGTTTATCCTGGGTTAAGGGAATGTTTTCAAGCCTGTAACACCATCATGAGGGTATTGGCAAGTCATTCCTACTTGTCAAGTAACAACATACTCCTTTTTCCTGATTGCTGTATCATTGAGGACAGGCTAGGTTATGTTGCAATGACAAATACCCTTGAACTATCCCTGGGCTTAAAACCATAAAGGTTTGTTTCTTCTACAGAGATCAGCAGAGTTTTGTCTTGTTTTTTTGTTTGTTTGTTTTTATTTTTGTTTTTGTTTTTGTTTTTTCCGTAGCTGGAGGTTCTGGAGACTTGATGTAGTGAAACAGTGGTCACTTTCTGGAACACTGGAGACGGGGAGCCAGAAGGACTAACATTTCTGAAGTCTCTCATCAACAATTCAATGTTTGAATCTAGTTAGCCAGACACATTGCTTCCACTCCCAGCTTCCTGGCCAGAACCAGTCATGTGATCCCCATCAGCCCCAGTGGGGCTGGAAGGGGGCAGCCGTTCGTGTGCAGGGGTAGCAAGCCAGAAATATGCAGGGAGAGTGACTACTCCAGTCTCCAAACTCCCCTTTCTGTCCAAGTCTGAGATTCAGATGTTTTACTAGTCTGGTATCAATTAATTGGGATTCATGAGGGGATTTTTTTGTGGGTTTAGTGTGTGTGTGTGTGTTTTCAGATTTTATTGTTTTATTTATTTGACAGAGCACAAGCAGGAGCAGTGGCAGACAGAGGGAGAGAGTAGGGCCCGCTGAGTAGGGAGCCCAATGTGGGACTTCATGGACCCTGGGACCATGACCTGAGACGACGGTGGCCACTCAATGGACTCAGCCACCCAGGTGCCCCAGGCCTCATGAGTTTTGACCTTCCCATGTTCAAAAGCAATTTATAGGAGAACAGGAACATCAACTTGAATAATCTATTATTTTAGGGAAAAAATATGCAAATTACAAACTATTCTTATCTGCTTAATGGCACCATAACATTTCTTCACCCTACTTGACTGAAAACCAAGAAGACAACATTTTCTTACAGACATATATATTTTTTAAGATTCTATTTATTTGTTAATGAAAAACACAAAGAGAGAGGCAGAGACACAGGCAGAGGGACAAGCAGGGATGGGGAGCCCAATGCAGGACTCCATCCCAGGACCCCTGGATCATGCCCTGAGCTAAAGGCAGATGCTCAACTGCTGAGCCACCCAGGTGTCCCTCCTTACAGATATCTTATAATTCCAATAGTCTTGATTGGGTATCTGATAACAAAAATGAATAGAAATAGGATGTTTCAAGTCCTTTGGAAAACTCTATTGCAGGGATCCCTGAATGGCTCAGCGGGTTTAGCGCCTGCCTTCGGCCTGGGGTGTGATCCTGGAGTCCCAGGATAGGGCCCCACGTCAGGCTTCCTGCATGGACCCTGCTTCTCCCTCTGCCTGTGTCTCTGCCTCTCTTTCTCTCTGTGTCTCTCATGAATAAATAAATAAAATCTTAAAAAAATAAAAAAGGAAATAAAACTCTATTGCATAATCATAGGTTCTATTTACCAAGAGCTCACTGTGGGCAATGGAGAAAACTGAGGCCCAGAGAGGTTAAGCAAGTTGCCCAAAATCACACAAGCAGAAATCTCCATGCTAAAAAAACCCAAATAAACAAACAAAACAAAACAAAAAAAAGAAATCTCCATGCTATGTTCTGCTCCTGTATTGGAGGGAAAAAAATACCAAGATGTCCATTACAAATAATTCTATTCTGTCCTTTGGGGCAAGAGATCCCTTGAATTTAAGAGAAGGACATCTCTCCCACCAGTTTGGTGAGATTAAGGAGATCTGGCATGGGTCCAACCACTGAAGTTTGCAGTCAGTTAAAGTCAGCCTGGCACTAGATCTTGTCTTAAATCCTAACAGCTGAAACATTCTTTATCCAGGAAAGCACATGACTAAGCAGACGTGAATGGGGCACGAGTGGTCCCCTGAGCTCTTGCACACATAGGAAGAGCAGAGCATGTGTACATATAAGCAGCTCCCAGGCGCCTATTATTCAGCCTCACCCTGGAAATTCCCGGCCATTCATTTCTTTGTTTTTCTGCTTGGCCTCACCCATTTGGGGAATGTACAGAGGGCACAGGGGAGGGAGGAGGACTTGCAGCAAAGGACAGAAACTGAGTAGTCCATGGGTAGCTGTGACCAGCAGGACCTGCAAACCTTGGTGGGGATGGAGTGGGCTGGCCTGGTGCCAGGGGCAGGGCAAGGGGGGGGGGCTCTAAAACTTTGGCTAGGTGCCAAATTCCTAATTTGGAGGGCAGTGTAGGTCAAAAGTGGGCAGGCAGGAGAGGAATGGGTAGGGTAGGGGCACGCAGCACCTTGAAGATGCAGACTCCCATCCCCAGAGTCTGGATCCAAGTAGCTCTAAAGTGAGGTGTCTGTGCTTTTAAGAATCCATGGCTCAGGGCACCTGGGTGGCTCAGTGGTTGAGCATCTGCCTTTGCCTCAGATCATGATGGGGGGAGGACCTGGAATCGAGTCCCACATCGGGCTCCCCACAGGGAGCCTGCTTTTCCCTCTGCCTGTGTCTCTGCTTCCCTCTGTGGCTTTTATGAATAAATAAATAAAATCTTTGAAAAAATAAAAAAAGAAGCCATTGGCTCATACTTTCAGAAATGGTGGCTAAGATTCAAGTGCTGGAGGAAGACCTCAGTTCACATCCCACCTATCTCTGTCACTGACATGCTGCTGTGTGACCCTGGGCAAATCCCCTTGTGCTTTGAGAGCCTTACTTCCCTCACCTGTAAGATGTGGATGTTGTATGCAAAGAATTCAGCGCACTGCCTGGCAGGTGGTGAACATTCAGTAAGCCGTGGCCATTATCTGCCCATGCGGATTGCCGAAGAAGACATCTCCGAGACCCAACAGCCCAATAGGAGATTTCAGAGTCTCCAGCAAACCCTGCCTGAATTTGGGCACCACCTAGGCTCAAGCATAGCTCTGTAAGCAAGGGAACGTGGAACACTCCAGGACCCTTGGGGAACTGCTCTGGCCTGAGCCCAAATACAGGTTTCTCCCACTCTCCATCCTCTTCTGGAGCATGAGAAATTCTAAACCTTACCAAAGGGTGTGATTAAAAATAAAACAAAGCAGATATTCCGTGTTGCTGGAAGGATGGGGCTCAGGGAGAGGCTGGAGGCCTGTGACCTCATCTCTGAGCTCCTCATTAGAGGTGGGAATGGGCAAAAGCAGGAGGAAACAAGTTTGAGGGGACACAGGGAAAGCTGTGGCTCACTGCAAGGGAAGTACTAGAATTTACGGCTCGCACAGGGGCAGTAAACTCAGATTCCCACAGGAACCTCAAACCACATGTCTATGGGGTTTGGCAGGTAATAAAATGAAGGAGGAAGCCAGCAGGGTATAAGCAAGGTCATGACCCCATCGTGATCTGTTTTTCCTGGTCCTACTTTTGGTGGAGACTTGGGCTCGGACAAAAATATCCTTGCTCTAAGAAAAACAAGAGAATGGTGATGATAAATGGCACCTGACATGATCACAGGCTCCAAGACCATGAAGGGGTTGAGGGGAGGCTAGAGGACTGTGGGGTTCATCCTGGCCTTGCCCCATCCCAAGAGTCAGCAGCTGCTTGGGTCTCACTCCCTGAAATCCTAGGTGTGACACATTTAGTAGATCCAGACCTTCTGAGCCACCTGGGAAAACATGGAAAAGTGGGTTCCTGAGTGTAATTTCCTTATTTTTAAATGCTGCCTCTGATTTTTAAAAACAACATGTAGATGTCAAATCTAAGATGCCACTGGCAAAAAATAAAATAAAATAAATAAAATTTAAAAACTAAAATAAAATGCCATCGGTGGTGAGACATTCTGATTTAATAAACTACTAGTTTATTAGGTTAATTTAAATTAGTTTAATTTAATAAACTACCAGTAAAGAATACAAGACCTATCATTTAAACTATGACAAGCTATTGATTGTAAGACAAATCCCAATTCCAAAGACATCACAATGTGAAAATAATGTGCATCTTAGAATCCATGAAATACTGTATAATCATAGGCTGGACTTGGCCTGTGGCACCTGGTGCAGTTCCCAACCTGCACAAACGTACATAACAGCCTTATGATGCCACCCCAGGACACTGGGTGTCTGAGGGACTACTAGGAGGTTTGTGTTTGGGTCATATCTATGAATACCAGAGTCCCTTGAGAAATAATCCCTCTTTGATCTCTGTCTGGACCAGCAGTGAGTCAAGGCAGCAAAAAGGAAAATGTGGCCCCATTTGCTCCCATGGGTCATCAGATCACTAATGGTGATACCAAGGCCCCCAAGATGGTGGTTTAGTAGGCATGGAGAAGGGCAGGGGTGACTTCATACAGGATTCTGCTTCCTGTCAGGGATGGGAGCTACTAGGTGAAATCTCACATCTGATTTTATACAGGCTCAGAGAGGTAAAGGCCCTGCCCAATGTCACACAGCTGGGCAGAACAGAGCCAGGCCAGGGGCTCAATCCTCCTCACCCCTGTTCCCAGTGCTGCTTCTGTTGACTGTAAAAGTTCCAGCCGTTCTGCCCTAGGGAGGCTGGACCCAGAGATTCCTGGCCCCTCCCTCGTTCCATTGCCCCTGAGGCTCTGGTTGCTGAGCCTGCCCTAGAAAAAGCTAGTTTATTCCATTCACAAGACTTTTCTATTTTATTAGTAAAATACAAAATGGAACAGACATTGGTGATAGGGTTGGAAAAGCAAAAGGATCAACCAACTCCTTCTGAAGTTCCCCCCAAATTGTCCTTGTCCTGCTGGAGGGAACTAATCAAATCCGTTGGAAGTGTGACTAGCTGCTCCCAGCTACTTTCTCACAAAAGTAGGGGTGGGGTGGGCCCCATCATGGGTGCCCACCCCTTGGAGGTTCTCCCAGCCTGGAGGAGCCCAAAAAAGTGCATTCAGACCTGCGGTCCACCCTCTGAGCCTTCAGAGTGCAACCCCCCCACCCACCCAGCCAGGCCCCAGTATCCCAGGTCATGCCCAGCAGAGGGTGCAGGAGGGCCAGGTGGAGGGGCATGCAACAGCATGGCTGCACCCTCCCTGTGGACCAGGGCTGTCTGCTTCCCCTGGCCATCCCTCTGCCAAATAGAGTGTCACCTAGGCTGCCCCTGGGAGGCTCCCCAGGTGGAAGGCAACGGTCATCCATGGGGACAATCAGAGGAAGGTTGGGAGCTGCCAGCAGGGACCCTGAGGGGTGAGGCCTGTAACCCCAGCAGCCAAAAAGGGAACCCCTGATTTTGTGCTCACAACTTCCCTCCCCACAGGACGGAGTCTCTTTCAGAGGTAAACACAAAACTTCAGGTTTCAATGGTGGCTTCTGATCTCATGGAAAATGTCCTGGAAATCCCTGACCCTGCCTGTGGTGGGCAGGAGGTGAGGGAAGATCCTAGAATGGGGACAGCAGTGTTTTGAGGGAGCGAGAGAGGTGGAAGGGGAAGCCAGGCCACAGGAAAGAAACAGAAGATGCTGGGCCCAAGTCCCTGCCAAGGGCATGGGGCTACTCCCTGCAGCTTCCTACCACCACCTGCCCCCAACCCGGATTCCTTTCCCTGAGCACCTCAGCCTTCCCCGGAGCCTGCAGGCCTCCCCTCCTCCTCAGCCTGTCCTGCGTCAAGGCGAGCCGTCTCCACGTCCCTGTGAGCCCGCTGGATGCTGGGAGGGCTGCTCTCAAAGCCAGGCAGGGGTAAGGGGCCCCCTCAAGCACGCCAGCCCAGCCCCGCTCAGGGGGCCCGCAGAGTTGACTCCCTCCCAGGGGGCAGGATCTGGGATTTCAGAACACTTCCTGCACCCCTACCCCCACCCTGAATCACAGGACCCCCAATGTGCCAGCCTCCCCGGATGAAGACGGGCTAAGGTGTTCTGTGGTGAGAAGACAGGCTAAGGTGTTCTGTGGTGAGAACACCCCACATCCATGAAAAGAAGTCTCTGGACTGGTTAGCAATGTCCATGGGGGGCAGGTTATTGTCATACATCTGCCATGTGTCTTTCCTTATACAGATGGAAAACCAGAGGTATGGACGTCTTGCTGGGTTGGTGGACCTGGGACCAGAAGCCCAGCCTTCACACCCACAGCCCATGTTCCTTCCACAGGGCTTCAGCTGAGAAGAAGAAAAATAATCAAAGCCACTGGATCACTTCATCTGCCCTCCCCAAAGTGCTTGAGGGCAGAGCCTTCCTGGGAGCAGGCCCAGGGAACACCACACTGGGCTCATGCAGGAAAAGACAGGTCCCAGGCCGGGTGTGGGCCGTGTACAGGGGGCAGGGTGGGGGTAGAGATAGCACCGCAGGTGGCCGGGGTGACTGGCGACCGCAGTGGGACCAAGAGACACGATGACTGAGGGAGGGGGGCAAAAGGGGCCTGGCCTGAGGCTCACTGGTGAGACGGGGTGACCGTGGTACCACATGGGGACGTGAAACCAGATGGGCTGGGTATTTTTCAATAAATAATTGTTCATCGGGTCTGGGACTGTGTCAAAGGGAACCTCTAACCAGCCAGCAGCAGAAGGTTCCTGACTTGGGGATGTTGGAGTGAACTGCAGAGGCCACTACTTCTGTCCCCGAGGGGTCAACAGTGGTCAGGAGTGGCCTCCTGGGCTATGCCCGGGAGCTGGGAGCAGTTGCATGTGGAAGATCCTGCCTCCTTGCTTTGATCATCCCGGCTCAGGTCAGGCCCTTGGGTGAGGGTGGGTATGAGGACGGGGGACCCCAGGCAGCTGTCTGAGTTGAACTGGATGCAGGCATGTGGGCAGCTCACACGGGCACCAGGACATACGAGTTACTGCCACAGCTCCGGGGGACATAGCGAAGCCCCTCCACCATGTCCCCTGCCATCTTGCGGGAACAGCCCTGGAGGCTTTGATAGGCAAACATGGCCACACCCAGGCAGAAGAGGAGGCCAAGGAAGGCCAACAGCCCTACTGCCTGCCTCCGGGTAGCTGCCTGGGAGTCGGGGACAGGAGTGATGAGGATACCCAGCCTCTGGGGGTCCACGGTAGCGTGGATGGGCTCCTCAGCCTTGGAGACCCAGCTGCCTGAGGCTACTGGCTCCCTGCTGGGGACACCTGGAGAGGAGACAAGGACTGTGGAGAGATGGGGTGTGTGATCAGGCCCCCTGAAAGCATCCATGTGAGCTGAAAGGGGACTCATCTCCTTGGGCCCTAGAGAGTTCTCTGGTGTGGGATTGTCTCCCTTGATCCACACATGTTGGCCTTCGGGGTCAACCCTGTTCTCTGAGGCTGTGTGTGAAATGGTGGGGGTGTGGGTAGGGGGGGCATGGGTAGGGGGAGCGTGGGTAGGGAGGGTCTGGGTGGAGGGGGCCTGGGTGGGGGGGGCCTGGGTGGAGGAGGCCTGGGTGGCGGGGGTCTGGGTGGAGGGGGCCTGGGTGGAGGGGGCCTGGGTGGAGGAGGCCTGGGTGGGGAGGGCCTCAGATGCCTTTCCCTCAGTCCAGGGGCCCGACCCAGGTTTGTAGGCAGCAGAACTCTGCTGGGACGTTGTGGCAGTGAGGGGAGCAGCGTTGAAAAACTCAGTTTTCTGGGACCCAGCTGGCGGTCCTCCATCCGGAGCCTTTGAAGTGGAGGGGAACCTGGTCCCCCTGGAATCAGCCACTCCCGTTGACAGCTCTGGGGAAGTTCCCGAGGCCCTCTGTGCCTCCTGGCCACTGTTCTCCTGGGTGGATTTGGGCTCTGTGACCGCAGACCTGTCCATTCCCCTGGTGGCTGGGGTGGTCCTGGGCTCACCCACACCAATTTGCTTCTCGAATGTGCCGCCATTTCGAATTGTAACAGCAATCTTGTGTTCTAGATATGCTATGGCTTCCTGAACCCATCTCTCCTCTGGATCAGCACAGAAGATTCTGTTCTGTTTCGTCTTCAAGCTACAAGGAAGGAAAACAGGGACCCAGTGATGCCTAGATGCCATGTGGAGTACAAGCACCGTATAAAAGCTCTGCAGGTGAACAGACCCAGCTGGAATCCTGCTCCCACCACTTATTACCTATTAGCCATGAGCTGTGAGCTGTGAGCTGCGAGCTGATTAGCTCAGGCAGCTTGACTTCTAGAACTTCCGTGTCCTTGCCTGAGAAATAGAGCTAGCATACCTACCCTCTGTAGGGTGACCAGCCTCCCCAGAAGAGCTGGGACTGAGGGGGTCCTTAAGACACAGGGCTGTTGGTGAAAGTCCCAGAAAACTGGGACAAGCTGGTCACCCCACTTCTGTGTTTTTATTAAAAAAAAAAAAGGAAAGAAAAAGAAAATTATGTAAAGCACCTGGCTCTTTAGGATACTCAGAGTAATAGCTGAAAATCATAACAATAATGTCTTCACCATTAAGGCAGGGGGCTCTGGGCTGTGTCTCCTGATTATGGGGGGCTGTCAACAGATGTTCCCTACTGTCAGGTGTGTGACTGGTGAGCTCAGGGGCGGGGCCTCATTTCTCTGGAAAGAGCTGACTCAAATATCTTCTTCCACCACTCCCTTAGTTACAGGCTGCCCCCTGGACCTCTACCTCATAGTGTGTATCATTAGGCTGAGAGCACACTTAGTGAGCTACAGACACATATATGGGGGATCCCATTAGGACTCCTAGTGCCATCCAAATCTTGACCTTCCTCTGACACTTGTGTGTATGTGCCTGACTGCCAAGAACACAGCTCAGAGCTGACTGGGGCTCGTGCTCCACACCACTGGGCTAGGCATTTTGCCATTTAAAACTCCCACCCATTCTGAGAGGTGGCTACCATGACCATCCCCATTTTACAGATGAGAAAACCGAGGCTCAGAGAGGTAATGTGCATGTGCATGGCTCTGGCACGCTGGGAAGCCAGAGAAGTGCAGGAAGCAAGCATGACCCTTCAGGTCCCCACAGGCGAGTGTGACCCAGGGTGGGACCCAGGGCCACACTCCCCTCCCTGGGGTTTCCCACTTCCTCTTTACCTAGAAAACAAAAGCAAAGGGGGAGTCTGTGAGAAGCAAGCCTCAACAGAGGAGAGGAAAGGTCAGGCAGTAGCACCCTTGCCCCTCTTAGCAACTGCATAGTCGGTGGAATGAAGCATGCGACTTCTTTTAGCTGACCCTTCCACTTGGAGAACCTGCCAGCCGTGTCCTGATGCCAGGCCCAAGGGCCAGTCTACAAAAAGGCCTCAAGACTGGGCGACTGGGCGGTACCCAGCAGGGGCCCCAGCAGAGCAAGCAGCCAAAGTGACCAAGGGGGCGGGGAGTGGCTCTGGTTGACCCCTCCCCAAAGTCTCACAGGGATCTTGTTACTTGGGCTGTCAAGTGTGATAATCTCTGCTTTCCTATTGCAGCAGCTTCCAGGCACCTGCCAAGCTGCTTACTTGCATCATTCCCCTTCATCCTCCCAACTACTCATTTTGCAGATAAGGAAAGGAATGCGCAGGGGGTAGGACCACCCCACCTGTGAATGTTGAAGTCAGGATTTGCACCCCATCAGTAAGAGTCTGGAGCCTGTGCTCTGAGACCACAACGCTTGACCTCCCCCAAGAAATCGAGCAGGTTTGAGTACCACTAATACAGACCGCCAGCGGTGGCAGCTCCAAGCCCCGGGCCTTTTGGGAAGCTGCTCCCAACCTTTACCCTGGGGTGCAGATAATGAGGTGAGCGAAGGGCCGGGAGGCCAGGAGCAGGAGAAGCAATTTGCTGAGGCCCTTAGCAGGAGCCCAGATGAAGAGAAAGGATGTGGACAGGGATGAGTAGAAGCCAGAAGGCCAGTACGTACATGATGGCAGGCTTCCCGCAGGACTCTTGATTTCGTTGGTAGTGGACCAGTAAGGCCACCGGGATCTCCGAGGTCATCTTGTTGCAGGTGACGTTGCATTTCTTCACACCGAAGTGCTGTCCTGAGCCCACAGAGGTCCCCAATCAGCAGGACTGTCCAGGGGCATCTGGCTTCCCAGTCCCAAGCCAACTCGTGCCGGCCACACCATCCAAGCCGCAGCTGCTACCCTGCACACCCTCGTCTTCAGGGCCCTTGACTTCAGCCACCCATCCCACCCACCAGGCCACTCAATGCCTCAGTTTCCCCACCTGTACAATAGGGACAATGATAGTATCTACCTCATAGGGATGTTATAAAAATTAATGAAAAAATGAATTCTCACTAATGAAGCTCCTATAGCCTGCTAAACATTGAGGGTTTAATTTTTAAAATTAAGTTGGTGGTGGTCATTGTACACTAGGGAAGACAAGTCTGAGAGTGACAGGGACCTGCCTGAGGTCACACAGCCAGCAAGTGAGGGAACAGGTTCTCATGGGCCTCTAGCTCTGTGCACCCCCCACCCTCCCTCTACCCCAGTAAGTCACCTGCTCAACTCTCTCCCCCCAACCCTCCACCCATCACCTACACACCCTATTCCTTCCTTTCAGGCTGATCTGTATTCATGGATTTCCACGACCTCTGAAGCACACCCAGATTCCTGCCCGCCACATGTCACATGCCCACCCTATGACACATATGTATGCACACACACATATACCAACAAACAGAATGGCACACACATGCCCCACACACAAAACCACAGAAAAGTGTTGATATGATCAGGCCCAGGTAACAGATAAAAAGTGTTAAATGTGTAAGAATAGCCACCTTGCCACCTTCTAAGGAGGCTGGGGGGTGGAGTCCACTGAGTAGGGGATCCTTTGTTCTGCCACGAAGAGCCGAAGAGCCAAGAGCCGTGATGAGTTTGGCAGCAATTGCTGAGGGGAACCAGGGGGCCAGAGTCCCCTGGGCAAGTTAGGGGAGCAGGAGTTAAGGAAGAACAGTAGAGATGGGGGCTGTGCAGGTGGGGGGTGGGCAGAGTGGGATGGCTAGGGGCCTGCCCATGGCATGGAGCTGGGAGAAACCCCAGGACAGGATGGGGTGACCCAACAGACAGTTAAGAACTCAAATATGTTAAAGATTTATTTATTTGTTTTAGAGAGAGAGAGAGAGAGAGAAACAGAGCATGCACATGCACAAGCAGGGGGAGCGGTCAAAGGAGAGGGAGAGAGAATCTCAAGCTGACTCCCTGCTGAGTGTGGAGCCTGATGCAGGGCTTGATGCAGGGCTTGATGTCATGACCCTGAGATCATGACCTGAGCCGAAATCAAGAATCAGACACTTAACTACCCAGGCGCCCAAGAACCCAAATAATTTATATAAATATTTGAAGTTGTTTGTATTGCTTTTTCTCCTTCCTCCTTCCTCTAAAATCTCTGGCAAAAGTTATTCTAGCCTGGTTATCAGCTCAAGAGGGGTTATTAAAAAAACAACAACAAAGAAGAGCTTGAGTTTTAGATCTGGGTCAAGGTCAGATGCAGCAAAAGCAAGACCGCAGAGGATTTTGCAAAATTCTAGAGGTCAGGACTTTCAGGGCAGCGGAGTCCAGAGAGGTGAATGATCTTCTCTAGGCGGGCAGGGCCCGGGAGGCCCCAGCTGATCCTTATTGCCATGCACAAGTAGTTACATGGATGCAGATGTGCAAACATGCTCTGCCTTCCCAAATACAGGTGCAAACACACACATACACACACTCTCCTTCTAGAATATTCTGCTCCTCGCCCATCCCCTCCCCTTAGCCTCAGCCCACCCTGACTGTGGAAGGGTGGTTCAGGGTTTGCAGGGCTGCACTGGCCTGGGCCGTCAAGGGGCAGCATTAGCAACTCCTGGGGTTGGCAGGAAGCACTCCAGTGGCTGGTCCCTAAGTCACAGGCTGCCTTTTCTCTCTGAGGAACCAGGATGTGAAAGTTACCTTGCTGCCTGAACACCTGGCTTCTCCAACACCCCCCCCCCCAACCCCAGGGGACTTTGGAATGACTAAACTGCATACTCCCCAGGCCCTGCTGAATAGAGCCAGGAAGCAGCTCCGTGCATTGGCCTGGCAGGTGTCTTCCTGAGGAAGCTCCCCAAAACAGTGCCCTTAGGTCACTTGGAGCCAGGGGGAGGCTGCCATTGGGCAGAAGGGTGAAGCTAGGTATTAGCCAGTCTGCTCTCTTGGCCCTATATCCCAGGGTGGAGAAGACCACTGCTTACTTCCAGGGCTTTACAGAGTCACAAAGTCAGCCTTTTCCCCGTTGTCCCCACCCTCTACCACAGTGTCTGCATGCCCTTGGCCAGGCTCTGTTCTTGGTTTCACATGGGAATGGCTGTGTAACCAACTTGAGGGGGGTCTTCTTGTCAGAAGTTTTCTCTTCTGTAATTGGAGATAGTGCTTCCAGCCGGCCAGCCATTTACTGCCACATGAGTTTCAGAAGGCAGGGACCTTGTCAGTTTTAGTGTCACAGTGCTTCCCAGCACAAAGTGGATACTCAACCAATATTCATTAAATGTCTCATTCTACTTATTCCTTCACCTATCTCTCTATCTGCCCATCCATCCATCCATCTATCTATCCATTTCCTCATTCAGCCAACATCTGTTTGAATTACTTTTGAGTATCTATAAAGATCCAGGTACTCTTTACTCTTATCCTTAACCCTGAGCTTTTTCTCCCATTGGTACTGGTGCTGAGCTTAGAGAGTACATCCCAATAAACACCATCAGCTTGCAGCGTTTATTCAGTCAACCAAAAAACACTGACGTTCCCTCTTCCCTGTGCTGGGTGCTGTAAGGCATAGTGAGATGGAGGCCTGTCTCTGCCCTCACAAGGTCTCAGCCTGAAGGGCACCCAAGACAGGCCCACAAAGTGCCAGAGCTTAGCTTAAGTGAACACCTACTGTGTACTGGACTATGTGCTTAGCACACGCACACCTGTTCTCATTAATTCCCAAGATCTCTGCAAAAGGAGTATTATTACCCCCATTTTATTGATGCAGAAGCTGAAAATCAGAGAGGTTAAATGACTTTCTCAAAGCCACACAGCTGCTTCGTGGCAGATCTTATTTCCTCCCCAACCTCTAGACATCTCATTGTTCTAAATAGACTTAAACACCAGGCAGAAACACCATGTTCCAGAATATACCCCCAAACATGCCGAGATTTGCACAAAGGAGAGACCACCTCCCACTGCAAGTAATCAAGGGAGGCTTCTTGGAGGAGGTATTCTTTAGGCTGGACCTCAAGGACTGCTAAGAGGCTTACAGACAGGAAAAGGCAAGAATGTTCTGGGTCTCTCTCTCTCTCTCTCTCTCTCTCTCTCTCTCTCTCGGCAAGGTGATAGAGAGAGATCTTGAGCCAGGTATGTGTCCTGGACAAGTCACTTAGGCTCTCTAAGCCTCAGTTCCCTTACCTGTAAAATGGACATGATAATATCTATTTCACAGGGTGGTTGTGAGAATAAAGATGTTTAAACATCTGGACCCTTACAGTAGGATTTACTTGACAGTAACACCACTGATGTTTTGGACCAGGTAACTCTTTGTTTGGAACTGTCTTGTGCCTGTAGGACATTTGCCATCACACCCGGCCTCTACCCACTAAATTTCTGAGCATCCCCCAACCCAAAATGTTGGGACATCTGTAATAACAAAAACGTCTCCAGAAATTGCCAAATGCCCCCTGGGAGGTCAAATCACCCACTGAGAACCATTGCCTTAGAGATACCCACACCTTCCTCAATGTCCCCTTCTCCAAGAACCTTCTCTGACCCCTACTTAAAATTTCAACACCTCCCCCTGCAACCCCTAGTCTCCATATACTTTTTAAAAATCTCAGCCTATTTTTGTAACAGACTAAACTGTTTACTAATTTATTTTTTGTATCATCTTGTCTTCCCCAGTTGGTGTTCGGCACTCCGAGGTCTGGAATCTTTGGCAGCTTTATTCATTGATGTGGCCTCAGCACCTACAACAGTGCCTGGCACATTGTTGATGTCCAATAAATATTTGTTCAGTGAATGAGCAAAATGCACAAAGAAGCACTTTGTGACATTAAAATTGTAACCAATGAAGAAATAGAGGAATTTTTATTTAAATTCCACAGGGGCCTGGATCTGATGCTCTGAATTTATCCTCCCCTGCCTTCCCCATCCGCCCCCACAGCTAATCAGGAGGCAGACTACAGCAGCTTAAAACAGATTTTTTTTTTCCCTCTTTCTTGCTGGGGCTTGAGTAGGAGTGAATGCGTCAGTGCTCGGGGAGAAAATTCTCTGCTCTGACTTGTATCTGCAGGTTTGTTATATAAAGCAGAGGAGCCTCACGCCTGACACAGCCCCGCAAGCCCACATTTGGGGACTGACCTAGCTGCCCTGCGCCAGCTCGAACAGCAGCCACCGCACCGGAACCCCAGAACCCCTTGGGGGCCTCTCCGACTTCAGGACTCCCTCTAGTCCTGCAGGGGCTCCCGGGAGGTCTCTCAGAGCCACAGACCACAGTGTGGGTGAGGACCTCCAAGGTGGGCCTGGCCAAATGCCAGGAGGAAGGGGTAAAACTGAAGCTCACAGAGGTTGAAATAGTGTGTGTCTTCCAGCAAAGTCAGTGACCAAGATTAGGGCAGAAACCTGATTAAAGCCTCAGGTTAATAAACTGCGTCCAGCACCCCCCCCCATCCCCCTTGCACCCACTGCCAGGCTATAAGTAATCTTCCTCCTCCCACTGCCAAAACGCTCTCATAGGCTTTGAAGCCCCTTCTCATCAGAGGCAATAGCTATATTTAAAGGTACAGTAGCTGAGCCCAAAGAAGGCAAGACCCCATTCTAGGTCATGGCTATGGCAAAGGCACCTCCATCTGTGTTTTCTAGTGCTCACTACCTCTAAACACGCCTGGCCTCAGGGTTTAAGGCCAGAAAGCAAGAGACCAGCAGCCCCTGGCTTCTGCTACACCCCCACACCTGCTCCCTGGCCTGCTGGTTGGTTTCCCCCACATAGAGGGATTTGAAAGGCAAGGCAGTGTGTTCCATTGGAGTGTCCTGGAAGCTTGAGACCTTTTTCATTCTCCCAGGCTTGCTGTGTGCCCCAAGGCAGGCTCCTAGCCTCTCGGAGCCTCAACCTGCCAGATAATGTGGCTCAGAGTTCTCAGAGGCCATGTGGCCCACAGAGGTGGTAAGCATGCAGCCATGCTCCCTCCTGCCCTACTTGCTGGCTACGCATTCTCAGGCCAGTTTCTAAACCTCCCTGGGCCTCCATCGTGATCACGTCGCAGGTGTGACTGCATCCTGCCCTACCAGGTCCCGGGCTCCAGGGAGCAGGTACCTGGATGTGAAAGCAGTTTCTAAACTGTGCTTGGAGGAGGAGGACAGTAGCATGGCCGAGACACAGGCAGAGGGATGGGCGCTACAGACCAGAGCAGCAGCAACAAACCCAATCTGTGATCTGCAATGACCTTGGTCTCTACTGGTCCTGGGCCCCCTACTCAAAATCGGGGCTAGGAGAAAATCCTGTGACTTGAGACTCAGGAGTCTGGAGCTTCCGGTTACACATGAACCCCGGGGAAGGGAGACCCAGCCCACTGTCATCCAGGGCTTCCTACCCCAGTGCCCAGGGGGAACCTCCTCAAGCTCCCTGTCCCCCCAACACCCCCTTTGTGCCTGGCTCCCTCGTGCCACCCGCACCACATCACTGCACTGCCAAGCAGTAGCCACCTGGCTCACTGGGCCAGGCGGCCAGGCTCCGGAGACGGGCAATCTTCTAGCGGCAGGGGCAGCCCCGAATCTGGGGTCAGGGAGGAGCCCGTCCCCCACCTTTGGAAGGGGCTGCTGTGGACCTTACCCAGTGGGGGCGACCCCCCCATATCAGGCCTGAAGGGCAGAAGGGGGGCGGGGGCTCCCCTACCTAGCTGCTGCAGGAGGCCACCCCACTCACCGGCCAGCAGCGCGGTCAGATGGCAGAGGGCAGCCAAGCGGAGCAGCCACGGGAGAGGTGGAGGAGCCATGGCTGGGGGCGCCGGGCTCGCGCGGTTCCCTCGCTGTCCCCTCGCCACCGGAGCTCAGTCGCTTTTATGATGGCTTTTTATAATGGGGCTTGCTGCCTCTGCCTCCGCCTCCAGCCCCGCAGCAGGCGGGCGGTGGGAGGGGAGAGGAAGGGAGCCCGTGTGCAGGCTGGATTCCTCGGGATGTTGCCAAGGAACCGGCGGCGGGCCGGGCGGGGGCGGGGCGGCTGGGCCCAGCCCCAGGCCTTCACCCCCCTTCTCTCCAGCCTGTGTCCCCGCTACCTACCCCCGAGCTGGCACCTGGCCCAGCCCTAAGTGGGCAGCACAGGGTAGAGAGTGTGGCTGCCAGCAAGCCAGGGGGTACTCGGGGCCCTAGGGCCTGGGAGAGGTATCTCTCCCACATCATGAAGGACCCCCAGCCTTTCCTCCTTGAAGCCCCAGGTCCTGGGGGGCCTCATTCACCAGTGTATCCCCGAGCTCAGCCCGGAGCCTGCCAAACAGTGAGCGCTCAAGTCCAGTCAATGTTTGCTGAAGGAATGATCCAGCCCAATTTCACAGCGACAGATAGGGAAACTGAGGCCCAGAGAGAGGGTGGGGTCATCTCAGGTCATTCAGAGCACTAGGTTTAGGGGACAGACCAGATGCACCCAGGGGCGGGTAACAGTTTAGGATGCAGAAAAGAGCCCAGGCGCCCCTGCCTCCAGCTCCTCTACCTCTCCTTTCCTCCTGCACACCACTGCCATGGCTCTGGCCCCTGCAAGGAATGTCGTGGCTGCTGGCCTCTTCTGGGTAACTTGGTGCCTCTCGACTTGTCCTTGACTCCACAGGGGCCCTGGGGAAGTCCTGCCTCTCTTGGGGGCCCCAGTCCTCCCTCTGCACAGGAGAGAAGTGGGCTCACCCACTGGGGAGGGAGCTTCACAGCTCTGACTTCTCAGCTATTCTCCATTACCGGTGGGCCAGCAGGACCAGGCAGGACCAGCCTGCGCCCACCAGACAGGTGGAAATGCTTGCAGGTGTCGCTACAGCACAGTCTGCTTTAATGGCAGCCTTCTGTGAAGACAATGGCCACAATCCCTGAGACTCCAAGAGTCTAGCAGTCGCCTAGCCCAGCCTGGTGCCAGGAGTTAACCATGAACCCACCACTCCCATCTAGGTGTCTCTGGCTACCAGCCAGCCGGAAACCAATGTGTCTGTGAGCCACTGCCCCGGGCTATGGAGCCAACTGGTTTATTCTGGGCTGGGCAGAAAGGTCTCAGCTCCTAAGGCCAGAGGTCCACTCTCTCACCCAGCACAGTAAGACTGCTGGGGTGTGCAGGTGAGAGGCTGGACACTCCTTCTCAATGGAGAGGAGCAATGGTGGCATGGGCCAATTGCCCTCAGTCTCCGAGAATCTGTCCCAGCCCATGAAGATATAAAGCAAGTGACCTTCACATTTCTATTGTCCAGTTCCTGGTCTTTTTTTTTTTTAAGAATTTATTTATTTATTCATCAAAGACACAGAGAGAGGCAGAGACACCGGCAGAGGGAGAAGCAGGCTCCATGCAGAGAGCCAGATGCAGGACTCGACCCCAGGACCCTGAGGATCATGACCTGAGCCAAAGGCCGACTCTCACCCACTGAGCCCCCCAGGGGTCCCCAGCCCCTCATCTTATAGCTGGGAAAACTGAAGTCCAGCAAGGGACAGGATGTGATAAGAACTGAAGTCCAAGGTTCTTTCTGCTCTGCCCATGGAGGTAGGAGCTGATGAAGAAGAGGGCAAGAGGGAAGGAGAGAAAGAAGAGAGGGAGTAAGGAAAGGGCTGCAGGAAAGGGAGGGGTGAAGGGAAGAGAAGGTGAAAGAGGCAAGGGGCAAGTCCTGGGAAGCCCCACCCTCATAAATGACAAAAGCCAGGCTGAGCCAGGGATTTGGAGGGTTAAGACCCTTGTTCCCCTGGCCCCAGACTTTGCTCCAAAGAAATATTTAGAAAGCAAAGGTTTTGGAATCAGATGGTCCTGGCTCTGGCACTCCTTTGTGATCTTGGGCAGCTTCCCTACCTGTCTGAGTTCACACTCTGAGACAGGCTCTGTTTTAAGCACTTTGTATGATTAACTGAGGCCACCGAGACCTGACCTGTAAGCAAAACACCACTATCACGGTCCATTTTATGGATGAGGAAACTAAGGAATGCATGAAGTAAGTAATTTTCTGAGGATCACCAACCAAGAAGTGGGGGAATCTGGCTTTGCCACAGCCCATTGGCCTTGGAGTCTGAGCTCATGACCACAAGGCTACACCACCTCCCTTCATCCCCACCATGAGGACAGTTGAGAACTAAGTGAGTTTATGCCCATATGGTGTCAAAACATAAAGTACAACTGTGCTCTTCCTTGTTCAGCCCTTGGGGACATCCCCTACCCCCTTCTGGCCCACCTCCTCCCCCCACAAAGTTGGAGTGGTCAGCCCCACCTAGCTTATCAAGGTGTTAAGGACTGAGTTTAGATTATTCATTTTGGACACAGTAACTTGGCTTTCGGGTCAGCCAAGGCCTAGAGCCAAATGTGACTCCACTACTTAGGAGAAGGTTCACCTTTGGCAAGTCACTTAACCTCTCTGAGCCTCAGCTTCCCCATCTGTAGAATGGGATGCTAATAGCCACTTCATCCACTCATTCACTTGGGGGGAGGGTCCATAAAACTGATGACTTTCACAGTGCCTGGCATGCAGAACCCCTTAGTTTTTGCTGTTAAGCCCTGGTATGTGCCTGGCACCATGGTTGAGACCAGAGACTCAATGGCAAATACAATGGGTTCTTGCTCCAAGGAGCTCCAGCTCAACAGGAGAGAGCAGTCCTACCAGAGACTCGAAGGCTGTGGGTCTAGGAGAGGGACAGAGGCCTTTATTCTTGTCCAGAAATCAAGGTAACAAAGAGTGAAAGATGATGTTTTGATCAGAAGATGGGCAGAATTTTGCTTTCTTTCTTTTATGCTATTATTTCAGAAATTCCAAACAGAGGCAATTGGGTGGTTCAGTTGCTGAAGCATCCGACTCTTGATTTGAGCTCATGATCTCAGGGTCCTGGGATCAAAACGCATGTCGGGCTCTGTGCTGGGTGTGGAACCTGCTTGAGATTCTCTCTCTCTCTCTCTCTCTCTCTCTCTCTCTCTCTCTCTCTCTCCCCTCTCCCCCACTCTGCCCCTCCCCCCTCCCTGCTCATGCATGTGCCCTCTCTCAAAAAAAAAAAAAAAAACCTAAAAAATTAAAATAAGGCAGCCAGGGTGGCTCAGCAGTTTAGCGCCGCCACCTTCAGCCCAGGGTGTGATCTTGGAGTCCCGGGATCGAGTCCCGCATCAGGCTCCCCGCATGGAGCCTGCTTCTCCCTCTGCCTGTATCTCTGCCTCTCTCTCTCTCTCTGTGTCTCTTATGAATAAATAAATAACAATAAAATAAAATCTTTTAAAAAATTAAAATAAACTTTAAAAAATCATAAACAATAATTCTAATTATTAGAATGAATGAATGGAATGGAGCAAAGACCTTTCCTTTCTCTGGCACTTAAATTCAATGATTAGTATTTTCCCCTATTTGCTTTGTTCTGTTTTTTGTTTTTGTTTTTGCCAAGCCATTTCAAAGCAAATCGCCCCTAAAGCCTTCAGCATGCATCTTTATAGTCTAAAGACACACTGTTGGGGTACCTGGGTGGCGCAGTGGTTGAGCAGCTGCCTTTGACTCAAGGCATGGTCCCAGGGTCCTGGGATCGAGTCCTGCATTGAGCTCCCCACAGGGAGCCTCCTTCTCCCTCTGCCTGTGTCTCTGGCTCTCTCTGTGTGTCTCTCATGAATAAATAAGATCTTTAAAATAATAAAGACACACTGTCTTACATAAATAGACTAACAAAATTGGGGTGCCTGGGTGGCTCTATGGTTGAGCATCTGCCTTTGGCTCAGGGCGTGATCCCAGGGTCCTGAGATCGAGTCCCACGTCAGGCTCCCTGCATGGAGCCTGTTTCTCCCTCTGCCTATGTCTCTGCCTCTTTTGTTGTGTCTCTCATGAATAAATAAATAAAATCATTAAAATACATGTATACTAACAAGATTAAGAATCACTCCTATATGTTGTGTAATACTCAGTTAATAATCAAATTTCTCCATTGTCCCCAAGATGTATTTTATAGGTTCACCATCCTTCTTTCCTTCTTTCTCTGTCTCTTCCTCCTTCCTTTCCTTTCCTCCTTTTCTCTTACTTTTATTTTTTGAACCAGGATCTTATCTAGGTTTATGCCTCGCAGATGACATTTCCTTTCAGTCTACAACAGACCTCCTGCTCATTTCTCATGGCATTGCCTTTCTGAAGAGTTTCAAGACTGTTGCCACTGTCCATTCTTAATTTATCTAAGTGGTTTCCTTGTGATGCCATATAATTCATTCTCTGAACCCATGCTCTTCCTATAAACCAGACTTAGATCCACAGACTTGATTAAATCCTGGCTACATATTCTTGGCAAGAATCTGGTGCGAATAATATTCTGTACTTCACCTTGCATGGCAGACGGGTTGTTCTGCTGTTCGTGGTGTGTTGATGGGCAGCCAACCCTACCTCTCTTGCTGGAGAAATGGTAACACCTCTACGATTTGTAAGTAACCTGCCCTGTGCAGACAGGCAGGATTTTGATATATTGTTCCAGGCAAAGGGAAAAACCTAACCAAGGTAAAGAGGGAATTGGGGACTGGTCTGAGGCCTTTGGCTTTGAGGAAGAAGTGGGCAGGGAGGCTGCCGTTGGATGCGTGGAATCTAGAGTGAAGAATGAGAGTCCTGTATGGGGGTAGAGGGGAGCTGGGGAGGTTCTGAGCTGAGGAATAACTAGAGCAACAATCAGAACAGCACGGGGCAGCAAGAGAAAGGGTTTCCTTGGGGATTGGTGGAGAGGAGGGGTCAGGGCATCCCTGCCCATGCCTTCCTGGGGCCATCTTCGAGCCTCCCTCGGTGCCCTAGGGAGCAGGAACTCCCCTGGGCCCCAAAGCAGAACGGAAACTGTTGTAGGGAGCAGGGCGGGGAGCCAGGGGCACTCCTGTGAGACCCCAGGATGGTAGGAGGGACAGGGTGGCCAGTGAGGTAGCCACCTCCAGGGCCCCTGGGGAACAGTGCTGCCTACTTCTTCCTCATCTCACCCCACTTCTTTTAGTCTATAAGAAGAGCTGCTCACAGGCACTTGGCCCTTCCCCTGTTTGTGCACCTGCCTGGCCACACCTTCTTTTATACTGTGATGAAATATCCATATCCTCAAATGTACCTTTTTAACCATTTCCAACTGTTCAGTTCAGTGACATTAAGTGCATTCACAGCATCATGCAACCATCACCACCGTTCATTTTTAGAACTTTATTATCTTGCAAAACTGAAATGTGGGACCCATCAAATAATAACTCCCTCTTCTTCCTCCCATCCTAGCCCCTGGAAGACCCCAGTCTACTCTGTCTCCATAAGTTTCACTACTGTAGGAATCCTACAGTATTTTTCTGTGACTGGCTTATTTCATTTATCATAATGTGCTCAAGGTTCATCCAGGTTGTAGCAGGTGTCAGCATTTCCTTCCTTTTTATGGCTGAATAATATTCCATTGTGTGGGTATTCCATGTTTTGCTTCTCCATTCACCAGACATTTGGGTTGTTTCCGCCTTTTGGTTATTGTGGGGAATGCGGCTATGAACACAAATGTACAAATATCTCTTCAAGTCCCTGCTTTCAATTCTTTTGCATATATCCCCAGAAGTAAGATGCCTGGATCATATGGTAATTCCACATTTATTTTTTTTGAGGAACCACCATACTATTTTCCACAGTGATTGCTCCATTTTATACTCTCACCAACGATGCACAGGGGTTTCAATTTCTCCACATGCTCACTAATCTTGTTCATCTTTTCTTTTTTTGAGATTTTATTTTTAAGTAATCTCTACACCCCACATGGGACTTGAACTTACAGCCAAGATCAAGAGTCATGCTCCATTGTTTGTCTTTTTTTTTTAAGGTTTTATTTTTATTTATTTATTTGACAGAAAGAGAGAGAGAGACCGTAAGAAGGGGGAACGGCAGGCAGAGGCAGAGGGAGAAGCAGGCTCCCCGCCATGCAAGGAGCCCAATGCAGGACTATGACCTGAGCCAAATGCAGACGCTTAACCTACTGAGCCACCCAGGTGCCCTGTTGTCTTTTTTATAAGAATCATCCTGATGGTTGTGAAATGGTATCACATTGTGGTTTTGATTTGCATTTTCCTGGTGATTGTGATGTTGGGCATCTTTGCATGTGCTTGTTGACTATTTGAATATCTTCTTTGGAGAAATATATATTCAAGCCTTTGCCCCTTTTGTTATTAGGCTGTCTGTACCTTCTTATCTCACTGGATTCTCACCACCCCATACACTGATATCTGCTTTTATTGTTCTCTGTTCACAGAGGGAGAAATTGAGGCTCATAGACACCAAGCAACTTGCTCCAGACACCCAGTCAGTGAGAGTTCTGTGACTGAATCCACGACATATGCCCTTCTCGATACTTCTCCCTGCCTCTTGGTGTCTGAAGCTATTGCCCTGGAAATCCCACTGTGAGAGCCAGATCTGAACAGGAGCAAAGGTCACTTGTGCCAAGATGTCTATGGAGCGATATTTAAGCTGGCATAATAAAGATGTCCCAAGGACAGAGGAGTCCTCTTTTGTTGTTTTGACAGAATGAGCTATGTCTAGAACTCTAGGAAAGCGGGCCCATTTGAGAGTCCAGAGAAGTTCGCACCACATGAACTAGATGCTCCCCAAACCCACTCCCTCTTTCTCCCAGACACACAGCTTGGCTGTACTTCCTGGCTTCCCCGTGGTCAGGGTGGCCATGTGACTGAGTTCTGCCAACGGCAGGTGGACCGAAGCCAGGAGCCCCACTTCCTGGCCTAGCTCCATTCTTTTTTTTTTTTTAAGATTTTATTTATTTATTCATGAGAGACACACAGAGAGAGGCAGAGACACAGGCAGAGGGAGAAGCAGGCTCCCTGCAGGGAGCCCGACGTGGGACTCGATCCCGGATCTCCAGGGTCACGCCCTGGGCTGAAGGCGGCGCTAAACCGTGGAGCCACCCAGGGATCCCCCTGGCTCCATTCTCTTTCCCCATGTGCAGGATGATGGAGAGGAGTCCAGGCCCTGGGGGATGGTGAGGCCATGAGAAGGAAGGAGACTGGGTCCCTGAATGACCACAGACCAGGATCAGATGTCACTTGAGAAGAAAAAGCTTGTGTGGAATTGAACCACTGAGATTTTGGAGTTGTTTGCTGCAGGAAGCAGCCTTTCCTGACTAATACACCCTCCTCCTCCTCCTCTGTGTTGACACTTAAAAGGGGAAAGGTTGAGGCTGGGTTGTTGAATCACTGAATGAAGGAGTGAACATTCTACCTAAAACTCTAGAGGACTGAATGAGTGATTTCATCGGGTCCTCCTGACAAGAGGTTTGTCAGGGGCCAGAACTGATGTACAAATATCTGGGGTTTGGCACCCACACAGCTACTCCCCAGGTCCTCATGTCTCACCCTGGCTCCCCACCACCTCCCAGGGTGACCTTGGGCAGGCCAGCTCCCATGTCAGTAATGTTAAGGGCTTCCCCATTGGGATGTGGGGTGGGGGGAAAGGCGTCCCCTGCCCCATACCGGGACAGCATATGCCACGAAACCAAACAGATACGGTTGTAGAGGTTTTATTATTTCAGGAGGCCTGAGAGAGAAGGGCAGGACAGGAGCAGTGGTGGTGGTGGGGATCCCAAGATGCTTGAGGGCCCTGTGCATGGGCAGCGAGCAGGTTAACACTTGCAGTGTCCATGGTGGGCAGATGATCCTGGGCTCCAGGGAAGACACTAAGTTTTATTCCCCATGTCTTGGACCTGAGCCCCACAGCGACCCCTTAAAATGGGTATTCTCATTCTCAAGTGAGGCTCAGAGAGGTTCAATGATCTTCTCAGAACACACAGCGATAACCACCCTGCTGAACTGCCCCAAGCTTCCTCGGTAAGAAACAAGCACATTTAAAGGCTATTTCTTTTGCCTGGTGAATCTATTGTCCCCAAGTAAGTGCAGATAATCCTCAATCCTAGTCCTTATGCTGACCCCTGCCACCTGAGAACAATCTCCACCTAAGGCTCTTTCACTTAACTATGCCCTGCACAGTCCCAGGGCCAGAAAGTTTCCACCTTGTCCCCCTCCCACATAGTTCCTAAAATTCTTCCACTCAACCACTTGGCCTCTTAAGCATTTGCCCTCTTTTCCTATAGAAATACAGCTAGAGCCTGTTAATATCAAGCCAAGGGTAGTCATTTACACCATAGTAAAAATTCAGTTACTGGTTATTTGGGAAAGGAGAAAGGAAAAGTGGGGGACTCTGAAGGGGTCAGGCCTGGGTGTTGGAGGTTGAAGGAGTCGTCAAGACCAGAGGGAAACAAAAAGAGTAAAGAGATCCAATGCATAAATAAAATGGGGAAGAAAGGTGAATCTGGCTTCACAGTTGACTCAGCAGGCTGCTTTCTAGATGAACTCGAGTCTCCGTAATGATGCGTGAGGGCTTTTGGTGGGTGGGGGTGGGAGAGGAACATTGCTTTTATTGATTCAGTCTGTAGCCATCTGTTGAGCCCTGATTCTGAGCCAGCCCCTGTGCTCTGTACTCTGTGTTAGAGGCCAGGAGACAACGTAACTCAGGCATGGGACCTTAGTCCAACCAATGGGGCTGGATGACAGGCCTCCAAGTTCTGAGAGTTCTGGACAGACTGTGATCAGGGCTGTTAAGTGGGAGCAGAGGGTGAGGGGACATCTGAAAAATAAAACTCAATGGCTGGCTGCCTGGGATGCACGATACCTTGGAGGGCCTGGAGGGTTGGACATGTGCAGGTGACAGGGATACATTCCGGGCATCAGAGGAGTCTGGAAAAAGACCTGGAAGTGGAAATGTTTGGCCTGGGTTTGGAGAACAGGGAGCTGGAGTCCAACATGTGTGAAGGGAAGTAAGGCAGGACTGGAGACTAGGGTGCCAGGCTCCGGAGCTTTCACCTCAGCTTGGGGCAATGGGGAGCCATCGGATGGTTTTGAGTCAGGGGGTGACTGACCAGGATTGTGGCCTCTCTGGCTATGGCGGGGCAGAGGACAGGTTGGAGGGAGACAAGTGACAGTGTGGAAGCTCGTCTGAGGGTGACAGCTTCAGGGACAGAGACAAAAGATGGCAGAGAGATTTGTTGGCATAGGCTTGTGTTGCAGGGCAGCTGTAATGGCCAGGAGACGGGGCTCTCCGAGCCTTCCTGGTGGAGCCAAGGCCATGGTCTTCAGGGCAGGCCCTTCCTCATGGGTCCAGCTTCTGGAGAAGCTTCTTCACCCAGGGCAATCTGGGGTCAGCACAGATCTCCCGATCCTTGACAGTTAGGAAGCTGGAAGGAGGAAGGAATTAGGGAGTGTTAGCATGCAGCAAGGATGCCACAGCCCTTCTCTGGAAGCTTAGCATTTATGAGTCACTTACTGTATGCAGAGACGCCCACTATACAGTCGCTTAGCATTTATGAGGCACTTGCCCTGTGTAGGAGTACCTGCTATATAGAGTGGTTCAACATTCATGAGGCCCCTGCTGTTTGCAACCACACTTCTTCAGGGGAGGAGAGGGGAGAAAGAACAGCTAAGACTTCCTGGACTCTCAGTTCCTCAGCCCCAGGCTTGAGTGCCAGGTCAGGCCAGGGAATAAGATGCCCAGGAGTCTCATGACTATTGCTGGCATTGCCTTGGGAGAGAGAATATTGGGTAGTAGCCAAGAGTGTGAATTTTGGAGTCAACCTATCTAGGTTAAAATCCTAGCTTGAAAAAAAAAATTAAAAAAAAAAATAAATAAAATCCTAGCTTGTCCGTCACTGGCAAGTCTGTTCGTTTCTCATTCATAAAAAAGGGATGATAATTGGGGTCCAACCTCATTCTCATTCATAAAAAAGGGATGATAATTGGGGTCCAACCTCATAGGATTTGAATGAAGGTTAGATGAGTTAAGATAAACTGAAGTGCTCAGAACAGTGCACAACAGTGAGTAGTGCTCTGTAACAGCACCAGAAGCTGGCCCAAACTTTTAACAATGATGTTCTTAATAAATCTTATGAGGCCCTATTAGTCTACCCATTTCACAGGTGAAGAAAGTGAGGCCCAAAGGGGTAAAGCAGCTTGCCTGAGTGCCAGAGGTGGTAAGATGTGATTCACTGTGCCTCCTGGGGGCCTGAAGGACAGAGAAGGGAGGTAGGCACTGACCTAGGTGCACACAGCAAAAGCGGGCTAAGACTCCTGCCCTAGCCCAAGGTGTGTTAAGTACCAGGCTAGGCTCCTGGCTCACTCTGTCTCAGCCATTGTTGGCAGGAGCGGACTTAAAGCTGGCCAAGGTCAGAGATATCCCCACAGCCCAACTCCCTTCCTGCCTCTTGAGAGCCTGTCCACGGGGCCTGGAAGCTCCGGCACCCCTTGCCCGTCTGACCTGCCCCCACTCCACGGCAACCAATGAACAGAAAGTACAAAGAAGGCAGCAGTGTTGATCTTGGCCACGTAGGCAGCCTGCCCTGGCTGCTGTGTGACACTGGGCAAGACTCAGCCCCTCTCTGAGTCCCTCAGTTCCTCAGCCTGCCTTTGTCAAGACACATTTTTTCCAGAATGGCTCAAAATCTAGTAATCACAGGAGCTGTCTTCTACTGAGCATCTATTATATGCCAGACACTGAGCATTACACCCTCCACTTACTATTAGTGTACACCATGCTGCTCAAGAGGTCCCATAACCTCCCTGACCCCCTTTCTTCACCTGTCAAAAAGGGATCATAGCAGTACCTACAACATAGGGTTGTTTCAAGGATTAAATGAGTTAATAACTATAAAGTGTTTATAACAGTGCCTAGCACTTAGCAAGCACTCTTCACATGTTTGATAAAAAAAAATAAATGAAGGAGGGGAGCCAGACAGGCTTGGCTGGAGGAGCATGAGACTCTTGATTGCGGGGTTGTGAGTTCGAGCCCCACATTAGGTATAGAGATTCATTAAAAGTCAAATCCTTAAAAATAGATAGATGATAGATAGATAGATGATAGATAGATGATAGATAGATAGATAGATAGATAGATAGATAGATAGAGTGAGTTGACCACTGCTGTTATACTGATGGGAGAACTGAGGTTCAGGGTTGAAATGATACAAACTCATTTCAGCCCTCTTTGTTATTCACCCACAGACCCCTGTGAGGGATGGATGATAAGTAAGGAGGAGGAAGATAAGAAGATGATGGAAACCCAAAGGGGACCATGAGGCCCCAGGCCCAGACACCCCAGTGAGCGGGTTGGCAGGTGGCAGTCTGGAGGATCTGGAGCAGCAGCCGGAGGGGCTGCCCCCAGGACAGGACATCACCCTGCCAGTGGCAGGCACCGGCCCAGGCTCCAGGCCAAGGAAAAGAAAGCAAAGATGTGGGGGGAAAGAGGCAAAGAAGAACAGGAACCACAGGAGAAAGCCCTGAACGGGGACCCAGGAGTCCTGGTTCCAGCGGGCCAGGCTGGAGCAAACCACTTCCCCTCCCTGCACCTGTATCTCCATCTGCAAAATGCAAATGATCACACTCCTCACACTCTGCACTCCCTGTGGGATGTAGGACGGCTGTGAGGGTTACCCCAGTTTGCACAGTAGGAACCACGCGTGGCCATAGAATGTACTCGCTGTTAGCTCAATATTCATCGGGTAAGAATGGGCTGCCTCGAAAAACTCCCAGGGCGCTGGGGAGGATTCCAGATGCTTCCGGTGGGAGCGTTGCTGCTGACTCAGAGGTTCTGGGCACGCTGCCGGTCGCCTGCACCCCACTCTACAGCTCTGCACTGCCCACACGCACTCTACCGTGTGTACTGACAGCCGGTGCCCAGCTCATTCAGCTCCGCAGCACACCACCTGGCACCCGGTGGGCACCCAATGATATTTGTTGAATGAGCACACGATTGTTTTTGCTTGGTACACCCAAGCCTGGGCTGAGCTGTTTCCAGGATGGAGGTCAGCTGCACTCCTCCCGTCCCTGGGTCTGCCCCCCCACCTGCTCCTGGGCCTTCCTGGCCCAAACCTGGCAGGCTCTCCAAGGCAAGGCCCTGTCTCCCCAGCTCATACTCACACCACACCAGGCCTCCGGCAGGAGTCTGAAGTCCAGTAGAAATACTTCAGCATACGCAGGGGCAGAGGGTGACGGATGTAGTCCCGGCAGCAGATACTGTCTTCCACGTTGGCACCATAAGGACCTGCAGGAGTGAGGAGCTCAGAAGATTCTGGGCTCAGACAGGTCGCCCTCAGCCCCCAACCTCTGAGCGAGCACTTCTATTCTCATTTGGAAGTTTGGTGTTGGGGGAAGCTCTGGGTCCTCAAAGTCCTCACTCTTGGGGTCTCCGAGGAGCGTTGAGGCCCAATCTGGGTGAGGCAGCTCGAGGTTAGAGGGATTCACAGGGCCTGAGAGTGGACGAAGCCCTAGGCTTCTCAGTGGGACCCGACACTCTGCACAGGAACGGGCTGTACGCTCCACGGTGAGGTCGGCGCCGGCGGCAGCACCCGGAGCTTGTCGGTATTGCCCGGTGCCCAGCCCCAGCCCCGCTGGATCAGCCGCGCTTGACGGGTCCCCAGGCCATCGGAGAAGTCGGCCTCAGCTCACACCTACTCCAGGCTTCATGGTGCCCATGGGAGAGGCTGAGGTCCGGAGAGGGGGAGGGCTTCCCCACAGTTATAAACCCTGAGTCTGGAGAGTCAGGGTAAGGACTCGAGCAGAGTCCAGTTGCGTAGCCCTGGGTTTGAGCCCTGCTCTGCGCCAAGTCACCAGGCCACCGTGGGGAAGTCACTTAACATCTCTGAGGCCCGCTTGCCTCCTCCAACCAGAGGGGTGATGATAGTACCAAATCAGTGGGGGCCTCAATGCAGGGAAAGCTCCCAGGAAACCCCCAAACTGAGCAATTATTGTTCCTAGCTGCCTGACTCCTGACCCAACACAGGGTAGGAGGATTTATGCTGCGATGGTGAAGAGAAGATATGGACTCAGTGTTGAGGGCAGGTTGTGGAGCAAAAATGAGGTGGTAGGAGAGCAGGACCAGCTTTCCAAGGGAATATCCCTCACCCCAGCTCCTGCCTTTTCCCATCCCACATGGCCCCTTTTGGTGGCTCCCTCTCACACCCCCAAGGGTCCTGTGCTTAAGCTCTCTGTAATAGAGGACCCCAGGCCATGCCCACCACAACCCCCAACCCAGGTGAGACAGATCCTGGACTCCAAGCCTGTGAGACTACCCATTTCACAGATGTGTAAACCGAGGCCCAGAGAAACAGCTGTGCCTAGCCCAGAGCCAGCAGCAGACTGGGGTCATCCTCTCTCCATCCAGTGCTCTCTCTGCTTCATGAAGAAGATACCGTAGTCCCTGACCCTGGCCTCTGTAGGGAGTCCTCCCTCTCCCCAGCCTACCTGCCTCAGTTGCTTGAAGTGTCAGAACAAGGAAGACAAGGGCAGCCAGGAGCGGAGTATTCAGGTTGGCCATGCTCTTGTCCTTGGTCGCCTAGCCTAGGTGTCTGCAATCACCGGATGACAGGAAGGCTTGGTATTTAAACACTTGCTACACCCACAAGTCTCAGACGCTCTTAGTCACTGGTGGGCTCTGAATCGGTGACATTCACGTTATGAAAGAAGAACTCCTGCTTCCTCCAAATAAAAGGAAACTCTCTGTGGCTGGGAACAGCTCAGAGGGGACCCCCAACTTGCCCTTTCCTCTGAGTCTCAAGAGATCTGCAAAATCCCCCTTGAGCTGGGCCTCTCAGGGACCTGTGTGTCCTCACTATAGGGCCTTCACCACGGCACTGGATGTCTCTGGGAATCAGTTTGCCCATCTGGAAATGGGGGTGATGCTTTCACAGCCGTACCTATTTCCCTCAGAAGTTGCTCATAAGACAGTGTGAAGGGGGACGGGGGCTGGCCAGTCCTAAACCTTCACCCAGAATGGAGGTGTCTGTAGCCTTGATGATCTGCATCATGGATCTTCCTTCCAAACAAGAACTCTTCAGGCTGGCTTCTCTGGCTCCCACCAGCATCTTCCAGGGCTTCTCACACAATCCCGACTTAGGCCAATTCATGATCCCCTCCACGGTTGCAAAGAGCTTCCACACACTTCCATCTTGCCTGTTCTTCCTTCCCAACTGTCTCCAGGCTTTTCCTCACCTCTCGCCATATCCTGCTGATTCTGCTTCCTAAGTTTCTCTCTCTCTCTTTTTTTAAAATTTATTTATTCATGAGAGACACAGAGAGAGAGGCAGAGACATAAGCAGAGGGAGAAGCAGGCTGCCCGCAGGGAGCCCAATGTGGGACTTGATGCCAGGACCCCGGGATCACCCCCTGAGCCAAAGGCAGATGCTCAACCACTGAGCCACCCAGGTGCCCCTACTTCCTATGTTTCTCTTGGAATTCCTGTCTTCTATCCCCATTGCTCCTGCCCAGTCCAGGCCGCCTCCACCTTGGACTTGGATGTTGGCTCTCAATCCCCTGTCCATGCCACAGTGGTCAGAACGGCCCAGATTGAAAGTGGCACAGGCCTCTCTCCTGCTTCAAAACGCTTCTGTGACCCTTTGACCCAAGGGCAGAGCTCAAGGTCCTGACTATGGCCCTTGGGGCCCCCTTCCCAGACATACTCCCTCCCACACTGATCTCTCCCCCCTAAGGGATCACACCACACTCCTCACACTTCCTCAAAGAGCTCTGCAACCTGTTCTTCACCATCGGTGCCCTTTCTACTTCTCTACCACATAAACTCCTACTCGTGCCCCAAGTGCCATTTGAAATGTCACCTTCTAGGTAAGCACACCCCTCAGGACTTGAAAGTTCCGGAGGGTGACCTAGAACATGGACTTGGGTAGACTCTGTCAGGTTTTCTCTTTCTTGACCCCTTCCCAGAAGCTGAACTCCTGGAAGGCAAGGGTCTGCTTATATCTGTCTTGGCATCCCCAGTGACTACCAAGAGTGGGGTACATGATGGGTGCTCAGAACACCCATCTCCAATGAAGGAGAATCTGAGGCTCAGATAACAAGGGGACTTACCCAAGGTCACACAGCCAGTAAGTGATGGGGCCAGCTTAGAAACTCAGGACCCGACACTCCATTTGCAAAGGGCCATATCCAACCATTCACTCATTCAACAAATATTTATTAAACGCTATAGAAGACAAAATAACAGTCCCTCCAATGTGTCCACATCTTAGTTCCTGAAATCTGTGAATATGTGATCTTACATGATAACAAGGACTTTGCAGATGTATTTATGTTAAAGACTGTAGGAGTGTCTGGGTGGATCATTCAGTTAAGACTCTGCCTTCGCCTCAGGTCATGATCCCAGGGTCCTGGGATGGAGCCCCATGTTGGGCTCCCTGCTCAGCAGGAAGTCTGCTTCTCCCTCTCATTCTGCTGCTCCCCCTGCTTGTGCTCTCTCTCTCTGTCAAATAAACATATAAAATCGTTTTTAAAAAAGTTAAAGACTGTAAAATAAGGAGATTGTCTGGATTTTCTGGGTGAGCCCAAAGTCCTCACAGAATCATTATAAGAATGGATTAGACTCAGAGCAGATGGAATGACAGAAGCTGAAGTCTGGAAGATGGAGGTTGATGAGCCTGCAGAAAGTCTCTGGAAGCTGGAAAAGGCAAGGAGCTTCCGGAAGGAACACAGCCCTGTTGACATCTCAATTTCAGTCCACTGAAACTGATTTAGGACATCTGACTTCCTAACTGTAAGAGAGTGAATCTGTGTTGCTCAAAGCCACTAAGTTTGTGGTCATTTGTTACAGCAGCAAGAGGGAACTAATACGAGCCCCCGTCATGTGCCAGGTACAGGGCCAGGATCTGGGATATGGCAGTGAACAGGTCCCTGCTAGCGCAGATTTTACCCTGGAGGCTAATGAGAGACAGGCAAATACCAAACAGGGTAATATCAGGCTATTGTGAGTGCTGTGAAGAAAATCAAAGAGAGAAAAAGAGACAGTGACAATAGGGAAGCAGTTTTGGGTTGTCGGTAAAGGCCTTTATGAGGAGGTGACATTCGTGCTGAAATCCACAAGCTACCAAGGAGCCTGCCAGGAAGAAAGAACAAGTGCCAAGGACTTCACAAGGCAAGGGGCGCCTGGGTTGCTCAGCCAGTTGAGCCTCTGACTCTTGATTTTGTCTCAGATCATGAACTCACAGGTTGTGAGATAGAGCCCCGCCTCAGGCTCAGTGTTTAATGCAGAGTCTGCTTGGGATTCTCTCTCTCTCCCTTTGCCCCTCCCCATGATCATGCTCTCTTCTCTCTCTCTCTCTCTCTCTCTCTCTCTTTAAAGATTTTATTTATTTATTCATGAAAGACACACACAGAGAGAGAAAGAGAGGCAGAGACATAGGCAGAGGGAGAAGCAGGCTCCAGCAGGGAGCCTGACGTGGGACTCAATCCCAGGACTCCAGGATCAGGCCCTGGGCTGAAGGCAGGCGCCAAACCTCTGAGCCACCCAGGCATCCCTCTATCTCATATATATATATATATATATATATATATATATATTTTTTTTTTTTAAAGGCCCTGACAGGCCGAGAGGGCTGAGCAGCTGGGGGTGGAGGGAGCAAGAGGTGGCTAGGGCCGAGTTGGAGAAGCTGGCAGGCAGGGTGAGGCAGCTGCTATCCCCGTGAGCCTCCCAATGGAGATGTACCGTATCACCTGGGAAGACCTCGTGTCAAGTGGTGTTATCCAAAGCCAGTCGCAGAAGGACAGATAATGTATGATTCCACTTCTATAAGGTTCCTAGTAGTCAAATTCATAGACACAGACAGTAGAATGATGGTTGCCAGGGGCTGGAGGGAGGAGGGAATAGTTGGTGTTTAACAAGCCCCATTTTAGTTCCGGAAGATGGAAAAGTTCTGGAGATAGATGGTGGTGATGGGGCACAGCAACATAAATGTGCTTAATGCCACGGAATTGTACTCTCAAAAATGGCTACAATGGTAAATTTTATGTTACATATATTTTACCTATTAAAAAAGTGAGTCAGAAGAATGTGCAACTTTTTTTAAAGATTTTATTAATGAAAGATGCAGAGAGAGAGAGAGGCAGAGGGGGAAGCCAGAGGGAGAAGCAGACTCCCTGTGGGGAGCTTGATGCAGGACTCAATCCCAGGGCCCTGGGATCACAACCTGAGACAAAGGCAGATGCTCAACCACTGAGCCACCCAGGTGCCCCAGAGTGTGCAACTCTTAATCTCCAGGTCATGAGTTCAAGTCCCATCTTGGGTATAAAGATTACATACATACATACATAAATCTATCTTTAAAAGAAAAGCATATGAGGGATCCCTGGGTGGCTCAGCGGTTTAGGTTTAGCGCCTGCCTTTTGCCAAGGGCGCGATGCTGGAGTCCCAGGATCGAGACCCGCATCGGGCTCCCGGCATGGAGCCTGCTTCTCCCTCTGCTTGTGTCTCTGCCTCTCTTTCTCTCTCTGTGTGTGTCTAACATGAACAAATAAATAAATAAATCTTTTAAAAATAAAAATTATTTAAAAAAAGCATATGAAAAGATGTTCCGCATCATATGTCATCAGGAAAATGCAAATTAAAACAACAATGAGGTACCACTACATAGTCATTGGAATGGCCAGAATCTGGAACACTGACAATAGTAAATTCTGGTGACAATGTGGAACAGGAATTCCAATTGATTGTTGGTGGGGATGCAAAATGGCACAGCCACTCCAGAATGCAGTTTGGCAGTTGCTTACAAAACCTAAACATACTCTCACCACAGAATCCAGTGATCATGCTCCTTGGTATTTAACCCAGAGAAGTTACTTATGCCTACACAAAAGCCTACATTCATAGTTATAAGTGCCAAAGCTCAGAAGTAACCAAGATGTCCTTCATTGGGGAACAGATAAACTGTGGCATAGCCAGATAATGAACTATTACTCAGTGCTAAAAAGAAATGAGTTTTAATGAGTTACCAAGCCGTAAAAAGACATGGAGTTGTCTTAAATCTACTTAAATCTTTTTTTTTTTTTAATTTTTATTTCTTTATGATAGTCACAGAGAGAGAGAGAGAGGCAGAGACATAGGCAGAGGGAGAAGCAGGCTCCATGCACCGGGAGCCCGACATGGGATTCGATCCCGGGTCTCCAGGATTGCGCCCTGGGCCAAAGGCAGGCGCCAAACCGCTGCGCCACCCAGGGATACCAATCTACTTAAATCTTACTAAGTGAAAGAAGCCAATTTGAAAAGATGGCATATTGTATAATCCAACTATATGACATTCTGGGAAAGACAAAACTATGGACACAGTAAAAAGATCAGTGTTTGCTGATGGAGTTATGGGGAAGGAGAGATGAATAGGAAGAGCAAGAGGATTTTTTTTTTTTTTTTTTTTTTAGCAAGAGGACTTTTAGGGCAGTGGAAACACTCTGACTGACTTCTCGCCTTCAGAACTAGATGGCAAGAAATTTCTAGTTGTTTGAGGCCCACTTGGTTACGGCGGCTCTAGGG